>NW_024609846.1:103654830-104340324 GCF_016920785.2 Ixodes scapularis
ATGCCCTGGCACACAGTCTTGTGGAATACAGGCAGTCTTGAATGTCACCGCTCGTTGTTCTGCTGACAGGTCTCACCCTCCAGAGAGGCAGCCTGGATCGACGACTGATCAGCCAACCCCAGGAGAGGCCCAAGCTGCTGCTGGTTCTGGAAGCAATGTAAAGCTGGTTACTTCCCCCTCTCAGGCTACGACGTCAGAGACTCCCCCTGAAGCTGTGTTCAAGCGACGCAACACTTCCTTCGGTGACCACTCGTACGCAGGTGTGTCACCACGACTGCACAGGGTCCTGTCCACGAGTAGGCAAAAGCTGCAGAAGGCGAGGAAACTGTTGAAACAGGCAAAGAAGATCAATCGGAAGACGGCCAGGATTAGGAAGCTGAACACGCTGCTCCGTGAACTGAGGACACGACTTCCTAAGCCAGCAGTTGACATACTTGACAATGCATTCACCAACACAATGCGCAACCTCGTCTTAAAAAGAGTCAGGCGCAACAAAAACGCATGTACAGAGGATGTTCGCAAGTTTGCCCTCACGCTCCATTTTTACTCGGCAAAGGCATACAGCTTTCTGCGAAAGCACGTCAAGCTACCACACCCAAGCACTCAGCGGAAATGGGCAGCGGTGGTTGATGCACGACCAGGACCAGGATGCACGACCAGCGACGCCGGGGCTACAGCGGCTCGGCAACTCGCTGGACCTGCGGGAGTTACGTGAGCAAAGGCGACACGACCTGCAAATGGGTGCACAAGAGCATCCCGAAGCTTGCTTCCAGAGAGGGTGCGACGTCGTCAAGGAAGTGACTAGCTGGGGAACTACCTGCGCAAGAAGGATGGAATTTTGCTTTCTGGCACTCCTCGACGGCCCCCAAGGACCGACAAGACTGCCAGTGCGACCACATCTCTAGGAATCGGGGGTGCGACACCGGTCTCATTGGAGTGCACATGTGCGTCAGAAGAGCTTGGAGCTCTGCTCAGCCTCGTCTTGCGTGCATCAAGGAGGCTGCTAGCTTTGCGTCCCTCCAGTACGCTGCTGGACGACCGACGTGAGCCGCCTCTTGTATGTACCGAGCGACGCCAGGGCTGCAGTGGCTCGGCAACTCACTGAACCTGCGGGAGTTACGTGAGGAAAGTCGACACAACCTGCGAATGGGTGCACAAGGGCGGAGGGGTCCCGCAAAGCTTGCTTTATGAAAGAGTGAAACATAGTCTTCAAGTGCATGCCTAGCTCGGAACTACCTGCGCAACAGGAATGGAATTCCGCTCTCCGAGTGTAATAAAGTGACTTGCGCACTGAACGTGGCCCTATTCACTACTATTATGAGGCGCTGTGTCTAAAGATAGGTCTGACGTACCTAGGATGCAAAAACTAAAGATACGTCAGACGTACTCAGGACGCGGAGTCTGTGTCGGGGTGTCCTAGCGTGGGCAGTCGGACTGCGGCCGGACGCTCCCGCTGGTGTATTTACAGCAGTCCGAAAGCGTTCCACGCTTGCGTCTTATCGACCTTGCACAAGTGGCTGGCAGCCGCTTGGCCTGGCTGCCGTGTGATACACGGGCTTGTGCCTGTCGTGTGTAAAAACGCGTGGAGTGCCAAGAAAATCAAACATTGTGTCTAACAAACTACTGATTTCAAATTCCCCGACTTTTTCAAGTTTTTCCCTGACTATTTTGATCAAATTCCTTGAGTTTTTGAGTCGAAGGACGACATTTCGGCAATGTCATTCAGCATGGCCGTGCCGACGAGCAACCGCCATGCCGCTTTCACTAGTCGTCTTCCCTTATTTAGCCCACTTTTTGAATGATTCCCTGAGTTTCCCAGATGATCCGAAATTCCCTGGGAGTTCAAGGCTTTCCAGGTTGGCAGACACCTTTTGAAATTTCGGCACGCGTTTGCGGGGTTTAGTGATCGGGAAGCTGCTCGAGAACAACATAACTATAAGAGAAGCTGGTACAGTACTGCTTACACGACTGTCGCCCCTTCACAGAAGGCACCCGGCAGGCGGCGGGAGCCGCCGTCCCCCCGGAGTGACCGCCGTCGGTCTTTTTCACGTCACTACGGATCACATAGTGAAGTGGTCCGTAGTTAGCTCAGCACCGAGCAGTTCGGAGATTTCAACACTTCACTCGCTGCTTCAAATGCGAATCTTGACGGTCGAGCTAAGAAAATTGCCCGGGCACGTCCGCCGTACCGTTAGAACTCCGCGTTCTGGTTACGTCCTACATACCTTTAGACTCCGCGTTCCGGATGGGTTCGACGTATCCTTCGACTCAGCGATTATGGAGGAGCTTCCGTGGTTAACGATTGCGGATATTTTAATTAAACTCGAACGACCGAGCGATGTCCGAGGTAGTGATCCGAGCCCGTACGAGAGAAGCACGGGACCGAATCTGGCTTACTCTGAATTAAATAAAAAAGAAAAGCCTCATTCCCTCCTACTTCACGTTATTCCTACGCGGGGGAGCATAAAAAACCCTGAAAAACCGAATTGCGCACACGAAATCCACACACTCCGATCAACGCCCACAACGCTTCCGACACGCACTGGGCGCTGCCATCTTATCGTTGACGCCAGAGATTTGGTCTGGTTACGTCATAGATTTGGCCTGGTCACGTGTCTAGTGGTCAAAATTGTACAACATGGCGGCGGTCAATTGGGGGCATGGAGAATAGAAGGGTAGGAGAGGGCATGACGTCGGCCGCGTAGCCTCCACAAGGCATGCTCCCTTGACGCCTCGCCTTTCTCATTTTCCTCCTTACTCTCCTCACCTACCATGCCAACGTGACCACATCACGTGACCGTAGCTAACCTTCGTCTTGCTATGGGGTACTAGAATACACCACAGTCTAGCCCTCGACCTGATAAAACCTACCGGACGGAGCGCGCGCAAGCATGCAAGGACTCCTTCTACAATCAACCATCCATCTCACACGTGACATGTCACGCGCACCAATCGCCAGAGAGATCTGCGGTCACGCTGGGCACAAAATCGTTTAAACTTTTTATGACTAGGCTTCACCAATATTGCAACGTGCCCCCTCCTAGTACTTCTAACCTCCTTGATTGGGGGTCACTTTCAGCTGCCAGTTTATCACTCTAATGCCCTCTACCTCGTTGTACGAAGCATTCTTTTCCCACCATCAAACGTCTTGTGATCAGTTGGGAACATGGCTTACTGCCCACTTTGTACCAGCGGCCCCGGAGTCAAGGAGTCACTGACTCCTTCCACTGGACGGCCAAAAGTCACTTCTGGTGCACGTAACTCCGCGGCTTCGGAGTCAAGCTCCGAAGCACCGAGGCCGGAGACGGTGCACGTAGAGTCAAAGGAGCTAAAGATGACGTCATTTCCTGACTGGTGACGGTTTCCGGCGAGAAAATCCAAAGAGCTCCGACTCGAGTCCAAGGAGGACAGAAGGGTAGGAGAGGGCATGACGTCAGCCGCGTAGCCTCCACAAGCCATGTTCCCTTGACGCCTCGCCTAGGGTGACCACCTTCCCGCTAGCGAAATGCGGGACACGCTGACCTTGGGGGGGGGGGGGGGGGGGGGGGGGGGGGGGGTAAGAGAAGAACGGCTGTATATTTCGGCTGTGGCAACTGCAAAAAAGAACTTAGTGCGCAGTCGGGCTGATGGTAATTTACTATGCTGCCTTCTAACCCGAGACAGGAGCAGGTGGAGGAAAATTGTTTTTCCGCCTTCTGCCCCAGTCTCAGGTGAAAAAAACAGAATGGAAAAAATAACTATTCGAGGAAACCTATCAACACATGCCACGAAATGCGGCTCTGCTAGCACATTTGATATCCTGTCTTGTCTGAAAGCATATTATACAGCTGCAAATTGTATTAATTGCGGCAATTACGCTCAAATAATTTTCACTACAAGTTGTCCGAGTTGAAAACATAAAATCGACTGCAACAGAACTCAATGCATCAAAAGGATAGAAGCAGTAAATCTTTTATGGCTTCTCGTTTCCTTTCGATTCGTATTTTTAACAACATGCTCCTACAGAAAATTCGAATTTTACGTTGTTTTTGATCGTTGTGGGTTGCAGTCTTCTTGCCTTGTGTGATCGTCTTTACTAAAAAAAGAAAAAAAAAGCTTTCCACAGCAACCTTTTCGCAATGACGCAGCACGATTTGAAAATAATTAAAATAATGTATTTTCAACTTTTGGTGTATTTTGCCACCAAGGGAAGAGAGGCACGAAGGCGCATGCGCGACAGATCTCCTGCAAGAACGACGGTCGCTTCCCACGATGCTTGGATAGAAAATGGTGTACCATCACGATTCACAGGTTCACCAGCGATCTCCGCGCTTCTCTGTGCCCCGTTGTTCGGCAGCGCCATAAGCTGCGTGGTGAGTTTTACGACAATGTGAAATGCGGGACATTTTGAAGATTTTGGAAATTCTTTGCGGGACGCGAAACACGAGCCCTCAATGCGGGATAGTCCCGCGAGTCGCGGGACGGGTGGTCACCCTAGCCTCGCCTCTTTCTCATTTTTCTCCTTACACTCCTCACTTATCAGGCCAACGTGACCACATCACGTGACCGTAGCTAGCCTTCGATCTGATAAAACCTACCGGACGGAGCGCGCAAACCTGCAAGGAATCCTTCTACAATCAACCATCCATCTCACACGTGACATGTCACGCGCACCAATTGCCAGAGAGATCTAATGCCACTCTGGGCACAATATCGTTTAGACTTTTTATGACTATGCTTCACCAATATTGCAACGTGCCCCCTCCTAGTACTTTTAACCTCCTTGACTAACGTAGAAGTTTGGGCTAGTTGGTATTTCATGATTAAAAATTAAAACAGAGCAGGGACACGGACAAGAACAAGAAGGTAGACGAACAAGGCGCTGACTTACAACTAAGTTTATTCGTGCTAACATGAAGTATAAATACTATAACGTCATGACACACAAATAAAGATAAAATACAAGTAATGGACACCACGTGCTCCTTAGCCACCGTGTGTCAAGAAAGCAACATTCTTTTTCCGATAAACATATTGAAGGAGTGCTGACACAGTTTTCCCCCAATTTTCCAATTTCCCGCGCCTCAATGATTTCCCGAGTGAGTTTGTCTTTATTTTTCCTAATCTCTTCACACTTGTCGAAGACGGGAGTGCAGCAGCAGTCACGGCAATGCAGGTCCAGGTGATCTGACACAACTCTAAAGACATTATACTTATGTTCTCGCAAGCGATCATTGAGGCCGCGCCCCGTTTGCCCGACGTATCTCCTGCCGCACGAGAGGGGAATAGAGTACACCACTCCCTCCACACAGTTCACGAATCGGTCGTGGTGTTTTTTTGGTGCAACCCTGCGTTCCTTTAGAACAGGAGTTCACTTTTCTGCACAGCCCAGACAGCTCTTCCGGAGCCGAAAAAAACACATCAACACCAACCCTTCGCCCAACTTTCTTCAGGTTGTGCGAGATCTTGTACAGGTATGGCAAAACGGTTACTTTTTTGTCAACCCTATGACACGCAAAAAAAAAAAAAAAATTTTTTTTTCATGGTAGGCGTTGAAATGGCATATCAGGACATTACAAAAAAAAATTGTTTCACTATAGAGTTGCGTAGTTTTTTTATAAAAAAATAGAAATACGAGGCCCAATTCAAAGTTCCCGCCGTGCACTGTGACGTAACAGTGTACCGCAAGGTGTCGGGGCGATATTCACTGCGGAGTGAATATAGATTTCACATTTAAATATTCTAAGCTTAAATGGTAAAACAAAATGGCTAGGTGGCGTAAGCTACCGCCCGATCCAAAGGGCTCAGCCGTATTCATCCATCCATCATCCATCCATCCATCCAGGCATCGACCTACGTCACTAAAAGTGGGTTCACCGGAAGTCACGTGAGTTTCACTTCTCGTGCTCTCCGCGACCGTGCCTAATATTTTTTTTTTCTGCTCTTCGTACGAGCGATCGTAAAATCGAAGTTTCAGTTCCACTAGCTCTTTATCGTTGCACCGCTGGTTAGTTTGCGTGCTGTAAAATTTGAGGACGAAGAGTCAGTGAATCGACGTGATGGAGGTCAATGATGAAAGCGTTGCGAGTACGCAAGCCAGTGTACGAGTGCATGCCGTCAGTCCGATGATACAGGGCTATACTGGGCGCAAAACAAGCTATCAAGTTTTGAAAAAAAAAAAAAAAAAAAAAATTCTAGAACGCTCGCAGAAATTAGGATTGCTAGCATACGACATGCCCGATCGCATTGCTGAAGGTTCAGACACCGAGGTCGTTGAATCATCGGATACTTTCCAGGCTAAAGATTCCTGCCATCTAAAGAATACGAACTCGTTTGTGTACGAAGTACAAGTAAACGTCGAGCACACAGTACGTATTTTGTCTAGAACATGAATAGAACGTTTTTACTCGGTGCACATGCGGCCGAAGTATGTCTCTCGGAAATGCATGCAGTGTGATCTCTTCTTCAGTTGCTGAAATACCGGGACAGTCCCTCGCACAGCACCTTCTAGGCATTGTAGTTGATCACGTCAGTTCACTGGTCTGCTTGGATCGCTCGTGGAAGTACGGAAAATAACAAAAATATTAAAAAAAATATATATAACACGCGCTCGCGGTAAGCACGAGGAGGGATACAACTCACGTGACTTCCGGCGATGCCTCCCTTCTGACCGCCCCGACACCTTGCGGTACACTGTTACGTCACAGTGCACGACGAGAACTTTGAATTGGGCCTCGTATTTTTATTTTTTTTTATAAAAAAAAAAACTACGTGAAACAATTTTTTTGTAATGTCCTGATATGCAAATTCAACGCGTAGCATGAAATTTTTTTTTTTTTTTTTTTTGGCGTGTTAGATGCCTTTTAAGCAGGCTCTCAGCAACTGTCGTCAAGACGGATATCCCGCAAATCTGAGCCTTGATGCTTGTGTGTCGAAGCTCTCTTTCACCCTGTGGGGGCACGACTTGAACAGGGCATTTCTAACGCAGAGGTTAACAATTCCCCTTTTTACTAGTTTGGAATGCGCTAGCTTGGAGCACACATGGCCATGACAAAGTTGAAGGCTCAGATCCAGAAACCCAATGGCCCCATCTACAGGTACTTCATGCGTCAGCACCAGCGGTTCCAGACACTCTTTAACTGGTGGATACAGTCTAGAGAAAATGAAACAAGGACGAACAATTAGCGCAGCTGGGGAACAGGAGGGACAGAGGAATATTGGGACTCCCTCCCGGCGTGGCGGCGTGGCTCCGGCCCGAAGTCTCACACCTGTCCCCCGGTGGGTCTGAACACCGACGAGGTTGACCAGAGGAAAGTTGCCGACTCCCTCGTCCGGGGAAGGAGGCGAAAAGCAATGTTTAATTTTTTTTTTTTTGCCCCATTCCCTTCAATTATTATTATTATTATTTTTTTTTTTTTGAAAGTACTCTACTTGCCTAGCGTGCCTACATGTTTCCGGAGCGGCGGAGACATGTAGGCACCCTATACCTGCAAAAAAAAAAAAAAATAATAAAAGTTTTTTTTTTTTTTTTATTACTTTAAGGCTAGGTGACGCAAGCTACCGCCCGGTATAAAGGGAACAGCCAAAATTTATCTATCCATCCATCCAAGGCGTCAGAATCCTTCAATGGGCCGTGAATTGGACGCGCGTACCCAGCAAATTTTTTATTGGCAAAAAAAAAAAAAAAAGTTATCTCTTGTGTGTGACGACTGGACGGGAGCTAGAGTTGCGCGTTTGTTTTCCACGTGCCGCCGCGCCGCTATTTGCCGATATACGATCACGTGAGGAGCAAGTGCCGTGCAGGAAAGTAGACGTTGCACGCGCCCCCGCGTACGTTCCCCTGCTTTTGAGCGCGCGGCGCCGCTATTCGCCGAATTCGGTCACGTGGCGAGCGGGATCAGCATGCCGTGCAGGAAAGACGGCGCTACGGAGATGAACGCGCAACTCTGGAAGTCTAGTTTGTATGTGACGTCACCGCACCCTGCTGGTGGTCGTTCCTACTTGTCAAAATTTGGGGGTTTCCAGTGGCGTCAATAGGGTCGTGTCAAGCTGCCTCACAATGCACGAGTCTTTAAAAAAATATATAGAAGCAAGCAATTAATGGGTCTAGATGCACCCGTCAAATGCCACCCTATATTTGGTGCAAATGCTGATCCCTAGCTTTCTCTCACGAGGAATAGATATCGAACACCAAATGGTCAAAAAGAAAAGCATATTTATTCAGAGCAATTGGTGTCACAAAATAGCATTATCTAGATGAGTCAACATGACATTTCTTTCATGGATCGAACCAACAATGCACTTAAATGGGCATGCATCGACACAATGGCCACCCACATGGCCAATCTATGAATGTATGCCCCACGTGTATAAGGCCACGAAACAATGTTCATGGAGGCGAAAAGGACTAAGAGACATAATACTGGATTTCCCGCGGTAATGGGAAGATGTGAAAAAAAGAAAAGAAACCTAGCAAGGAACCTACAAGGCTGGCACTTCAAGGACACTGACTAAGAGGATTCAAAGTGCCTATCTGTGTAAAAGATACACAGACCATGCACTAATTAACATCAGGCTGGCTCCTGCACAAGGCAGCATTTGTGTTCATCCTCTTTAACTCTAAGATGGAAGTCAGCAAATCAAGACTGCACACAAATAAACAGGCTCCAACAGCCCCTTTCATCACAATAGCATATGAACATCAGGATACCAGTCCAGTGGCATAGCTCCCCACACCCCAAGTCCATGACTTGAGGTGAGGGGGGGGGGGGGGGGGGTTAGTGCCCACCCCCCTTCCCAACAATGGCTATGCCACTGTGTGATACAGATGGTTAGAATCCCTTTTTGCAGACGCTCCTCAACTTTCATGAACAAGAAAGACATGTGCATTAAGAATGCTTGCCGGGAGGGCATTTTAAATATAGGGTAGGCTTACGATACAAGTCGCAAAATAATGTGATGGTGCTTAATGCTTGAGGCACATTTGTAGACATTGATAGGGCGAGTTCAAACTGTCAGTTTAACTGCATTGGCAAAGGAGCAGGGGAATCGGCTTTCACAATAACCAGAAAGCGTTAAAAGGAACTGAACTTGGGTGAGAAAATTGCTTTGAAGTTTGATCCCAAATACTTCAAGAATGATTTTGCAGAATCACTTGGTCAGCGTAAGCACACAACCTTCGGAAGTTCCAAGCTGCGTACACAGAAGGACTAGACCCAAGTGGTGTGACGATGTTACAAGTAAGACACATTCAACCCTGTGTCATGGTCAGTGAAAGCTGGTAAAATGACTGCCACTATGTGAATGCAGTTTTACTGTCAGCCTAAACTCACCTTAGTTGTAAACTAGCCCATATAGAATCTAACACCCATGACTTGTCACAATGGGTACACCACCTCAGGTATCAGAAGAAGGCATTAAGGTTTTATTGCATGTATAAAGTACTATAGAAACACAACAACAAATAAGCAGAATACCACCTCCTAATAAAAAAAGAAGAGAAAATAATTGCTTTGGCAACGGAGTGTGTCCTTAGAATGTAAATAACCAAACGTTGTAAATAACATTTCAGCTAGGAATTGTAATATCGAGGTTAACTGAATTGCTGGCACACCAACCAAGCTAACACCCAATTCACACAAGCAGCCTCACACACCTGTACCATAAGCTCCTTTAAAACAGACAGATCAGCTCATGCTCCCGTGTTCTGCATGTTTCAGTCACTCACTGACTTCCAAGGGGCATTAATTGAGGTACTTTACGGCTACTCATATCAACTGGGTAGCCTGTGCTTCTGCCCATCTAGCAGACAGAAGTTGTAACACAGTATAAAACCTAACGTATATGCAAAAAGTACATACATTGCAAGGGTAAGACCATACAGCTGCCTTCAATATCAGGAAAAACACGCGAGCATCAGCTGATGAGTTGATACCCGCGTACGTTCCTCCTCACATTTCATTCCTTTGCAAGTTGGCAACTTGAAAAGGAAAGAAGGAAGGAGCATGTGTGTGTGTGCGGAAAGAAGAAATGCGACGATACAAAAGCCAGGGCCAACTTGCTAGAAAAAGAGTCATAGCTAAGACTCTAAAAGGACGCCTGCAAGCCCTGGGGCACGCAGCACTTAATTGTGACTGGACTTTATAGGCCACTCTGCTCATGCACTAGCCTTGGTAATGCTCGTTTTTCATATAGTCTTGGCAAAGACCCCGTTTCTAGCAAGCCGACCAATGTGTTTACTCTCATCTTCAATCGCAAAGGCTCTGCCTCCTCTAAGGAGCTGGCAGAGCATATTCGCTGCCCCTTGCGTGTTCTTCCCTACTGAAGGCATACTATACAAAAAAGATAACGAAAATGTCCCCAGAGTAATATTATTGTCCCATTGTACGCACACTGTAACCCTGAGCATACCACAATTGGCTAAATGAGACACGAAAGTGTGGTATGCTGCAGAAATTGGCTAACTTGAGACACAATGCACTGGCAATGCCCGGACACACATGTGAAGGATTGGGAATGCAGAGCACTGCAAGTGCCATTGTGATTTAGATCAGCTAACTAAGAGGCAGAGCTTTAAACATTGAGCACAAAGCGTGAATATGCATTGGAGTCACCAAACATAAAAAATATAGTTGGAGCATTTTATATCCCGGATCACTATACTAGTAGATAATCAAGTGTTCTACGATGAGCCAACAGAAATTACCTAAATAGTCTCAAAAACAAAGTTCACTGGACTAAAAAGTTGTCTAAATGAAAAAAAAGAATAGCAAAAAAATGCACAACTCACTCGGTGTCTAAATGGCAACACAACCTTTGAGCCAAACTTATGCTTTTGCATTAAATGCAGCTACTGCAGTAAATACAGCAGAACACATGGAAGCTGAATGCCTGAGGAAGGTGAGCAGAGCATCAGCCTCTGGTAACAACAGATGGATGTGCTGTACTGCACTGTGCTCACTGCTTTGGATGCAGAACTATAAGTTTTTTTTTTTTTTTTTTCTCCTAAATGCCATTTCTGCAAACCAGTGCAGCTAAGCAATTACCCTCGCAAGAAACACTGTGTAATTTTCTATCACAGAAACTCAACGAGTCAAAGCATCACATAAAGAGATTCAAATTTCTTGCAATCCAAGATTGAAATCTCAAAGTCATCATAATTTAAACTGAATTAAAACAACACAAGAAAATCAGATCTCAATAATAGGCTCGTCCCATCCGATGCAAAAGAGAGCTAAAGAAAAATATAATTCTATGCATTAATAGATGCGTGTTGTTGACCAGGCGACTACTATTGTGACCCTGGCATTGATGAGTGCGTGCCGGTTGCTTTCAGCATGGATGCAAACACAGAGTTTGGGTCATTGGCCAGTGCAAGGGGACTGTCCATTTCAATGACCTGCAAAATAAAAAGGAAAATGAAGAGTCAAACAATGAAACATTAAATCAGGTCTCATCTAATCAACTTCTACAATACTATGCAAAAGATTGCCAGTATCTATTAGTGCAGTCTGTTTTCAGTGGACAGACGTTTATATCTAGCAAATCGTACACAACATTTTACAGTTTTTTCGCAAGACTCCGTGTAACAGTAGTTTGTTCTGAACAGCCAAATGTCAAGAGTTATAAAACAGGAGCAGGAAATATTGTGAATTTTGTACACAAACGGTATGATAACAGGGTCACACCTTCAAAAAATTACACAAGAGCTTGGAAAAAAAAAATAATAATAATCCTATCGTTCTGAGGCGATTAAGGAATTTTGCTTATATTTAAAGTCTAAGCAAAGCTTTTTTTTTTTTTATCAACATGCTTTCATGTATACTCCAATATAGGTAAATTATCTTGAGCTTTCGAGAAGCAATAAACAAGTAATAAGCGAGAAGTAGTTTTTGCGCGCTGTTCCCAATTTCTCATGTCATAAACCAACTCGCTTGCACCGCCACCTTAAAAGAAGTAATCAGCCTACATAATCCACCACCAACACTGCCCGAGACATTCAGGTATATGCTGGAGACATTTGTAAACCCAGCAAGCATGCAAACAGTGCACAAACAAGTAGAGATTGGCAGAAATTAGAGTTAACGAGGCACACGGTCTGGTTGAAGCACGGTAAAGGCTGTAGCCAACGGAAGGAGAGTTCCTGCAGATTGTCAAGGGGGGAACGTGCCTTGCCCGTGTCCAATACTATGACGACGTCACAGCTCAACACGGTGTTTAGCCTGTGCGCAATGGTCAGGACCGTGCAGTCGGCAAATGTTTCCCGCACGGTCTGTTGGATCAGCTGGTCGGTTTCCGCATCGACAGAGGCTGTGGCTTCGTCCAGAACCAATACCTGCACACAGGACAAACCGGAAGCTCAATTTTGTGTAAACAACACTTGCAATAAAATAAAAAGGCCTAATGTTTCCTTGAATTTCAAGAGAAATATTCCCAGAGAAAATAGAGAATGCTAAAAGAAGCAGCAATTGGCAAAAACCGGAAAATTGGTCGAAGACCAAGTGTGAGGATTGAATTAAACTTGTGGATTGGATTTTATCTCTCTAGCTTTTGGCGCTCTCAAAGAATATGTTCTCTTCTGCGACATGCACATAAAGAAAGAGAGAGAGAGAACAAGCGTGTGGCACACGAGGCACACACCTCCATTCTTTTTCGTTACCAGGGCGACGCTTCTGGCATGGTCGCCTAATTTTCAGTGTAATCAATTTGAGCAATTGGAAACCATCTATACGATATACAACCTGATCAGTATCGTCTGGATACCTTTGCTACTTGTTACAACTGCCCAATTAAACTCTAATATAATTTCAGTAACCCCGTTAAGTGCTTCTGCTTTCTCTCTCCCTCTTGGATGCACAAAAAATTACCCCTTTTCGATATTACTCGTCTATGACGAAACAGCAATGAACAAAATTATGCTTGCAAAGTTCATTCCAAGGCTTGGTTGTCCGAAACAGCAGCCAACAAAATTATGCTTGTACAGTTCATTCCAAGGCTCAGTTGTTTTAGTACTACCCACGCGCTATATGTACATTGTACCTTGTTGTGACGCAGCAGGGCCCTAGCAAGGCACAGAAGTTGCCGCTCTCCCACCGAGAAGTTGTCGCCATTCTTCTCCACGACACTCTCCAGTTGCTTCTCTTCCTTCTGGATCTGAGGGAGCAGAAAGAGACATGCCACGAGGTTCCAGGGCTTCGTCAATTGCTCGACAGTGCTTATAGTGTTTGGCAGGCTAAGGATGCAGTACAAGCTCAGCCTCCTGCAAGGCTTTGGCTGCACATGCGCCAAAGTGTCATCGAGGACAAAGGGCTCATGCTCGAGGCAGAGTATCTACGGCATTTTAAACCTGTCACTGACTATAGACATTTGCAAACAGCCAATCTTCAAAAGAATTTGTGGGAAAAATAACCAAAATATAGAACAGCTACAGGGAACAGTTCAAAAGCTGGAAGAATTGCTTCACCTCCAAGAGGAAACAATAGCGGATCTGGAAGACAGAAGTAGAAGAAATAATCTGATAGTGTTTAGGATCCCTGAAATGCAAATTGAAACAGATAAAGACTTGAAAACTAAGGTAATTGATGGCGTTTTCCAACAACAGCTAGGTGTAAGTGTAAAAACGGTCAAACAAATTCATAGACTAAAAAAAAAAAAAAAGGTAAGAGAAAATTTGGCCCATGAAATTGTATGATTACAATGAAAAAAAAAAGTGCAGGTGCTTCAGAACTGCAAAATACTAAAAGGATCACAGATATCAATGTCAAATAATTATTCGCAAGCCATTTTGCACAAAAGACAGAACCTCTGTATTCAGTGGTGGTCTATTTACATATTATTTACAGGAGAAGACTGCCGAGATTGGAGGTGAGCTACGAGCCCTGCGAACATGTCGCTAGCTCAATCAGGAACAGTGCGTGAGGCGTGGCCCGTGCTGAGGCCGCGCGTCTTGCCTATTGCAAAATGAAGACGACGAAGTCCCATCGTAACACTTCCCCCTTCTCGATAAAACTAATCAGTTTCTCGAAAACGCACTGGTTTGTTTGTAACGCGCTTGGGGCGTGTTCTGGGTAGAGGAACCGGAACAGACGAGGAGGATGGTCCAGGAGAACTTTCTGATGTCGGTTCAGTATTCGGCATAACAGAGCCCTGTCCCTTGATGATCGGTGTAGGCTCTGGAAGTGAAAACGCACCAGATGTGTTCGCTGTTGAGAATTCCGTCTCTGAAGATGCCTGGCCTGAGGCACATACATCTTTTTGTTCATCGGGATCCGAGTCGAAAAGTGGATACCTTGAAATTCGAGACGATGTTGAACTGTATTGTTCCGAATGTTGGGCTAACCGACTTCGCATGTCGTCAATGTGTCTTCTTTGTATTCTTCCATCTGAAGTCGTTACTTCAAATGATCGGGAACCAACCTGACGGAGCACCTTAGCCTCTATCCATTTCGGTTGTCCCGCGAATCCCTTAATAAAGACGGCTTGTGAATTGCTGAACTTAGCGTCTTTGTAGCCTTCTTCACCTTCCTTACCCCGTGGATGAATATAATCCAATGGGCAAAGCAATTGTCGTCCGAACATCAACTCTGCTGGTGTTTTCCCAGTTGTTGAGCTTGGTGTTGTATGTTGCTTATACAAGAACCGTGCCAGTCGGCAGTTCAGACTTCCTTCTGAAAGTTTGCGGAGCGACTCCTTCGTTTCCCGAACCATTCGTTCGGCTTGGCCGTTGGTTGCTGGGTGATAGGGGGCGCTTGTGATGTGCCGGATGTTATTGGCTTGCAGGAACTGATTGGTTTCCTTGGCTAAAAATGGCGTGCCATTGTCGCTGCAGACGACTTTCGGGATGCCAAATGTGGCAAACATGGATCGGAGGGCGTCAATGACGGTGGCAGCAGTTGCTGACGCGCAGATGTGGACTTGCAACCATTTGGAATACGCGTCAACAACTATCAGAAGCATCTTTCCTTCAAAAGGACCGGCGAAGTCCATGTGAAGTAGACTCCATGGCTCCTGAGGGCGTTCCCAAGTTGGACTTTGTGCTGGAACAGGAGCACGTACTTGTTGCTGACACTTTGAGCAGAGTTGGACGCACCTGTCGATTTCTTTGTCGAGGTCAGGCCACCAAAGATGACTTCGTGCACAGCGTTTCATGGCTGTTACTCCTGGATGGTTTGCGTGCAGGAGTTTCATGGCTGCTGGCTGTGCCTCCTTCGGAATAACCACACGTGATCCCCATAAGACGCATCCCTTGTGGGTCGATAGCTCGGTAAATTGCCTTATATAGCTTGCGAACTGTTTTCCGGTCATGCATTTGGAGGCTCCGGACTGGACGGCTTGGTAGACCTTCGCCAGGAGGGGGTCCTTTGCCGTAAGACGGGCTATGTCCTTTGCTGAGAGGGATGGTGTCTCGAGCGCCTCAATCATAAGGATGTCTGCTGGACCGTGTGGTTCGTCCACGTTGCTGGGCAGTGGAAGACGGCTCAGGGTATCCGCATTTTGATGGAGTGCACCGGGTCGGTAAACCCGGTTATAGTCATAGGTTTGGAGATGCAGGCACCAGCGTAGCATCCTCGGGGACAGTACCAGTGGCATCTGCCTGTCTGAGTTGAGGATGCCTAGCAGGGGCTTGTGGTCAGTGTATATTGTGACGGACCTTCCAGCAATATACTGATGAAAGTGTTTAACTCCGAACACTATGGCCAACCCTTCTTTGTCAAGCTGGGCATAGTTCCTTTCACTCTTACCGAGCGTTCTAGACCCGTAAGCAATGGGAGCTTCGCGGCCTTGGTTGTCTAGCTGGGCAAGTACGGCTCCTACACCGTAGGGAGAGGCATCGCAAGACAAGAAGAGCGGCTTATCAATATTGTAGTGCGCCAGGACCTCTGCTGACGAGAGCAGGTCCTTCAGCGCTTGGTAGTCCTTCTTATGTCGGGACTCCCATTTCCATGGCACATTTTTGTCGAGCAAGCGATGCAAGCTTTCGGCCACAGTTGCTCGATGTCTGAGGAACCGATTGTAGAAGGCAATCATTCCAAGAAATGATTGTAGTTCCGACTTGTCTTTTGGCTCTGGCGCTTCTACAATCGCCTTGACTTTTTCTTGTGTCGGCCGGATGCCTGCAGCATCAACTCGGTATCCGAGGAATTCAACTTCCGACATGTCGAAATGGCACTTTTCTTTCTTGACCTTGAGGTTAGCTTGACTCAAACGTCGTAGAACTGCTTCGAGTCGCTTTAAGTGCTGGTCCTTGGTGGAGCCAATGATGAGGATGTCGTCAAGGTATGTGGCGACGCCCGGTAGCCCAGCAAGACATACGTCCATAAATTTTTGAAAGATAGCCGGGGCTACAGATACGCCGAAGGGTAAACGCTTGACGCGGTACAATCCCTTGATCGTATTGATGCACAATACCTCAGACGTAGCTTCATCGAGTCGAAGCTGCTGGTAGGCTTGCGCCAAGTCAATCTTTGAAAAGTGCTTTCCTCCACTGATTGTGGTAAGGAGCTCTGGTACAGTCGGCAGTGGGTAGGTCCCAGGCTTGACAGATGCGTTGACTGTGCTACGATAATCACCGCAAAGTCTTAGCGATCCATCCTTCTTCCTCACTACCACTACTGGAGTTGCCCACTGAGAAGATAGGACAGGTTCTATTATTCCTTGTTCTTCCAAGCGATCCAGCTCCTTCAGCACAGAATCCCGGATAGCGAACGGAACTGGGCGGCACTTCAGGAACTTGGGTGGTGCGTCCGGCTGCATTGGAATAGATATGGGTGACCCTTTGTGACCGGTCTGTAGTTCAGTGAAAACATCTTGGTATCTATCCAAGACGTTCTGCAGTGAGGTGGAGGCCACGGCGTTCACTCCAGAAAGGGAAATGCCCAACGGTGCAAACCAGTCCCTGCCGAGGAGACTTGCTCCTTGTCCTTTTACAACACGCAGAGTGAGTTGGACTGGCTCCGTTCTTGCGGCGGTTGTTTTCAGGACGTTTACCTGAATTTTTCCGAGAACTGGCAGCCTTTGCCCTGACCAGGTGTACAGTTGCTTTTCTTCAGACTGAAGCTTCGCTGTTCCTTTAGACCATAGTCTGCGAAAGGTTACTTCACTGATGAGCGTGATTGCAGCTCCCGAGTCAACTTCCATTTGCAAAGTTTTACCGTCGATGGTGAGGGTAATCTGAAAATGGGGTCGACTTGGTGATTCCTCATACGTTTTGTAGAGGGTGTAAAGTTCTGCATCATGGTCAGCACTCGACTCACTCACTTGATGAGTCTTCTTGCTTTCTCCTCGTCTTTTCTTTGAGATACAAGCCTTCTCAAGATGTCCAATCTTTTTACAGTAATTGCAGGTGCTCTTGCGATAGCGACAGTCCTCCGGTCGATGATTATCGTTGTTGCACCTGTAGCAGCGATTTTGGGCCCGATTTTTTGGCTTTGCCGTTGATCCAGAATCGCGTTGTTTGGAGGAGTTTTGATGGATCTTGTCGACATCGTCCCTCATTTTCGACTGATGAGTTGTCGTTGATTCCATTGCCTTAGCCAAATCAAACGCTTTCTGGAAAGTAACGGCTCTTTCAGAGAGTAATCGCTGCTGGAGGTGAACGTCTCGAAGGCCACATATGAAGCGGTCGCGTAGCATAACTTCCAGTGGAAGGACTGTAGATGTTACTAACTGGTCCACCGACGCTTGCTGCATGGTGCTCCCGGCGCCACTTGCCGATTGTTGGGTAATGGAGCCGCTCGGCGCTTGTGCGGTTGTCGTGGCAGATGCCACGGTCGTGACCGTTGTTGTGCCGAAGTTGCAATCTTTTGCAAGAGCTCGCAGAGCATCGACGTATTCGGGAATGGTTTCGTGAGGCTCCTGATCACGCTTGTGAAATCGCCATCTCCCGAGCAGTTCCGATGGACCAGACTCGAAATGGCGTGATAGACGTTGCATAACGTCGTCGTAGGAGACCCCAGATGGCACTTGTGGGTGAAGCAAATCTCGAACCTTGCCGTAGGTTTCCTCCCCACAGAGGCTGAAGAGTAGCGCTCGCTTCTTTGCCGGGTCTGTCACGTCGTTGGCCTCGAAATAAAATTCGAGCCGTTCCTTCCAGGACGTCCAACTCGTACCGGGAGTGTAGTCCGGAATTCGACCTTGCGCCATCCTCGCTGAACCATTCAGGTTTATCCTCGTCGCCAGTATTCAGTGGTGGTCTATTTACATATTATTTACAGGAGAAGACTGCCGAGATTGGAGGTGAGCTACGAGCCCTGCGAACATGTCGCTAGCTCAATCAGGAACAGTGCGTGAGGCGTGGCCCGTGCTGAGGCCGCGCGTCTTGCCTATTGCAAAATGAAGACGACGAAGTCCCATCGTAACACTCTGGCAAAGCGCGAATGAAGGGCCAGTAGGGCACGTGTAAGACTCGTTGCAGATCAATGACGAGACGTTTATTTAGAACGATGCTGATGGCTGCCGCGAAAATATAGCTCGTACACAAAATCTTGATAGGCAAAAAAAAATGACATCCAAGCAACAAGAAAGAAGAGTGTCTCACGCTAATTAATTCAAACGCGAGGAGCCTTGCTATTAAAGGGGTACTCCAGCGATTTTTTGAGCTACCTCAATTAACTATATTTTCTGACTCCCCGGCCTTTACCCTTTCTGGTACGCTATTTAGTATCGCGAAATTCATAATATTTATCGCAAAATCGGCAAATGAAAATGATGCAAAAACAAACATTCAAATATACCCGCACTTTTCAGTGCCGTGACGTCAGCAGCGGGCAGGCTTGCCAGTCGGGCAAGCAGTCTAAGAAATAGAATATGCCAATCATTTGTTCCGTGCTGGAGCGCGGGGACTAGAGCGAGCTTTCAAAGCATTCATTTGACACCATGAAACTGCTTCGAATCAGTTGGGAACAAATTCTACAGTCCAAAGAGTGAACACCTGCACTTCCACTGACGTCACTTTTTCATTGTTGCCAGTAGAGACTTTCAGTTTGAAAAACACGGTGAGGACCAAAATTGTAAATTCAATAACTTCGAGAAAAAAAATTATTTCGACCTAATATTTGGGATACTATTTTGGCGATGTTGTTTGGTGAGTTTGGCAAAATTTCAAGCAAATCGGGGACCATGAAGAAATCGCCGGAGTGCCTTTTTAAGGTAGAAGAACTGGAGCACTTACTACTGGTATATAACCCACACATTGAATGAATGAATGATTTGAGTTTTATAGTGCAAGAGCTACCAGGGCCAAAATGTGCCAAGTGCATAGACAGAGCTATACATAGTAGCTGATGATCTAATAAGACTATGAACATTAGTTGTGTACAGGGTTGGGCAGAAATACTCAAAAATGTATTTGGAAATACAAATACTGGGATACATTAAAATAGTAGCTAAAATGCTGATACTAAGATACATCTGTGAAAATATATCGCAATACGTATCGGAAATACATTTTAAAAATAGGCAAAAAGTATTTGGAAATACAAATACAGGAATACATTTTAGGGAGGAAAGAAATACAAATGCAGAAATACTGATACTGCAATACATTTTCCAAATTTTTTGAGACATCAACTGAGATGAAGCTTGAAGTTTGAAGTGGATGTTTTCGATCCCGAAATTACTTTCTTGTAGGCTTGGCACTTTACCTTGAAGGTAGTGGTTTCGGACGACAAGGAGTCTTCAATGGGCCCTAAAAAAACGTTCCATCAAGGGTTGACCGCAGCCGTTTCTATGACATCCTGTCTGTCTGGCGAGCGAATCCTGTCAACATTGATAACATGATGTCACGGCGGAATGAACTAGTATTCTTTATCTGTAGGTGTGGCCTTCAACGTGAAACTTTGCCACGCTGCTGTATGAAAGGACAATACATACTTTCGTTGTAGGTTACCTAGTTGAAGATCGTGCATGCAATGTCATTTGGAATTTTTGAGAATAGTGGACCACCTGAAGCATCTTGGAATACATGTCTTATCTTCTGTTACGGTTGAAAAAACGATACGGTAGCATCCCTGTTCTAAAGGTCCTTACTACCGACCCTCTGCCACCAACGCATGTATTGCAATCCTCAAATTTTGCCTAGCATTATCCGAATAGAAACCTCGTGGATTGCGAGCTGATATTGCCGGCACAGGTGCGAGCTGTCCGAGAAACAGCCGTCTCGAGACGAGTCGCAGGAGTACGTAGTCTGGGATGGCACAGCGAGGTCACTTCTGGCCTCCTCCTGGGTTTCGGATCCCCAGAGCAGCGGGTCACATTCACGTCGGTTGATGACATACCCTTGAGCCGTGCAATGTTACGGGCGCAGCCCCAGATGCATTCGAATACGTGTTGAACTTCACAGCGTGAGTCTTCCTACTATTGCAAATCAACCACCGCCAGGCTCGTGCTGCAACGGAATGTGACTCAGCTTTGCCGGCTGGGTGTACTCTGTACGCTAAGGCGAGAGAGACAGTTAGCAGCGGGCATTGGATGCCAGTAAACAATGACTCAAGAAATCCCTACCTAAGGACCTGTGGCAGAAGATGCTCTTACTCCACTCCTGGCACGCCACCTGGTTCGAGTCCCCGACTACGCAACACTTCTCAGAAGAGAGAAGAGGACGCATGGAAAAATAGTTTGCAGAATCAAAAGGAACCTTGGCCAGCATAGTAACAATGCCTCAGCATCTCCTTGACTCTGGTGCCCTCAGAAGTAAAACAAAAAAATGTGTTCGAACTTTTTTTTTTTTCGGATCGGGGGGGGGGGGGATATTTCTCAAGAAATGTAACGAGATACATTTTATCCTGATTATATCGCGATACAAAAAAACATTCCAAATGTATTTCGATACAGGAATACAGATACTGGTGAAAAAAATGTATCGCGATACAGAAATACAGATACGAAATGTATTTCGGAAATACTATCGCGATACATGTGTATCGCGATACTGCCCAACCCTGGTTGTGTATAACATGAACATGAGTTCTGGGTATAAAAAGATTATATGTTTATGGATTTTAAGATTAAACTGACCATAATCTACCACATTTTAAACTACAGTAAAACCTCGTTATAACAAAGTTGAAGGAGCGGTCGTGATTATTCCGTTATAACCATTAGTTCGTTATAGCCAATGTCCATTTCTTCCCACTATTAGCAAGCAAGGGAAATTATGATTGCTTTGTTATATCCATTAGTTTGTTAAATCCCATTTTGTTATAACGAGGTTTTACTGTATCTACAATGGGAGTGATATATTTTGTGAATAAAAGTTACAACCGGTGTATGTGGCCAGTTACTTTAAGAAATTCTAAAACGCGCCGAAAAGGGGCTAGAGGTTGATCACCAAGAAGGAAGGCAGCGTGAAACGGGAGATGATATCTAAACAGTTCTGGAAAACACTCCCGTCGCTGTTTATGTAGGTGCCTGCAGTTCCACAAGATCTGTGGTAATACAGTCACTACTTTGCCGCAATGCTCATACTGTGGAGCATCTTCACTATAAAGCAAATACAGATGTGTCAAGTGCGAGTGGCCAATCCTCAATCGGGACATCAAAACTTCATGGAAACGATTCCTGTGATGGGAACTCTCCCACACCACCCACACATTGTTGTAGTCACTTAGACCTGGTTACCTAATTATATAAACAACTCAGAACTTCTTCCGCCTTCTTACAAAATAATTAGAAAAGACCAAGGATCCTGTGGAGGGGAGTTGCTATTACGGTATATACAGAAATAATACGTCCTGTATTTTGATGACTGATTGTACATATACCGAATGCTTGTGGTGGAGATTAGTTTTGTGGTCATTCTTTTGTAATTGGTGCAATGTACGGCACTTTAAAGCTTATCTCCTGACTCTTCTATAGCATTGTTGGAGGTTATTCATGATTATCTGCAACAAAACGTTACAGATGGATCCAAAATGATAAATGTGGGTGATTTTAACCTACCTGGGGTTAACTAGGACGAATTAGAACCAGGATCAACTGATGTTGATCAACTGAGGGAATTATTATTGCATATCTCTTTTTGTAATGATCACATGCAGATAGTTTGGGTCATCCAGTTCATTACTTGACCTAGCTTTTATCTTAGACCGCCTGACAAATTATGACATAGTGTCCAAGTTGGACTGTCGGACCATAAAATGGTCTTGCTTTCCTGCAAAGTCACTGCTACATGTCAGAGTGCAAAGTGCCTAACCAAGCAATTGTATGATTTTAATCATGTGGATTACATTACTAGTTTAGACCATCTAAAATTAAACTTATCTTCTTTTGAGGAGGTGGAAGATTTGAATGATTTATGGGACCAATTCAAGGCTGTAGTTTCTTACTGTTTGGAAAGATATGTCCTGAAAAAGGTCAAACGAGTGGCAAAACAAAACCCTTGGGTGACCAGACATAATTCATCTCAAACGTGCCCGTAACCGCAAGAAAAAATGTGTAACAACACCACCGTCCAAGAGTTATCCTGTACACTTAAAAGCAAGCTAGAAGATGCAAAAGAAAAGTATTTTTCAGCATCTATCCTTGAATTTACGAGGACATCACCACAAAAAATTTAGGCGTCATCTCGCACCGTCAAGGGAGGGTGCGGATTATGCTACTGATAATGAACACGTCATTACTGATTCAAGCAAAATGGCAAACATGTTTAAAAGGTTTTCCAGTCTGTTTCTGAGGAAAGTGGTGACACATTTGATGGCGCTGGCAACGTAACTGGTGAACGGCCCTCAGCTATGCCAGACCTGGTTATCTCCGAGTAAGGCATTCTTTCTTTGCCTTCAGAGATTGATACAAAAAAATCTGTGGGACCAGACAAATTTCCCAACACACTTTTAAAGAGTTACGCTGAGTGGGTTTCCAAATATTTATTAATGCACAAACATTAAATGTCTCATGGGGCGAAGCTGGCATTGTTTGTAGCAGCGAAAAACGGCACCGAAATTCTCATTGGCCGAGCGAAACGGCACCTAAATTCCCACTGGCTGCGACGCGTCATGTGGCTCCATAGCAACGGCGTCATCGTTGCTAAGGAGTCAGCCGAACTACTGGCGGTGCAGCGGGAGGAGGGGACGCGGGCGAGTGCTGGCCTGAGGTTAGGCCTAACGTTACGCTTAGAGGTCTGACGTTATGCCTATCGTTACGCTTTGAGGTCTAGTGTCGTCCACGGGTACGCGCAGCTGTTTGACATGAGGGGGGAACACGGATATGCGCTGCCCTGTCGTTAGGCCTAACGTTAAGCTTTGAGGTCTAACGTCATCAACTGAAACCCGCAACTAGGGCGTTGATGATGATGATGATGAGAGGACACATGACTTCAACATGCTTAGCGCCGAGCTTCGCACTCCCGGCGCCATGCCGAGCTTCACATTCTTGCCGCTGCCTCACCCTGCGGCGCAGCAGTCACCAGCGAGCCAGGGCAGTCTGCACATACTTCCTGTGGGCAGAAGTGGCCTGCTGACGCTGTGGCCGCTTCTGCTCCTCTCGGCGCCCAGGAATGCTTTCATATTCACAACTCATAAGAAGTGCTTAGGTGTCCCTGGAATTTTTTTGTTATATACAGCGCAAGTTTAGAACGGCTTCAAGTACCTTCGGACTGGCTTATGGCGAGGGTCATACCAGTGTACAAATCTGGAGATAAACCCTCAGTTGAAAATTATTGGGCCTATATTGCTTAGGTGTACCTTGCTGCAAGCTATTCGAGCTCATTGTATCTAAAGAGTTGTATACCTATCTTGAGGAATCAAAACTGTCTTTATCTAACCAACATGGCTTTCGAAAGTCGTTGTCGACTGTGGTTCAGCTCGCTGAAACTTTGCATGATTTTGCCAAATCAGTGAACCATAGAGGACAGATTGATGCGATATGTCTAGATCTGTCAAAGACTTTTGATTGGGTGCCATACGCAGAGCTTATTCAGAAGTTACTAAATCTGGGGGTGAACAAAAACATTGTTTTATGGATTAAAGCTTATCTCACAAACAGAACACAGTTTGTACAAATAAATACATCAAAATCAAGTATTGTGTGGGTACCTTCTGGAATTCCCCAGGGGGTCTGTCTTGGGACCCATTTTATTACTGTGCTATATGTAATGATGTAGCGGGAAAAATTGGTAAAATGTTACTCTCTGCTTGTTTGCAGATGGTTGCTTGATGTACTCCAATGTCTCTTGGAGTACATCTTCCTTAACCTGGTGCAAGAGTGGTGCAAGTGATGGAAAATGAAAATGAATTGCT
This sequence comes from Ixodes scapularis, assembly GCF_016920785.2. NCBI lineage: Eukaryota > Metazoa > Arthropoda > Arachnida > Ixodida > Ixodidae > Ixodes > Ixodes scapularis. Next base: position 103,679,040 of record NW_024609846.1, read on the forward strand.
ACAAAAAAAGTGTTCTCTGTAATAACTATGTTAGGGTCTAGGGGTTTATTCTACATAAATTCACTCCACCGAGCTATTTTCCAACCGTTTGAGTCCTAATTTCCTTCTTCTCGCTCGTGTCCGGCCTGGCGCACGCTCTGCTGTCCCATCGCATTGTCCCCCGTGAGCAACAATGCCTTGATGTGCAACCCATTGGGCAGGGCATGAACTTTGTGCCCAGCACGGTGTGTGGCGCGCGAGCACCTGTGTTCTGTGCATAGCCGTCGCACGCACAGCCCGCACCCCTCACAACACCCCCCTCCTTATTCTGTGAAGGGGACCCAAGGCTTGTGGAAGAGGGCAAGCTGGTCTGCATTAGACAAACCGCATGCTCTTCCTGTGGATGTGTTCTTCAGCTTATAGACATTCTGGCCGACTCGAGCTGTAACAGTGAAGGGTCCAGATCGCTTAGGAGCAAGCTTTGCAGCAATTCCCTTGCTAACATTGCTCAGAGTATGCAAGTCTTTTAGGACCAAATCACCCACATCAAAGTGGCCTGGTTGTCGGGTCGAGTTGTATTGTCGTCGCTGAATTTCCTGGGCTTTGTTTTGGTGCGCTCTCGCAAAGGCCAGGGCATCCCGTAGGCGCTGGTCCAGTTCCGCTGCAAAGACGTGGGGTGCAGAGGACGAGGCCTCTGTGTCCTGGGCAGATGTTGAGTCCCACGGAATGCGGAGCTCTCGACCATAGCATAAGAAGGCTGGCGTGTAACCTGTCACTACACTTTCGCTGGTTCTCATGGCAAAAGCTATTTCGGGAAGTCGTTTATCCCAGTCACGATGAGCCGCACAGTATGCCATTATGGCTTGCTTGACGGTGGCATTGTGGCGTTCTACCAATTGTCCAGATGGTCGGTATGGCGTTGTGTGCCGGTCAACGATACCCCAGTGACGTAAAACACCTTTCCACAGGGCGTTCACGAAGGTTTTGCCGTTGCCACTCAAGATGCTCTGTGGAACTCCGTGCCGACAAAAAAATTCCACCATTTTGTCTACTATAGTCCTCGACGTTGGGGCACGGATGGGGAATAACTCTATGTACTTGGTAAATTTGTCGATCACAACTAGAATATGCCTGTTTTGCTTGGCTGTTGTTGGTAGGGGTCCGATCAGGTTGACACTGAGTTGCTGCATGGGCTCTGTAGCCCAAGTACTGTCCATTAGGCCTTTCGGATTTTGTCGCCGTGGCTTCAGAGTTTGGCACTGGCGGCAGGAGCGAATGTACCGAGAGATATCTGCTCTCATACCCAACCAGAAAAATTGGTCTCGGGTACGTCGCATTGTTTTAAAGAAGCCGGCGTGGGCGCTTAGTGGATGGTCGTGAGATAACCTTAAAACCAAATTACGCAAATGCGTAGGCAGCCATGGCACTCTCTTTTCTCCTTTGAGGTACAGTGCTAATCAGACTTGTCTATAACGCGCGAGCGTGCGGCTTTCTCCGGGGAGCGCTAGACTGGTGGCATTCGCAAAAACTAAGCTAGTCACGTGGCGCAACATGGAACGGCCCGCTCGAGGGGTGTCTTGCCCACTCTATCAGCTGGCGGCGAACGCGGATGGCTGCTCGCACGCTTTTTACAAACATCATTGCTCGAACAATAAACAAACTAAAGCATGAAGGCGTATCAACGATGTCGTCATCCAAAAACAAAAATATATCATAAAGCGCTTTACTTTTATCACTTATCAAGCTGATAGAGTGGGCAGGACACCCCTCGAGCGGGCCGTTCCATGTTGCGCCACGTGACTAGCGTAGTTCCTGCGAATGCCCCCAGTCTAGCGCTCCCCGGAGAAAGCCGCATGCTCGCGCGTTATAGAGAAGTGTGATTACCACTGTACATGAGTACCCCGGCGTTGTCGATCTCACTGTCACCACCAAGGTCTTGCACCTGACGTGCTTCACCGGCATCAGCCGGTAAACAGTTGTTTTTCAGGTACAAGAGTATGATACTCAATAACGGGACTTGCATTTGCTCTGCAACCAATCTGGTGCCGTCACTTAGTTGGGAGATGTCATCCTCTTGTGTCACTGCAGTCTCCTCGAAATGGATCGACTGCTCCGGTTCTTCTGCGTCGATAGGAAAGCAGTCTTCGGCGACACACTGGGAGGACGAACTGGCGGTCACCACTGGGAATCAGCTCAGTGCATCGGCAGGAATATTGGCCTTTCCTCGGCGGTGTTTGATGGTGCAGTTAAAACCCTGGAGCCGAAGAACCCATCTTCCCACCCGACTAGATGTCTGCTCAGTGCTGAACATCCATGAAAGTGATGCGTGGTCGCAGTAAATCTCTAAGTGGGTGAACTCTATATATGGACGAAACCTATCAAGTGCCCAGACGACTGCTAAGCACTCCCACTCTTGGACTGTGTAGTTTTGCTCTGCAGGGGTCAAAGTCCGGCTAATGAATGAGACGGGTCCGAGCTGTCCTTCGGTGTCTTGAAATAACACAGCGCCAATTCCCACACCACTGGCATCTGTCTCAATCACAAAGGGCTTGTTCAGGTCCGGAAGGGCAACCACTGCATTGGCTGTCAGCTGGGCTTTTAGGCAGTCAAAGGCGGCCTGTTGAGGAAGTTTCCAACTCCAGCGGACATCCTTTCTCAGCAGCAACGTAAGGGGCTTGGCCGCATCCGAGAATCGAGGAATAAATGTCCGGTAATATCCCACCAGCCCGAGAAAGGCCTGAAGCTGCTTCACTCAAGTTGGTTCTGGGAATTCTGTCACAGCTTTTACCTTTTCGGGATCTGGGCGACACTCCCCGGGAGCAATGATGTGGCCTAGAAACTTCAGGGAACGCTTACACAGCTGCACTTTGGTGGGGTTGATTGTGAGGCCTGCATTAGAGATTCGGTTCAGAACCTCTCTCATGTGCTCGATATGTTCATCAAAAGACTCGGAGTAGATGAGACTGGAACACACCTTTATGCCGTTTTGTGGATGTCTTCTATTTGTATCTTGTACTTAAATGCTTTTTTGGAAATGTAATTAGATTTGTAATTAAATAAATTTTTGACGAAGTATTTTGTATTTGTATTTCGATACATATTTGCATGTATTTTGCCAATCTCTGCTTTGATTGGAATATGCACGTGTATGATTTCTTTACTAGGTGTCAATGTGGCCAATGCGTGGTGCCCGATTTCGAACCGGGAGTGCCTTTGCTGGAGGGAAATCGGCAGTAAACTTTAAAAAAAAAAAAAATAATGTGGACGAAACGTCGCTAAACTAAATGGTATGGGATTCCATTTTTTACACCTGCGAACTCAATGTAGTCACTTTCTACAAAATGCAAGGAGCATATAAATCGGGTAGCGTCCGCTTTCCGAGGTGCCCGTAAATATTCCAAAGAATTGCAGCCAGCCATTGGTCCTGATCCTGCTGATCTTTCGGAAACTTGTGCAGACTCCACCGCACAATGCCGCTTTTGAATGCGGCACATGTGAGGCAGCTAATCACGCAACATCTTGGGGGTATTCGTTTCGGAGCCGACCATTGGAATTCACCTTGGGCACTCACTACTTATTTTCAACTCTTCAATCTACAAAACAACTCATGTTGAAGGGCAGAACAGCGAGCGGAACAAACATAGCTGCAAAGGAATCGCACGGCAAACAATTCCCGCAACATACGTCGTCTGCTGCGCGCAGCCAAAAAAAGATGGAGGGAAAAAAAGAAGCACACGGTCGGGTCTAGCCACGTGACTTCCGCCACTTACTCTCTCCTCTATACTTCTCCGACCTCCGTGCGCAAGTTTCGAGCAGTTGCGTTTTTTGGCTTTATTAAAAATATACGTGACTCTGGAGCAAAATATCAATTGGGTAGTCTTCCGAGACCATAATAAATCGCCTGGCAAAAAAATTAAAAATGCTTCTGGAGGGGGTCAGTGTCCCTTTAAGATCCCAAGTGCAAAGGAATGTGAAAGCAAATCCCCAAAACTCACTTTTGGCTTCAAATGTGCCCTGTCGAGGGCCTCCCAAAGTTCCTGATCTGTGTTGTTGTCGTGAGGATCCAAGTTATATCTGAAATAGAGATCTGGATTAGCCACTGTAGTAATTGACCAGTTATAAATTATAAAACAGCATGATGAAAGCCCCAGGGACGATAGTCAACTGGTAAAAAAAAAAGAGAGAAAAATATAAATATTAACAAATGTCTCAAATATATATGCCAGCCAAAATGTTTTTATTGAGCTTCACACAATATTTGTTCTAACTTTGATAGATACACAAAGGTGCACATAAGTTGCAAAAACATGCAAGGCCATATTTTGAAGATTTAAAAACATTTGAGCATAAGTAGTCTTTTAAGGGGGGTCACTACCCAAAAAAGTTAATATTTGAACCACTTGTCTGATTTAAATGACATTTACATGGCTTGTTTCTGTTGATGTTAAGAACATTTGTGCCAAGTTTTGTTAACCTGGGTGAAGTACAAAAAAAATTGCAAATGTTCAAAGATAAAAGTGGGCATGTCTGCATAGGAAAACTATCATTTTAAAATTACTTATACATTTGTCATTTTCATGTGTTATATATTGCTTCAGGACAGTTCAAAGCAGATAGCTATGGAGCTATATTCCTATATTATACCATCTTATATGACAAAAAAGACACATGAACATAAATACAGTTTTTTAGATTTCCATCCTTTGTCAAAAATTTTAGTTTTTGAGCATGAAAATTGACAAAAATAAAAGATACAAGCTCATAGTTATCTTCCTCTTATAATTTCACCCCAATAATCTCATTAAATTCAATCCAAGTTACGTAATAACAAAACAATAGTTTTCCTACTGTGAAATTTATGCTAAAAAGTGGAATGGAGAAAAATGCATTCAAAGTGCTCCAATGTCTACCTTTTCTTTAGCATCAGTGGACCGAAAATAATTTATAAAAAATGCACTATGCAGTGTAAACTAATGAAACTTCCTGGGAATACACTCTAGATGTTAGTGGATGTAAATATGACATTTTCCAAAATCAACTTTTTTTGCTAAATAGATTTTTTTGTGGATAGTGTCCCCCCTTAAAAGGATTAACGACAGCTATTTTTTAAAGCATATTGTTTACTGTGCAGAGCATGACCAGCCCAACGTGCAAAACACGAGGAACTGGCACCCGCTGAGAGTTTACTCACACAGTTCAATGTGCCCTATTGCTCTTGACTTTCACAGTGCAAAGGGAAGCAAGGTCCGCCATTTCATTGTGAGGGCTACAGGATATAGGTGACACATCGCTATTCAAAAGACCAATCCCAATAAGCATTACACATATGTGCACGTCACCATAACTGTAGTCTGCAAAAGGCAGGCAGTAGCGCAAAAAAGAGCTTGTGCTGTCTCGTGCTCTGCCAGTGCAGACCCGCAGAGAGGTTGTCACACGGGTGGGAAGACTATACAGTTCCCTTGACGCATGGCGACAGTGGTGGCATAGCAAAACAGGCTGCTCAGATTGGTCTATTCAAGCTAGTATAAACATCTATTAGCAACCCCTAGTTGGAACTTCTTCTTTATCTAGAGCACAACCTTATCTGTTATCTCATTGGACTACCAGAGCAGCCATACCTCACAGTTCCTTGGAAGAGTACCGGGTCCTGGGGAATGACTGCCACCGACGACCTGAGCTGGTGGAGACCCAGCTTGCTGATGTCAACACCGTCCAGCAGAATGCGGCCAGATTCAAGCTCCTGGAGTCTCATCAAGGACACCAGGAATGAGGATTTCCCTGAGAACAAGAACACTCCCACAATGTCGTTTAACTCGTGGTTTCCTGTCCATCGTGACATGATACACCAGGCTCAAAGCTGAGCTGGCGACAAATGATGAGGGGGGCACAGCTTTATAATATTTCTGTCGGATCACCAGAAGTGCACAATACACGAATTTGCCTTTTTGAGAGTCTAGACGTATAACAGTCCATCATTTTCTGCATCACTCCACCTTAGTCACAAGTGCATAAACTAGCTTAAGCTAAGCATAGTATTGCTGTCGCACAATAGGTTATATCAAGCACAGCTATAAACAGTTGATTGAACAATCGTGTTATCCAAAACAAATCGAGGTAGTTAAACCTATTGTGAGGGTGCAGACCAAGAAAGCGATGAAAAGCCACTAAACATTGGCAGTGATGTGATTGGCCTAAACCATTTTGGAGCACCTTTTGGAGCAGCCAAAACAGTGTTTTGGAGCAGCAAAAGTTTCCTTTGGCGCAGCAAAAACAGTGTCTTGGAGCAGCAAAAGCAGCTTTTGGAGCAGCTAAAACAGTGTTTCGGTGCAGAAAAAGTGGCTTTTGGAGCAGATATTCTTAGAAAAATAAATATTCGTTTTAAGTGTTCGACAAACGAAGCGCACTTTGTGTTGTGTTGTGACAGAACTCGCTGCTTGTGTTTTTACTGCTGAGACATCCCGCAAGTATACAGTGCTGTAAACGTTGCCAAGTAATTAAAAAAAAAAAAAAGAACACTTGCCACTGTTTTACTGGCTCCCGACGTGCCAGATTTTTATAAAAAATAAGCAAACGTAAAACAATGAATTGCCAACATTCCGGATGGTGCCTCTGTCGTGCAATCATGTTCACATGCATGTGCACAGGGCAACTTCGGGAGGCTTGCGGTTGCACGTGCTTCGTCGCGCGCGCGGAGACAGCGGCTGCTTAATTGAAACCGAAGCCATGCCACTCCGCTTCGTCGCCAACTGGTTCCCAAAATAGTATGCAAAATGTAACTGTCCAGCACATGGCTATAAACAGTCCAGCGGCACGTGCTTGCCAGACCGGCAGGCAAGGTACAGGCTAAACACACACAAAAAAAAAAAGAACCTGGGCGCATCGGTGTATGACATCGCGAGCCAGGGTCAAAAAGTTCTTGGAACGCTTTGTGCAACGACTCAACTCGTAACAAATAAGTTCGCTGTGCGGGTTCAGCGTGCAGACATCGTCTTCTTTGCTTTAGCTCAATTTACCAACTTTCTGTCACGGCAGATTTTTCACGTACCGGGGTACCTCTCGAGAGAAAGCCCACCGAAAGAAACCTATATAATCAATACTGAGCCAACCAGTCTTTGAGTTAAATAGGGATTTTTGTAGCAGCGTATGATGTAAACAACAACAGGAATGTCGATGCGTTTCAGTTTAGAAAGCGAGTATCTGTAGCGATGTGGGGACGGCAACACATGACGTCGCGCGACCAAGGCGACTGTGGTCGCGCGAGCGCTTCAGCTCACAAAGTAAAGGCCCGTTCACACACTTGCGACTTCTTAAGGCCGAGTTGCTTGGAACCTCTTAAAATCTTTTACAACGAGAGGACACACTGGCGCCATCTGTCGGGTAGCAGTGGAAACCTGACTGTCTCTTGTATTTTCTATTTGTCTCACGCATTATCCTATCTTTCAAGGCTCCAAAAACTTTTGTCACCGCTATAGACGACCATTTCTCACACGTAGTATGAGAAATGGTCGTCTATAACGAAATGCGGGATTCTCATACGTAGTATGAGAATCCCGCAAAACCTTCGCTCTTGTGAAATGCAGTTCCAGAGTAATCACGTAGATGGTGCCAGCGTGTTCTCTCGTCCTAAGAGATTTAAGAGACTCTAAGGAGTCGCAAGTGTGTGAATGGGCCTTAATTTTCACCGCGCAAAAACGTGGTTTTGTTTCACAGCATGACGGCATGTCCGGCGCCCGGCACACTAACGTCGGAGCGCCCGCACACACCCACGTCTATCGTTGAAATTTTTTTTAAAAAGACGCGAAACGAGATTCTTGGGACGACAAGAGCGTGAAACGCGAGACGGCGGGGAAAGCCATGCAAGACCGGATAGACGATTGATGCAGTATATGTTTTGTTGGGCGGCCGCTTGCGCTACCTAGCTCACGCGTGCTCATTTACGGTTCTCAGTTTAGTTTCATTTTTGAAAGTCGACAAAATGGTCCTTTGGCGCAAGCTTGGCGCAATTACCCATATTTTGGCAAAATGTAGAAGGATGTAGCAGGGTTAGCTCTTTGGCGCAGTTTGGCGCAATTGGCGCAGCAATCACATCACTGCATTGGCCCTCTTGCATTGTAGAGCTTACGTCCTGGCCCATAGGTGGCGCCAAGGGACAGTGCAAAGAGCTGCATAAAAAAGAAGAATGAAGCGGGAGCTATGCAGTATGTTCTGATTAGAGCAGCAGAGCATCATAGCCGAGCTCCATCGAGTGTATTTATGGGTAATAAACTTCTAAACCCTGTTACACTAACCAAGATCCATCGTTCCCGAAGCTATCTAAAAAGACACTCTGCTGCCAGACAAGTTGACCCCAGCATCTTCGCCAAGTCAAGAGTGCAAATCAGTCGAGCCGTGCTCGCAGCCCGCCCGGTCCACAAGAAAAGCAGGCAGGCGACTCACCTGCTCCGGTGCGTCCCACGAGGCCCACCTTGTGTCCCCCCCTGACACGGAAGCTGACGCTGCGCAGCACCAGGGGCAGGCCCTCCCGGTAGCGCAGGCACACCTCCTCAAACACAATTTCCCCCTTTGAAGGCCACTCCGGGGGTGCCCCACTGGTTGCCAGGTGCTGGGGGGCCTCTTCGCGCAGATCCTGCCGGGCATACAATGATCCGTGTAGTAAGGAACCGACATCTTGAAGCAACCGAGCTCATGAGCAATGTTCCGCACCTAGCCCTCCAGATGCCAAAATGAAACTTCGACACCGTGAAGGCAGTTGGAATGATGCACTACGGCAGCGCGTGATCCCTTATTACACAGGAACCATACTTTAGCACACTCAGCACAGGTGCTAATGGTTCTATCAAGCACAAACAGTGACAAAATAGATTCATTGTTCCGCGTTTCAGCATCACAGGTCCTTCTGTTCTAACCATTCTAGCTCCCGAGACCCCGTCTACGAAGAACACGGCAATGAAGGTGCGTACGGGTTAACTGTGTTGCATTCTGTACAATGAATTGAAATAAAAGATAACGAGTGAAAGCATGCATGAGAACTCACTCAGAAATGAGGTAATTACCCTGCAATATTCGTGAATCCTCTCCATCGAAGTAAGCCTTGCCGAGAGCTCAGACTTCAGCCTCATAATAAATGGTATGAAAGTGCACACCTGAAAACAAACACAAAAAAAACAATTGATCCAGACTTTGTTTATTTCATTTCTTGTGTCTTAGATGGCTACCCTAGTTGTAACTTCACATCAATCAATCCAGTCGGTTGTTTATAAATAGAGACACAAAACATATGTCCACATCAGTTGATCCAGGCTTTGTTCATTTCATTTTTTTTTGTGATTAGGTGACTGGTTGTTTATATAAAGGTGAACACAAAACATATGTATGTGACTGACACAATGCTAAACTTTACTCAGAACTTTGGGAGAAGGTGCTTGAAATGCAACGTGAAATGCTGTGCCATCTCCGTTTGTGCCTCGAAAAAAGCGCATATTATCGGGCCCTAATGAAATGCGAACAGCGAAGTACATCACTTTCAATACATGTCATGCACCTGGAGGGCCCCTGTGTCAAGCAGGGGGCCTCTAAGTGGTGCAGCATACGATTAGGTGCACCGAGAGCGCAGTACAAAGTGCAGGAAACACGTACGGAAAAGACGGAGGTGAGCACGAGTCCGGCCAGGCCAGTGGTGACCGAGCTGCGGGTGAAGACCACTATGAAGGCTGCCGCAGCCACCATGATGATGCCCACCAGCTCCATGCGCAGGGTGAACCAGCGTGACGCCAGGTGGAACACAATGTGGGCCACAGAGTGTGTGTTTACCAGCTGGTACATCCTGTACACCGGACGCAATGGGGTGTGAGGTAAGAGACGAGGCAACAATAATATAAATTTTTATTGGACAATGAAAATAAAAAAATCACGATCTCGCACAGTGAAAGGAAAAAATGCAGGCAAGCTTTTGAACTAACTCCATAATAAAAAAAAATGAGGCTGGAAAAAGACACAAAAACGGAATGGTGCACACATCATCTAAAAACACGCAGCTATTAATTTTATTTCCCATCGTCAGATTTATTCGATCAACCACCCTCCCCGAATGTAACCAACCTCCTCACAACAAGATAGGAAGGAACACAAGAAACAACATGGACTGCCACAGGGTGACCCCAAACCTCCAGCATGACCAACACAAAGGAATGCACCCTCACCACACTAACTTTTCACTGAACCTGATTCGTTATCAAAACCTTTTTATTTCTTTATTCAACAATGAGGACGGCAAACTTACAGAGTTTCTACAGCTAACAATCTGCATTGTTTCTTGCATGGTCTGTCTACCGTAAAATGCCGAGAGATGCCCTACCCCCGAAAGATAATTCACCCCTATTTTTGGATTGATTTGCTATTTTCTGTTAAACACTGAAAGATAGCCCACTCCTAGTACAGTATAGATAGACCACTTACAACGTAACCGCTTATAGTGCAGGACCGGGTATAACGCGGCTTTTTTAAACCACCGGTTCGCCTCCCATAGAACTCCATGTAATTGCATACCGCTTAAAATGCAGGCGCGCGAAGGGAAATACCGGTTATAGTGCGGTTTCTGGAGCAGCCCGCCGACCGCGCTGACTGACCCTCGCAGCGAGCACGCTTCCCTGTGCGACACTAGATAACGGCGCGAGCCGCAAGCGGCACTCGCGGGGCAAGGAGGTTGCTCGAAGAAGTGGGGAGAAGCGAAGAGAGAGGCTTCAGTTGCCGTAGCGACGGAAGGACGCACGCACGTGTCGTTCACATGCTGTGCGTCCCTCCGCTGCATTGAAATGATTGGAAACAACCGCAACAACAGACCAATCGCAGGTCGAGGAGAAGTGTTCGCGCGCGTTGCATGCCGGTCGTGGGCCGGCTGCTTCTATCCGCAAACATGGCGTCGGTTGTGAATCTTGTGATCGTCGACGTAGACGGCGTGGTGGACGCTCATCGTTCCCCGTAAAAGCGCTATCCTTGACTGTGAATTTTCGTTGTGTGTCGCTATGATAACCCAGCACATACTAGAAGGAAAGATCTACCTATTCGTGCGGCGATGTCGGCGGCACTCTCAAGACGGCAGAAACGCCCGTGTCGTCGTGTTTGTTTACTTCGACTACAATGGTGCTTTCTAAGCATTTGTGTTTTCGAACATCGCCCGGATTTCTTATTTGGAGCATTTCATGCCTGTGCTCAAGTTGAAGGTATTACTGGCGCGTACCGTATAAAGGATGCGAATTTTCGCGCGTTTTCATCACCGGAGAAAAGTGATTAGGGATACCAGTCCTGAACGCTCACAACATCCGTCTGCAACCCGCGATGCCGTTAAAAGGTTGCACCAGGGAAAAGTCGCTCATTTCTTTCAAAATGTGTGACACACTTGAGAGAAGTGTACTAGTCTGGTGAAGTAGACTTTCCTCAAACTATGCTTTGTTTTAGAGCGCACCTCTTAGGGGCCCGTTTCCAGCCTGAGCGGCGTCGCCGTCGGCGTAACCGTGCGTTGCATGCAACTCAGAGGAGATGCAACAGGTTGTATGCAACCTGAGATGCAGCAACTCAGAGGAGATGCAACAGGTTGCATGCAACCTGAGATGCAGCAACTCAGAGGAGATGCAACAGGATGCATGCAACCTGAGATGCAGCAACTCACAGGAGATGCAACAGGTTGCATGCAACAGGTCACGTGACTCCCCAGGTCACGTGACCCCCCCGGTCACGTGACTCCCCCAGGTCACGTGACCACCCCAAGGTCACGTGACCCCCCTCAGGGTCACGTGAACCCCGCCCCGAAGTCACATGACCCCCCTCAGCGTGTGTGAGCCCCTCCCCCGAGGTCACGTGACCCCCCGATGACGTCATCGTCACTGATGACGTCATCGGTGACGTAACTTATGACGTCACCGGCATCCGCATCGTCATCGTCATCGGTATCCGCATCGTCATCGTCACTGATGAGTGACATCACTGATGACGTCATCACTGACGTCACTAATGACGTCATCGGAATCGTCACGTGACCCCCCAAGGTCACGTGACCCACCCACCCCCCGTACCCTTCCCTTCTCCTCCTCAAGAGCTGCGCTCAAATTCGGCATTACAGGGAGTTGTAAACGGCTTTCACTTTTAGAGCGCAGCTCTTAGGGGCCCGTTCCCGGCTTGAGCGGCGTCAGCGTCGGCGTCGCCGTCGGCGTCGGCGTAACCAGGGTCACCTCAAGGTCATCCCAAGGTCACCCCAAGGTCACGTGACCCCCCCCAGGGTCACGTGACCCGACCCGCCGAGGTCACGTGACCTCCCCGATGACATCATCGTCACTGATGACATCACCGGCATCCGCATCGTCATCATCATCACTGATGACGTCACCAGTGACGTCACCAGTGACGTCACTGATGACGTCCCCGGCATCCGCATCGTCATCGCCATCATCACTGATGACGTCATCAGTGACGTCACTGATGACGTCACCGGCATCCGCATCGTCATCATCATTATCACGGATGACGTCATCAGTGACGTCACTGATGACGTCACTGACATCCGCATCGTCATCGTCATCATCGCTGATGACGTCATCAGTGACGTCACTGATGACGTCATCGGAATCCGCATCATCATCGTCACTGGTGACGTCATCAGTGACGTCACTGATGGCATCATCGGCATCGTCACGTGACCCCCCCCCCCAGGTCACTTGACCCCCCCCCCCCCCCCAAGTACCCTTCCCTCCTCCTCCTCAAGAGCTGCGCTCTAATTCTGTGTTACAGGGAGTTGTAAACGGCTTCCACTTTTTTTTCATCTAACATAAAATAAAATCTTTTACAAAGGTAACTTGTCTGATTGTATTTTGGCCTGAAAAATTGATGTTTTGGTTATAGCGCGGTACCGCTCACAGTGCGGATTTTCGTGACTCCTGCGACATACGTTATATACGGTCTACACTGTAATCATAACGTTGGGATCAATGATGACCTTGGCGTAAATGTGTCTAGTTAGCTATGGCGGGATAAAAGAGAACATTGTTGACTGGGAAGTTCAGAAATCTTTGCTTCATTGCCCCTTGCTGAGCTAACAAGCTTGACAGAAACATGATCTAAATATTTTTTTTTTTCAGCTTTTTTTTATTGTCCACCGAAAGTTGGCCCACTCCTTATTTTCACCCAATTTGCTCTCGATTTTAGGTGGGCTATCTCTCAGAATTTCATGTATTACATTCTTTTTCTTTTTTAGGACACTTGTTTGTTCCTAACTCGGTTTGCGCCCATTACATTCTTCAACATACTTTGCTAGCTTTGAGATTTGTGCTTTGTTTTTGATCACTCTTTTAAGCTCCAAAAGTATAGATTTAAACGGCAACAAGTTTGCCCGATGTTAATAAAAGAAACGTTCAGCTTTTCCACCCTTGTGAAGAAGGAAGACCAGCGGAGCTGTACTCGATACACTGCGCGCTTCTTCGTCGTCGTCCGTTTTTCGCACTGTTTCCTATGATGAATTCCCACCAATGCGCCCAACTATCCATTCTTCTATTATAGCTGGAAAGGTTGCCGCCATCTATGAGCGACGGCAGAAACCACACTGGTTGTGTGCTTGCCGCCGTCGCTTATAGATGGCGGTAGCTGTCCAGGTAGGTTTGTGTCGACATACACGGACACAATCTTGGGGAACCTAGCCCTTAAGCTGTAAAAACAGACTGGGAACAGAAAAAGAAATAAACAGGAGGTTAGTACCCTTGGAATGGGGTAAACGATTGTATAAACCTGACGATGTCAAATAAAATCGGTGGCCGAGTTTTGAGATGAGATGTGTGCTTGTCCGTTTTTTATCTGTTCTCAGGCCTCAGGTTTTACAGCGAAGCTGTATATGACTGAGAGGTCGGATTTCTGGAATTTCTTCGTGTCGTCGTCCTCACAAAAAAAAACAAAAAAAAACAACCCTTCAGCGATTGAAGTGCATATCACGCATACAACATACAGCACAGTATTCGTTTCAATAAAGAACAAGCACAAAACAAGCATTGCAACCATATAATTGATGATAAGGCGCTCCTGAAAACAATGCGAAGCATGTAATGCTCACCGCATACGCTTCTTGGTAAAGATTACTGTTGCGCAAGCTGCCACAGAGACGGCAGCTTGCGACGTGGGGAGTGACATCACTAGCCTTTCATATATAAAAAGTTTTGGTACAGTGCATTCACTTTTTTTTTGTCAATCATTTGGTATAGACCCTTTTGCTGTTTACGAATATGAACTGCCTCCTGCGTCGCAAGCGACTTCCGGTCACTCAATATTTGCAAGCCTGTCGAGCTCGCTTATATCACCAGTGCTAGAAAGCAAAAATGCTACACGTACATCGAAGTTGGAGATTTATCAAGGGCCCTTGGCTGGACAATTTAAGGACTTGGAGGAGGCAAGTTGGTTTACAAGAATATTCGATAATTTTAACAGATCTCGCGTTTCTTCGTTCTTTTGGCGTTCACCTGGAGAATTGGTAGTTAAACGTTTCATCGACATTTCAAGCAGCGCTGTTAGGGTAGGGTGGGCTTTGTTCATTCTTTTATGAGCCGGAAGTTCTCTGGGACATCAAAGACTGGAGCACCGCCTGGTGGCATTTGCCATAAAAAGGGTCTATACTGCAGTGGGCGAACGTTGCAGGTGATATTACAGCTTCACTGGCCAACCACCCTTCATAGCGTGAATTGGAGCACCGAATTTTTTCATTATGGAATCTTGTATAGGTCTGCAAAAGCATGGGGATGCTTGCACAGCTTATATGTAATATGAACAAGAATTAAAAAAAAAAAAAACTTCCAGTCCCTAGCCACCTTGAGGATGCTTTACTTGGGAATAAGAGAAACTGACTGTCAGGGGCGGATCTAGGGAGGCGGAGGGGGAGGGGGGGGAAGTGACCACCACCCTTGAGCTCTCTCCCCAAGGTCAACTTTTTTTAAAAAATAAAATCATCAATCTGCTATGTCCTACTGCTAGGCGACGCTAAGCTACGGCTTTTTTTTTTCTTTAGCTGCGTGCATTATCATCATCATCATTGTTGTTACCATTTTGCTTTATTCATTCGCCATTCTGCAGTCGCCTCGGACTACGCTAGCTTGGACGTAATGGGCCCCATCTACTGGGAAGTACTTGACAATAACTCTAAAAAAGGAGGCAAAGATTCTCAAGCTGATAGAAAGTGGCCTAACTAAAGCGGAGGCATAACCTGGAGCAAGGCACTATTGGCAGATTTCTTAAGCCCGCTTAGACGCAATAAAGGCAAGTTTTTATCTGCTGATTTTTCTGACTGCTCTATTATTCTGACGTTTTTTTGGACCCTGCAAAGTCCGAAAAACCAATCAACCACTGTACCTAAAAAAAAATTTTTTTTTTTTATCACTTTGATAATACAGGTTACACACCATGTCCGGACTATGCGGAGAGCAAGTCGTCTGCCTCTCGCGCAGGAGCTGCGGGGAAGTCAAAACGACGCCAAGCTCTGATTGGCTTTGATTGAAAGGATAGTGGGTAGACCTCAATTCGAGATGCCTTGAGGTCTATCCACTATTTTTTGCAATCACCTAATAAGAGCTCATTGTTCCGACATCATCGCAGCCCCTGTGCAAGGAGCAGACAAACTTGCACTCCTCATAGTACGGATAACATGGCACATACTAGACCCCTTTTGATATGCATGCATGCCGCTTGTCTGTTGTCCTTTTCACCAGGGTGTCGAACCGGAACCGAACCGAACGGAAAACCGGAACCGAACCGGTATTTTTTCCGGAACTGAACCTGAACCGTTATATTGTTATCGCGATGAACCCGAACCGGAACTGAACCGGAAAAAAAATAACGGTTACCGGCTCATGTCAAAACGGTTCGGCCACACGCTGTTGACAATGAATGTGCTATCAATGCCATTTGTGTTTTAAGTGCCGTCAACTGACACACACCTCGCTTACATATTTTTCTTCTCCACTCGGTCTTAGGAATATAAACGCTGCATCCATGAATCTTGACAAACGCTGCATCCATGAATCTTGACATAGGAACCAGTATTGTGCTGGTCGCGGCTTGCACGGAAGAAAAAAAATTAAAAGGCTGTGCAAAAAAAAAAAAAAAAATCACGTCACGGGATTTTTTTTTTCTACAATCTCGTAAATCCTAAATGCTGCTGTGTGCTCATTTCATAACACGTTCCTAGAACGCGCGAGTTCTTGAAGCTTGCTTCCATCGGAATGAGAAAAGAAAAGGCTGTGGAGTTTGATAATAATGCATCCGGTTTCGTATAGGCACTTAGAAGCTATACTTCGCTTCACCTTATGTGCGAGCGAAGGCAAAGCTGGAAGCGCGAGCACGAAAGCTCCGTGCGTTCAGGCTTTGCTCGAGCGCGCGAGCTGGGGAGAAACGCAAAAAGCGCTGGTCTCGCGCTTCTAGCTTTGGCTTCGCTAGCAGAGAAAGTGAAACGAAGTATAACATATTTGTGAGACAGCGAACTCTTCTATTTTAATATTTATCCTATTACGTCCTTCTGGCGTTGCGTTCGGTGAAGTGTTTTTCATATTCCGTATCTTGTTTAATGAAAACTTCTTTAAGGGTCTAATTTGAGTTACCGAAGGCTAGTTCAAATAAAGAAAGCTGTATTTTCTTCCCACTGTTCCTTCAATTGCTTACACGCCGAGGTGGCGGGATAGTTAGCGAGTTCTACTTGTAAGTGGGTTTGTAAGGAGGTCGCAGATTTTACAGCTACTGCGTCGGACCCAATTAGATGAAGTCCGAATGCGTAAACGTCGGTGAGGTAACCTTTGAGTGCACATAAGGAAACCATTCCTGGTAGAAATCCCTGAGCCTTACACTACGATGTATCCCGTTTCGTATGTGCTGATTTCAGATGTTTTATTTGTAATTTAGTTTGATGTTGCAATTTGTCATTTATAATTTCCGAACCGGTTCGCAAACCGGTTCAGCGCCCTGAACCGGTTCGCGGATCGAATTAATCGAACCGGAACTGAACCGGAACAAAATTAATTTACCTGAACCTGAACCGTAACCGAACCCGTATTTTTTTCGGTTCGACACACTGCTTTTCACACATATCAACACAACTGCTGTCCGGGGGTATTTTCTGTGCTTTCAGTAGCAGAGGCAGCAAAAGGGGGCACTCACTTGGTGGTGAACCACTTGTGGCAGTCGAAGACGCGGATGACCGAGATGCCCTGCAGGGTGGTGGACAGGTGGACCACCACCGAGGAACGGGCCACGTTGTCCAGCTTCTTCACCTCCCGCACCCCGACATTGAGCCAGCGGTCCAGCAGCAGGTAGAGGGCGGCGGCTGCCCCGAGCACCACAAAGAACACCTTGTAGACAAAGACCGAGATGAGCAGCTGCAGGGCGATCGCCAGCAGGCTCTGCACCACCATTTCCAGGAAGAACGGGATGCGGATGTCCACTGGGGGAAGACGCCGAGGACTCGCAATCAGGAACAAAACTTGTTACGACGGGAACGGAAGAAAAAGCAAAAGAATGAAAGACAACCGCAGAAAGGATAAAATGGATGAGACACACTCACATGTTGCAATAAAAAGAAAGGAAATAAAGAAAACAACAAACTGCCAAGGACTCGCAACACGACCACTAGAAACAGACAAGTCGCAACGAGAATACTAGAAACAGGACGAGTTGCAACGAAGACGAGAACAAAGACACAAACGAAAGAATGAGCAACAACCACAGAAAGAAGAAGACAGACAAGACACACTTCTGGGCAGCGATAAAAGCAAAGGAAATAAACAAAACAAGGAAGCTTTATTAGGAATTACGGCAATCTTCGAGAGAAAGGAAAGTGACGCTGTAAGCAATGGAAAAGGCAGCAGAGCAGTGATGCAAGTTATAGATACTGTATAACCTTAGACAAATAGAAAAAAAAAAAGCATGACAAACAAAATTTTTCTAAATGAACATTTGGTTACCTGTGATCTTTTTACCTCTTTCTCATTCTGCTTTATAATGCCAACCTTAACAGATCGTCTGATCGTCTACACCGTTGTCTAACGCTGCAGATGCCTGTCTGCATTCCTGGGCTAGAAGTTCACGCATGTGGCCTCACTTTCATCCATGTCTTTAGAGAAGCGGTTGGTGATTCGTCCCGAGGGGGTCACGTCGAAGAAGCTCGTGGGGGACCGGAGGACCCTCTGCAGCATCTGGTTGTGCAGCCTGCTTGAGGCAGCCAGCAAAACCTGCACGGCAGACCACAAGGTTCTTTGACCACTACACACCTCTGAAATAGCGGCCAAGAGGTCCAGGGGCGGTCCCTTCCATTTAAAATTACTCATGCACTTTTCTAATCCTGGTTGTGCCCAGTTCTTAAAAAATACAGGGTGTTCTGTTTTACAGCCTTTACAGCAGTAATTCTCAAATGGGGTACTGTGAGCCCGCTGGGGTCTGCGAAACCCTTGCCTCAACCTTTAACCCCCCCTTTCATAGGAAAAAATTTTTCTTTTTTTGTTGACCCCGGCTAGGTGGCACAAGCTTTCCTCCAGTATAAAGGGTACGGCCATTGCCGTCTATTTACCCCCTCATCCTTTTACTTGATGCTTCTCACTTGTCCTGTCTATAACAGTAAAGGATGGCCTTTTCACACTGCAATTACTTGTCTTATTTTACACCCCCCCCCTTTCCCACCTTTCCCTTCCCCCACTGGCATGGGGTGCCCCATCACTTTGGTGGGTCCCCAAGGGGTCCCCGACACATCCATGCTTGAGAACCACTGCTTTACAGGCTTGTTTAAACAAAAAAAACTGTGAGAGTTACACTAGTGCAGTTTATGCGGGTGATTTATATGGCCAGAGAGACATAATATGGGGGACTAATCTTCACGACAAGCGAAATAATTAACCAAAATTTGTTAGTTAACTTTCTATTTAGTAAAAATAAACATATGGTTCATATTAAAAAATTGCTGAGCGTCATCGGAAGCCCGTAAATAAGTAAATTTGATTAAGATTTGGAGCATGTGGGAAGTGCGGGGGTGCGCTAGAGTTACCACTCGCACGACAGGTGTAGGGCAGAGGATGCAAAAACGCCCTTGCGGACGCTTTTGTTTCTTATCATCTGCGTTTTTGCCTCGTCAGGCTTGTTCCCGTTAAACAAGCGCAACCTTGCACTTTTTACTTGCTCCAAATCTTTCTAAAATTTAATTATCTAGTAGTTTTCGATGATGCTCAGCAAGTTTCTAAATGAAGCCATACGTTTATTTTTGGTACCGTAATATCCCGAGAGATGCCCGACCCCCGAAAGATAGCCCGCCTCCTATTTTTGGCACAATTTATTTTTTTGACACACCGAAAGATAGCCCACTTTTTGTAATTGCAGTGTCCTGGCCAATGGTGACCTTGGAAAAAGCGGTGTTACTTAACCACAGTGGGAGATAAGCGAACACTGCTGACGGGATCGAACAGTTGTCTTTGATTCACTCCCCTTCCTGCGATCACAAGTTTAGAGGATCACAAAATCTAAAACTAGCACTTTTTCAACTTTTTCCAACTTTTTTTTTTTTTTTTTTTTTTTTTTTAATGGCACACTGAAAGCAGGGCGTCTAGCAAATTATTATTTTGAAATTCCCCGACGTTTCCAGGCTTTCCCTGGCAATTTTAGGTGAAATTCCCCGGCCACTGCAGAGCAGTTAAATATACAAGACCATTACAACACGAGGCATTTTTTATTTATAGAGCACAATTATAATCAGCACAAATTAGGGTATCTGACTACAGCATCTAACATTGCACAAAGTTAATGCAAACACAATCTGCTCTTGCTGCTTAAGAGTGTCAGCCATTGCACAGGGGCTGTCCAAGCACACATCTCTAACTTCTTAAGGGAGTCGATTTTAATGCCAAAGCCTTAACTGTCCCATGGAGCGAACCGACGTCATCAGCTTTTGAAGCCACGCCAAACGGCACCTTCCCTTGTGCCAATGGAGCGAAGCTTGTCGTCTGTAGCAGAAATCTGATGGATAGACTCCCATTGTCTGGCGCACGTTATAGTTTCAAGGAATGAGGCTCCCATTGGCTCTCGTGTGGCGTAGTTATAAGGAACGCCACTAGAGAAGCGCTCTCCATGGCAGCGCAGCGCATGGAGCGGAATGGCCGCCGGTAAGAGGGAGCGGTTGACCGCAGAACCTGCATGGGCAAACTCCGGAGAGGCTGCAGCGCGGCGCAACCACTTCACGAGAGTGCGCACGCTCGGCTGTTGGCCGCTACCTCGGCAGTAGTGAAACATGGCCGTCCATGCCAGTACGCTGCAGACGAACGAAGAGAGCGGAAGAACAACATTCATGCTTTCGCATTCACAACTCATAAAAAGTGCTTAGGTGTTCTCGGAATTTTTTTTTGCTTGCAGGAGACTGGCCTCCATTAGTGATTCACTAATAGTCTTCCCTTCTTTTCTTCTAGTTCTTTCACAAGAGCGGCCACTCTTTTTTTGTTTTCTAAACCCCTGACTCCCCCTGACTTTCTTCCCTCTTTTTCTGCAATTTCTTTCGAAAGACGCCGTAGGAATTGCGAACCATTTGCACAACCTTGTCAGTAATTTCAACCTTGGCCACACCACCTGTTGCTAACACAGCGTCGTGCACCGCTCGCTGGGCTATGAGCGATTCTTCTTTCAAGTTTTCAACAATGCACTCTTCATTGACTGAGAAGCCTCTTTCTACGGCAGCATTGCCGTGAGACAAGCATAGGATGATCTTGATGAAAGACAGCAGCTCCTTGCAATCATGCGAGCAGAGATCTAGCCACAGGATGTCCAGCCTCTATTCTTTCCTGTCAAAATTTTTCAGTTTTTCCCGTGCAAGGCCCAGTGAACAGATCTGTACATAGGAACGATGGGCCTGTTCTGCTTGCAGATCGGTCAGCCACTAATCTTCTGAAAGCACTTCAAGTGCAAGGGTCAGTCGTTTGCAGCCAGCCCCCGAAGACAATGCGTATGCTGTATCCAAGCAGCTGGCACCCCTGTTAGCTTATGCTTCAATGGTGACCTCTACATCACCTTTTGGGAGCACACCTTAACAAAGGAAACATAGTTTTTCCTTGAATTTGAGAAGGATAAGCTGTTGTAGCCTGGGCGCCTTGCAGAGCTCAATCTTTGCCGCGAACCCAACGTCAAAGGCGGCTACAGATATACAGTTCTTGGGATTTTCCAGGTGTACCTTCAGTAGCTTAAGGGGCGTGTTCGCAGCATTGAGGATTTCCTTCTTAAAAATTCTTGCAAGCAGCGACCGTAGGCCGTTATAAAGTGCCGTCGAAAGAAAGGGAACCATTGGCTTGTCGGTCTAAAATTCTGCCCAAAATGGCTCCAGTTCTTCAGCAATCGACAGCATGAAGACTAGTTGTGCCGGCAACAACTGATCACCAACTGCGTTCACAATGGCGTTGTAGCTGGAGCATGTCGGCTGTTTGTTTGCCTTTGCTGAGCACTCTACGAACTTTGCCAAGTTTGGAAGAACTTTTAAGGGAGGACGCGGGTCTTGAAAAGCAAAAAATCGCAAAAAAATCACTTTTTCAAAAATTGAATATTTGGATTGTTCATGCCTTTCTCCATCTCTGCTGTACGTATTGAATCCCAAAACGCCAAATAAATACCTATAATAACGCATTTTCGATGCTTCCGCGGTCGCGAAATGCTGATCGATCAACCAAATCGAGTTCAGATTCGCGCGCGCCTAGTTTCCGAACCGTTTACCGGACGGCAGCCATCTTGGTCTTGTTTTGTTCGTGAATTCTTGCTCTCTCTTTCGCAACCTTTCAAACTGGCGTCACGCTCGAGGCAACGCCGTTTCGTTGGGTTTCCCGCCAAAGGAGCGCGGCGCCGTGATTGGCCGATGCGCGCGTTCGGAAAATCGGGCTGTACTATTGGCGCCGAGAGGCTCCGGACAGTTCCGAGCAAGTTCCTCCTCTCCCGCTCGCTCGTTCTCTTTCTCCGCGCTCGGTTTCTCCGGCGTTCCTCCTTGTTCGCTCCGCTTTTTGTCGTCTGCTATCCGCAAGTTTCCTCCATTGCTCTCGTCTCCTTTGTTTACATTTTTCGATCGATCGCGTCGCGTATTTTTCACGCTTCTTTTTCTGCGATGTGGAGGAGCAAGTATAAGAGCAAGACTCGATATGCGTATGGAGCGTGTAAGCGCCGGATGAAACAAGTCAGAGCGGCGAAATCGAGCCTCGACCCGACGATCGCCGCGAGGAGTGAGCCCGAGATCACCGCGCCTGCGTGTTCATCGACTGCCGCCGCCGAAGAAAACATCGTTTTTTGTGCGTCTCAAACCACGATAGAGAACACGACTGTTCATCTAGAGACGCAGTACGTGTCACAGGAGGAAGCTGATGCGACAACCGAACATCGCAATGCCGTCCGTGCGAAGCTTGCCTCCGTTTCCGCGACGCAAAGGAAGTTTGAGCTGCTTCAGCAAGCCCCCGCTATCGCGACAAGCTCATCGGCGAAGTTCACGATTGTGCAGCTTGACGCTATAAATGAGCTTCTTGGCTATACAGTCTGCCAAAGCTGTTCGGCGACGGGCGTAAGAATTCAGGAATCGACCGCTCTGGGACTTGCCGTCAAGCTTGAACTTGTGTGCCCCGTCTGCGAAGTCGTGACTCACACGTGGTCATCTCCGCGCAAGGTCGACTCCAACGCATTTGATGTGAATTTGAGAGCGATTTCGGCAATCAGAAGCATTGGCAAGGGTCAGACTGCCCTGAATGATTTCTGGGCAGTAATGAATGTATCACATAGAGGGCTCCTCCACAAGACCTACCAAGATCACTTGAAAAACATCGTTAGTAAGTCGGCTGCAGCTACTGCTGAGAAGATCTACACTGAGTCAGCCGCTGCTGTGAAAAGCACATACAGGGAAATGAACCCCAACTTCACCAACGATGTTGCTGTCGTCTACGATGGCACATGGCTCAAGAGAGGCTACAGCTCCCATGTTGGTGTCGGGAGCGTGATCGAGTATGACACTGGCCTCATCCTAGATGCTGAGGTTCTCTCCAATCTGTGTCACGGCTGCCAGACTGGACCCAAGCCGGGAGAAGAGAGGTACTCTGAGTGGCATCAGAACCACGAGTGTCAGAAAAACACCGACGCAAACTCGGGAAGAAAGGGAGGTTGATGCGGCACTCGCATTTTTGGCCGCTCTCTGGAGAAACATGACTTGCGCTACACAACACTAATATCTGACGGGGACAGCAGAACTTTCTGTGCTCTAGTTGAAGACAAGACCTACGGGTTTCTCCCCATAAAGAAAGAGGAGTGCCTCAACCATGTACAAAAACGTATGGGGACTGCTCTGCGGAAGCTCTTGCAGAACAGCAACAAGCCTCTTGGAGGAAAGGGCCGCCTCACAAAGGTGCTCATTGAGAGGCTGACTGGGTATTACGGATGGGCCATCAGAAGCCATAGTAACGATGTGGAAGCCATGAAGTGAGCCGTGATGGCCACATATTACCATGTGACTTCGACGGATGAAGATCCAAAGCACAACCTTTGTCCAGGAGGACCGGAGTCTTGGTGCCGGAACAAGGTCGCCGAGGCAAAGGGACAGCCACAACCCAAACACAAGTACAGCCTCCCCAACTACGTTGCTGAAGCCATGTTGCCTGTGTATGAGCGTCTGTCGCAGACATCGCTTCTTGAACGCTGCTTGGGAGCCAAGACGCAAAATGCTGCAGAGAGTTTCCACTCCGTATTGTGGGCCTTGATGCCAAAGGAGCAGCACGCCTCACTGGTGTCTGTACAGACTGCGCTGCACGAGGCAGTCGTCAGGTTTAATGCTGGGTGCGCTAGGGCACACCTAGAGATGTCCAGTGCCATGAACCTGCAGCCTGCGCACCTGGCTCTCCGGCGGGCTTCGGAGAAGGACTCCCTCCGCTTACACAAGGCCACCAAACGCCACAGTGCAAAAACCGAAGCACGCCAGAAGAGGACGTTGCAACGCAGCACACAAGACTATGCTGCGGGTTCCTTCTGACACTATTGCCGTGCCTCAAACTTTCGGACTCTTTTTCTCAGGAACGCATTTTCTTGAGCCGTGACTGTTTCTGCCATTGATATTTTCTTAACTAGTGGCTCGATTTGTATGCAGTCTTTTTTATTTTGGTGCCAGAGAGTGCTAGAAGGGCATGACAATCTCAGTTTCTGCAATAAAGTGTAAAATGTTTTTTAAAGTTATAAAATGTCTTTGTATTTATTTGCAAATTTGGTAACATGAACATTCAAACTTTCACTAAAGCCGTTCCAGAAGGAAATTTATAAAAAGAGCTCTGTCTCCCCCTTTGGTATATATTCAAGCACTTGTCCAGTTAATTTCACTTTGCTACTGTGCTCCAAAAATATCTCGGGATCGGCAAAACAAAGAAACATAGAAACTCGTGTTTCTCGAAATCCAACAGGCATAATTGAGTGAAACATTGCAGTGGTTGTTAGGGCCCCTGTACCAACCTAGTCTGCAAGTTTCATGCCAATAACTTTAAAAACAAAAAAGTTATTTTTCTTCCCCACATCCTCCCTTAATGCCCTGGTGATGACCTTGCCATTTTCGAGCCACCTTACTGCGCACAACTTGAGAGGAAATAGTGTGCTCCCGGTGAAGTTGGCGTAATCGGGAAGACGAGCAGGCACAAATTTGAAAAGGTTGTGGCTACTGTAAAGAAATCCTACTACATCCCAACCAATTGCAGCATGGCTTGCCTTGTATGCACCATTCATTTTGTGCAGCCCACAACTTTTCATGTCCAGAATATCGTGGCTCTCGTCCGATTCCTTCAGTTCTTCCTTCAGCGACTTTAGAAGCTTCAAGTTTACATTTGGACCATCCGTGGAAACTTGTAGTATCTTCGCTTTCTTGAATGGTTCTGCGGCCTCCCTGAATGCTGATACCAGGTCCTCCACATGGATGTGGCCCAGGAAGCACGAAGTGAGGTACTGCGTCCAGGGGGTGATTTAGAGGGGGGTCCGGATGTCCTGACCCTCTTAATTTCTCCATGTGAAAAATTTAGGGCGTGGAAACGGGGAAAGGAGGGGGGAAGGGGGGGGGGTGTTCCTACACATGTGGTACGCTGACCAACACCTGACCCCCCCCCCCTTTTCCAGAAATTCCTGCATCCGAACCTGACTGCGTCTTCACAGTGCCATTGGTAGTGACGTCCCAATATCGGATAAGCACACCCATCTGTTGCTTCTGAGTCACTTCGTTGAGTGACTCGTCAAACGAAACAACTATGAAATGCACACTGACGAGGCAGCTTATTTCGAAAGTAGGGTGCAATACCATGGCAGATGGTATATCCTACCTTGTCCTTCCCTAAATGAAGTTTTGCAGCAACTTCACATGTGGGAAACATGAGAGGGAAGAGTGAGGCTGATGCTGCTGTAGAACGAAGGAATCCGTGGATTGCTACCGAGTTTAAGCAGCAAATTATCTCTGCCTTTGTCAAGGCGCTCTTCAGTAGAAAGCCACTCATTGACATCTTCACACTTGTTCTGGTGGCTGCAGGCTACTCAGGGGCACATCTGCTGTCTCCACTACATCCAACCAAAACATTCGTTGCTGCCGAAAAAAATGACAGAAGTTCAGATTGGAAATGGCTTGACTGAGACTTCGAAGTCGCAAAGTGCTTTCTGCTCGATGCGTGACTGGAAACTGCCGTGTTTCCCATGTTGCTTAAAGAAAATGTTTTGCGGCACATTGAGCATTGAGCACTGTGAAGATCATTTTGCATGGACTTAATCCAACTTGCATGTTCCGACGGGTTTGTGCAGTCCAGATTAGACGAGCACTTTCTTGCCGCTGACATCATCAGTGAATAGGTCAACTCCTTAAACCAATGAAAACTTCATGCTCAACCACACATGTCAATAACCGAATGGCAGCATGGCCACGAGATGCACACTCTCAGATACTTTCGGCTTAATGCTTGAATTGGATTGGGGTCTGCGGCTTTCCCATTTGTTACTAAATCTAGTAGCTCTAACTGGATCTAGTCTAGTGTCTTGTCCTCAATCCAATCCAATTCAAGGCTTAGACCGGATATGTTCGCTGTTCCCTTTGCATCGGGTAGCACACTCTACATCAGGTGAGCAGAGCCCACACTCTGCCCTAAGCAGAATTTATTGCCTATTTTTCTGGCCCCAAGTTCTCAAGTCTTTGCTTGGGGCACACAATGGCGTTTCCAGCTCATTTTCCCTGACTGGGCTCGCTTTTTGACAATATTCTTGATTTTTCCCAGTAATTAAAATTTCCCTGACAATTCCCGGTTTTCCCGGTCGCTAGACACATTGGAAAGTTAGCCCACCCCTTGTTTTCATCCGGTTTGCTATTGATTTTAGGTGGGCTATCTCTCGAGATATTACGGTAATTAAAAAGTTAATTAACAAATTTTAGTACAACTTATCGTGATGATTGACCCCCTATGTTCTGTCCACCTGGCTGTGTATCAGACTTGCAAAAACTGCATTAAAATAGCTTTCACAGCTTTCTTAAAGTAAATCTGTAAAGCCTAAAAGAAAAAAACTCCCGTATATGTATGAACTGTCAATAGGACAAGGAACTTACCGTAGAATACCATGCATCCGCCCATTCCACATTAACCGCCCATATCCAAATTTCCAAGTATGAAAAAAATATGCATTGTACATTTATATGTCAAATTGATGACCGGACAAGCGCCCATCCCCCATTTTTTCGTGATTATCTCTAAATTTTGAGTGAGCGCTTGCCCCGTATTTTACGGTAGGTAGTTTTTGTCCATTGAAATAAAACTCGTATCTGAGGCGTTAAGAACTTGCATAGTCAGGCCCTTTGCTGTATAGCCGTCAGTACCTAAATATTTCAGTGCACCCGTTCAGCCTTCGACTGAAATCCGCAATAGAAGTGCACCTAATTAAACCTTTTTTCAAAAACATGATACAATTCCTCAAGGTAAAAAAATTGCGGACTTGTACAAGTATTCAAGACCAACGCTAAAGTTGTAAACCAAGTAATGTAAATGTTCTCTTAACTTATCGCAGACATTGCAGAATTCCATGAAGATGTTTTCATGCAAAGCTCAAGATTTAAACTCTACAAGGAATCATCCACTTTCCTACTTGGATTTCTAAACAAGTATTACTATTCTGCAAAACACTTAACAGCATACATGTCTTGGAAAGCAAGCTCGTCCAAAAACATATAAAAGTATTCTTATTACAATTAGAGGATTGTAAAAGAAAAAGGTGTTTCAACCACTTACTACGGTACAAGCAATGCCCTTTATGATCCCCAAGAACAGCATAACCGGAAGGGTGACTCCATAGACGGTGTAGTAGTAGCTTTCACTGTGGCTGTCAGGCACTTCAATCTGTTCGTCATAGAGGGAGCTGTTCTGCTCGGGTCCAAATCCAACTGGGAAAAGGCAAAAGAGTAAGGTTGAGACCACGAGCGGATGTGGAGATAACCCAGCTCCAACTGCGCTCAAAGTCAAACTCTCAATTTCATTGTCCGTGCGGCCTACAGCCAGTGTGCATCGCGACATTTGCACGGCAAGATCCGAAAATATATTTCCTTCAAGTCGCGAAGCACATTGGTACAGCCAACTTTTCGATAGGCCTAGTAAGCAGTTCCATAAAGTAGCGAAGCTTTAGGACCGGAAAAGATTTGAGGATTAGCCGAACACTTGCAATCCGACCTCGTGAGAGGAGAGAGATAAGTTGATTTTCAATAGCCGTCAAAAGCAAAGCTGCCTATGGATCTTCATCGTTTTTATTCCAGACTCACGGGCCCTTCGCACCTTGATTATGAAGTTTCTTACTCTAACAGTTTAACTTGCACACTACGAAAGATGGCAGGAACATGTTTAACAGCAAGAATTATGAAGGGCGGATAGGCAGGAAAGGGCAGTGCCAAGAGTTGCCTGGGGTATGACAAGTTTAAATCCAGCTGCTAGAGAAGAGAAATATTTTCTTTTCACTCATTCCCCAGTCCTGTCCTTACCGAGCATTGTGGGTTCCGTTGAAGTGACATTTGGGAGTGGTTCCTTCTTCTTCATCTGCGAGAAAAAAAATTTGTTTTAGAAGGCAATGCAGAGTCCTGCTTAGAACCCTTTGTCAGCCGTCTGCTCAAGGCAGGAAGGCGGGTACCATTTCACCTCAAGTTCAACCGCAGTTAAAAGCTAAATGGAACGCATGAATATGCAGAGGCCAAAAGTACAGCATCATGCACATTCCCTAATTTCATTGGTTCAGCAGAGCACGCAAAAATGGCAAAAAAAATGCAGTGATGCGGCACTTTCCTGATACTTAAACAAAACCTGGATCCGCCCCTGACTAGTCTGGTGAAATAAAGACTTTCCTCTAACTAAGCTTTATTTTTCATCTATGTATATAATAAATTGTTTTACAAAGGTAAGTTGTCTCATGGCATGTATTTTGGCCTGAAAAATTTATGTTTTGGTTATAACGCGGTACCGCTTATAGTGCGGATTTTCACGACTCCCGCGACATACGTTATATGCGGTCTACACTGTATATGGTTTTCGCTATACAGTAAACTTCTGTTAATTCAACCTCGACGGGACCTTGAAAATTGGTTGAATTATCCGAATGATCGAACTAAAAAAAGAACAGAAAAACGGTTAAAATTAAACTTCCTTTTATTGTCCGAAGTACTCACGGATTGTCTGCTGCCGTCTGCGCTTAAAACGCGTGTTCAAAGGCATGCTCTGGAGAGCAACGTAACTAACTAAACGTCATGTCCTCAAAAATCACGCACTAAAAAAAAAAAAAAAGTTTTACGAGTTGACTTTGGCGCCAAGCAACCAGACCGTCGGCGACAAAGAAAAATAACAAGAAAAAAAAAAAAAAAAAGGACCTGCGCTTTTTGGCGCACAAGATGGACCGCACACGATGCTACAGAAAAGCGCTTTGATAGCGCGCAGAGAGGAAAGCTCTATGAGCCGACTTTGGTGCCGGGCAACCAGACTGTCGGCGACAGAGAAGAATAGCAACAAAATAAAAAAAGAACCCGCGCTTTCCGGCGTGCAAGATGGACCGCACACGATGCTACAGAGAAGCGCTCTGAGAGCGCGCGCAGAGAAAGCTCTCTGCTGAAGTCATGCCATCATAGGTGTGAGAACAGTCTTTTGTTTCAGGTATCTAGACTGAGATCGGCGGGATACCCTCTTACGTTGATTGTGGGCGTGGCTGAGTCCCTCATAAAGGTGTTCAGGAGCCGACCCAGTCCTAAGATTAGACAAAAACCGACAACAAGACCGGTGGTGGTGCCTTATCTCCACGCCCTCTCTCATCAGGTCAAGTGAGTGGTGCGTAAGTTTAACGTGCCAGTGGTGTTTTCAGCACCCCAGAAGCTGTCACGCCTGTGCACTGCTGTCAACCGAGGGAGGAACAGTGATTTGCAATGTGATGTAAACCACCGCACTCCTTTTGTACCATGCGCAGTGGGGGTTGTGTATCAGATCCCCTTCACATGTGGTAGGGTGTACATTGGACAAACGGGGAGGTGCGTGAACGAGAGGGCGAGGGAACATTCCCTTTCTCTCCGTTCTTCCCCTGCTGGCCACTTAGCGGTACATTGCAGTAGGTGCGGCTGCGTACCTGTTTTTCATGACTTGACGATTTTGGCGCGCAATAAAAGTAAGACCGCCAGGGAGATTGACGAAGCATTTTTCATTTTATCTAAAGGGGAAGGGCAATGTGTGAGCGCACTGTCGGTGCACTTGGGGGATGATGAGGTCCTTTTTATCAGGGAGAATGGCAGGCATGTGTGAGGGTGATGACGTGGTAGAAATCTTGTCGGTTGGGGTGTAAATTTTTTGTGTCTTTATTGGTTCTTTCCTATGCTCTGTGTTTATTTTTCTGGTTCGCCTGAAAATTAAACTTTAGTTGACAGTCAGCGCTTTGTCCGTGCACTCCTTTCGCTTGCCCTTTGTTCAATTTTTTGCGCTGTTTTCACGTTTGACGATGTTAAACCAACTAGCCCAACTTACCGCCTTGTTGTTCTACAAGCAGATTTTGGTGCCGGACGGCCAGAACGTCGGCGACAGAGAAAAATAACAACAAAAAAAATGAAATAAGAACCCGCGCTTTCCGGCGCGAGAGATTGACCGTACGCGATGCTACAGAAAACGCTTTGGTAGCGCTCGCTGTCTCCGCGCCTGACCACATACTATGTCCTCCGCGCTACTCCATGCCAGATTGGTTGCACTGGCTCGTGTCATTCGCTACGGTCCATCTCAATGGCGTAGAGGAGCAGGCGCCTATTTGCAGACATTTGGTTTTGCAGCAAAGGGCCTGTGTTTCGCCGTACGTTAGTTGTTTTTCTGCCGTGGTGCCGTGCAATGTGAGACCACGCGCATTCGCTCGGGACGAATTATCCGATGCGGAGTTTTCCCGAGTTTGAACTATCAAACTTTTCCTCCCATAGAAATGTATGGGCGCTTGCCGAGACTTTTGAACACGATCGAATTAAACGAAAAGTCGAATTAACTGAGGTCAAACTAACGGAAGTTTACTGTAATTAAATTTAAAAACAATTTTTTTTAACAACTTGACATTTAAAAAGAAGACGAGCAGACTCTGTGTACTTCGACAAATCGCCTGACGAGTCTACAATGAGGTCACAGTTCACGTGACTCAAGAGCTGGATTTTTTCGCAGTTCAGGGCATCGCTGTCATTGGTCCCAGAGGGATTTTTGCTGGATCTGTTGAAATAATTTATGCAGCACACAAGCGCAACTTTGGGCTAAAACTTCAACAAATTACTTGGAATACACACTTCTATATTTAAATTGAACTTGCAAATCGTCTTCATATTTCCTTTAAAGCGATAGGTTTATATGGGAAGCCTGCACAGACATTGCTCGTTCGCGTTGGTGTTGGTCACACCGTAGCGTACGCCATGGGAGAGAGTGTCGGCAACGGAGCACAGCTGTTGGTTTGACATCATAGTATGTGCGATCAATGGCCTTGCACTGCATCAAGTGGGACAGTGAGCGGACCACTATCGTTCCACCACCTTCCCCCCCACCACTTCACTGAATAGGAATGGGACGCTGCACATTTGGGGAGGAACTGTGTATTAGCAAATTAATGTAGTGCTGATGCTAATTAAAATCTCCGTCAAGGGCTATCACATTTTTCTTGCATTAGACAAGAATGTCTAAGCCAGGTGACATTAGTCTGTTATTTTCCTTGTTGCGCCGTGCTTCTTGCCAGACAGGGTACGACCTTGGACTGAGAAGGCACGAAAGAAGGTTCAGGCTTTCGCAATCGCCCGTTGGTCTTTTTATCTCCTTCTCCGACGCACGGGCCCTTCTGTAGTGCTCGGTTCCTCTTTCGGAGAAGAGGGTCTCTTTTGTTCTTCATCCTCTTTTGTGTGGCATTTCAATCTGCGCAGCAGTGCCTGTGTTACCTTGAAGAGATGCGAGCAGCTTCTCCGAACCTCCCTGAGGACTACTCTGCCAAAGCAACGCTTCCCACGCCAGTGCATTTATGTGTCCTGGTCGTTAATGGCTCTTCTATCTACCATGACCCTCAAATACCTTTTCTGTTACTCATTTTGCAATGTTTTGTCATTAACTTTTTTTAAAATTTACAACGACGATTGCCACAACCATGTTTTGAGCTACTGCTCGTGCACTTCGTGGGAGGGGAAAGAAAGGACCCCCACCTGGTCGACCCAGTGCTGGAGCCAGACGTTGGCGAACATCTGGGAGCAGACGAAGGCCAGGAAGGCCAGGGCCAGCAGCAGCACCACGCAGGGGCCCCCGCACGCCTGGACGTACTGCCACACAGCCCCCTTCGAGATGCCCCCCACTGCCTTCTCCTCTTCCTTCACCAGGCGGCTGCCCACCATGCTGCCCTCCACTGCACCGGACAGGTACACTCCCATCAACTCACACAGCTCTTGTTAACATTGTGTGAGCGCTACGCACGAGTGTACTCGGGCGCATTCCCGTGTGGTTTCAGTTTGGTTTGCTCCCCTGCTCTGGGGCGTTTTTCCATGCAGTGGCATGTATGAGTAAATGTTTTACCTACTGGTGTCACTTTTTGATGGCACATAATTATTTACTCTTTTGCTCCACATGCTCCGAGCTGCAGTGCACTAACACGCTTGGTCACCAATCCCGTTGGCACGTAGACAACGTTAGTGAAGTCGCCGAAACATGCTGGTGTTTACAAACTCATAAACTCTGAAGAATATCGGTACATATTACATCCAGAAACTGAACACTGAACCCAACTGGCGAAAGATCATTAGAAATGCAGAGTTTGGTTTCTCACCTGCATCTTTGTTTGCAGCCAAGGTGTCCTTAGCTACGGATGAGTCCTTGTTTGGTATGTCTGAAAAGTGTGACCGGTAGTAGACATTTAATGTGTGAGAAGGGCGGATAAGTATGCTCATGATGCACGCTACACATATTCTTTTAATATTAAACAGACCCTGGTAACAGATCAAAAGGGCTCAGAGTTGTGCTTCGTCATACACTGAATGTGCACATGACCAGTATTCAGGGTGGCATGCACAAAGGAAGGTATAGAAACAAAGAAATAGGCCCTTGTAGATTAGTTTTTAAACGCATATTTTACCACATTTAATTGAACAAGGATTAAACGGGGTACTTGTAAATGACATATTTCAGTGACTTAAGGTTTTAGTAATTTTGTGAAAAGCAAGATGATAGCAAAAATTGTATTATGTTGGCATATGGTAAATACATATGGGGTTATATCGAGCAATTTACTCCCAATCATAAAATGTTGACGTGAACAATTTTTTTAAAAAACACTCTGCAAATTTTGCAAAATACTGAGGCTGCAAACATGCTACTGTCTACAGTGTATCCTAGCTAACCATCTTATTCATTTGGTGATTTTGTTGTCAAAAAGTGAATGTGTGCCGTAAAATACCGAGCAAACACCCATCCTAAATTTGAAAAAGAAATTGGGGAACGGGCGTGTCTTAGGTCCGAGGGCAACAATGGAAAGGGGACACATGGAAGGGTAGGCTTGACCGCTTTGCCCCGGTGCACGCGTGTCAAGATTTGCCATCTGCATCAGTGTGCTTGGAGGAACAGCTGACACTGAGGAGCATTTTGGTTGGCTAGGAGGGTTCAGAAGTCGGGGGTGGGCACATGGTATCCTGTGCTTATTTTTCAAATTTATGAAAGATAGAAGCTAGATGATTGTGACATGGGTGCATGCTCGGTATTTTATGGTAGACATGAAATGCATGCTGACCTATGGAATGTCTTTTGCTTATTTTGTAGTGTTGTGCAAATATTCGAATAGTAGTTTCAAATAATAAGCGATTTGATAGTCGCTTCGAGATGAACTGCAATATTCATACTTATCAAAGTGTTGATTGGGGCAAGTAAGCCCCGTTGAGTGAGCTTCTTACTCAGCACCCGTGCACTATGCAGAAGCAATACCCGTGGAGCTCGCGGGCCCTGCGAGGCAGAGCCGTATAAGTTTAGCCATTCATTGGGAAGTATAGGACACAAATGAGGAGATTGGCCGAAAGCATGCTGGGCGTGTTCCAGGGCATCTTCACAAACTTGAACGTGGCCAACCAGAAGCCGGAAATAATTATCTGGCGGTGTTTGCGAGAAACAAAATTAATAAGTGCGTCGGAGTGACTCTCGGTGACAGAAAATATGGTGCACGTGATGTTTCAATCATGGTAATCCAGAACCATGGCGGCAGAGTGCGACTAGCAGAACCATTGACATAATCCGTACACTAGGCACAGAGGACCAGGAATCTGCCGTCCGAGCAATCACACTATATCAGAGCAAAACAGAGATTGAGCCAGCACATTCGTTTCTTACATCTTTCTGCATGATCATAATTGAAACACCACGTGCACCCTATTTTCGACCCTGAAGGGTTACTACACTTAACTCTTATGCACTTATTAAAACCATATGCCTATTATTAAAACTGCTTCTCGCTACCACCGCTAAGGAATTCTTTCTTGCTTCTGGTTAGCCAAGGGAGCATGTCAAGCCCACTTCCTGCGTCTGGTGCACGCCCTGGCCCTGCCCGCGCCTCCCATTGACCAAACACTCTGTATACATGGCTCTGCTGCGGGGTATTGCTTTCCCGCAGCACACGGGGGATCAGTGAGAAGCGCACTCAACAAGGTTAGCCCGCCGCAATTACATAAAAGTATTGTGTTACAAGCAATGTCTGGGTTACATCGAACCCGGATATATTGAATTCAAAGGGGATTATAAAATAGTTTGAAATATCAATAATTTGATATACAAAAATATGTTAAATTAAGCTAGAGTTGAAATTTCCTGGCATCTCTGCTAATATCGAAGGTCGCGACAAATGGGAACTTGCCAAATCGAGCGTCCAAGAGATGCTAAATACAATAGCTAAATACAGTAGCAAACACCGCCACGCTTACATGCGTGCCTGGCCACACATGACTAAACACGAAAATAATAAAAAAAGAATTAAAGAAAAACGGAAAAGCGAGACGCATAAAAAAATCTCTTGATCCATAGAAGCCTGGATAAAAGAGACTTTTTAGTGTTGTGTCGTTTACCCGCAGTCTCGGGGTTTTTTCAACCACGAGCAAGTGGATGCTTTTTCTGACATGGGCACATGCTCCATATTTTATAAATAGGCATGGATTGCAGGCTGACCTTACTGTTTAGTTAGGTAGACCGATTTATATGAACTAAAAAAATACTTGGTTCCTAAGCTCAAGTTTTAAGGCATTTTAACGTGAAACATTCTTTGACTAGGTGTTTGGCCTTACGTGAAGCCCACAAGTGAAACCTGGATAAAGGCAAAGCCTGGATAAAAGTGAGGCATTTTGAGCGAGGAGGGGAAAGAGGCCATCACAGTAAAAAAGGCCGCATCTCCACGTGGTGAATGATGTTGATTGGGGCGAAGCCCTGGTGGTGCTGATGATAATGATTTTGTTCATAAGTAGTGCTGATGGTGCTGATTTTTTTTTTATTGCTCATAGGTAGTGCTGAGTTCCAGGTTGCGTCTCGACTTCATCATTACTGCTTTATGGTCGGTGAAATGCAAAGCCAGTGGTTCTTCTAGCGGATCAGCTTGGATCCACTAGAAGCTGTGGGAACGCATCTCCACCGCTTAAGTCAACGGTCCATGTCAGAAAGAGAATGTGTGGTATGGATTGTGGGTATATACGGAGTTGAGCATTTGACTGCAGCGCCCTCTCCTGTATAGACATTGAGCGACTACATGCAACGTTGGAGTGCAGCGTAGTGGTTAAGACGTCTGCCTCGTAGGCAAGCGGTCCTGAGTTCGAACCCCCGTGCGGGCTTACGTTTTTTTTTTAAAAGTGGGCTGATACCGGAGGCAGTGCAATCGATGTGAGCACGGACGCCGGGCGGACAAGGCTAGACCCTAAGGAGCTTCGCCCCTAAAAAGCGTTTGCGTCAAGCAGGAGGCAAACCCGTACCATTTAGATTATTAAGCGAGTATCTTTCCAGCATGTCACGACACATCGTCGTGAGTTGAGGTGCCAGCTGGCGGGAAACCCCTGCGGGACATCCGCTCCGTGTCCGGCAGAGAGCAACTTGACACCCTAAGAAACGTTCTTTGGCTAGGTGTTCACCATTTCGTGAAGCCTGGATAAAAGCGTGGCCACTAGGCTCGACACTGATTATCATTGTTATCGGGTGAAAGAGGAGTAAGGTACTCGAAGCTGATTGGTTAACAAGGGAAGGTCATGTGACCAGTGGGGTAGGCGAGGAGGAGCTCGACCACCTGTGCGCACCAAGGGAGAGGAGCTCGAGAGTATGGAAGGCTCTGGAGGATCACCAGGTTTATCAGCCACGTTAGCTATAGTATAGCTTCATTCTAGGAACAATTATCAAGTGTACATATGGTATGTATTAAACAACCTGAAGAAGAGCGCTGTGAACGCAGGTGTCTGGCGTCTGGAAACTCAGAGTATCGCTAAACGTTTGTGATGCAAGAACGTTTCACGAATCCAACACAATTGCCTAGCAATTCGCCATAAAATCTTTTTACATGGCAAAAGGCATGTAGTACTAGTATTATTGATAAAAAGATGGAAGAGTTATCCTTCCATTTTCATTTTAGCCGTTTGAACACTGCTTCCTCAATGTGCTTGATACATGCCACTAGGCTCAATCTACCATTATAAGCGGTACAATACACTGCCACCAAAAGAACAAAATGTGTTATTGAAGAGTTGAGTGGAGCTGTCATTGCAACTCGAGGAAAATGGAAAGCCAGGGAAAAGAAAATAAGAAGCAGGGGTAAAACAAATCACACAAAGGGGATGGATGTGCTGAGGAGAAGAGGTGGAAGAACTGCATAGCTAAAAAAAGTTGGAAAGCTGTACCGTCTGTGCTAGAGATACTAAATAGGCTACACTACGAGTATCGGCAGTCCATTCCCCGATTTTCTTGTCGGGGCCGCCATTTTGTTGCTTAGTGCAGGGCGCGCGCAACTGCCGATCAATATGACTCGAAAATGTGAATTTCTAAGCTTTAGATATAATGCCAGGAGGCTCGGCGATATAACTTTTGTCCGTCACAATGTGTTTCCAAATTTCTGGAGGACAGAAAAACATTTGTGGCAGAGAGTGCTCAATCAAGGCACTAACCCAAGCGATAACATTTGGCGCTCATCAAAACCATGTCTGAGCAAAATGTAAAGAAGACCCCTATGACAAACGCAATAATTGTTTCGCACAGTGCACAGAAGTGCAAAGTGCTTGCGTAGAATGCATGGTAACGCAGAGGTTGGTGAGCGTGAAATAAAGCCCGAGCCCTCGTGTGGCTGCCGGGGAATACGAGACCTTGGGACAGACCTCCTGCCCCGCCTTCCAGCGCCATCTGGGTCTTGCCGGCGGCGTCTAGCTGGAACATCTTGCGGTACTCCCCAGGGAAGGACATCAGGGCAGCATGGGTGCCCCTCTCTATGATGCGGCCACCCTTCATGAAGAGCACCTGCTGGCACTTCTCCAAGACCTGAGCAGAGAAGATCATGATCATTCAGTACCTGTGCCTGAAGGGACACTGACAGGGCATTTACGCTCACCAAGGTTTTTATTTGAGCATGATCAATAAGAGCCCAACTAACCAGAATAAAATTTGCGGCTCGAAATTCATTTTCTTTCCGCCCGAAAAGAGCCGATCGAGAATTAGCTGGTTTCAGTCATGCTCACTCTTTTTCCCATGGTCACGTGGCATTCAAACTATGCGCACCAAATACATTCAAAGTTATGGGTCACATAAAGCACATATTCAATATTAAAAATGGAAAAGAGTATGAACCCCTACTTTTCTGGCCCCTAAGAAGCTGCGAATACATTGATAGAAAAAAAATGTTGCACAGGTCACAGGAAGTACATGTAGACGTCCTTCTCAATATGGCGACGTACCGCAGACTGGACAACATGAGGGAAGCGCACGACGAACCAGCATTGCGACAGATGTGGTGCCG
Organism: Ixodes scapularis; assembly: GCF_016920785.2. Classification (NCBI taxonomy): domain Eukaryota; kingdom Metazoa; phylum Arthropoda; class Arachnida; order Ixodida; family Ixodidae; genus Ixodes; species Ixodes scapularis. The sequence continues at coordinate 103,716,534 of NW_024609846.1, forward strand.
CCACTTCGGAACCGCCTTTCGTGGTACGGCCAATTGATCTTCGAGCGCAGAACATCGAGCGGAAGGGATATAAGTGTGACACAATCGCACGACAGACGGTGCACGCAAACTTCATATTCTTCGTCGTACGCCAGAGAAGCGGAGAGAAAAAAAAAGAAAATGCAGTCGGGTGTAGCCACGTGACTTCTGGCCAGAAGCTTCCTCACACGTGTTTCGTTTTCGAGCAGTGGAGTTTTTTGGCTATGCTAAAAAGATACGTGACTCCGCAGCAAAATATTAATTGGTCAGTCTATTGACACCATATTAAATCGCCTGGCAAAAAATAATAAGAAAACAATTTGGGGGGGCATGCCAGTGCCATTCCCCGCCCCCCCCCCCCCCCCCCCCCTTAAGCACGATTGCGGCCAACGCCACAATCCGACGAAGCCAGTCGAGCGGCGCCAAAGGTGTGTCGTCGTGGCACTCGTCGTCGTGTGTCTGTCGTCACTGGCTACACCGATCGCGCACGCTGAATGCGGCGTGGGCCTGCATTCTTTCGGCGCGATAGCAAACACAAAAGATGACGAGCGCCATGACAATAGACTTTCGGTGCCACTCGAATGGCTCCGTCTAATTGTAGCATTGTCTGAAGTCGAATTCGTGCGAAACACAATATGAAAGAAAAATTGCCCGAAAAGACTCAAAGGCTCTGCAACCTTCGGGTTCCCGGGAACCTGGTTTAGGTGGCAACAAATGATGTTGCAGAAGCCGGACTGTCCTGCCGTCGGATGTCACAATCCTGACAGCTAGTCACAGATATGCTGTTGAAAAGCCTAATGAGCGAACGCGAATCGCCGTTGTCACGGCGTCCCCACTTCTGACTGCCGAAGCTTCCGTGGACTGCCATCCTGGAGAGCGACCTGCAGCAGAACAGGCGTCTGCCATATCCACCAACGCTGCTGGGATGCCACCAGGGTCGCGACCAGCGACAGCATGACACTTCTATGATGTCGCCAGGCATAAATTGGGGGAGCATTTTTTTGGATGCGGTAAAGACACCGAGCGCTTGTGCTAGAAAGGCAAATCTCAAAGCCAGGATCGCGGACTAGCTTGCACTTGTAGCTTTGACTGCAGTCTCGACTTAAGGGTGAAAGCGCTCAGAGGTAAATTGGAGAGCGAGCAAAGGCAGAGGAGAGACATGGCAGCACACTTACATGCATAGAGTGCGAGACGAGGAAGACGGTCTTGCCCTGCATGGCCGTCTGGATGCACTTGCGGAACAGCTGGTTGGCCACCTTGGAGTCCACGGCCGAGAGCGGGTCATCTAGCAGGAAGATGTCCCGGTCGCTGTAGAGCGCACGGGCCAGGCTGATACGCTGCCGCTGGCCCCCGCTCAGGGTGACCCCCCGCTCTCCAATCTGGGTGGGCAGCAACGGGCGTTCCAAAGGTCAGCTCGTCGGCTCGCGGTCCGACATGTCACGCCTCTCCAGATTTCAATGTTGACGAACTAAACCGGAGGTTCTTACAAACTTTTAAACCTCGAGGAATGCCTTTATCCAATTGATGGCTAAGAAAAACCCCACCCGGTCTTGGCACTAATGCAATAAAGCGATTCAGAATCCTATAAAAATTGTAAGCAATAATGCGCATATTAGGGAGTGTTCTGCACAACATTACGCATTAACAAATAGTTTAATCTTTAAGAAAATGTGCAGCAAATTACTGGGCAATTGTGTTGCATGTGAAACGTGTGGCGTCTACTCTCTGGGCTCTTTTCATTGGTAAGTTTAGCGACTGGCTTAATGCATGGCATGTACACTCAATAGCAACTCCTGGAGTGGAGACACCGGTGTTAACCCGGGTTTTAAATACATGCGACAGGGTGTCGAGTTGCTATCTGTCGAATGCAGAGTAAATGCCCCGCAGGACTTTCCCACCAGCTGGCACCTTGACTCACGGCAATGTGTCGCGACATGCCAGAAAGACACTCCCTTAAGAATTTAAATAATCTGAATTTGACACCCGCCTGGTGCAAACGCTTTTTTACAGCGACGGCCTCTTTTCCTCCACTCAAAATGGTGGCGGTTTCCGAAATAGGGGGTGTGACGTCATCATCTGGCTCGGCCAATCAGCATCGAGTTAACTGGCGGCTGCAATTTTCAATTTTGCAAATTTCTTGACCTTTCCCCAACGAGACAAAGCATGTTTCACGTGAAAACTGCTTAGGGGCAGGGACGGCCAAGAAATTTTCAAAGCTGGAGGAGCTTTTGAGGCTAATCTGGGGAACCCCTCGGTTTATAGGAACCCAGCTTGAGAACTCGTGCGCTAAACCGATAGTAAAGACCAGCTGGACTTTCGATGTGGAAGTTTGAGAAGACCAAAGACTGATATTCATCGAGGCGTTCAGATGGACAATATTCCGCAGAATCATATCTCCGAAGCCATCGTCGAAGAAGCCGACTTTCACGGCGGCGTGTTCTCGACCACCGATGCTTCAGGGACCCCTTGTGGATTGGTGGAAGTGACGGGGGGAACCCCATCCTCAATGGGGGAGGGGAGGTGTTGGACGATTACAGTGGAAGGAAAAGACAAAATGAGGAAAACTAAATGCATGCAAACCAACTTTTAAGTTCTGAAAGGGAGAATAATCTACCCCAACAGCTAGCATCAATAAAAGAAAAAAAAAGGTTCTACAGCTCGGTTTGACTGACAGTCGACAGCTTCAGGGACCATGAGAAGGCCTTCGGGGAGCCCAAAAGGGGACCGTGAACTCACATTTGAGAACCCCCGGTTTAGGGGGTAACATTTTGAAAGAAACCCTGTCGTTCAGAAGGTCAGTGCTTTCGGAACGTTAAAAAGATGTCACTGGAGAAAATGACAACTCGCACCTGGAGTACCTTTGCTTGGAGAAAAGGTTCAGGGAAATTGTAGCTTGTGCAGCAGGCTACCCTCTTGTGCAACACTTGCACAAGTTTGTAATAAATTGCGTGTGTCTAAAAATTGTGGTAAAAAATCTCCTGGTGGACCATGCTAGTTTGAAGGAAGCGATTGAATGATACATACCGTATTTACTCGCACAATGAACGCACTCGCGTAATGAACGCACCCCCCAAGTCGGCTCTCAAAATTTCGACTTTTTTTTCACTCGTGTAATAAACGCACCCCCAACTGGGACGTCAAAATTTTGACCCCCTCCCCCCACGCGCGCGAAATGAACACACTTTTTTATCCTGGTGCAGCGAGGTCGCGAATGCATGAGCAGCGTGGGCGAACAAAACGCCTTGCAAAGGGCGTTAAAAAAAATTCGCAAAGATCCAACGGAAGCAAAAAAAAAAACATGGAGAGGAGCTTTTTTTTTTTTTTGCACGCGCAGTCTGGACTTTGGGTTTGCGCGCTGCCGCGCCCAAGGAGGTAAGAAAGAGAAGCGCTCTAAACGAACAAAACAGCTTGCAAAAGGCGGCAAACAAAAAAAAAACATGAAACTAAGAGAGAAAAAAACAACAAAACAAAGCTTTTTTTTTTTTGCACAGCGCAGTTTGGTTATCGGGGGTCGCGTGCCGCGCGCAAGGAGGTTAGGGAGGCTCAAGTGAGGGTGGGTGCAACTGCTAGATCGGCGATCACGCGACATGGACGCCATTTAATTGCTAAATTTTGCTGGGAGTCTATGGGGCAAAGGGTCGTTTTCTTTCCTAACTCGGGTCATAAAAGCCCATTAAGGGGCTTGAATAATTTACAGAAGGTATAAATGATTACTTTTCCATAGCCACCAGTTTTGTTGCGATAGGTTAAGTATTTTTTTAACGCGAAAAATGGTAAATTCCGCCATCTTGGACGTTGCTGCTTGTCTGGCAACTTTGCTTTCTCCGCTCGACGTTTGCAATTCTCGGAGCGAGAAGGAAGCGAGAGAGGCTGCGCCGACGCGCTCGTTGCTTGCAATGGGTGGCGAGAGGAGGAAAGGCGCATGGAGCAACAGAGTTGCAACAGAGCGGGCGCCTGCTCTCGTGCAGGCAACACTGGCGCATGTCCTTTCTCGAATCCTCTCCCTCAGGCGCCGCCATTAAATTGCAAACGCTCTCCAGGTTTTGAGTTGCGCCCACCCTCACTGAGGTCGTGCGTCGCGCGCCGCGCCCAAGGAGTTAAGAAAGATAAGCAGAAAGCCCTCGCCTAAGCGACGCCTAAGCAAACAAAACAGCTTGGAAAAGGCGGCAAAAAAGATTAAAAAACCCCAAAAAACTAAAAGAAAAAAATTTTTTTTTTTTGCACAGCTTAGTTTGGTTACGGGGTCGGGCGCCGCGCGCAAAGAGATAAGAAGTTACTTCGTTTTTTCAGGATAAAAGGACCGTTCATTATGCGAGTAAATACGGACGCAAAAATTTTACTTCGCGTAATGAACGCCCCCCCCCCCCCCCCCCCCCCCCCCAACTTTGCATCGATTTTTCCGAAAAAAAGTGCTTCATTCTGCGAGTAAATACGGTATATACACTGTATATATGTAAGAACAAACCTAGCGTGCAGTAGAAATGCAAAATGCTCGAACAGAACACTATGTGGCTTTTAATGCCCAATCGTAAAACCCCTTCCTTTCTATGCGTGAAATAAAATGTTGCGGAAATTGCTACGCCGCTTGTCTACGATGTGTGAAGCATCGTGTATGAAGACCCACAACGTCACCTACGAGAAGAGGCCAGATATTGTTATGATGCCAGGAAGCCACACCACAACTTACTATGAATATGACAACACAAATTTGAGTAAACACTTCATTGATCCAAGCTGTCGATGTTGTTGATTGCTAGTATCGAGACCAATGGTTAGTGCAAAGTGAAGTATGAGACATACTTAGAAGTGTCTTTGTTGACTCCCTTAGTGAACACGTGGTCGACAACGCTGCCATGTTGTTTTGTTGGCACTGCGTCTCTTATGTTTAGTGTCATTTCGAAGGCCTTCTTCACGTATTGTGAGAACCAGTGATTTGCAGGGTTTGAAATGTCCACGTTGAAATCCCCCGTAATGATCCTTGGCATCTCGCTGTCCTAAGTTATCTACAAATGGTATCGCAGCACCAACACTGACTGCAGCACACCACTTCGAAATCGGCTTTGAGTGACTGCTTCATAGCCTGGGTGCGAGTGTGAAAGAGTGCATACTACCACTCCGTGTACGCGCGGCACGGGTCTAGGTTCTTGCGCTGCAGGCTACCGGGTGCGAGCACTAAGTGCACATGCATTCTCTGCCCCCTTTGAAGAGGGTGTGAATGTGGAGGAGTGCGTTACACTGCTCCGTATAAGCACGGTGTGGGTTTAGCTCCTCCTTTTGTTACGTGGCCAGATGCATCGTGATAGAGGTAGCTAAAGAATGCTGCGCGTTAAAAATTTCAACAGTTATACTTCAAATGTCGCAGGTCAATGTGCTTGCCCCTCAATCAAGAACAGCACCCCTCTACGACAAGCCTCACCTCAGTGAGATCAGAAGAGGTGAACTGTGCCAGGTCTGGAAGCAAACAGCAAGCATCAAGGACAGCATCATACCTGCAGGCAGGAAGGCATACTTGTACTTACAAGATGCTCAGGTAAAGCCTATACCTCTTAGGTTAATCATCCATATAATTAACATTCAGAATGTTTGTTGCATTTGACAGCACTAAGAAAAAGTGTTCTTTACACTAAACAAACCCAAAATATGTACCCCTTGAGTCCTCCATCAATTTTAATGCAGTATAGCCTTTCATAAAACATGTACCAACTAGTTCATCTTAATGCCTTGCTACAAAATATGTGAAAGAAATAGGTATGAGATTCATGCTTTGTCAAAGTAAAACAAGCCAAAAATTAAGTGCAAAAGAACCTGCTTTCCTCTACGCTCGCTTGTTTGTATAGACCGACACGTGGGCTTGACGTAGTGGAGCTGCGGCGGCGCTGCGATCGTGACGGAGCCGGGTGGTGTGGGCAGAAGGGGCGCATGTTTGGCATGGGTGTCATAGCATTTCGGCATGCCGCAAAGCTGTGTAGCCATTAATTGTGCTGAAAGGTACAGAAAAAATAGTGGAGCGAGTTTCCATAAGTTTCCGGTGGACTCTAAAAGGCGCAGAAGGTGCATAATATCTGTGGATCGAAAAGTGTGGTCACCTCGCGCGGATGACCGTTTGTGTCGCAAGCACTTTCTTGAAGGCAAGTGTGGCTTCCATCTCAATCTCCGTCCCGAGGCTTGCTTATGTGCAGGGAAACCGTCGCCTGATTGAGACCACCCAGATTTTGTTCCCACGGTGTTCGCACACAAAGCACCGGCCACACAAAGCACCGGCCAAGCGCTCGTCGGTGGCTAAACGCTTGTGCCACCAAGCAGGAGGCAAAATGGACAAAGCATTACCGCTTGTCGTGCCTTGTAGTCATGAAGATAAGAAAAATATCATACCTTAACTTGACACTTCCGCAGACCCCCAGTCTGCTGATCACGCCGCCAGCGCGGAAACCGTCTCAAGAGACTTGTACACCTGCACCGTGTCGGCCGTGAACTGGCTTGGCGAAAAAACTAAATAAACGACGACGTGAGCCATCGACGTCAATGGCAGAAACTTCACGTCGGAACTCCAGCAGTCCTTGTTTACGGTGTACGGATCGTCGAAGGCAACGCCATCCACTTACAGTTTGTCTCGATGCCACTGTCGTTCAGGCTCAAGCAGCGAGCTCAAATAGTCTGGCACAACACATGACATACGTTGGCAGGAAATACAACGCACAAAGAGATCTAGAAGTGTTCCTACAACGTCAACAACAAGCGCACGCCACACAACGTAATGGCGAGAACATGGAGAGCCTGGCCGCTTCTGCCCACATGGCTTCTGCACATGCAGGGACTTCCGGCCATGTTGGTAAACAGAGCCGCGCCGCATGTCGGTCTATACCTCAAACGATCTAAAGCATTCTATGAAGAAACAAAGTTATATGGCATTCCTTGAAAGCATCGAAGAATCAGTGGGTGAGAAATCCTCACCTTGACTTGAGATAGGGCAGACCAAAGAGGATGTTGTCCCGGATTGTAGCATTGAAGATCCAGGCCTGTTGTGTTGCAATGGCAATATTGCCATTTACATCAATATCGCCTTTCAGCAGGTTCATCTGTTTAAAAAAAAGAAGGGGTCCCAAAGAGTTAAGATATGCCTTGATGATACAAGCCTTTTAGTCTTGCAATAAGAAAAAACACTTTTCACTGAAAAATGTCTTTGCAAGACACGGCATTTGCACAATGATGAATGAGGAAGAATTAATGAGCAGTAAAAGTAATTGATCATTCACTAGCTCAACCAATGTAGCAGTATCTGCCCCCTTTTTTTGCGATTCTGGGGGTTACTACAGTAAAACCTCGTTATAACGAAGTTGAAGGAGCGATTGTAATTATTTCGTTATAACCATTAGTTTGTTATAGCCAATGTCCATTTCTTCCCTATTAGCAAGCAAGGGGAATTATGATTGCTTTGTTATATCCATTAGTTTGTTATATCCCATTTTGTTATAACGAGGTTTTACTGTATAAATTAGATTCGGAGGATGTTTTTCGGAATTTATTTTTATTGAAAATTATGAATTTACTGAAATTTACTTTTGTTAAAATTCTGAATACTCCATAACTAGGGATGCCGCGAACCACCCTAGGTTCGAAATCAAAAGGTTTCAATATTTTCGAGCCGAACTGATGTTCGGATTCGAAATGTTTTGATATTTTCGACCGTACAGAGGTTTGAATTCGAAAAATTCACAACTTTCAAAAATCGTGGAGTTTTGAATTCAAAATGTTCGAAGCTTTCACGGTTTCTAAAATTTTGGGTTCGATTATTTCGAATATTTTTTAACTTGAGGTTCGAGAAATTCGAAGATTTCGAACTTTCCTAACTTGAAATTCGAGAGAATCGAATAATTCGAACTTCTTGGGATCTGAAATTCGAAAAATTTGAATGTTTCGAATTCTTATGGACATAAAGTTTGATCAATTCGAAGATTTCAAGTTTCTTTCTATATAAAGTTTGAAAAGTTTGAAGGTTCCGGTTCTCTTTTAGGGCTAAACTAAAAAAAAAAAGGAAAAAAAACTTCGAAGGTTTTGAATTTATTTCAAGTACAAGTGCGCAAAGTTCGAAGTCCGGTTTTCATGTTCCACCACAGTTTCAGTTTCAAGTAACGTTTTCACGCCTCACTGGTTTTCTCAAAATCAGGATTAGACAAGTTCGGGTGTGATATTTAGACTGCGCGAAGTTGGTCAGGCAATTAAATGAGACGACGAGTGTCCCGGATGTGCTGGAATATTTGCCAGTGCAGAGTGACGTGTGACCATAGATCAGTAATTGTGACCGCCAGCCCGGGGGGGTCTTTAACGTGCATCACGCGGTAGTGATAACACGAACGCACTGTTTAACGATAGTCATCCAGTTCAAAACGGCCAGGGGAAGGCAGGTGGCTGAGGCTCAGAAAAACCTTGAAGCGATCTGGCAAACTGCCTCCCTACCCCCTCGCACGCTGGTAGTAATCCGATCGAACACCGCCCGAATGACGCTGGCATATCGTAAGTTTAGTTACCGTATTTACTCGCATATTGGTCGATACGTCGTATAGGTCGACCCCCTAACTTCGGGACCCCCGAAAAAAAAAAAAAGTTGAAAAATATAATACCGGGATTCGCGTATTGGTCGACCCCCCAGTTTTGATGAGGCGATTTTTGAAAAACAGGTCGACCTATACGCGAGTAAATACGGTAGTTTGTACATGATGCAAAATCCTGAGTCTGGAAATAAAATTTGAAAGAAAAAGTGTAAGAAGACAGAAAAAAGGTGACAGGACAATGCCTCAAACTCAGCTCTATGAAATTTGAAAGAAAAAGTGTAAGGCATAAAAAAGGGGACAGGACAACGTCTCAAACTCAACTCAGCCGAAAACTCAGCTCAGGACAACGTCTCAAACTCAACTCAGCTGAGTTTAAGACATTGTCCTTTCCCCATTTTTTTTCTTTTTACACTATTCCTTGGGAATTTCATTCCCAGTCTAGGGATTTTGCATCATGATCAACATACACCAGCTCGCCTGCACCTTGACAATTTTTTAGTTTCTAATTGCTTTGGAGGTTTATTTCCCGGGATGAAAGAAACACCGAGCAAAAAACACAGAAGCTGACACAACTTGAGGTCGAGGTGCGTTCTACCATACCAGTGGCGTCGGAAGAGGAAAAACGGGGGGGGGGGGGGGGGGCTCTAGTCTTTCCCCTTCCCCAGATATTTCGGACTGTTAAAGAAAACAATACGGGAAAGACGGCATGGTCGAGCTTATTTTAATCTGAAATTATTTATGCATATGTATAGCTACTGTCGCTCTTGATCACTGCATAAAAGATTGCGTAGATGGTCATTGTTAGAAACTCGTTGTCAGAAGGCACTACTCGTCACATCCTCGGTGGTTCGGACGTTCAAAGCTATGTCTTTTCTACCTAAATAACTGTGCCATTGGTAAAAAATAATAAAGAAATAAACATAACAATAAAAGCAGAAATAAAAAGCTGGAGAAAAACAAAAACTATCAAGAACCCACCAGAAGTGTGGTATTCTTGCATATTCAGAGGCCCAGAACTACGAAACAAGTTTCTCCTACCAAAATGTGTACAGGCAAAAGAAACACGTCCCAAAAACGTCAAACAAAAAAAAAAAATTAAAATTTTTTTTTTTATAATGTGCTGAACTAGAGCAATTATTTTGTATTTTGCAGATGGTAATGATATGTACTTTACATTATTGTATTGATATGTACTGTACATTATTTCGTGTTCTGCAGATGTTAATGATATGTGCTGTTTGTGGTGTTAATTTAAATGCGATACGTTATGGCGCACCGTGCATTCAAGAGGGCACCCATCAAACCACTGTGCCATCTTGGCCGCGAGGCAGCTAAGTAGCTGCCTCGCCTCAGACACGATCACATGGTCGTGTCGCCGCGGGGTCGATCGGGATCTCGAATTCGGCTCCCGACGTGCCGCTTTCTCCCCTAGCCACTGGATGGCGCTGCAGGCGCCCCATGGCAGGCGAGGAGGTTTCTCCTCGCCCATCGATCGATATATACTCGGTAGACAGGGGGCGAAGGGTCTCTTAGAACTTCAGACGAGACCGAGACGCAGGCAGGTGGGTGGCAACCGGATCTAGGATATCGCGGGACACGAGGCCTGGGGGCCTTCTTTGTGTTTAGCTTTTGGCTTAACGCGCATTTGTAGGAATTCGCGTACCGCCGCCGATTCGCCACTTCCCATGTGGTCCGTCAACAACCCGAGTCCAGCCTTATTCTTTCACGGGAGCGGGATTCCGCTCCCCGTTTATTAGTACAAAAACACAACGCTACAGAACACTCAACCTAAACTACAAATACACGCGACATTACAATTTGTAGGAATTAGCGTACCGCCACCGATTCACCATTTCCCACGTGGTCCGTCAACAACCCGAATCCAGCCTGGTTCTTTCACGGGAGCGGGATTCCGCTCCCCGTTTATTAATACAAAAACAACGCTACAAAACACTTAATCTAAACCCGAAGTTCTAAAAGGCCCTTTGCCCCCTGTCTACCGAGTATATATCGATCAATGGGCGAGGAGAAACCTCCTCGCCCACCACGGGGCGCCTGCAGCGCCATCCAGTGGCTAGGAGAGAAAGCGGCACGTCGGGAGCCGAATTCGAGATCCCGATCGACCCCGCGGCGACACGACCATGTGATCGTGCCTGAGGCGAGGCAGCTACATAGCTGCCTCGCGGCCAAGATGGCACAGTGGTTTGATGGGCGCCCTCGTGAATGCACGGTGCGCCATAACCTCAAACAATTTAGACGAAAAAAATTACTAAGTTTAGGGCATAATTGCCCGTAGATACATGTTTGGATATTTCTTCGAAACTCGCCTTGAACACCAATAATCATATCTTAAGACGAAACTTTCCTAGGCTATACATAGAGCATTGTTAAAAAGTTTAACATCCCTACCATAAATAGCTTTAGCTATAGCGCGCTTCAAATATGGCACAAACGACAATTGTCAAAAACCCGTCATCCTTCCTCGCTCCTTCGGGAATCTATTTCTTTAAACCCAAACATGCCAGATGATTGAAATAAACAGCATCGTCTTTTGCAAGGAATGCAGCACCGCATGTAAAAATGCAAAAAAAAAATTACGAATGTACCTCACTGCTTGAATCCAAATGAAACCGCCCACCGGCCTTTCGAAGTTCGACAAACTTCGAACTTTTACCCTAAAGGTTCGAAGTTCATTGAAATTTTGACTTTTCAGGAATCGAAAGTTCGACAATTTTCGAATTCTTTAAATTATTTAAGTTAAAATGTTAGAAAATTATTGAATTTCTTAGCGTAGGAAGTTTGAAAGTTCGAACAGCTTCAAACTTTTTAGTGCAAGAAGTTCAAAAGTTAGAAAATTATAGAATTTTTTAGTTTATCAAGTCCGAAAGTTCGACAAGCATCGAATTTTGCAGTGTAATAAGTTCGAAATTTCGAAAAGTGTCAAACTTCTTAGTTTAATAAGTTCAAAAATTCAACTTCCGTCGAATTTCTCGATATGGAAAGTTCGAAAATTCAAAATCTTTCGAACCTTTCGAACCGCCTGATTAGATCGTCGAACCTTCGGCTCGAAAAAAGTTTGCGGCATCCCTATCTATAACTAGGCGCATATCCAAACTTTGTTTTGGTGCATTACATTTTCCCCATAATTCTGAGTAAAAATAACTTTTGTCTGCGTGCAGTGCATCATAAGAAACTGGGATTTGCCACTTTAATTGTAAGCAATGTTTACAAGAAAATAGCATTATATGTGTTAAATGCCTTAATGCTGTTGGAAGCATAGTAGAGTAGTACTGCTATTAATTTAGAACCAGTACTGCTAGTAGTTTGCTGGATGAAAGTTTTCAGCACAATTACTGAAGCAGCAAAGTGAGATGACATATAAAAGCTCGTCTCACACAGCAAGCATACGAGTCCGTTTGTCACAACGTATGTTTACGCAAACGTAAAAGTAGTCTGTTGACTTTTTTCAGCAGATCAAAACGTGAACCACAAGACAAAGCAGCATCAGTTTCCCAAGGACTGAGAAAGCGCTCACCTCTCCACACAGGGCATTCAGGAGCGAGGTCTTGCCGCTGCCCACTCTACCACAAATACCAATGAGAGAGCCCTGGAAAAGAAAATATACCTTTTTAGGTTCATTTGATAAAAAGAGGTTAGCATAGTGGCTCAAGGTGACACGTGGCGAAGGAATTATGAATGTATAAGGAACTTTTCTTCAACCGTGCACCTCTTCTTTAGGGGCACTGCATCATTTCGTTTGAAATGCCATCACGCATGCGGTCTGATCGTCTGAGCTTACTAGATGGTTGTACTAATGTGCGGTTGCTACACTACTTGGCGGCCCTCATTCCTCTGCAGTAGAGGGGAGGGAGTGTTGGCACACCAGCTGCGCTCCGTTGCTGACACTCTCCCATGACCTTGCTATGGTGTGATTAATACTATTGTGAGCAAGCAAGGTTTTAAAAGGTTTCCTCTATAAAGGTACTAGTTCCAAACGAAACTAACACATTAGTAGTAAAAAATTAATTTCATGTATCTGGCAGTTTAATAATGTTGTCCCAGTCCCACTAATGCGGCTGCTGATTACCTTTGTTATGTGAAGAGAGATGTCCCGCAGGGCTTCCTCTGGTTCGCCGTTGGCCTCTTCCAGGAGCGCTTTTTCACTGGTGTCCCCATTGCAGACATTCCCGTGCTTTGGCTTCGAGCTCTGTACACCCTGTGCAGAAAGAACGAAGGGAATCGCAGAAACTTCAGGTGATCAGTCTAGCGGGTAAACAAATAAAATATCTCGGAGCCGCGCATATGGACCTAGTACACGTGATCTTCTGTAAAACCAGGCATTCGATCAACAACAAAGATCAGCCACTTGATTTTATTTTACAGAGATGTATAAGATGGCTTTGGAAGTGGTCACGAAAAAACACCATTTCCTAAGTTTGTTTTATGTACCTTGAACCTCTCCCTGACAATGTCCACGCTTCTGACGTTGGCTGGAACGCTCTGCCAGGTGAAGGTGGCATCGGAGATGGTCACGGCAAAACGCTGATCCCTCTCGTCAACTTTTCTCGACCACATCTTGGCCTCGTCCAGCTCTAGCAGTTTCTGATGGGAAAATAAAATTGTAAAAATAGGTTTTACATAGGCATATATAAATATTCTATACTTCCAAATAATTGCAATTTCTGACATGAGCATGCTATTCGATTCAACCTCTGAATCAAATACATCATTATTCATTTTGAATGTGAAAGTATTCAAAACTTCAAAACATCCGCTTATAAATACTGCCATGCGATACAACCTTTGAATTTAATATTCCAATGTTTCTGAAATAAGAACAATCTAAACTAATATTATAATATTTTAAGAATTTGCCACCACATACTAGTTTACGTCCATTGACTATATTTCCACCACAACGTGGTGACACTGCAGCAAAGCGACACCCATGCTGGCTGTGCTGCAAGTGCTGCTTTCCGGTAACATAAGGCACTTCTTTCGAGTAGATTCAGACAGATCCATCTAAAAATATCTGTAGCTCTGTTCTTTTACGTGTTCACATTCCAATTCGCTTTAGAAAGTAAATTGTGTGCTGTCACTATTATGAAAGCTTATCTAAGATTTCACTTCACTGATAGACTATAAACATCAAAAGTAGTACTGCAACTTAGAAATTTTTATTTGTAAGGCCAGTATTGCAACACATTCAGTGCCGGCATTTCATGTAGCCATAAAATCGCGGCTGGATCACCTGAAGCCGCAGATCTTCCTGCCCGACCTCCCGAACAAACAAGCAACATTTTCGCCACATCCCCCAGAACTACTACCTGAGCCTGAAATGAACATCTTACGTTGGCCAACGGCCACAACGGCATCCCAGAGCTTCAAGCTATCAAGGCATGTAAGGCCCGCTTCAGACGGGGCAACTTTTCCAGCAATTTTGAGGTTGCTGGCGGGTTGTTCCCTAGCTTTCCCTAGTTCGACGCGAATTGCTGAGATCGGGTCCGGCTCGAACAAGCGAGCAACTCGGAGCAATTCGAAGACGTTTGAAGTGGCTGCAGCCAATCAGGGACGCAATATTTTCACGTGACACCCCTGTGGTGGTGATGATGACAGCTAAAGACTTAGTTCTGGTTTGAAATGGATCGCTTTTGGAAATAAACATTTTCAGAAAAATTAGTATTCTCAACGCCGTTCAAACATATAAGAACACGTTTTTAGCGCGTAGCTGGCAGTCTAAATAGTGAAAGAAAATCAAATTTAATGATGATGATGGCAGGTTGGAGCAATTCGATGCTGCGTGTGAACGCGGGCGGCCTGTGTTGCTGGTGTTGCGACGTCAAGTTGCTGGGTGAAATTGCTCCGTCTGAAGCGGGCCTAAGCGCACGCCAGGCTTGAATACTTTTCCGACTGTCGTTGTGACCATTCAGTGGATGGGATCATCAGCAGCAATATTCACAAAACGTTCCATCTTTGCCTGGGTTTTGGTCTAACCGCCGCACTTCATTTTCAATCTTTATTTTCAAAATGTGCAAATGTTCAGTGATGTTTTGCATAGATGTTTGCCCGCATCAGAGTTCTGCCCAGACATGTCCCCAGGGGTGATGAAAACAGAAGCTACTGGCGACCAGGTGATGAGACTCCACGCATGAACATGAAAAAGCGCCAATGCATTTGATTTTAATGTTTCCGGGGGAGCTGTGATTTTGGCGTCAATTTTGAGCGTGTGCAAAAGGGAACACGGGCAACAACACCGAAAAAAAAAACTGTCTGGCACTACTAAGGGCTCCTGAAAAGTAAAAGAATTTTTTTTTAACAGTCTGGTTGGGACACTTGTGATAAAACAATTAATTTTACACAAAAAAATTTTTTTTACAGCAATATTAACGGCACGAGACGCGATTTAGTTGGTGGTCATCTCCTTTCTAATTGTTTTCTCTCTTGGCATTTCGGGCATGTGGAGGAGAGGTGGATTGGAAATAAACTTGTAGCTGAGTTTGAGACCTGTTTGTTTTTTCTGTTACTTCTGCTCTTCAAAAAAAAACCCAATCTCAGGGTAAACGACGAAATGGTTGACTTCCACCAGCTAGCCTGTACCTTGACTCTTTTCTAGGTGGATTGGCTTTGCCTTCACGTTGAGGTGGAAAGAGCAAATGACCAATTCATGATGTCATGGACTTTGCACACAGAATTTCAAATATTTCTCTCGCCGTCAATATTGCTCTAAATTTTTTTTTTTTGCATAAAATTTATTTTTTGACACGCATGTCCCTCCTAGATAGTTTAAAAAACACATTTTTCTTTTCAGGGGCCCTTTAAGGGAATGTGGCAAGATTATTTAGCAAAATGAACCATCGGAAGAAACATCCCTCAAAAGACCAAGAAGGAAATTGTGTACCGGCGCGGCCGAGGCACGTGCCAGAACCCACCGACGATGACGACGATGTGCGCGCAGATGACATGGGGCCGACTAACAATCTGTTCTAATGTTGCGATGGACAACACAGAAAATTACACTCAGTAACAATATACAAGCAATAAAGGAAGACATAAGATCCGTCCTTGCACTGTACTGCGACCCCTTCAGGTGTCGTCGACATGGACGAGCATTGAAACGGACGAGGCTAAAAGCAGCCACATTTGGCCTCCCTTACCGCTCATTCACACTGGAAGCGGATCCGCGTTCGCAAAGCGGTTGCGAACGCGGTTGTATAAAGATCCAGTACAATTGCACGCGCACCTGAGGTCATCGAGTGCGCGTGCAATTGCCCTGGATCTTTATACAACCGCGTTCGCAACCGCTTTGCGAACGCGGATCAGCTTCCAGTGTGAATGAGCGGTTAGCCCCATCCGTTTCAGTGCACGTTCGTATTTGACAACCTACAGAAGAACCACAATACAGCACAGAGATGAATCTCACGTCCTCCTTTATTGCTCAACCGCCCAACAACTGCCGTATGCCGGCCTGCCAACGTCCCCTCGGGTGTGGCACCTCCATCGTTCCGACGCTGCCAAGTGGAAGTATGGTGCCTGGAGCGTGCCTTCGACCTAGCGTCTTCACCGTCCTAACTTGCTCACGCATCAAAAGTGGTCCCGAAGCGGCAATGAATGACGTCTCAAAAACCGGAGTGTTATTCCGTCAAACATCGCAATCCTGGCAGTTGGTAGTAGAAGTTGCAGCAAAAAGCATGAGCAAACGCGGCTGTCGCCGTCGTCGCGGCGTCCCAACTCCCGGCTGCCGAAGCTTCCGTGGACCGTCCAGCTGGAGAGCGACCCGCGGCAGAACGGGCGTCTGCCACGTCCACCGCCTCTGCTGCAACACCGCCAAGACCGCGGCCGGCAACGGTGTGACACTTCCGCGACGTCGTCTTGCGGAAATCGAGGGACCGCTTTTTGGACGCAGTAAACATACCGGTCGGAGATGCGTTTAAAGGCACCACGGCAAAGGCGTTCGCAACTGACACCGCCCTGGCTGACGAGGAGAACACACCTGCATCCGCTGCAGCGCCACCTTGGCCTCCGTGACGGCCCGTATGGCGTAGGGAAGGGTACCGATGGAGAAGCCCATGCCGTTGAAGAGGGCGAAGATGGTGAAGGCCCGGGAGGCCGACAGCTCGTTGCCGCTGGCCCCGTAGCCGAGCAGTGTGGACACCGTCGCCATGATCAGGATGACGGGCGTCACGGTCGTCGACAGCGACTGCAGGAAGTTGCCACGCACCAAGATGCTCCGCTCCCCTCCGCGCACGTCTGCGGAGAACGACGACGGAAGGCAAGTGAGGTTAGTGGAACTAAATTGGGGGGTTTTACGACCCCCAAACCAACAAAGAGCGTCTGGCGTGCACCGACAAAGGATCGAGGATTTGCTTTGACCACTCGGGAATCTTTGGACATTCCACCAAAATCTCCGTCAGAATGCAGGCACCTCGGCCAGGATTTGAACCCGTGACCCAGAGATCCCTAGGCCGGCGCTCCGCCTCGGAGCGACCGAGGCAGCTAAGGAATGTGAGGTTGATAGCACCTTTATAGGGAAACTCTGGTCAGTATTTTTGAATTTGGGATTATGATTGTTTTTAGCTAAAGCAGTGTCCCCAAATTACAAAGCATAATATATATATATATATTTTTTTTTTTTCCATCCTGAGTGTAGTTTTTTAGATACCACGGCTTCATTTTGGTCTCGGGCACCTACGGCAGAACCAAACCTATCAGCTAGGGGGATGGCAATACTGATCATCAGCTGTACAGCCACGACATGACAACAACGTGGTGCTGCAGTACGCGGTACAACCAACTGCAGCTCCACCACGTGACATGACGTCACGGGGTGCTGCGCCAGTGTTCCTTGACTTGGAGCTAACCTGCTTGCTGCCCACTGCATCTTTGAAATCGGTTTTAGTGGAGTGCACGGCTATTTCGGCTGTGAACATATTTTGTGCCACTAAAGCGATACCAGTCATTTATTCTGATTTTGTTTTTGACCGGGTTTGCCCTTTAAAGGGCAACTCCAGTCCATACTTTCGATTTTGGGATTATGACTGTTTTTAGTGCAGTCAGGCGTCCCTGAATTGCAAGGTGTAATTTTTTTCTCGTTATTGTGCGTAGTTTTAAAGATATCGACGCCTCAAAGTTTTGTTTGGGATGCGGCCAACAAAACCGAAACTAGCCGCTCGAGGCCCCGGCAACACTGGAAATCGGCCGCTATGTGAACGTGACGTCAGGATCGTTCTCGTTCAACGAGTACGCAGGCCGAGCGCCACCTACCTCTGTTGCGCTAGCCGCCTAAAGATAGGAAGCACGCTGATTTTGTTTTAATTCTGTATTCGTGGTAGTTATCCACAGCATATAGAGCAAGAGTTCGTGCGTATACTAAAAAGCTAGCGACTGGAAAACCCGTGAACTCGTTCGGTGCCGTACTCGGCGGCCACTGCCGTGCGTGCTCTATGCCGTCGCTTGAATACCCAAAAGCTAGCGACTGGAAAACAAATAAACTCGTTCGGTGCCGTACTCGGCGGCTGTCATCGTGCGTGCGGTCTTCCGTACTCGTCACTAGGCCTAAATTGACATCGGGGCTCCGTAAATGGAGCGGCGTTGCTCTACGCCGCGCTGCCAGTGACGCACAGTACTGGGGGCACTCTCGCTTTCACGCTGCGGGTCAGTCCCAGACACGAAGCTTTGAGGCTCTCCGGCGTGGGCCGCGGCGCCCGAACACACGTGTGCTGGGCTGTACAAGTTGGGTTTTTTTTCGTTCTTTTTTCCACGGGCGCGTAAAAGCCGAAGTCTAAAGTCCACTCGCCGAACAGCGTTCACCCACACCTTCTCCAATTTCCAATCCGTTGGAAACTTGTGAAAAAGCACCTCCGGGTTGCGCAGCGGGTTGTTTGAGCAGCCCACAGCATTACAAGTTGTACTCGGCATCTTTCGAGGAACAGCTGGGCAGTCTTGGGCGCACCGAGTTGCTCGCTAAAACGAGTCATAAAGTCCTCACAAGCAAATAAACAAAAGGCGATACCGAAGCTACACGGGCTACAGATAAAAGCAACGGCTAAACACGCAAATAACAAGCCGAAGTAGCGGTGGTAGCGGCTCAAAAAAGCACACTTCGCGCAACGCCCGGGCCGGAGGAAAAAAAGAGAACGATGCGGACATCACGGCCCAATGTTGCTTTAGCGATCGGCAACCTGCTGGCGGCCCGCTAAGGAGCAGCGGCTCGCGGCGGGTCGCATTTTTGTTATCGGCATTAGTTGAGAACGCGGCGTCCTACGGACGTAATATTTTGGCTGGGGTCGTATTTTGTGTCACTGCAGCGATACCAGTAATTTATTTCATTTTGAGTTTTGGCCGGAGTTGCCCTTTAAGGCAGCATCTACATCACTGGGTGTTTTAGCTGGCTGCTTTAATGAGCCATCATTAAAGACTAGGAGTTGTGGCAGCCTTTTGAATGGTGGTTAACAACGAGCATGCGGATGTTTCCATTTGGTCTAACTTGTTTCGAAGACAACTGTATTAAAAAAAAATCTAAGAACTATACAAGTCAAGATTTAATGTATCAAACATGTTCTCAGTGCAAAGAAAGGAAAGAAACACTTGTGAGTTCAGATTCTGAGTGCCCATCACTGGAAAACTCACCTGCCACCTTGGTTATGAATGGAAGCTCCCAGGCATACATCTTTATTAATCGAATGTTGTTCACCACTTCTGCCATCAGGTGGACTCTTGCATCGGTTTTCTTGACTGCCTGCCTCCTCAGCTTGGCAATTATTCCTGCAATTCCCCCCTGTTTGGACGACAAAACAAGGCAAGTCAGTTTTTAGAAACTTGTATAAGAGCAAATTAAAGTCCACAAACAGCAACACTAACACGTCTTTCTGGTTTAGCATGCATGCACACTTTGCAATGGGCCCTAAAGAAGCTTGCTTCATTAGGTAGTCACAAATAAGCTCCATAACAACCAATAAGGCTTGGCTTTGATAAATGCAAACAAGTCGAGAATATTCAAACACACAAGTCGAAAATATTCGAACAAACAAACAAGTCGAGAATATTCCTATAAGTTATAAGAGGCACAGCAATGATAAATAATTAGCACAGCGATGATAAATAACCGGCACAGCGATGATAAATAATCAGCACAGTGATGATAAATAATCATTTCCTCTATTTGACAACAAAAGCAAAACGTCCCAATCATCCCTCATATAAATACCTTCCTTCGTCAAAGAACAGAGTCGCACAGTTATCAGGGATTTCATTTGAATAAAAAGATTGGATAACATGCATCCAGCATAGCCAACAAATCTGAGATGCCAGACAGCTGTCGCTTGGGCAACCTCATCAGAAATAATCTTCCTTCATAAATTAATCTGGTCTGTGTTTTTTTGAAGCTTACAATAGCATCTCACAGTCAGGGTTCAGTTTTCCACTGCCAAACCTGAACCCGGCCCAAGTCAGAAACATGTTCGGCAATGTTTCCACCTTTCCAGGGACCTCTCCAAACTAAAACGCGATTCCAAACAAAGCATGGAGGCAGTAAAAGCCGATAGGAACAACTTGACCCAATAAATAATCTATGCTTAGAGTATCTACACTCCATTGCCCGATTCTACTGAAGGTGCAGGAATTTTAGTGCTTAAAGTAGAGCAGGAGCAACTGGCAATTCTCACAACTCGAAAATGTGACTTCCCAAGCCTTAGACATGGTGCCGAGAAGCTCAGGCGATACTGTTCCCTCTGTCGTCCACTGTTTCCACAATTCAGCAGGACGGAAAGCTATTTCTTGCAATTTCAGATAAACCTTAGAACAGCTGGCAACAATGTTAAGCTGCCTTGCCAGGGGGAAAAGGAGGCAGGGGCGCGTGCTTTTAATTATTTTTTTCCCGATCATCCAAAGGTTTCCTTGGCGATCACCCCCATTGCCTGGTGATAGTTACAAAAATGTAATTGAAAGAAAATTGCCTTAGAGAGGGAAGGGGGGTGGGGGGGGGGGGGGGGGAGAAACCTTAATTTTTAGTCTTTAGGCTAGGTGGCACAAGCTACTGCCCGTTTTAAGAGGTAAAGTCGTTAATATCCATGCATCCGTCCATGGCCGATGAGTCGCCACTCTGAGGCATAGCTTATTTACTAGAGGGAACCTTCTAAAAGATTCAAAATGGCAACTGGAGCATGGCTAAGAGACTTTCCCGAGGGACAGGCCCTCGAAGTTTGGGTCCTCCAAGAGCTCCCTTTCCGAGGAAATGCGAAGAGTTCCGACAAGGGCTCACCATGATTGGGTAGAAGAGCAGGATGATGAAGTTGCCCATGAGGGCCCAGGGTCCAATCAAGCAGCAGCTGTAGACCAGGGTGAGCAGGAACATCACTGGCGTCCCCAGCATCAACATGCCGTTCATGGCCGCGTCAAAGATCCGTTCCATGTCGTTGGTCACGTGGTTCACCACCTGAACACATATTTGCCGTCATCGTGCGAGAGCTAAACGTCAAAGAAAAACTATGCGACATTCGCAACAAATACACTCAAACCCCGTTTATGTGTTTTTCATGGGACCGCAAAAGATCATATGATCTGGGAAAATGCGACAAGGAATAACACTCCCAGATGAAAATCAGTCTGCCTGCAGCTGGATTATGGAACTGCTCCCAGTTCGATTCAGCTGAAAATGATACAATGCAGCTGAACAAAGCTGGGTTCGGCTAAGACCAGTTCCATCATCTCCGAGTGGACTGATTTTCACCTGATACTTGAGGGGGATTAAAGAAGAGATAGGAGGGAACTCTCACGGAGCAATTTACGACAGTTCATGTGGACTTTAAAGGCTGTGGGGAACAACCATATTCATTCAAACATAGGTAAGTTGAAGCTATTCCTTTAACTCTTCCTTAAAATTAAGGGTTCACCTATAATTCCAATAAAAAAAATGTTGGTTCAGAAGAGTGAGCAAAATTTACGAACCCGTCAAGCTCGCCCAAATGCTTCCCTGCTTTAGCCGCCGCTCCTACCACACCAGTGCGATGTGGTGAAGCTCGGCACGTGACCCGGTGCAAAACGTCGAAACTTACCTTGAGCGAGCCGCGCACAGCGTACGGTTCTGAACCCCAAAGTCCACACAAAATTAAACTACCAGAACTAGGAGAACCAAGCACAAAATAAAGTGTGCGCATACGCTGGAGAAAAAGATGGAAAGATAAACATGACTATTGCAAAAGCCCAAACCCCTTTCGAGCCTAGTCCGAGGCCACGCGTGCTTGGGCAAGAATTGCAAGATGCACAACACAGTGCCAAGAGGGAAATGGATGAAAGAGAGGAGGAGCAGAGTAAAAAGAGAGGGTAGAAACAGTCAAGCAAACTACGGTAACGTCTCGGCAGCATCGGGAAACTTTTTTTTTAACATGATGACCGGTCTTGAAATTGAGCCACACTCAAATTTTAAAGGCTATATTTAATTGAATGTATCCTCTTTTGCCTAAAACAGATTTCTCTGAAGATTTCTCCAAATATGTGTATTAACACAAATCTTACATAGTACCAAGAGTGTATGGTGGCAAGCGAAGCCTAATAACAGTGAAGACCAACTTACCTGTCCGGAGTGCTTGTCCTCAATGCGAACCTTCAACATTCTCCTGTACAACAGAAGTTGGATCGCGCCCTGGAGTCTAATTGCTGAAACAAAGAAAACAAAGTGGTTACTCTTACCATTAAGATTCCATTTTACACACCGTAAAAAATAAGCTTTCGTCTTTTTTTTTCCCTTTTTTTTTAATATTGTTGATGTTGCAGTGATTAAAGATGCTGTTTATAATGCTCTTCTAGTTCCTTCTTCACCCTTAGAGGGACCAAGAAATTATCTTTTCCCTTTGGCTATAACTTATGTCGGGATAAACCTATCATGTTCGTGAAGCACGAAGCATGTGTCAGCCTTTGTCTTCAAGTGATGGTTCTTTACAAAGAAAGAATTCATGAGGCTCACGCTCCTTTTCCTTCACCGCGCATTTTCCCCTCCACAGACGGTCAAGCCGCCTTATTCACATGCAAAGAATCAGTTATCCCGTAGCGAATTAATGATCCTGCTCAGTGGGGCTCGCCTGGGGTAGTGCGCGATGGGGCCGCAAACCTCGGACGTAGCAAAACAGAAAACAAAATAAATATATTGCTTCAGCAAACAGTCCCTTCAGGCTCGGTCGTGTCACATGACGGTCTTAATGATGTCCTAACGAAAAAGTTTTATAAACGAGAAAAGGATTGCCCGGCTTTCCGCCAGCAACTTGCTCTTCATGCTCCCTTTGTTGAGCAGAAATCTCCCAGGTCTGGCCTTGTCTGCAGTTTTCAAGTTTTCGAGCTGAGATTTGCACCAAACCTACTTTACCGTGAACAGACCGTCCTGGCACGGTGGGGCGCAATTCTTGCTCGGAGCATGTCGTGCATAATAAGCCCACAGCCTCTAGCAGCCTATACACCTTTCCCAAAAACGCTCCCAGGCTGCCACCATGTTGCTGATGCTGATGCCGCTGGCGACACTCTCGCGCCCCCTATCAGCTAGAAATTTTCTGCCACTTTCTTGGACTGTGGAAACCCACTCAGCGAGATTCTATAGCTATGTTTTGCGGTTTTGCATTCAATGCTTTCTGGCCCCTCATGAAAGTTTCCACTTAATTTTTCTGATGCGTGCTGCATACACTTTCTGTGTTATCTTTCACCGTGAGAAATAGGACTGGTAAGCGCCTGCCATTCAAGCGTTCCTGCTCGACATTCATGGCAAATGAAAGAGGGGAAGGGTGTTGAATGGCCCTCGACACGATTTTGCAAACGACAACTGTTCTCCCCCTCCCAAAGATAATCCGCGTGTAGTCCTTCTTTGTCATAGCCAAAAATAGTTGTTCAGGTTGGAGTCAGTCGCGCCCGCTCCTTTGTCGTGGTGCTGGTGTGAAAAAAGGAAGTTCTCCCCAAAACGTACCCCAAAACGAAGTCATCTTGGATTCCGTCCGATCGTCAAGACGTGACTGTCGTCGACTGCGACTGTGTAATTTGAGATCTTTTTCAAATAAATTCTTTTTCAGATAACACTGCATCGTGTGGTATGTACAATATATTGTTTGAATGTTAACACTTGCTAAATTGTATGTCCGTGTCCTGTCCATCAGTAAACACGTTATTTGTGACGTGAAAAATGCATGCCTTTCAACTATCTTCGGTTGAAAATTATTTTCAACAGCTAAGCGCTTTGTTGTTTAACACGCGGCTAATCGGGCGGCGCCGTCAAAACTTATCGTAATGAAACAAAACGATAACTAACATTCCAGTCGCATTCGTTCTGTCGCACACATACCCAACAAAAATAGTTTACAGTTTTTTTGTTTTTTTTCAAATGTGGTACAATGCTTTCTCAATGTACTCGGGAAAATACATACACCATAAAACGCATGATACAGCGGAAAAGACAAGAATTTAGCCGCCAGCGGTGTTTAAAACTGCGCCTACGCAGGCTGCGCTTATCGAAATTACAGTCCACTCGGTTAGGGTTAGCAGGGACGTCGGTGAGAGTCTGGCCTCAAACCCAGTGACTGGGCTTGAAAACTGTTTCTTGCACCTGGGGTCAAGTATTTCTTGGAAAGGTGTATAGAGGCAATAGTAATACTGCCTGCTTGTGCCAAAAGTGGCTGCAGGAGGCACCCAATCTGTTATCCTGAATTTATCAGCAATCGTACGGGAGCCTTCATTTTTATCTCTGCGTGTCACTTCAAACATGGCTCAATGCCCAATACTAAATGAAAAATTACCCAAGTAAAAAAAGTGACAAAATGTTTCTTTTGGGAGAATAAAGACATACAGCAGTTTAAGTTCTATCGAATTTCGTTGGGCTTGTAAAATACTTCATACCTACAAATTGGGTCAGATTTGTGAAACTGGAGACATTTACTTCGAACATACAAAATGCCCGAGGCAGTGATGCAATGTATACTTGCGTAGGAATGCGAAGGGAAATACCCAACACAAAAATGATGCAGCAGGCGAACAGCAGCAACCCGAAACTGTAAACGGCCTCACCAGTGTGGGCACCGATGATCCAGGACATGCTGAGACAGCCCGATCGCACAAGCTGGGTGCCAATCAGGCAGCAGGCCAGAAGCACCCCAGTGCTGGTGCTAGACTCACTATCCTCGAGGAAAGACAGGATCTCCCGGAGCAGCACAGCCTGCAGAGGAACAGCACATGTCCTGGCGTTATATCGCTGAGAGAGAGGAGGTCCCTGGCAAACGTACCAAACCAAATGAGATATTAGTGTTTAGACAATGTGAGGCCCGTCTGCCTTGAGGTGTGGTGACAGTGGTTTACGCTGTAGATGAGAAATTTAGCCAGTGCGATACCACTGCTAGCCTAAGGTCTTCCAGCTTAGTTTATCTATGCCATAAGCATGAAGAAGACAAAAATTTCAGAAAACTTTCTTGCAGTGTCCAAGCACGGAGAGCGGGGTCAGGTTATGTAAGAGATGATAAGCATTGTGAGGCAGTAATACACAACTGCACGCCGGTACGATGCTTATCCAGATCGAAACGGGTAGGGGTGTGAATTGAGCCCAGGATCCCTGGGATCTGCAACGCGAGCTTTCACCCCAAATGCCCCGGGCTGTGGTGCATCAACACATTGCTCGTCACCCTCAACGCAATACTTGTCAGATAACTAACTATATGCTGCAACAAAAAGGGTGACAACTTAGACAGACCTTCATTTAAATGCAGGATACACAAACTGTGCATTAAACATTCCTTTTCACTAGTGTACCATCAAATAATCCCCCAATTTTTCTGCCTAGTGTGCTGAAACTTTCCTCCAACATGTATTTCAGTAGTCAAATTCACCTTGTGAAATCTGTGGAAACTGTGGTTCCGCGACGCTTGCGTGACATTCACAGGCAAGTGTAATGACCGAGAGAAAAATGCCCATACTCTCCCCTTACATTTTATTTCCCTTGGATCCTCGAACAGGAGAACAAACGCCCGATCCTGATTGGCCACCGATCCCTGGTGAGCATGACAAAACTGAGGGGGTTGGAAAGACAGAGTCTTTTGAACTAGGGAACTTTTCCCAGAAACCACGAGCATGCATGGAAAGGATCCTAAAACATAGGCACCTTCAAGTGAGGGTTTCTTCGTCGCTAATATCCTTTGTGGTCGACTACAGTCAAACCCGTTTATAACGAACAGCAGGAAACACTACAATCAGTTCGATATAGCAAATAATTCGATATAGCAAAAAACATTGACAACGAACTTCCATGATGCGTTCGTTGCAAGGCGAGAGCTTCCCTTTCTTTCTCATCTCTTTGCTTCTGCCTTGTAATAATAATAATAATCAAGAATCAAGAATCAAGAATAATTTTTATTAGGTGTCCAGGAACGACCATGCGGTCTTGGTGCTGGCACACCGAAACTTACACACTACAAAAAAGTAGAAAAAAAACATAAAAAAAACTCAAAACATTGAGTAAAAGATATGATACATATAACGCATGCTGACACAAGGATACAATATACACAACAAGGAAAGAACGGAACACAGGGTCCGAACGCAGAGTAGGAAGACTACCACAACAACGGATATACCTTCTTAAAATAATATATAATAACATCACAATCACCGACAGGTTCAGAGAGACCCATACAAGAATCTGAGAGATCTGACAAATTCAGTCACACAAAAAATATCAAGATCACTTCCAATGCCATTATATGCCCGACACATACGAAACATCGGGTCCAAGATATTTAACGTTCGAGGAGAGTAAAAAGACGTTGTCAAACGGGTCGCTCTCCGAGGAACTCGCAAAGATATCTGTGAGAGCAGTTCTGAACAGTCGGCCATACCATGAAGGACTTTGAAAAGGAAAACCAGATCTGCCTTTTCTCGACGGTGATATAAGCTGTTCATTTGTAGGACGTCCAATACATTGTTACCCTTTGATAGAGATGTTCCATCTCGCAGATATCGATATCGATAAATAGATAAAAATTTGTTTTGCACTCGCTCCAGCCTTAGGAGGGTAGTTTTACAACTGCCATTTCATACAGGAGATGCATATTCGAGTTGAAACTTTGTCAAAGAGCGGTACAGGGTTACAAACGTAGTGGGGTTTTTAAATACTCTAGTCGTTCGACAAACGATACCGAGCGCGCGCAAGGCGCAGGTACTTATACGAGCCACATGGCTATCAATTCTCAAGGAGGAGTCAAAAAGCACTCCCAAGTCCCGCACTTCACTAGAACGGCACAATACGTCTGAGCGAACACTGTAAGGGAAACACGTCGTTTGCGTTTTGCGACTATAGGACATGACCTTGGTTTTCGAGCTGTTTAGTAGGAGACCGCTCAGTGAACACCATTTGCTAAATGAGTTTATGTCCTCTTGTAGAAACTTGCAATCTGAGATAGTTCTAATCTCCTTAAATATCTTAATATCATCAGCATATTGCAAAAAAGACGAGTTTACAATCAATAATAATAATAATAATAATAATAATAATAATAATAATAATAATAATAATAATAAACTTTATTTCCTTTTTTCATTACAAAACGAAAAAAGGTGGAAAAGAGGGCAAAAAGCTGCTACTGCAGCTTGACGAGGCCATAGTTCCCATACACACCTTGGCTGAAAAACAGCGTAAAATAAAAATACACTAGACCAAAAAATCAAATATACACCAGCACACCACTCCAATCATTATTGCCACTCAGATACAAACAATTTCGGAACACATGCGTGACACTACACGGTATCATACAGAAAAAGGGATTGTAGTAGTATGTCCGCTAACATTCAATTTGACTTTCCAACGCCCTAAAAGGATTTTTCTTTTTTTTTTTTTGTCATGTGTGCAGAGTTTGTTTTTTCAGCTTATCTCTCCTGAATCGCATCTCTTCGTGAGCAATCGTTTTGGGATGAAATGTTCGTTTTTTTTCTACTTGCATGCAGAGTGTATTTTTTTTTAGCTTTCTCCCCTTCTGAATCTCACTTCTCCTCGCTCAGTTATGTTTGCAACTTGAGCTTTTGGAATTTTCTTTCTTTCCTCCTTTTTTTTGGAAGAACGGACAGGCTAGAAGACAATTTTTTGCGCGTTTTTAGAAATCTCATTGGGGAGAAAAAGTTTGATATAGCCAATATGTTGTTTGCTATAAAAAGTACTTTTTACGTCCATTTTTATTTAAATTTTCTGCGAGTTCAATAGTGACAATAATTCGCGATACGTGGGTTCGTTCTAAACGGGTTTCACTGTACTTGAAACCTAGGACTATTCCAATTCGTTGGTGACCACGAGCATATTTTGTTTATTATTAGAGTAGTAAGTAGTTTTTTCATTATCAATGTGGGACTAATGTCTGACATGTGGTCACACAGCACAGCACAACATGCCATGACGAACCTACTGCGCAGCAGCAACAGCTATAGCAGGAACTGCCACGGTAGATTGTATGATCTGCCGTGGCAGTTCTCATACCGCCGGTTAATTTACGCTCGATACGTAGTTCTGCTCTTACTATTTTTTCTTTTTTTTATTCAGCATTGTTTTGTTCATTTTTTTTGCTTCTTAACTTTCTCTCACGTTACTTACCTGTACGACAGTCCCACCAAATATGATATAGCTTCGCCATTACTCGGAACTTTTCCAAAAACCTATTGCAGTGATTTGATTGGCCTAAGCCATTTTGAAGCACCTTTCGGAGCACCCAAAACAGTGTTTCGGAGCAGCAAAAGTGACCTTTGGAGCGTTTTTAGAAAAGTAACAATATTCATTTTAAGTGCTGGACAAACGAAGGGCACTTTGTGTTATGTTTTGTTGTGATGTGACGTGCTGTGACGGAACTCGCTGTTTGCGTTTTTACTGCTGAGATATCCCACAAGTGCACAGTGCTGTAGGCATTGCCGAGCAATTCCAAAACAGCACTTGCCACCGTTTTACCGGTTCCCAACGTGCCAGATTTTTTTCAAAAGTAAGCGAACGTAAAACAATGGATTGCAAGCGTCCCGGCTGGTACCTCTGTAGTGTAATCATGTTTGCATGCAGGTGAGCGCAACTTCGGCAGGCTTCCAGTTGCACGTGCTTGTCGCGTGAGTGGAGACAACGGCTGTTCGATCGAAACCGAAACTATGCCACTCTGCTACGTCACCAACTGTTACCAAAATTGTATGCAAAATGTAACTGTCCAGCACACGACAAAAAACCAGCACATGCTTGCCACGCTGGCAGCTAAACATGCAGAAAAAAAGAACCTGAGCGCATCGGTGCAAGATATCGCAAGCCAGGGTGCTTGTAAAGTGTACAAACACTTTACAAACATTGCAGCAGTCAGAATAAAGCACCACTGAAAACAGAAGAGGCATTTTAGAGGTTCCATACCAAACCAAAAACAAAAATTAGAGGAGGACGCTTAAGCTTCGCCTTTTAAAAGTGGAACGCAATAGCTAAATATAAACCCCCGCTCCTTTCCAAGCTGTGCAAGCGTGTCTGCATGGCCTAGCTGGTAGCGTGTCTGGCTCGTAACTGAAGGGTCGTGGGTTTGATACAACTCTGTCTAAAATTCTTCGAATCCTTTCTTTTAGGCAAATAAATTACTTATCGACCAATCAGCATTTTCTGGTCCCACCGACATCGACGCCGACACCGGCTTTTCTGTGACACGAGCTCCTTAAAGCTATTGGTTAAAAGGTGACCGCAAATAAAAAGAAGTTTACAGACGACATAAGTCACCTAGCAAAATTCTCTGATGGTGACAACAACCATTGCTGTGCTTGTGCAACAGCAAAATGACAAAACAAAAAACCAAACAGTGGCTTAGCTCGGCTATGCCAGGATATACGTAGCGCAAGCTTAGGTTCAGCTGGTTATTCTTAGCTTTCCTGGTTGTCTAGGATTAGCTTGATTATCATGCTTACTGCTGCTTAAATGACACACACACAGTATACGCATTATGTGACAACTTCGGGACCCGAAGAGTTGAGCTTCTCCGCTCTTCTTATTGCGGAGGAGGCGCCGTGTAACCAAGCTTTCGGTTGCACGTCAAAAGATCCCCAGGTGGTCTAAATTAATCCTAAGTCCTCCGCTGGGGCGTGCCAGATGCCCGTTGTTGGTTTGGCCAGCTGTGCGCCATGTTGTTATGCATCAAGCAACCAAGCTGCCGCCCAGAACAACTGGACAGCGCGAGCCATGATCTCGAGCGGGTGCATGCACGCAGCGCGTGCATCGGGGACTGACCTAGGTGCCATACCAGTCCTGCCCGTTCCGTCACTGCTCCTCGCGCATGCGCAGCACGGCTCTCCAAGAGCCACACGAAACTGCTCAACCTCGGCCAGTGTAGCTTATGCTACAAAACAAAAAAGCAGCCCGAACATTTTGCTTGAGTAGCGTAGAACGAAAGCGTTGAGAATGAACCGGGGACGGTCAGTGTTTTAGGGAGGAAAGAAAGAAAGAACGAAAGCAACACCAGCAGTGTAGTAAAGAAAAAATTAAAGATGTTTATAACTCCCTCTAATGCTTGATTAGAGCGCAGCTCTTGAGGAGGAGGAGGGGAGGGAACAGAGGAGAGTATGCCCCTCCTTCTCCGTACCCTCTCCTCCTTGTCCCCTCCCCTTTCCTCCTCCTCTCCTTCTCCCCTTCCTTTTCCTCTCCCCCTTTTCTATCCTCTCATTCCCCAGCCCTCCTCCTTCCCCTCCCTGCCTCCCCCCTCGTGACATCACTCGTGAAGGCCTCAAGATGTGAAGGTCACGTGAAGGTCGTGACCTTCATGAGCGACCGTGATGTCACTATGGGAAATGTCTCATAATGCAACGCGCAGGTCACGAGTGAGACCCTCGCATTGCATTGTGGGACATTTCCCATAATGCAACGCGTAGTTACGCCGACAGCGACGCCGCTGAAGCCGGAAACGGGCACTTAAGAGCTGCGCTTTAGAAAAGGAGAAGAACTCGAGGCCTCTGAAGTGCATGGTTAATTTATTTGCATTGTTTTATGGCCATTACACACAATCTTATTTGTTTTTGTGGGGCTGGCAAAAAGATGAAAACAAAACAATGGACTAATCTGTAAATATGGCAGTTTTCAGTTTACCCAAGTTTAAACTGAGTTGAATGTGAAAATGCACATCCATCGCAAGCAAAAGCATAAGTATTCAGGGAAATTATTTTTAGAAGTTGCAGACGACACAACTGCTTTGGCGTACAAAGAAATAAAATCAAGAGTACAGGCGTAATACAGCAGACGACGGATGCTTGTAAGCAACAAAGTGACTGACAAAGAGTCGAAAACATACAAAACAAAGCCATAATAAAAATAAACAGCCCGATGGCTTTAACGTAGAAAGAGACGAAAAAAGAAAAACAGAAAAGAACCTAAGGAAACGTAAAGCAAAATTAGAAAGACGGACTCTTTAGCAAAACCGTCCAGTGCTGGCATTTATGAAGCTTAAAGGAAATTAGCCCTCAACTGAATATGTGCATTGTATTGTCGCATAAGAGTTTCATGTCCATTTGCGCAATAACGCTCTCCTTTTAGGATGTGCGAGAAGTAGCAGGTATTCTTTGAAACTTAAATTTCTTTTTGTCAATCAAGTGTATGTGCACATTCACCTCAGCTGCACTAACTCTTACCAAGCAGAAGCAACGTCCAATGATAAAGCTATGAGCTCGGGTTTCTAGCAGTCGAGAACTACCATTAAAATTCAAGAATTGTGTTATAATGCTACTATAAAAATTGTCAGACAAACCAAAGACTGCTGCATGAAGATTGTTTCCAGAAAAAGAATTGAGCGACCATTATCACATTAGGAAGAAGCCAAGATAGTCACATAAAGAAATCAAATATAAAGATGTCACCATTAAAATGGCCAGTTTATGAACAGCAGAGTGCACGAGGTCCCTTCTCTAGGATATCTCAATTGTGCTACTGTGAGACTCAACTATTTTAAAACGTAAAGCCACTACATTTTTTTTCCCCCCTTAGTCATTTTCTTTTTTTGCCTCCCCCTCTTTTTGGTTATTGTTGGTCCTCAGCCTTTCGAGGGTGGGCTATACGGCTCCACACCCAAATAGGTTTGAGACCCCTGCTGAATGAACTCGCTGAATTTTTAATGGCAATTGGCTGTTTAAAATTAGAAGGTGTCTCTTCTAGGTAATTTTTGTATGGAGACAATTGCCTTTCAAGATACGAAACTGACTGTCGGAAAGGAAAATTTTAGCTCGATATGTCCACGTGTAAATTTTTACAGCAGAGCTGTTAAGGGCTAGTTTCCCCAGTTTCGTGTCCGTCACCAAATAAATGCCGACACAAAACTCTGGACAGCTACCGCCATCTATGAGCAATGGCGGCAACCAGCTTGCCAGTTGTCTGGTTGCTGCCATCACTCATAGGTGGCAGCAACCTTTCCAGCCTTTCCACTCTGGCTTTCACCAGAATGGAAAGGCTGAATTTCTCTAAGCGTCGTCCTATAAGTTGTCCTCGAGGTCGTCCTAGAAGTCGTCCTTGAGATCGTCTTAGAAGTCGTCCTTGAGGTCGTCCTAGACGTCGTCCAAGAGTTTGTCCTAGAAGTCGTCCTTGAGGCCTCCTAGACGTCGACTCTGAGGTCGTCCTAGGCGTCGTCCTAGGCGTCGTCCCTAAGGTAGTCCTGGGCGTCGTACTCTAGGCGTCGTCCTCGAGGTCATCTAAGAAGTCGTCCTTGAGGTGCGTGTCTATACCATAGTACAGCTTCGCTGGTCTTCCTTCTTCACCAGAGTGGAGGGGCTGGAAGTTTTTCATAATGATTTTAAGAGAAAAAACTTTCAGCCTTTTCACTCTGGTGAAGAAGGAAGAGCAGCGGAGCTGTAGCTTCTGTTCTCGGCGGGAATCTGAAGCGCTCAAAATCTGAAGCGCTCGACACAGTAGAACTTGAGGCGACAGCGGCTTCGCGGCGGTTGCGGACCCATTCCCGTTACTGCGTACGTCGCCACTCCTTCCGCACCTCGTCTTCTTTCCCCGAAGGAAGGGCATGCGGCCGACCCATCGTGAGTCCAAACCGAAACTTATAAGAGTGTAGGAAACAGCACGGCAAAACAGATGAGGACGAAGAAGAAACACGTGACGAGCGCTGTGCTCATCACGTGTGCTTCTTTGTCCTCGTCTGTTTTACGCGCTGTTTCCTACAATGAATTCCCACCAACTCGCCCAACTATCCATTCTTCTATGATAGCTGAAAAGGTTGCCGCTATCTATGAGCGACGGCGGCAACCAGACTGGTTGTCTGGTTGCCGCCATCGCTTATAGATGGAGGTAGCTGTCCAGAGGTTTGTGTAGGCTTGTGTTGACATTTGTTTGGTACCGGACACGATCCTGGGGAACCTAGCCCTTAACAGCTCCGCCGTAAAAAAGTACTATTTGGAACTATGAGCACATTATAAGGGAAATGAGGCAAGGCCAGATGTCTGCCTTTCACAGATTCAATACCTGATTAACTTGAGACATGAAACAATTACAATAATCATGAAACTGCTGCACACACACAGGGTGTCAGCACTTTCTCCATTTCTTAAAATATTGCCACTTCTACACATTTCAAACTGCTTTTCGAGAACAGAAGTCCGACTACTTCATGCGTAGTATCTGTGTAGCCTTGTACAACCGAGAAAAATAAAAATTGTTATCTCAAAAAGTTTTTGTTTCATGCCTCACATGAACGCCACTAATGTTCTGACATATAAAGAAAATAGGGTTTCTCTATGATGTCGTAACAGCTATGAGAGCATTCAGTCATTACCAACATTACAGAGGAAGGTTAGGTTATGAAAATCAGAACTTCCTGTGTTTGTTTGAAACCGAACTTCCGTTACCTCATAAAAGATGCATGTACTCACAGGGCCAAGGAACTGGAATGTCATGCCGATGCAGATGAGGACTCCCGCGACAATGGCACGTGTTTTGCAGAACCTCGCTGCTGCCATCCAGAACTGCGCCTTCTCCCCTTGCAGTAGCTGTTCGTCCTTCCAAAGCCTCTCCAGCCTAAAAGAAGTGAACATTGCAGATAAAAAACATTTACTACAAGTTTCCACGGATGATCATGCACATTAGCAGCACTTGTGCTGTCAAAAAAGAAAGCAAGTTAGACTTTAGTGTTTAGGCAGCATAAGGTCGGTCTGTCTTTGAGGTATGGCGACACTGGTTTCCACTGTAGAGGAGAAATTTAGCCACTGCAATAAGACTGCTGGCCTGGGGATCTTCACATATATCACACAGTACTGATACACAAATGACAAATGCACCCTTATGCCATGCTCATTCAGATTGAAACGGGCAGGGGTGGGGCACTTGTGCTGTCCAATGCAAATAAAGGCTGACATCCAAATAATTTTTTTTAATACGGGCATTTAGCTGTGAAAGCACTAATGAGTTAACTGCAACTTGTGGTTCTTACTTTACTTTCGACCAGTTTCATTATTAAGGGGGGAGGCTGGTCTTTAAATGGTAAAGAAGTTGAAGAAAATTCACTTTTGAGAAAATGGCTTTTCTAGTATTTAGACATACCCACCCAGCTCTGTGCAAAATATTACTGCTCTATCCAATTTTTAAATATAAAAGAAAAATATGAAGTCTTAATTTCTATGAACATTCAATAGGAATACACATACTTTAAGGGTTTTTCTTTTCTCTCTTCACACCTTTTTCACAAGTACCAATACCTTACAGGCATTTTCTGAAGTTTGTCAAGGACAATATTAACACGTTTGGTGCTATTTTAACCGGAAAGCATGGAGCTATGCGGTGATGCTATTTTTATAGTCTTCCAACTTAAAGTTCTATTCAATTAATTACTTTCTTAAATAATGAGAGAGCATCTCTTTTACACTATAATTACAATCATTTTTAAGTAACATAACCCTCTCAGTTAAGATCTAAAATAGCATCACCACACAAATTACACCTTTGTGAATGCAGTTGCATTAAAAAGTTTGATAATTTACGAATATTTTTTCTTTAACGACCCGTAACAAATGAAATAATCCCAAATTAGACCGATCTCCCATAACTCGGGTTCTAATAAAGATATTCAATATGTGATTGCATATTTGGAATAGGTGCGAGATGTGTTATACCAGTGTATAATATGGTAAGTATTCTTTTTATAAATAAAATTACTTTAAAGCCCCACATCACCCCTTAAATTTTTCGTGGACTATAACAGGCACCAATTCAATAATGAATTTTCATACAAAAAAGATGCTGAGAAAGGGATGTCTCATATTGTGTTTCATTTTAGGTAGAAGTGAAGATGAAGCTGCAAACAAAAACATGTTGCTCTGATTGATGTTTGCACTGCATGAGCGTGCATGCTTGGCAGGGACGTGGAAATCTCACAGCTTGCTCTAGTAGTTCTGCTATGCTAGCACTCACAGTCAAACAAAGTATTAAGCTCTAAATTTATCTGCTGGGTGGTTTGGATGAAAAAACACATCAAGTCATGAAAATCTTTCCTGAAAGATATAAAGCTGAAACTACATTCAAAAGAACATTTAACTTCCTGACACCATAATGGAAGCAGGTTGAAATTGTGCAAAGCAGACAATAGAGTCTGTCGAGCACACTTCGCAGGTTAGTTCTCATTACTGCTTGCTGGTGTCACAAGTTTTCTTGAGTGTGATAAAAAGTATGAGAAATAAATTCTCATAGCTCAAGGAAAGTGGCACAAAATGAGCGTAGAAACACCAGTTAGTGTATGGGTCATATCAAATGTCTGCCCTCCATGCCCTACCTAAATGGAAAACATAGCTATGGCACTGACTATTGCTCACTGTTTCACACAAGGATATAGATAACACATACAATCATAGCAAAAGGATAAAAGAAACAGCATAGCAATCATTGCATGAATTAAGAATTGAAAAGATTTCCCCACACAACAGCTTGTGACAAATGTATATATTTGCCAAACAAGCAACTCCATCATGCCTTCTACATTCTTTTTTTTTTTAATGTTACAATGTGCTGGAAGTACACAGCGCAACACTGTTAGTGCACATATACTAATGTCAGCACATTTTTGCATTTAATTTCGAAAAGTATTGGCAGGCACAAAATTTTAACGCTCAGGTTTCACTGCACTAGTAGTTTTGATGAGAGCCTTTCGATTCTAAGAGACAAGTTGAAAACACCGGCGATCATTTTTGTTTTAATGCGAAAGCATTAACTATCCCATGGAGTGAAGCCGCGGTGTCTGTAGCCACGTAAAAATGAGACATAAAAACCCGTAACCGCAAAAAACGGCACCTAAATTGGCTGCAACGCGTTATATCGGATGCTTTGTCACAGAATCTGGTGTGGCTGCTCAAAGTCAAAAAGGATGCGCCTCGGAAATAAAAAAACACAAAGAAAAGCACAGCAACGCAAAGCTTCGTCACGAAAGCCGTCATGAAACTTGCAAGGTTCGCACTGCTTGTAGGAATGAGCTGCGTGTAGGCGACATCCACTATCATTGTCAAGTCTCGAAATACACGGCAAGGTGGTCTGCGTGGTGCACCCCATGCCGGCGCTGCAGCCGCTTCTGCTGCTCTTGGCGCCGAGAATGCTTTCGCATTCACAACTCGTAAGAAGGGCTTAGGCGTCCTAGGAATTTTTCGCTCTACTGATATATACCTTTTACTTTTCAAACCAATCAATTGCACTTGTTACACTTTTAGTGACCCTCACACTAAACTCCGGTCACAATATAAAAAAAGAAAAACCAGCATCGATGACGAAGCGAGCGGCAGGCTCAGGCTGCGCGAGCCCAGCCATCATAAATCAGTTTCAAACCTTCTGCTGTCTTGATTGGTTGTATCTGTTCAGCTCCCATAGGCGTAGACTTCGGGAGGGCATCGGGGCTTGTGCCCTTCCTGGTGAGATCTGCCCCCCCCCCCCCCCCGGATCTCACCAGAGGAAATGGAGTCTCGGCTTGCTTTCATTAGCTTCAATCTCCTTCTGGCGACGAGGTAACACACAGCAACCCCCCCCCCCCCCCAGGAGAACTTCTCAGCCTGCACCCCTGCCCCCGCCCCCCTCCCGAGAAAATAGAAAGTCTACGCCACAGTCAGCTCCTACAATCAATAAATCTCCTTGTGGACGATGTATTGATTAGCTGATTGTGTGGTATTTTGCACTAACAGTGCTGAACTGTATACCTATCTATGGTAGCAACACCTACAATGCACCTGAGTATAGCCAAGCAATGATCAACTACATGGGAATCATCAGCTTTACCACGACGAATGTGTCTCTCCGCAGTAGAAAACAAAAAGCACTGTTCTTATATTTCTTGGTTTTTTTAGAACACTTGCTAAATGTACTTCATTTCAAATGCTACTTTCATGTGCCTGTCCCTCTGATATTTCACATAAGGAACAAAAACATGTTGCAGACAAAGGTCAGATATCAACCTTTCCATTCGTATTACCCATACACAACAGGCTTCACTTTTAACGGAGCAAAATTAGCGGAAGCAATTGCAACAGCATGGTTCCTTCACCACAATGCGAAACTATCAAACCACCGAAACTATAAAAAGTCTGCAGACAAGCTGGTCTTACTCCCAGTCTTAGGGTTTCCAACCCTATCAAATAACAAGTGACAATACAAAAATTCACTCTGCCTCAGTGAACAGGGACAGCAGCACTCACACAAACTGCATTTGCAAATGTACAATTTTATTACGAATGAAAAGAATACAGATGATACAAACTCAACACTAGTGCTTAACTAATAAGGCAAAGTTGTGCCTCCAAAAAGAAGAGGTATTATACAGGCTGTGGTGCCGACAAAAAGGCCAATTGCCCGCTGGCTGGAGCATCCCTGGGTTTTGCAGTCGTTGAGAGATCGAGAAATTTCTATTCCAAAACATTCCTGAACTATTGCGGGATAAGCAGACCAGGTCACTTTAGAAATGACTCGACTGGTTGCATATAAAAAGATACATCCCTTGTCAGATTTCAACTCAGTTCAGGGAAATGCAGGGTGAGTATCCAGTCAGCTGAGCTCCACTGAAAGAACCCTCCCAGCAATGGTTAGTGTATCTAATTAAGACTAAAGAGGCCACTTGAACCAGCAATAGCTGTTATAGAGACTTCCCAGCTGCATTTGCGGTGTCGGCATTGCGCCAGGAAGAAAACTCTGTCTCACATGCACTTGTGCATGCACCGCCCCGTGACAACAAAGCATGTGTACTTGGCAACTCTTGCCAGGCAACAGTCTTCTCTACGGTCGGTAGGGGACGCCACCACACATTTCTCACCATGGAACTCAATTTGCATGTATTATCAGATGTAACCACTCGTCGCAATGCCTGCCTCGATTTAGTCTTACGCAGGGATGCTTACTCATGCATGCACTGTGTTTCTTTCAACCATATTTGAGTGACCACAAGGCTGTGTTGTGTGTGATTGAGTATAAATGGAGAGTGGATATGTATAAAAGTGGGTGTTACTATGCACAACAACAGCTAACACTGCCACTTCTTTGTGCACAGTATTGAAAAGCTGCAGATTTGTTTAATCCAAAAACTGGAACAGACGAAAGCGAAGTGGAAAATGTGGATGAAGCAAGTTCGATTCTTCTACCTTATCCTTGGCTTTTTGGTGCTACATTAGCTTTTTCGAAACATGATCCAACCTGCTCCAAATGCTATTCAAATGCAATTACTAATGAAAACTTTTGTAACAGAGAATCAAAAGGCTATGTAGCT
This sequence comes from Ixodes scapularis, assembly GCF_016920785.2. Lineage (NCBI taxonomy): Eukaryota > Metazoa > Arthropoda > Arachnida > Ixodida > Ixodidae > Ixodes > Ixodes scapularis. The sequence goes on from NW_024609846.1 coordinate 103,754,815, forward strand.
CATCCAGTTTAGGAACACTCTAAGCCCCAGTTGCAAGATGGTTGGCTGACATTTTCAATGTATACCTAAAAGGTAATGTAGACTGCATTTCTGAGTCGACGTAAAGTCAAAAATAAAGCGATAATGTATTTTAAAGATTGTGCTGTCAAAATAAAAAAAACAAAAAAAATATAGAAAACTAAATGAAGATTTAAGCAATGATTGTACATTATTTTCTGAGCATCATACTACAGCTAAAATAGGAGAGATCAGGCTTTAGGTATCATTTCTTCACTTCTGTTGTCTTCAGAAAGAATTAAGACTTGTTAAGTGACAAAAAGCTAAGAAGGGGGGCGAGCTGGTGAAGCCTTAAACCAAGGGTCTCCAAACCCCGGCCTGCCTAGGCCTTCCGGCTGGCCCACCTAGGGCTTTTGGCCGGCCCACATAGGCCTTCTGGCCAACCTGCCTAGGCCTTTTAGCCGGCCCGCAGACAACGGCAGTCTTTGCAGGGACGCCCAGCCCGCGGCCCACTGCTGCCAATGGAGAGATAAGCGCACATAAAAAACTGAGAATGAGTGAAAACTGCATTGAAAGGCAGGTTCTCTCGCCATAATATTTACAGTTCATTGCACACCAGAATCACTATTCATAGTCCCCCGTTTCAAGCATGTGTAGCTGTGTTAAACTGTTTTTGTGTTCTCTCGTATATCCTGTTTAGAGTCTTGTGTCATAACCATTGCATACTGTCCATCATCAGGTCTACCGTTATCATTAGTCTTCTGCCTCGTGTGAATATGCCAAAATTCCTCTTTGATTTATGCCTGGTGAGTTTTCAGGGTCACAACTGTTTTGTAATGTCATAATCAGCAACATACTGAATTTCAAAACAAAGTACAATAAGTATACAGTATTCATCCACCTTACTTTTTTTTTTTAACATTTTTACTCTATCTACTATATGTTTTCATATTTAAGGTATAAGCCTATTCATGTATATATTTAGTATTTCTTCGTTTATATTTACTTGTTTATTTTTCGGCCCTCGAAACTGCGACAAATCCCCAATTCAGCTCCTTAGCCGAAATGTTTGGAATCCCCTGCCTTAGACAAAGGACATAAAAAAAGGGGGTCTGTCATTTTTCAATTTGGAGTTTATTATGTGTAAAAGATTTGGTATTTGTAAAACACAAAAGCCATGGCATATAGCTATTCAAAGAGGCTTTAATTGTATGATTAGTGACTTTCCTGCACTAAATCATTAAACAAAAAGCCTTATCTAAGTTTCCTTTATGAATAAAAAAATTATAACACAATGTTACGGTAGTGACAAAATTGGAACATGCCATTTGCAAGGGTGCAAACACCCTTGCAAAGGGCTGCTATAGTCAGTTGCAGGTTAAGAAGGTAGCGGCAAATGCCCCTCAAAGGGAATCAGATATCCCTCCGCCACCTTTGCATCCAATAGCGTCCCACCGTTTCCGTGACGTCGCGGACAACGCGCGAGGAGGGTCTTGCCTTTCTGTACATCTTTGCTTTATCTTTCGACTTTGACTTACTTAGCATTGTGGAAGCCACGAGAGGGAGATTAGAGTTCTCCCCCACCGACGGAAACAAATACGACTTTTGGGGATTAGCTTCCCCCCCGATGGATACAAAGGCTGCTTTCAGGGGCTCGGTTCTCTCTCCGATGAATACAAAGGTCGCTTTCTTAAAAAGTGGGATCGGAGACAAGTGGGAATCCATTGAAGCAGAACAAGGAGCGCTTCCAGTGAACTCTTCTTTCGACTGCGCAAAGATTTGAAACGGGCGCATCACACTTGTGGGAGGAGCTTCTCCTACCTTCTTGACTTGTAACCGACTATAGTGATAAGAAGCTTTTCTTTCTTGCAAAAAAAAAAAAAAACTATCCTGAGGTTATTCACAGGGTCAGTGACCCTGGCACAGCCCTCTCATGACCATCACACATACAGGACGAGGTTGGCACAACATTTCTGACAAAATTGAAGAGAGAAACTTCAATCTTCATGTGCTCGCTAAAAAATTCACTTTTCATAGTTCTATGTTTTTCATATGCAGGGTGTTCCACAAAAGATGGACAAATTCGATTTTGCAAAAATTATGCGTCGCAACAAAACAAGGCTTGTGTCGTTTTGGTCCTGGGCCAGGGGCCTATTTAGGAAAATTATAAAAGTCCCGGATAATTAAATTGTTAATTATTTTTGTGCAATTAACTTTTGTTTAAGGGCTTGGTTTCTATTAGAAACTTGCTGAGCATCATCGGAAAACACTAAATCAATAAATTGCAGAATGATAGAAGGTAAGCACAACATTTTACGACTTTCTGAAAAACCGCACAACTTCGACAAGTTTTCAAGTGTCGGTTTGCAATCGGAGCGCTTCTCCGCCCCAACGGCACCGCGCCCCATGTAGAAATAGTGCAACCAGCCTCTGCTGCATTCCGCGAGGAGAGCGCAGCAGAGGTTGGTTGCACCAATTCTCCAAGGGGCGCGGTGCCGCTGGTACCGACAAGCGCTCCGATTGCAAACCGAAAATTAGAAACCCGTCGAAGTTGTGCAATTTTTCAGAAAGCTGTAAAATGTTGTGAATATCTTCCATCATTCTGCAACCCATTGATTTAGTGTTTTTCGATGATGCTCTCCAATTTTGTAATCGAAACTATGCCCTTAAACACAATATTAAAAAAGTTAATTATGCCAATATAATTAACAACTTAATTATCCCACACTTTAATAATTTTTCTAAATGAGCCCCTGGCCCAGGACCAAAACGACACAAGCCTTTTTTGTTGCGATGCATAGTTTTTTGCAATATCGAATTTGTCCACTTTTTGTGAAACACCCTGTATGCAACAAAAAAGTCTGCAAGTACTAAGTGCCCCTTCTGTGATGCTCAGGAATTTTGATTAAAAGAAAGGGCAGGCACAACAAATCTGCTCTAGTAATGCTTGCTAAAAAATCCTGAAGGTGTGACGCGATTCGGATATGTAAGCGTGAGTTGCAGTCACTTAGATGACATTTTAACACGAAGTCAAACATTTTATTACAGACGGTCATGAGCTGCATGCGACAAATTCCTAAGCACATGAAAAGCAATGTGTTTAAGCATTCAGTTTCTCAAAATGTATAAAGCTTCACTCAAACCTCTTCTTGGGGATTTTTTTTTAATTTTTTTTATAGAATTTGAACGCTTTCTGCGTTTTGAGAGACATTACAAAAAGCTTCGCAATACCATGCCTGTGCTGATCCAGGCGGCGAGAAAATCATTCCAAGCACAAAAAATAGTGAAGAAAGAGGCCAACCAGTCAAGGTCAGAAAACATAAAACGACTCAAGAAAATGCCCAGATCTATCTGCTCTATGCTGTTAGATTACGGACACATGCCGTTGCCTGTGCCCTATGCCTTTGTTGATTAGCCAACAGGGGGAGGGGAAGCGACTCTCCGGAACTGGAAAACGATTATACTGCAAAATGCCGAGCATGTGCCTAAGTCGCTGCAAGTGGCCATTCATAGTTATCTTTATGTTTCCAAGAGGTGAAAAATCTAGCTAGAGCCCCTCCTCATTTATGGATGAGCAGAGAATTAATATCTTACCCAATCTCTTGAATACACATAGCCCATGCTAGAGCCCTTCCACTGCTGCACGGCCACGAAAAAGGTCATCCAATAAACAGTATGTTATATGGCAATCCCTAGTACCATTTGTTTACAAGAAATAAAAAGCTGAGTATGTCCATGCTGTACCACCCTTGGCATTTCTATGAACCGAATGAAAATGAGTGGACATCAGTTATGCAGCATTCCCTATTAGAAAATCAGAAGGCAGATATCAATTATGCTGCACCCAGTGGCGTACACAAGGGGGGGCCGAAGGGGCCGCGGCCCCCCCCGAAACCTTCGAGCGGGGGTGGGGGGGGGGGGGGAGTGGGCAAGGTCACTGACTCTCGGGTTCATCAACATCAATGCAGTGTTCTTTTTTTTTTTTTTTTTTTTTTTTTTTTAAACAGCGGAGCAAAGTTTGTGGAAAAGTTGTAAAAAAAAGAAATAAGAAAGGAAGGGAATGTAATATGTCATTTATGACATAGTACAAATAATAAAAAAATGTGTAGTTTTAACGTCTTTCGTGTAATCTGAGTGAGGAATAATTAATTAACGAATTTATTCCCATCTCCAATCAAGATTCAACGCTTTATGAAAGTCATGGATTGTGCGATATAACAAAAATATGTAGGACCAAAGGTTCTACAAACCACAGCACTACGATTATGGACTTAATATTTAACGCTTTGCTGAATTTTCACGCCTGTGAAACGATACAACACAACCTTTAGTAAGAAGAAAAAACGACAAAAACATTAAACATTTAATAAGAACGGTCCTGCTTGTGGGGACCCCACAGATCGCGACAAACGTAACCAAGGGCTGCGGGTTGCGCAATTGGGCGTGTAAGTCGCGGCCTCCGCAATTTGCTTTTTGTGTATGTGTGTTGTCGCTTTTGCGTTTTCTTCTGTTCCAATATAGTTTTATATAACGGTCGTCGCGAAGTAGCCGGCACTGCGGGATTCACGCATGCACACACACACGCACGCACACACACACACACACACATTGTATATATATATATATATGTATATATATATATATATCTATATATATCTGTATATAGATATATATATATATATACATATATACGTATGTACTATAATCGGCCGCATATCTCATTTGTTAAATATATTGTGAGGTAGGCTGCACTGCTAGCGTTACTCAGGAAAGAAAATATATTCGTTTACTTCTACTTTTACTGCTTCGCGAGTGCCACAATTGTGCGGAGTCGCCGGGGCTGGTTTGTCGTCGCCACAGAGCGGCCCCCTTGTTCCCCTTCCTAATTGTTCCTCGAGAACCCCCGCTCTGGGTGCGTACCATGCGCTGTGCCCCGCTCGAGCGCAGCGGGGCCCCTCGATATTTTGTAACCTTTTTTTTATTTTGAGAAGAAGCGTCGGTACTGCTCTTGCACCCCGACGAGGTTTTTTTCCTGGAAGCGGTGTCCGGCTGACGGTCGACAGTTAGGGCGAAGGTTTTTGGGAGTTTTCGGGGGTATGTGTACATGTACTTTCTTAATTGGATTTTGTATTATATATGTTTGTTTTGAACCACGGTGGCTCCCATTGGTCTAAAAAGAGAGATATCTGATTGGCTCCTTGGGTGGTGGGAAAACTCTTAACAAAGTGAATATAGGCGCCTAGAGGCGCGGGATTTGCGGTTCAAGGTTCGAGTACGGAAGTTGTCATCGGCAGTTTGAGAACCGCGCGAGATAGGGGCGCGAGTGGTTGACCTGCTGCCTCAGGACGAGAGCCAAGTGCAATATGTGAGTGTACAAACCATTTTCCATCGTTCCTTTGTTGCGTCGTGTGACTTCGTTGACTTTCTTTTGTGAACGGACTTCGAAAACCTTAAAAATCGACCCCAACGAACAAATCACGTGAGATTTTTATTGGTTCGATCAGGTTAAGATGGGAAGTAATTTATGGTGAAGCAGCTTTCCAGTGTTTATCGTCAATCCATCAAAGTGTTCCGCGTTCCTACTCATGCATCATTGCTTTATCAGCCCCGATGACTGGCGGCTTCGTGCATTGGAGTCGTGCTTTATATAATATTTGTTTTTATGATTCTTTTTTTCTGCTAACTCTGGTGCCTTCTGTTGACGTGACTTGTAAATAAAAAAAGTAAAGTGCAAATGCCTCCCTGGTGAGGAATTTCCGGGGCACCATTTTTATGTATCATAATCATCTCAAAACCAATATGACAACTTTAATTTAATTATTTAATAGAACAATGCATAGTTCTTAAAAAAATCAAGATGCTTTTATTTCCTCTTGGACTTTCTTTTCTCTTTTTATCTTGTCCCTCTTTACCCCCTTTACCCCTTTATCCCCTTTACTCCCTTTACCCCCTTATCTCGTCCCCCGTTGGTCCGGCCCCCTCCGAAATGAAATCCTGCGTACGCCACTGGCTGCACCTAATGCTTTTATAACCTTTGAGACCGAATTATGGAAGAGAAACATTTGCTTCTAATACAAAAAACTTGCCGTTTTGCGGGGCATTGCTTTTAATTCTTTGCAAGTGCTCAAGTTGTTTTGAAAAAGATGTTGCTTTAATGCCCTCTTGCAATACACTTTTTCTGGGCACTTTTTTCTTTTCAGTTTTTAAGAAGGCAATTTGCTTTTAGGCACAAGTTTATTTGTAGAGTCACATGCAGAACATAAGCAGAAAGGCCCTTGGTTACATATGCAGTGATAGTACCTACATTTGACCTTTCGTAGCAGGCTGTGTAGCAGGCAAAATATTGGTTTGAAGCAGCCGCTGATGCTTTCGGAGCAGATGCCAACATCTATTAGCACATCACTTGAAAGTGAAAAAGTGATTGCATCTCTAAATGAGTTTATCTATGATAATGATAGACAGTTCCTCTATGATACTAGAGCATACTCATTACTTTTTGTGAAAAACAAAGATAGAATGAAAAAGGAGCACAGAGCCTTCTTTTTTAGAAATAAGGCTCTTCTCAGAGTAAGTCCTATTTACAATGCGTACTAAAAAATGGTTGAAAAATCAATCATAGTGTAACCCTTCAGTTGGGAAAAAACCTCTCTCCCCTCCCTGTTTTACATTCAGTAGTTTATTTAGCCTGTAAATATAATTTCAGTAAAATGCCACCAAGAACCAGCACATCCGCTACACGTCTTATCAATAAAAAAAAGCATCCCCGAAGTTCAATGAACCTGCCAAACTCAAGACTCTAATACCATAAACTACAAAAACAACCACCCAGTAATGTTATAAAAGCCTACACTTGTGCTTTACAAGTGAGACTGCTCTTTAGCGGCATTGAAACCAGAGTTAAGTAAAAGTTCACTGCGCTTTCAATTGACAGCTGCAAGGGAACTACAGTGACTACAGTATTTGTTCAAATATAGACCCGTTTTTTTGTTTTTTTTTCTCTCTCTCTCTCCTTTTTTTGACTTTTTTTAGAGATTTTCTATCAAGAAGGTTGACCTGTAATAATCTTGAGCAGAAATTCCGTGCCTAGCACACTAACCCAGGAGCTCCCCCAGGTCAGCCGCTGCTCCTAGCACTCCGGTGCAAAGCGGCGAAGCTCGACATGTGCATCCTGGTGAGAAGAGGTGAAGGCTGACGCAGGCAGTGCAAGTGCCAAAGTACTCTGCAGCCACAGCACAAAGGTATGTGGCAGATGTGAGAATCAAGTGATCTCATCAGGAGTACAAGACCCGGGTTCTGTTTTATCACAGTAGCTACCATCCTACTATTTTGCAAAGCTTTCTAGCGACTTTTAGTTCCTGACATCGCAGACATCGTCTGGAAATTTAGACGATGGCGGTCAACCGGCCAGCGCATCAACCGGCCAGAGCGATTGACGAGCAGTTTTTACACTTTGTTTCACCTGAAGTCAATGCTTCAGCCGACTCTTTGAGCCAATGGAAATGTGAAGTAAAAAAAAAACCATCTCCAAAAGCCGATTTGGAAGTTACCTACTACGCGATCCCACCAGTGCAGTGACGTCAAAGATTGAGTCGTCCTGCAACTGGAGTTTCTTTTACGCCTCCGAACCTTCCCGACCCGAAGTCGCCAAAGTGTCATGTTTGCTCGCGTCCCGTTATCAACCACTCTTCTTCATGCATGCCGCCCATCGCTGTGAGCAGACGACGCTTCACTTTCGAGTTTGAAGTTCTTTTAAGGCCCTTTCAGCAATCTCAAATTCTTAGAAACGGCGTGAGGTCGAAGAGGAGACTCGGTGGACTTTTGTGAGCGACGTGAGGGGCCACATCGCGCCGGTTCTGCATGAAAGGCTGCCCCGACAGAGTCACAACTGAAACTATGGCACAGACACCAAACCCAGTTATTTTGACCGTTTGACGATTTCCTTTTCAAAGTTTGAGAGGTCGTCGGGCACCTAAAAAAGAAACATCGTCTAATTCCCCGACCATCCTCCGTGCTACATGTGCCTAGTGACTTTAAGTCACAAATAAAAAAAGTGAGGAAGTGGGAGGAGAAAGAGAAGGGTGCCAAAAATAAAAAGGAGTGTGCGCATGTGGTAAAATATTTTTTCGCGTTGAGGTATTATTTTTGCGCGTCTATGACTACAAGTTGTATCATTTTAGACAACAACAGAAAATACAACCTTTGGGGTGTCAGTGCCCTTTTAAGCCTATCTTGGCACAGGTGTGGCACAATTCTGAGCGAAAATGGCATTTCGGCACGAGATTTAGGAGACTTTCGTTCATGGTGCACATTGGCAGAAATCATGCAGCATTTCCATCACTGCATGCTCATTTTAGTTTGAGTTAGCAGTTGATGCCATTGCATCTTAATTTTTCATGATTTTCAGCATCATTCTGCCCAAACAATTGCCACTGGAGAATAAGGAATGCCGACCTCAAGTAGGTCAACTGCCTGAAAAGGCGTCTCGCCTGGTTTATGGGGGGAGGGGGGGGAGAGAGAGGAAGGGGGGGTGGCCCAAGGCTTGGGCAAACATACCTCAGTGCACCATGTGCTAGCCCTAAGCGGCTTAGTAAAAAAGATGTGTTATCAACGAAACGTTGCAGGAGCATGTGTTCACAAAACAAGTTTCCATGAAATGTACGGTGTTGATGAAACGTGCGTTCAAGGAAAGCATGTCCCCAAAATGATAGGGACACCCCTAGGACCAATGGAGTTGGACGGCTGCATCAAAACTTGTTTTGGGGCTGAAGAAATTATTTTTCTCCATCTACTTCCTTCTCTTTTGCCCCTGTTTGGAACGCAATGGACATTAGATATGGCCATTCATGGCATATGCCTCCTTTCTGCTAGTGTCAAGAAAGAATAAGATTTCTGAAAGGAGCAGAAGGGCACCAGTCAACAAACTCGCTTCAGTCTCTGCCTGAGACTAAGACAACAGCGAGTTCCCCTATGTCACTGACCGGATGAAAATGACAGGAAGAAGTTTCAGTCATCCCGCCTCCAGCACAAGCTCCCTGCCTTCGACAATGCTGCAGCCTCTTGTGACCCTCGAGTGTGCACGCGCAGCTGAAGCACGGCCAAAGGCAACACCCTGCCATTCTTACCATGCCAGTGGCAGTGACTATAATCCAAACACCTACGTTAGGGGGAGGGAACTGCTGATCCAGGTAAACTATCTTGTCCCTCACATGATATAGAAGGCCTTCTCCAAGAACAAGCCAGGTACGAGCAATAATGGTGACTTAAGAAAACAGGGAACCGAACGCTGCCTCTGGAAATCGTATGCCGTCCAATGGGCAAATTTTCCTGCTTCTATGTGACGCAAACTCACCACACTGAACCACTCATGATGCCTGCAGTTCAGCAAGGACTGTAGAAACGCCGTGGCATACATTATATATTAGATATGTGTCAGTCTGCTGAGCTCATTCTCGTTGCAGAGGATAATGTGATGATTTGGTTGACACAATAAGCGCATTCGCTCTAGCTGTCATCATGTGCCGATGCATAATGTGCTGCTATAATCTGCTGCAGGTTAAGAATAGCAAGACATGCCCCTCCCACAAATCCCTCTACTGCACCAATCATGGAGAGCAAAATCTTTATGGGAGGGGCCTGTCCAGTTTCTTCTACCTGCAGCTGACTATAGCTATGATGCAGCGCAGTGTACCTCCAGCGCGAGCTTCAAGATACGCTGCACTTGCAGACCCATTTCTGGCAATGCCTTCTCAGCACTGAAGTGGTGCTTGCAGGTTGGAGAGCTACGTTATTCAAAATTTGTGCACGCCCTGGCGATCCAGGCGTGGCGCAGTATGAGAGGGTACCCACCTCTTGACGTTGAGCTCGGCCGAGTCATTGGGGGCCATCTGCCAGAGGTCCTCCTGGTGGATGCCCTGGCGGTAGGCCTTCCACATGAGCTTCGACAGCCACACCAGCGAGATGAAGGAGAAAAGACCCGCTTGGTTTGTTGGCATCTCGTGCTTGTCCCTGTGACCCCCGGGAAAAATGACTGCTCACACGGATGTCCTTTTAGCCCTACCTAGAGCCCGTAAATTGGCTACTATCGCGATACAGCTGTTGATAACTAGCAAATGGTGGCCGTTCCGTACTTCCAGCGCCACGTGCCCTCTGAGAGGAATCAAACATTGCAATTCCTCTCGAAAATAGACCGTTCTTCCAGTTTGCATTCACACCATCACTTTGTTGTCTGCTAGGCACGAAGCAGACAATGCCACAGCGCTTGTCGATGTTTTAGTCAGATGCGTTCAGAGGTGGTACACTCAGGCCGTGTTCCAAAATTTACTCTATCTTACTCCAAAGTAAGGGTTTTGTACCTTGGTGTTCTAAAACCAGCATCCAGCGTTTTCAATATGTCTTGTCACGTGACACGACCTGCCGGAGTAACTCGGATCCATCTGGGTAAGATTTCGAACACAGCCTCACAGTACCAGCACACCATTCTCCAAATGTCCTCTGGGTGCTGCCATCTTGGCGCTTAATGCAGAGCAGGAAAAAGAGTTGATCGTTACGATTAGTAAATGTGACTTCCTGAGCTTCAGATACCGTGTCAGGAAGCTCAGGCGATATTGTATTGATCTGTCGTGGACTGTTTTAAACATTTCTGGATGAGGGAAGACCGTTCCCTGCTATTTCAGATAAAGTGTCACAAAACTGGCAAAAGTGATTGTAAGCACCAAAGGGGACGAAGTGCCGTTACTCTGAAGCATAGTTTATTCTGTGGCTCCAGCCCAGCCACATGCACACCATAGGCCCTCTTCAAGCCATGTTAGTCTAGCCCTCTATTAAGGGGAAATGCCAGTAAAAAAATGGCAATATTTTGCAAAAAATTTGATTTTGGGTTTTTGTTTTGTTTCATTATCTTCAAATCTTCATATTTAGTGTATAAAAAAGATAAGTGCTGGTTACATTTACAAATTTAGTCAAATGTGCATTTGAAGACCTCCCGGCAACCCAGAAAGGCATAAATATGAGCTATTTTTCTATGGGCAGTCCTTGGAATTGTGATGTCGCCTGCGACCATCCCATTTACGTTGAGATGCAGGCCCTAGCCATCCCCGCTCCATCGCAGTCTTCCGTACCTTCAATTTTTCACGAACAATTATTGTCGAGATATTTTTTTTCTTACCACAAGAGTGTCGCTACACATCTATGATAACATTTGAAGGCATATTTCTCTCTATGTAATTTTAGAGCATCTTTACTGTTTGCATAAAAGAACTTTTGTTCTTAATATTTTCTTATCACAGCCAAATTTAGCATGCATATACCTTAGAATGTAAGAATGCAATCATTAAGATTTGGTTAGAATATATATTTCTTATATTTATAAAAAAAAGAAAGAAGCAACTTTTGTTAGTTCTTCAAAAATGGTGGTTTTGAGATTTTCAATTATTTTAAAGTAGGCCTCCTGCTTTGCCCAAGAGGTGCTGCAGAAAAACCGGCTGGCAGCACCCTCTACGATTTGTTTATCGGTATTGTGTGGTAGAAACCTATGCATTTGAATTTGTTCCACAGGAAAATGTTAGCCAGCGGTATGAATTCACCCCTCGCGATTGTTTTACGGAACAAAATCGAACCAATTTCTAACGTGGAGAGCTGCTTTCGTTCCTCAACACTTTGCAAAGGGAATGAACTCAGCGATGCAAGCTACATCTACGTTGCACAAGGAGCCGCAAATTTGGTGTCGGCGTGCTGTCACTCGTAAAAATAGCGAGCTTCTAATAATGCCGATTTTGAGCGAGAATTAGGAGATATGTGAACGCGCCTTGTAAGCAAAGTCTCCCAAACTGCAGTCCCTCCGTACAGCCAACACTATCAGCTGATGACCCAAAAATGTGCGCGAGTAGACGCAAGCAATCGAGCGTCGACCAGCCGTCACATCTGCACTGTAAGCATCACGCAACATATATGATCAGCAGTAGGAGCTCCGCCTTGAGCACATTACATGCTTTTTGCTTTTTGTGGTGCGTTGGTGCGTGGTGCGTTGGTGCGTTGGACAGTATGTTCCTGTTCGTAAAATTCGCATGACAGATGTTTCGATGCATGCCACGGCTGCTTGATCGAGTGGCCGTGCCTTAGCAGAACTTGGAGGACGAGAAAAACAAGTCTCGTGTAATATTCTCAGTGGGCCCAAGAACGCTTGCCAAGGATCAAAGATTGTGTCAAGCTTTTCTTGTTTACTGCAACTTGTAGTAAGTTACTTGAGCAGTTACAAAAAAGAAAGCTCGTCAAGGATAAAAGACAGACACGACTAGTCCTGTCTGAATCTAAGCGTGATCTGTGTCATCACGCGGTACCTCGCAAGCACGCCAGAACGTGCTGCACAACGGCGCCGGCTTTTGGCGCCGCTTCGAGTTCACGAGCTGCAAACCTGCAACCACTATATCTCGCTTACTTGGTGCGCTGGGCAGCTAGTATCGTTCCCTCTGCTCAACTTTACACAGGTTAATAATACCTTCCCGTTCTTGACGACGCAACAGTACAGTCGACGGCGACGTTTCGAACAAATCGAGGCCGTGCTGGTGGCTCCCGTTTCGACATGCTTGGACGAAGGAAACATTACTAGCTTGCGGCAAGCTTGGGTTCCAGGGTAATGTTGTGCAGTGACGATTATGGGTGACATATTTTGAGTCGTAACCACGCGAACACATAAATAACAGCAGCTTGCGGAGATAAACCACTACCCGAACAGGTTTGTTATTGCGCGGGGCCGCGGGACTTGTACTACTCAAACACTCTATCGCCCGCCACCGGAAGGCGCCACGATACGTTCAAAGCTTCGGCGCAGGAGGCCTATACAGTGTCTCACCCATGTTGTTGTTCACTGCACTCAGAGGTTTACAAGGAGCAGATGTGCCCATTTTACTAGGCTCTTTAAAGTGTGTTCCCATGCCCTAAATGAATGCAAGAAAACATGTTGTTTTTTTTGGTTTTTTTTAGGCATGTGCATTACATTTTGTACATAAAAGACAATCTATATCAAAACTAATGCCAGATTTATAAAAAGGAAATCAAACACTATAAACTGTGAAAATTTCATTCAGTTACCGCACATAATTAAAAAACGTTTGAGGTGCATGTCCTTCAAGTATTGACTTTTAAACCAGTAGCTCAATATTGATGAAATTTCAAGGGTCTATTCATCTCGTTGCCTAAATGCACTCTATGAAATTTCATCTCTGTAGGACTACATTCCGATAAGCTACAGGGGGAGGTACACAGCTATTGATGTAAGTCGCCTCACTTGGCAAGGCAATCTATTGCATAAAATTGTTGGAAAATATTAAGCATTTCTAAACTTCAGCCTTAACTAGAACTTATGGTGGGGGGGACTCTTTTTTTTACCTAAAAATTCGTGTTTTTTCTATGCAAAGTGTCAATGTAAAAAGCATTCCACATAATGGGGCATTTTCTCATTAAAATTCTACTTTTTGGCAATAAGAACCTTATTTAAATAGAAAAATAAATACCTAACCCCCTTCCTCATTAAATTTCAGTTCAGAAACACCCACAGCAAAGAATACATTCAGCGGTTCATTGAAATGATAGATTTCCTAAAGCGAAAGTTGCTGCAAAAAAGTGAAACTGAAAAAAACCTGTTTAAAGTTTCCACACCATTACATTTGCTTTTACTGGTGGTGGTGGCAACTAAAAGGCACCAAGAGCGTAGATGGAGCCTTCTGCTTAAACCCAATCTCCAGCATGGCTTTGCTGAGTGAATCCAAGCTTAAAACGCTTTCTTTGAGTGTCATTTTGTTGTCAGCATCTGGACATTGATTGTGAAATGAGTGAGGAATTGGGTATGCTTGCAATACACGAACTATCATCAGCAAGTATGGACGAGGTAATCATCATCAAAATGCAAAGCAGACAAACCCACATGACGTTCTATAAATGAATGCTGGTTTTAGTCGGTTTTGTGTTCAATCAGGACGGGCTTTTCGATTCTTGGCCATATGCATAGCCTCTTTTACGTGAAAGCTGGACTTCTACTGTGCTCTTGCCCGAATAGAATTTACTCTCGAGCAAAGATATTTAATGTACTGAAACTGTGAACAAATGCTCTTTCCAACGAGAGTATGATCATCATTCTAGGGCATACCGGTGCAAAGCCACAGCAGTTTGAAAATAGGAAACAGAACGTTCACATTTCAAAAACACATGATTTTGCATCGTTGGCTGACCGAAAATGTTTTTTTTTCTCTGTAAATACTTCAGATATTGCAATAGAAATTCGCAGGAGTATACATTACTAGTTGTGAAACCACAATACACAAAAAAAAGGAAAACTTGTTCTTTTCTCAAAAATTGCAATTTTAAGGTGGTGTCCCCCCTTAAAGCAGTATGGAATAACTGCTATGCTATGTAAGGAGTATAAAACAATAAGGCAGCCAGAGGAGACATAAGTCTGGCAAAAGGACAAGCACATGCCACCTTTGATACGTGAGACTGAGGGAGACCAACTGTGATGATTGGAAAACCATCCACCTTTGTGAACCCCAAGCGCTTCTAAGCATGGTCGCCACGCATGTGCAGCCTGGAAAAGTGTGCAGCTGCTCTTCCCGTCAACAAGGGTGTTACAAGTGCAAATATGTAGAATTATTACTTCCATATAGTGTGTGGCAACCCTACTCGTTGTCACCTCGAGAAAAAAGAAAAAGAAGCAAGTTTTGCACGTAGTTCATACATTGTGCAAGGTTACTTCTTAAAAGAGTGGAGTTTCCCAGGAAACAAAAAAAGGATACTTGAAGAAAAACCTTGAGCAAGTGCCCATTCAAAATTTGAAGATAATCATGTAAAAACTGGCACTCCTTTGGTCAATAATATGTGAACATGTGTCCTTTGTATATTTTCCGAATGCTACAAAATTGAGGGTGGGTGTTTATTGTGGAATGGATGGATGCTCGGTATTTTATGTTATGTTTCAAACATGTATGGTTTGATAAGATAACGAGTGAATGCATGTACAAGTGTCTTCCTTCACAGCACAAAGGGAGAAATTAGTAACACTCTGTGAGGAGTCAACATCTTTTTACTACAGTTCCTGAGGTGAAAATGAGTATACGAAGGAAGTATACATTACATAAAACTCCCAGGGAATTGCCTGCACTCCGGTCATTTAAAGCAATTTTGTTGGTTTGGCAAAGTTTGCTTTAATCAGTCTGCAATGCGCAATTTCTGTAGTACAAACCTTTGTCTCCAAATAGGTTTGTTGTCACAGAATCACGTACCAAAAATGCATTATTGTTGGGTCACAATGCAATCTGTAGCATTCAAAGTAATAGAGGTTTGTGACAGTTGTCCCATAATTGGTTCTGCTTTTAGAAGGATGCCGAACGCCCCCCCCCCAAAAGAAAAAGAAACATATTTATGTTTGTGGTAGGAGACATTTGTCACAAACTAAACTTCACAAAAGAAAGCAAAAAAACTCCAGTATGTAATTTATGTTGTGCGACTCGTACAAGCGTTTTCTAAACATACTGTATTTTGGGGGTCGATGTATTTACATAGAAGCATGCTTCAGAATAGCTCACACTTAAAATAAAATACAACTTTTTTTCTCCTTTTTTTTTGGGGGGGGGGGGGGGGGGGGGGGGGAGGGGGGGGGGGTTGTGACAAATACATCTTATTTAGGCCCTTAATAAAAAAAAAAGAAATTGGGGGGTAGTTTCGTGTCTCTAAAACCACAGCCACACTGCTTATTATACAAAAAAAACAACAGAGTTCACTGCAGACATGATGACAGAATTATCCGCGAACATGCCTTAAACACGTTCGAACCATGTTTGCTTCAGACATGAATCGAACATGCCTGCAGACAGCATCTACAGACTGTCTTTTGTGCGATGCGTTAGCGGTCACGCCGCTAACATACAGCACACTCCACTCATTTGTTTTCTTCTACGAACAACAGCAACCTCTTCACAAAAGTGGCACATGGTTGATCATCTGTGCTACCCTACTATTACTTTCCTCATAGGTGGAAAGTTTTCAATTTCCTCAAAGGGGGGGGGGGGGGAAGTGAGAGAGCGGGGGAGAGAGGGCCCGACAGGCTTTCTCCCCCTCCCTCTTTATTTCTCTCTCTCTCTCTCTCTCTCTCTCTCTCTGTATATATATACAGGGTGTTTTTTTTAATTCTTACACATTTGTTTAAAAAAAAACGTGAAAGCTACACTAATGCGGTTTGTGCAGATGGGTTATACGGCCAGGCGGACATTATGTGGGTGGCTAATCTTTGCAATAAGTCAGTTAATTAATTAAAATAGGTTAATTAACTTTTTAATTACTGAAAATAAACATATGGTTTCAATTAGAAACTTGTTGAGCATCATCGAAAACACCTAAATCAACTATTTTTAGCAGGATATAACGCCGGGGCAGCATTTTATGGCGTCCTGTAAAAACGCTTTATTTGGACGCGTTTCTAGATTTCGGTTTCTATCGGAGCGCATCTACGCGCCCGCGATCCTGCTCCCCGGTGGTCACGGCGCGAAGCCACCTCCTCGTTTCCCTCGTAGAATGGAGGGAAGTATGGCGCGCGTCTGTTGCGCGTCTCAGCCACTGGGGAGCAGGACCGCGGGCGCGGTGATGCGCTCCGATAAGAAACCGAAATCTAGAAACGCGTCCAAATGGAACACTTTTACTGAAAGCCGTAAAATGCTTCCCCGGCGTTACATCCTTCCAGAAACAGATGATTTAGCGGTTTTCGATGCTACAAGTTTCTAATTGAGACCATATGCCTGTTTCCACTAATTAAAAAGTTAATTAACGAATTTTAATTAAATAGCCGACTTATCGCAAAGATTAGCTACCCACATAATGTCTGCCTGGTCGTATAACCCACCTGCACAAACCGCATTAGTGTACCTTTCACGGATTTTTTTAAACAAATGTGTAAGAATAAAAAAAACACCCTGTATATATATATATATATATACTATATATATATATTGTTAAGAAGATAAAGACAACGCCGGGGCAGTGGCGCGCACGACCAGCAGGCCCCACGGGCCAGCTCGGTCCTCATAAATTATTCCATCTTCTCTCTGTCATCACCTGTCCTGTCCTCTATGCTGCTGACAGCATCATTCTAACAATATATACAGGGTGTTTCAGAGAGCACAGGCCAAATCGCTTCTGCGAAAACTACTCATCGCAATGAAAAAAGGCTTGTACCGTTTTGGTCCTGGGTCAGGGGCCCATTTAGGAAAATTATTAAAGTCCGGGATAATTAAGTTTTGGTCCCTAGCCCGGGACCAAAACGCCACAAGCCTTTTTTTCATTGCGATGAGTAGTTTTCGCAGGAGCGATTTGGCCTGCGTTCTCTGAAACACCCTGTATATACACACACACACACACTGGGTGTTTCACATAGGTAAGTACATATAGCCAAAGTTTAAAAATATATTAGTGCATTTTAGAAAGACGAAACCAAAGGAATAATGAAGATGGTTGAGCGTGTTGGTTTCTAACTTACGATAAGGAAAGAGGGACAGTGAAGACAAACAGACAAGACAGGCTTTCATCTTGTCTTCAATGTCCCTTTTTCCTTATCACAAAGAAATAAGTTTGTTCATTGCTTGGAGCAAGTCAGGCTATTTTTTGTATTTTGCCCAATTAACTAATTAATTAAGATTAGTTAATAAAATCTTGAAATCTTAAATTTAGAGCAAAATTTCCAATGACAAAGTTGTAGAGCATCCTCATGAACAACCAACTCAGTGGTGCTTCTTTCTTATGGGTATAAAAAAGAAGTCCCCGAATCATAAAACAAAAAAAGACATGTGACTTGTCGTTTTCACGTTTTGTATTGGCTGTGTCTAGAATAAACTAGGCCCGCATTGCGGTGCGAATTGCACTGGAGATTTCTTGGGAAAAACCACTGAATTGAATCTTCCTGAGGACTCTCCACAACTTTGCCAGTGAAACTTTTTCTCTCCTTTAAAAGTTCATCAATTTCATAATTAATTAGTTACTTGGAAAAAAATACCCCAACAAATAGCCTGACCTGGGTTAAACAATTAACAAATTTATTATTTTGGTTTCGTCTTTCTAAAGTGCACCAAAATATTTTTAAATTCTAGCTAAAGTTACGTGGAATATTCTGTATATAGTTTGTAAAGCAACGGTTTCTCCGGCAGGGATATTCTAAAAAAATTTGTAGTATGTACATATATGAAGGAAAAAAATGATAAAAAGAAAAGAACTTTGATAGAAACAAGACAACTTTAATTCAATGTTTCGACCTGAGACCTGTCTTTGTCAGTAAAACAAAAACAATAAGCTAGCAAAAATGATTAAGAGAATTGTTGTACTATAAGAACAAATACCCGAGTTTAATACAACGCATAAAGACTTTAAGTGTTTGCTCAAGAGTTCATTCACGCATGCATTTTGGAGCTTGCTAGAAGAAAAGTAAAGAAAGCTTGTGGCAAAAAGAAATGAGAAGCTGGGACCCCGCTGACTGAAGCTCGCCCCTCAGCGATTCTTGGTGACAATTAAGCACATTTCCACAGTTGAACACATTTGCAAAAAATATATCTTTCATTCATCTCTAGTAGAGGAAATAGGCACACGAATTAAACGACCCAACACAGCATTTCTTTGTGCATATACGGTTATTTCTGCAACAGTGCAGGCCTCACTACAGACACAAAATACAGATCAGAGGCTGTTTTTGTGAGAAAGATTAAAAACACAAATATGGCATATTATATATATACCGTAATATCCCGAGTCATCGCCCATCCCCGAGCCATCGCCCACCCCATTTTTGAGGCCAATATCGATTTCCGAAAAAACACCGAGTCATCGCCCACCCCTTCAAATACCCCAGCGCGGACTCTGCGATCCCGATCCGCGAACACTCATCCTACCCGAATGACGCGGCCGCGGACAGTTGGAGGACGTCCGTGACAAAGTAAAACGAAGGATAGAAAGACAGTTCTTTTTGTTTACGCATTTCCTCCGTGAGCGACCCCAAAGTGGTCGTGTATCCGTGCGAAAAGAAAACGATGGAGATAACAAAAGAAGAGTTTGTTAACGTAACCGCGGAGTGTTAGGTCAAAGTCTGTCTCCGCCGAAGTAACGTCACCGCGAACCCGCTCCTGCTTCCCGCCCGTCGCGACCGCGGTTGTGCAATATTTTAGGCAAAGCCAAAGCGTAAATAAAGCTTTGCTAAAACGTCCTACACAGACGTTTGCAGAGCGTCCCAACCGTGCATTGATAGCCCGCCGTGCACGGACGCACGTATGTACGCACCAAACAAGTTGCGCAAGAGCTTCCCGACTTGGCCCGACGCCAAAGTATTTGCCAACGCGACCGCCGGCTTTCCCGCTTTCCCAGCATTGCTCTTGGTCGCTTCTTTGGTCCGCTCGCTCCCTCGCTCGCTCGTTGCGCCTGGTCGGTTTTTCTATTTTCTTGTAGACTTTTCTTTCTTTTTTTTTTTTTTACTAACTAGGAGAACATAATGGTGACATTCTTTCACGGAACAAACATTCGCGCTATATGCAGATCGGCGGTGTTTCTAGCGCGTATGCAAGCAACGGACTTCGCTATAGTAAAATATTCCTTCGTGAGCATTTTTTTCTATAAAACAATGAAACTAAATCGAGTTTTGAGTTTGATGTATCTCTTGTGCATCAGCGCTAGATACGCAGAGAAAAATAGGCGTTTTTTCCCGCTTTTTTCCAAGTGTTTGTGCTCACCCACCGAGACATGGCCCACACCACTTTTTGAACGAATTTCAGGCGGTAGGGGGGTGGGCGATGACTCGGGATATTACGGTATATATATATATATATATATATATATATATATATATATATATATATATGACACTTTCAGAATATATCACAATTTTAGTGCAATTTATGACTAGGAGTAATAACATAAAATAAAGTAATACAACAGTGAACCACGATACTTTGACTGCTTGTCAGAATATTATTACCCCGTTTTTTGTTACGCCCAAGCGCAGCGGATCCTACAAGCCATCGGAGCTAATCCAAGGCAGTGTTAGTGTCACGTGACTTTGGAGAGGGGGCAAAGCGACGTGTGATAAGCGTATTACGGGCTACGTCCACAGAACGAGATTGGCTAGGATAGCTCGTAGCGTCCGCTGCATCCGAACCACGGTGGAAGAAACAGATTTAGGTGACGACTCTGGCCGCTCTTCCCGCGGGGAGCGAGCGACCAGATCGTATTCAGAGCTAGCCTCGAACCAGGAGTAATTAACTCCGCGCCGCTGCGGAGAGCGCTGAGGTATGAGGTCCCTTCTCGGCGGCCACGGTGTCGGCGGCGTAGCGTGCTAGCCTTTTTCGCAGTGTGGTGGTGTGGTGGTGGTGTAAGGCCAGTGGCTAGCATCGTGTTTCGCTTTGGTGCTGTGTCGATCACAGGTGCTACCATCGTGCACGAAGATGAGCCTTAACCCGAAGAGGAAGAAGAAGAAAGAGAATAACACAGATTTACCGACTATGGCGACCTGGTGGCGGCGTGACGGCGGTGAGGTACAACAAGAAGCAGTGAGCGAGGGAATGTGGGACCACCACTGGGAGAAACAACCGGAGCGGTCAGTTTGGGAGGTACACCATACTTGGGTGCCATCTATCCCCGTGCGAGTGAAGCGCTCGGTGCGCCCAACATAATGTGGTCGCCACGTCTGACAGAGAGTCATCACCTAAATGTTTCTTCCACCGTGGTCCGGACGTAAGGTGAAAAGGAGTACAGAGCCACTGTATGTGCAGCTGCCAGAGCAACGCCACTTCCCAGAAAGAATAATACCCCTGTCAGACGGCAGCTAAAATGGCATTTACGCCAAATGACATTCAGGTTTTCAAATGACATTCAAAATGGGACCTGCCAGACGACAACTAAAATGACATTTAAGTGATGTCTATTACGATTGCGATCGCAAATTCGTCTCGTGCACATAGAACACGTTTTCGTTAATAAACAATTTTAACACGGCAAAACACTTGTTTTTGTGTGTGTTGTCTGCTGGGACAAGAAAATATAACAAAAAACTGGGATAGAAAGTTGCGCTCACTAGTTTCTGACGAAAAAATAAAGCGAAGCGTGGGGCGAAATCCATTAGCCAACCTAACGTCGTCATAAGCCGATCCGTAAGCCGAGCCTCCCGCGCTTTGCCAGTGCCACTACAGCTGACAGCTTGCTCGCACAGTGGCACAGTTCTTTCGTTAATTTCGGTAGTGCTTGCTTGCTCTGGTTGTCCCTCACGCTCGATCTTCCGCTGCCGTGTTCACTTCTACGTCTGCGAGGGATCCTGGATGCCGTATTGCGCTTCCGCCGTCACTATCACGGCGGTATGGATTGATCTTGGTTCGAGCGTCTCCGGCTGTTGAGAAGGCCGTCCATCATCTTCGTCGTAGACGCATTCCGCGAGCTTCGGTTTGAAAACAGGCTACCGTACCTACTAACGTACTGCCTCTTCAAGCAGGCGTTTGGCTGATGCCGGCGACGTGATCAGGCACCTTGTGAATGTGTGTCGGTGTTACATAGAGTACTTGGTTCGCCAGGTGACTTGCGTGCACCTAACCACCCCAGTGACAAAGTGAGTCGGCGCTGCAAAGCCATACTCTCCTGCGGAGGACAGAATCATCGCCAACTTGCTCGTCGTGAGGCGAACCACTGCCAAGTGATCGCATCCCTCCGACGCGACTGGCCCAAGATCGTGAGCGCCGCCGCGACCGCTGAACGGTTAAACACACACGGGATAGCCGAACTGCCTCAGGATTCCCTCAGGTCATAGAGAATCGCTGTAGGAATGCCACCTAGGACATCAAGTTTCAGCACCAGCGGCTACCAAAGCATAATAAAAATAGTAAGTACCTCCTTTTTTTGCAAAAAAACAAGAAAAAATGTTTGAACTAGTAGAAATAATATCCCTACATGTTTTTTTAGCTCTTAGAAAATGCAGGCAATCTTGTTTCAAACTCACAAAATTAAAAAGAAAAAAAAAATTCACTTGTCTTCCTTTTACTGAATGTCACTCAAAACTAACTGATATAGCTCCTGTCAGCATTCTAAAGTTATTCGTTAATTCGCTTTAATGTGAATAAAACAACTGGATTGATCATCTTCCCAATTGTGCATCCTCGATGAGGTGAAAATGACTGAATAACTGTTTCTAAATACGAGACAAGAGTGCCAGCTTCTAGCACTGTAAATAGTATGTTTAGAAGCTATAGAATGTTTGCCATTCTGTGAAGTTTCCGAGAAATGTTCCAAGCTAGCTGTTTGGTGAAATTTTGACTGCTCTGCTTCCCCATTGAATCTACAATTTTGAGAATAATATGTCTAAGGTGTAAGATATTTTATGCCTAGAGGACTGATGCATCTGTTGCAATGTTTCTATCCAACTACAGCGATTCCTCTGGCTCTCCTAGACCACTGCTACCAGTTCCAGTGTCTCAATGTTGGGATGCTGAGGCAGTGTCGTGACTATGTTCAAGAGGTTGGCACTGGCTAGCACTCGGGAAGCAGTGACACCCCAGGCACATATGGCCACAGTCAATGGGACCGCCATGCCCCCACGGATCCTGTGTAACCAAGTGTTCCTGATAACATCCAACATGCTCGAACCTTGCCCAACCCAGGACATCATCTTGCAGGGAACTGCACGTCGATCAGTCAATTCCGTACATGCGACGACCCTCCCAGACTTCTCAGCATCACTCCCAACTTCTTGTAGTGATGGATAAACTTCAGCCTACTACTGACTTGGAGAATTAGAGTGGATACAGGGGCTATGGTTTCATTTACTAAGCTGAGGCTATGAGCGTGAGCATGTTGCCCTGAACGATGCTACCACTGCATGATCGTGCATGCTTGGTAGCGACATTGAAAGCCTGGATCTTGCACTTAAAATGAAACGGAATTTTGCGTCGTGAGTGTTGTGTGTGTGCATCTGGCAACATCGGCGAGTCAGCAGAAGTCGAGCGAAGGCGAGTCAAGCTGGTTTTACCGAACCGTTTGTCATTCTGGGGACTCGTCGTAAACCACGTGTCTCTTGTCTAACTCCTCTTTTCTGCACGGCCATGTCGGCCGCCTGAATAAAGCTTTGGGCAACAACGAGAATGAAGAAATTCAAACTCCGAGGCACGCAACCACACTTTTTTGAGCAACGACAGCTTCGTGACAACTTGGCAACGACGAGAGCATATGGCGAAAAAGGACGAGCCTAACGTTGTCATCATGGGGCGGCTGAGACATCTCGAAGAGTTAGACCCAAGAAGATTGAAGTGTGGCCCCTGTACCAGGAGCGACTAAACTTTTTCTTCATTGTGCACAACATCGTCGAGGAGTCCCCAATGTACGCAGTCCTGTGTGGCGTTTGTGGACCGACAATCTACTCCGTTGTATGCTCGTGTGTGCCAGTCGACTCCCTATGCGGACATTGTGTTGGAGCTCACTGCCCACTTCACACCATGCCTGTCAGTGATTGTTCAGTGCTTTGCGTTTCATAAGTGCAGCCTACAGCCTGGAGAAAGCATCTCGAATTTCGTCCCCGCCCCGCACCGCTTCTCCGAACACTGCAACTTTGGTGAGGCCTTGTCAGCCATGCTATGGGACCGTCTGGTGTGTGGTATCCTGGACAAAAGGCTGCAGCGTCGTCCCCTGGACAAACCAGTGTTGGAGTTCAAAAAGGCGTTACAGGCTGCAGATCCTTCGCCTTTGTAGGATTTGCAGCAACGACATTGATTTCCGTCAACAGCTTAAAGGGGCACTCAAGTGGATTCTGAGATCGTCTATTTATTGGCATAACTCAATCTATGGGCTTTAAGCATCCTAAAAAAACCAAGATAGCATTCAAGGGCAGCCGATTTTCATAGTAAAAATCCAATTAAAGATTGTGGAACCCTTTCCGTGCCGTAGTGCAGAACACCAGGTGGTGCCACCGGACGGGAAGGCAGCAGTGGAGGGCACGCGACAGCCAGTCACGAGTGACGGCTTCTCGGCGGACTGATTTTTCAAAGGTGCACATGATTGAAAATTTAGTGTGCCAGGAAGCCATTATTCGTAATTGGCTGTCATGTGCCCTCCCCTGCTGCCTTCCCGTCCGATGGCACCCTCTGGCGTTCTGCGCCACGGTGCAGAAAGGAGGGCATGCCACAATTTTTAATAGAATTTTAAATAGCGAGATTGACCGCCCTTGTATGTAATTTCGGGTTTCGTAAAATGCTTGGAGTCCATAGATTGAGTTATGACAATAAATAGACGATCTCAGAATCCACCTGAGTGCCCCTTTAAGACAATGACTGCCTTCTTTATCTAAAGTAGCTACCCACTCAGCGTTCTGTGCAATGCAAGCAGTCGCGTCTCTAACATTTCACGGCACGACGCTCTATTTCCCCAACCAAGATCTAAACCACCATGCAACACCCTCATCATCACGTTCCATCCCTCCATACCCAGGCTCAGCAAACTAATCATGGATACCACTTTCCACCTGGTAGACTCTACAGTTATTTCTAAAGCACCCACCCTAATTTCCTATCGACAGACCCAACTTACGATCCCTTCCAGTATGCAGCAACCACTCCGAAACCCCCTCATCTTTACGTTCCATCCCTCCGTACCCAGGCTCGGCAAACTAATCATGGAAACCACTTCCCACACCGTAGGCTCTACAGATATTTCTAAAGCACCCACCGTAACTTCCTATCGAAGCCCAACTTACGATCCCTTCCAGTATGCAGCAACCACTCCGAAACCCCCTCATCTTTATGTTCCATCCCTCCGTGCCCAGGCTCGGCAAACTAATCATGGAGACCACTTTCCACCTCGTAGACTCTACAGTTATTTCTAAAGCACCCACCCTAACTTCCTATCGACAGACCCAACTTACGATCCCTTCTAGTATGCAGCAACCACTCTGAAACCCCCTCATCTTTACGTTCCATTCCTCCATACCCAGGCTCGGCAAACTAATCATGGAGACCACTTCCCACCTCATAGACTCTACAGTTATTTCTAAAGCACCCGCCCTAATCTCCTATCGAAGGCCAACTTACGATCCCTTCCAGTATGCAGCGACCACTCCGAAACCCCCTCACCTTTTCGTTCCATCCCTCCATACCCAGGCTCGGCAAACTAATCATGGAGACCACTTTCTACCTTGTATACTCTACAGTTATTTCTAAAGCACCCGCCCTAATCTCCTATCGAAGGCCAACTTACGATCCCTTCCAGTATGCAGCAACCACTCTGAAACCCCCTCATCTTCACGTTCCATCCCTCCGTGCCCAGGCTCGGCAAACTAATCATGGAGACCACTTTCTACCTTGTATACTCTACAGTTATTTCTAAAGCACCCACCCTAACTTCCTATCGACAGACCCAACTTACGATCCCTTCTAGTATGCAGCAACCACTCTGAAACCCCCTCATCTTTACGTTCCATTCCTCCATACCCAGGCTCGGCAAACTAATCATGGAGACCACTTCCCACCTCATAGACTCTACAGTTATTTCTAAAGCACCCGCCCTAATCTCCTATGGAAGGCCAACTTACGATCCCTTCCAGTATGCAGCGACCACTCCGAAACCCCCTCACCTTTTCGTTCCATCCCTCCATACCCAGGCTCGGCAAACTAATCATGGAGACCACTTTCTACCTTGTATACTCTACAGTTATTTCTAAAGCACCCGCCCTAATCTCCTATCGAAGGCCAACTTACGATCCCTTCCAGTATGCAGCAACCACTCTGAAACCCCCTCATCTTTACGTTCCATTCCTCCATACCCAGGCTCGGCAAACTAATCATGGAGACCACTTCCCACCTCATAGACTCTACAGTTATTTCTAAAGCACCCGCCCTAATCTCCTATCGAAGGCCAACTTACGATCCCTTCCAGTATGCAGCAACCACTCCGAAACCCCCTCACCTTTTCGTGCCATCCCTCCATACCCAGGCTCGGCAAACTAATCATGGAGACCACTTTCTACCTTGTATACTCTACAGTTATTTCTAAAGCACCCGCCCTAATCTCCTATCGAAGGCCAACTTACGATCCCTTCCAGTATGCAGCAAGCACTCCGAAACCCCCTCATCTTTAAGTTCCGTCCCTCCGTACCCAGGCTCGGCAAACTAATCATGAAAACCACTTTCCACCTCGTAGACTCTACAGTTATTTCTAAAGCACCCGCCCTAACTTCCTATCGAAGGCCAACTTACGATCCCTTCCAGTATGCAGCAACCAGACCACAAAGCCTCAGACTTTGCTCCCTGGTACCACGCCGTGCGGCTCTCCGACATGTCTTGCGTGCAAACACACCGGCCCTCCTTACAACCTGCCATTGAGAATTCCTCCGGCCCTTCAAAAGTGTCACAAATATTAGATAATGCTGCTCTCCAGCTAGTGAAGGCACATCTGAGATATCATAATGACCACTGTGCCCAGTTACGCCAAACGCTCACTGTCGCTAAGACTCCTCAAGTCCCTTGACTCATCTTTCGATTCACACTCATGCAAACTTGTTGAAAAAATTCTGGAAGTCAACTCATATCTCTATGCCGATGGTCTCACCTGTAAATCAAGGAAATTATACACACCCTTGCCCCGAAATGATGAGGCTGCCATCCAACGCATCGATGATGTCACCATACGAGACGATTTACCCCTCACTGCCCCTGAACACGTTATCTTATCGAAGGGCCTGTCCTTCGTCCCTGCACTTCAAAGCCGACCTTAGCCTTTTTTGTTTTTACATGTGGACAGCGAACAATTCTTCTGATGCCTACTTTTAGATGCCCACTTCACCCAGCATCCGTTTAACTTTAATCGCACCATGTTCGACACCATTAACCCAAAGACTACTATTCGGACCCCGCTTCCCGCCAAACACCCTGAAACTGACAGTTCAATCAAAGCATGTCGTAGCATCCTTGCCAACTCCTCTAGCAAACTAATCTCTAAATACCGCAACGCAACCCCACAAGAAGTTACCGCTCTAAACTCCCTTCGAAACCGCACCAACCTCGTAACCAAGCCAGCCGATAAGGGTGGAAACGTGGTGGTCTGCACTCTGTAACGCCTACCCCTCCCTCAAGTTTACCTCACCGATATCGAAATGCGCTGTCAACTTCCTAGACTTAAAAGTCACTAGCGACCGTCACAGGTTCCACACCTCTGTGCACTATAAACCCACTGACAGCCATAGCTACCTTCTTTACTCCTTGATCCATCCTAGATCCCAAATCAACTCTATTCCCTTCTCACAATTCCTTCGCCTCCATAAGATTTGCAGCGACGAAATCGATTTTCGTCTTTAAGACGATGACCGCCTTCTTTACTGAACGTAGTTACCCACTCGACCTTCTGCGCAATGCGAGCAGTTGCTTCTCCAACATTTCGTGGCACTGCTACTGCGACTCGCATCAATTCCGAGTGCTCTAGTGGGGCATGTCGGGCTGCTTCAACAACGAGCCGAAGCAGCTTCTATGGCTATGTGGCCTTTTCCTTTTCACTCTTGTCAGCTCAGCTGCACATTACTGCTTGTGCCGGCCCTTATACCACTGCTTCGTCGGCCTGTTCTGGTACTCGTGGCATCATCACTGACATTGCCTCTAGTCTCGGGTATCTTGGGGTCAACACCAGTGACAGCCTTGACGCTGGCTATTGGACTGTCATCGTCAGCCTCACACAATTATTTTATTGCTGCTTTTCTAGAAGGTACCTCACACAGGTTGCTTTCTGCGATACTTTTACACTGCACGTCTGAAAACAAATGAGGAGAATGTCACAAAAATGGCCACGGTTGCAAGAAGCTGCCACTTATTTAGAGACAGTGATCCCGGGAAGTTGTAGATTCCTCTGTAATGTAGCCAGCTCACTACTTTGCCTACTTCTATGGTGGCCCCCAGCAGCAGATGTTTTCTGGAACACGTAAATATCTCAAGTAGCAACTGTGCAGCAACTGTATTCGATGTATATATGCAATGCCTTATTAAACAATTTTTAGGATGTTTTGGAATAAAATTGTGCACCTATCATGTAAACACACGTAGCATATTTCGCTTTGAAACAGTATGGGATTATCCAACATCAAAGAAAGCTAGAAATAGAAACATTGAGAGACTGACTTCACGCAGCATTTCTTTTTATTTCTTTTTGGAGGATGTCAATGGGAATGTAAAAGCCGGTCAAAAGTCAGGGTGACGAATACCTACACTACGTTTATTAGAACAGGGCATTTACAAGATTTGTACAACTTAAAGAAAAGTAAACTCTTTTTGTCGTATTGCATTCTTCCCAGAATCTCTACTTCGCGGCAGCCAAGTAAAGATTCAGCCAACTTCGCAAGCTGTTGCCAGAGCAACAAACGCGAAATTTAAAGCGCTGCTAGGTGAAGTCAGCTAGTATGAACCACGACCAAGCGTCGTGCAATGAACTCGTTCGAGGTACGCAGTACTCGTTCGAGGTACGCAGTGCTGCGACGACCCACACACAAAACGAATACTAGGCGGCCGTCCGCTCCGCTAATTGTTTTGCGTGCTCCTGTTGGTTATGCCCACCGTTAAAGTTATATCTTACCCAAAAATGTTCCTTGAGGTTTCGGTATTGTGATGAAGCGCGATGTATATCTTGAGGAAACGGAGGGCTTCTAAAATTGCCCGTAGGCCGGTGCAGAACCCGCCGTTCCGCTTCTGCTACCGAAGACCATTCGAGGTGCTCGTCTCACATAGTTTGAGTACCGACGTCTCGCGGGACAGGTCGCCTTTTTTTGTCGGCAGGCGCTCCTTCCGATATCGTAAAAACGCGTAAATGAGGAGCGCATCGCAAGTGGAACCAACGAACCGAGAGCCGACTGAGGCGAGCACACGACAAGTTCAGCGGTTCAGACTTCAGAGCCATTAGGCCTACTGGGTAACTGGAGTCGTGAGTAGGTTAAACAATTAGGAACGTAAAGTGCGTGCGAATTACGCGTTAAAGAAATTATTTTCGTAATTAAGACGATGTAAAAATTGTTTCCGCAATATATGCATTCTTTTTTTTTAAACAATCCCGTAATATGTGTCGAGCGCTGCCATCGAGAGTACGCTTTGCGAGCCGTAAATGAGTTTGGGGAACACTGTTTACCCGAAATGGCATTTAGGTTAAATGCCATTTGAGTTGCCGTGTGGCAGTGCCTAAATGACATTTACACTGAATGTCATTTGGCGTAAATGCCATTTTAGCTGCCGTCTGACAGGGGTATTAGACATATGATATTAAATGCAGAGATGGTAATCTATTTGGGTTCTGGAAGTTACCATGGCAACAGAGTTCATCGCTCCACTAATTGATCTTTAATTTTGAAACAAGAGTGAATTGATATATGAAAAAAGCATGAATTGTCGAACTTGGACTTCGCCTCCTCAGTTGCGTCTGGTGGCGCCTTCAAATTTTGCCGCCTGTTGCCACCATAGAACAACACAAGGTCTCCCAAGTTTTCTTCTCATTTCTCTGTCCATTTTGTCAGGCAAGAGCACTGTAATGATTTCCATCACCGAGGGAGTCTTTTCCTACGTATTTTCTGCTGTATGGAAGCTTGTTATCTTTTTTATTGCTATTCTTTGTTTTTGCCTGGAATTGAGCTTTCTCAAATGTCTCGTATAGTAATGCTTGCGAAGTATTTGCAGTTTATATTCCTTGTTGCTCCGACTCATGGGCCGCATTTGTTGATATGCGCAAGCACCTGCCACGGCACGCATACGAGGTGAATGAGGTGTAGGTCCCGGAGAAAAGTGTACTTGCTCTACTTGCTTTCCCGAGGAGCTCTTGGGGGGAGGGGGATGGGGGGGGGGGGGGGGGTAAGGGGGGCCTTGAGTCCCCCCGTTGTCGGCACCTACGATCCTTTTGGTGTAAACATTACATGGAAAGAAGGTTAACATTTTAAAAGCCAAATTTCCACAATCGAAACAATGGCAAAACATACCTTATATCCTGTAACCCCCCCCCCCCCCCACAAAAAAAACAAAAAAACACTGCAATACATAATTAGAAACTTAGATTAGGAAAGCCTCATTACAGTTCCAGATTTGAAAATCAATAGGTTCCAAAATAAAATAGAAAAATTAATATAACCTTCACTTTCAGGCATGTGTAATTTTTAAGCTGCATTGTAACTGCTCATATTGAGTCACAAGCGATGCCACCTAACCACATCAAGTTGAAACTATGAAAAAACTTCACCAGTCACAAAAAGGTATTTACACAACGGGAAATCTGTATGAATGTTTGCATTAAACGGTTGCACAAGTTGGAGCAAGATCTATTATTTGCAGCTGAACTGGCGGATTAGAAAACGGCAGAGTTCCTTCTGTTGATAATTGTGAGTGTGGGCTTGTCTGTCATCTATGTATTTCTCTCCTCTATTCTAAACTCTTTGTGCGCAACTTTAACCATGTTTATTCCATACCAACTCGCCCAACTGGCCCCTTTCCTACTACTTCAACCTTGGCCTTCGTGTTTTTGTGCACTATATTTCATTTTCTTTAGCTAATAAACAAGCCTGCCATATTACTACATGCAGGTTCTCACCTAAAAATATTTGAAAACTGGAAATTATGCAAACATATATATTGCTCTTTTCATTCCCTTCGATGCGTGATCAATGTCCATTCTAACTTACAGTGGCATGCCGATGAAACAAGCTAGAAAGAGGGTCAAAATAAGAACTCACTTTGGATGAGGACGTACTGGTATCAGGACTTTCAATGCATTTTTGTACTTGGCTATGCCTTGGTTCACCTTGAATGTGTCGAATTCCAGGGAGTCTCTGAAAAGATGCAAGAAAAAAAAAGTTAACAAATCGCTGTATGAATTAAAACCAAACATTTTTCTCAATTAAAACAAAAGCTTCCCTTAGTGTAAAGAATTTTAATGTTCATAATTTTCGCAGCATTATCAATTGTAGTACCATTACATTTTTGTATCATTACTTCTCTTCCCTAGAATCGACTTGTCCAGATACTAACCCACACATAGTTTTTCTGCTTCCTACTGTCTTTGTTTTCTTTCTTCAAGCTTACACTCTTACACTTGCTCCCACCCCAAAGAGCTGTTCATTTCCGACAGTACCAAGATCGTCTCTTTAGGTAACATAGATAGCTTCAGCTGATAAATTGGAAACACTTGTTTTGCTTTCGTCAACAAAGCACCGAGGGTTCTCTCAGCCAATAGGTGAAAGGTCCAAGTCTTAGCTTGATCTAGAAGGGTCCATAGTACCGCAGCCAGCGGCATAGCCAGGAATTTTTTTCGGGGGAGGGGGCCTCCATGAGTGATTGTGGGGCTAGATCATTTTGGAGGAGGGCGGTTTAAGCCCCGGAACGCTTCCCCATCTACGCCACTGACTGCAGCAGTAGCTTCTTCTCCAAGAAGTGTGGTCGAAATTTGGTGCTCTCGCACCAATACCAGGTTGCTTAAAGGGATGCTGAACCGAAATTTGGATTCCCCAAAACACGCAGCAAAAACGTGCAACGGGATGCTACAAACACCAAAACATCACTCATACAGCGATATCTCGAACGGATGACCGTATTTTTTAAAAAAAGAGGCGCATTTGGCAGGAATGCTGACGTCATGTTTCTCCGAGAAGGAGAGGGAACGGCCTTGCGTGTTCTCCGCCTCGCGGCCTCGAGGGAGCGAAGCGAAGTGAGGAGGAAACTAGGTATCTTGACGTCACGCGCCTCGCCGGCCTGGTTCAATCTTGACTTCTTTTTCCGAAAATACGGCTGTCCATTAGAGATATCGCCTTACTAGTAGTGTTGTAGGGATTGTAGCGTCCCACCTACATCTCCAGCATTGTTTTTTTTAAATCCAAATTACGGTTCACCATCCCTTTAAGCTAAAGGGCCACTGACAACCCCAGCATCGATACTTTTTTTTTTATTGTCTCAAATACTCCGGTAGGATGTGATAGTAAGGCAGAAAAAGTTATCTAGTACATTAAAGAACCCGTCAAAAATCTGTCTACCCCCCCCCCCCCCCCCCCCCCAAGTCGGACTTCTCCTCACATCTTTATCGCAATAATGCAGACGGCAAAGGCTTTTTTTTTTTTAATTTGAAGTGCTACAAGTTGCACATTTGTAACAATGATAACAGACATTCATGAAGTACCATAAAATATTGGGCAAGTGCCCACTCAAAATTTAGAGATAATCGCGAAAAAAATGGGGGAGGGGCGCTTGTCCGGTCATCAATTTTACATATCAATGTAGTGTGCATATTTTCCCAGATCTTACAAATTTGTTGGGTATGGGCGGATGCGTGGTATTCTACGGTATGTTTTTTTATGATGATTATATACCCTTTATGCCACTGACTTTAGAGTACACAAACTTTGAGAAAAAAATTGCTGAGGGATCAAGAAGTTTGGGTCATCCCTCACGTCGCTCACCAAAGTCTGCAAGTCGCTGTTTTCCTCTTTATAGCTTTAGAAAGCGTTTCAGAGAGACTAGCTAAGTAGAGCACCGCTCCAAAAAGAAACTAACTTAAAAGTGACATGTCGTCAGCATGCAAAGGAAGGACACATGGCAGGCAAGCGCAAAGCGAAACAGGCGAGCAATTGACTGATTGGCAGGCGGAGTTTTGGAATACATGGGGCTCTATGGCACCAGAAACTGAAAACGGGCAAAAATTGGCTCCATTTTCCCATTGAAATTTCCAGAAAATCACTTAAAACTTTTGATTAAGTTATCGGATCGGGCTGAAACTTTGGCACCTGGTTGTGACCTCTAGCGCTACCTTCGGGCGGAGAATGAGTGTTCGGCGATGCCTAGTTTATTTTTGCGGTAAAAAAGAAACCCTGTAAATTTTCTTTCGTGACACCCTGTAGATATTGGAGTCGTCAGTAAACCTTTATTAATGGTGTGGGTGCACCAAAATGCAAGTACTCAGCAAGTTTGGACTGCTTGTGCAGGATTGTGAGGCATGCTTGCTCTTGAGCCTGGTGATATTGCATGATTTAAGCAAAACCCTGTTAAACCGTTCTTCTTTTTTTTTTTAAGCAATGGGGTTTGGGTCAGGTTAAACCCCTAACACAGGTAGGCTACATCCCGAATCATTGAAAGTGAAGCCTGGTGCCTTCCCAGAGGACTCCTGCCAGATCAGAAAACCATCCCCTGCAACTTCTTGGTCTCTGTCCACGACACAAGTGTAGAGGCCCGCATCTAACCCTACAAGGCCAGGTTACAGGCCCCATCGCTACAGTGATATGCTGGGCCAATTGGTGACCTCACCACGATGAAAAAACAGTCCTGCCCCTTTGAGCAATTTTTTTTTCTCATCAATCTCGTCACTAAGGCCCTAAATAAAAAAAGGTAACCGCATCTATTTATCTCCTCCAACACGCACAATTTTTTGCTGTGGTTGCTTTCTTGCATTTATTTGTTGTCATAATTGTCCAAAGATAGTAGGGGGCATTTACACACTGTTTAATCATAAGACAGGGGGCAGTTGAACACTAAAAGATGCACAAACAAATACACACAGACAAAAAGTGCATTGTCACAGTGCACTCTCTGGATTTGGATTGGATTAGCCACAAAGAAAAAACCCAGAGAAAGATGCTGAGAGCCACGAAGTTGTGCTTCTGGCATTACTTGATTGGGGTAATCGGCTCGTAGCCTCCGCTGCACCCAAAGCCATAGGTATTCCCCACTCCCACCCTCACTCTCCCCTCCTCCTCCTCCACACACACTTTTTTTATCTTTTTTTGTTCTCCCACAGATGCCAGTCATTATGATTGTCCCAAGATACAAGTGGCGCTCTTCAAAGGTTGTCGTTACTTTTCAGTATAGATAGGGTGACCATATTCCTCAAGGTCAAAAATGGGGCATCCCAGCGGGCGGGGGGGCAGGGGGGCAGGGGTTGTTTAAAGATTGAGGTTGGGAGAAAAAATTTAATGAAATAACTTAATTCTCTCGTTTCAAAACGTTACCATATTGCGGTAAGCCCTAGGGTCTAGGGAACAGTCACACTGCTTTGCGTCCTTCGTTAGTGTGGGCATATTTTGCCGACGACTGAAGTTCTAGGCAGGACTTTATCCTGCAAGACCCCGTTATAAAAGTCTGTGCACCTATATGAATAAAAAATAATGTCCCGAAAACGGGACATGATTCTTTAGTGGGACATAAAGACGGGACGGCAGAAGCGGACCTAAAAAATGGGACTGCCCTGGCCAAAACGGGACGTCTAGTCACCCTAAGTGGTCTTTTACTCATTGCCACTGAAGACTTTCCCACTCCTCTCCTGTTTTTGTCCTTTCAATAAATGCATTATCAATTCAATCATTACATTTTTTTCTTTATGATGTCAACCCAATTTAAGCCACTTCAATTACAGTCCTATTAGAATTAAAAAATTGTAACTTCTATGAGTTTTTTTTTTTTTTTTTTTTTTACAAATATTTTAGTTTTTATTTACAGTAAGATTTATGCACAGAAACAAAATCTTCTCAGATGGAGCCAATAGGAATGATGCCAAGGTCTTGGGAGAGGAAGGAGTGCAAAACTATGTGCGTCTATAATTAGGAAGGGGGGAGTCCTACGATGTAATACAGACGTCACGTTTGCATAACGTTAAATACCATCTCCTGCTACTTCTTTGTGTGGCACATATATATTGGCTTGAGCATGCAAAGAACTGGGCAAGTGAAGATTTAGATCTTGTTTGATCCAGTTCATAAGGTTTGTTTCACACCGAACTTAATGTAAACACGCATGCAGCATTTTATCCCGTCTTCTTACGTTGTCAGACTCCCTTTAGGTAATCATTAACCCCACTCGAAAGAGAGGAAAGGAAAATGTTGCGGAATTGTTTCGAAAAAAAAATGACGAGGTAAAGTGAGGTTACACAATTTTTGTCAAAAGTCCATTCGCGAAGTTATTACATTGATAAGAACATTGTCCGGACAGAACGAAGAGTCCACAATGTGAGCGTTAAGCTGCAAATGAATAATAATAAAATGAAATAAAATAAAACAGCGAGGACAATGCACGCAATAACCGAAAGGGAAACTCTTTTCAAGGCCACCCGACCACCCGCGACGGCCGGGTCCGTCGGAATGGTCGGTTTACAGGCTTTCACTTTAGAACGTAAACCAGACAAAGGCCACGAAGGCTGAATCGGAGTTTCCTCCCTCAACTTACGCGTTGGCCATGGTGCAGGTGTGGTTGGTGGGACCGTCCTCGTCGGCTTGCGCATAATCTTCCGATGTTCCGTACGGCAAAAACAGCGACCCGGTGGACATCCACTTGTGCATATCCGTCGGTGGCTTGACCGCTGCTTTCGGCATGGTTGTCGTGGTGGCTCGATGTAGCAGTCGAGTATCAAATATCGCGGACGCAACAAAATGGCAGCGAGTGGTTTCGACGAACGACGTTCGGCTGACTTCGCCGGCGCCAAACCGCAGCGTAATTCGAGGAGGGAATTTTCCTCACCGGAGCCGAAGGAGCACCGTCCCTTTCCAAAGAAGTTTCGATGATGACATGTTACAAGACAGAAACGGGACGATGTCGCCGAGCTTGGCTAGCATGGCTGTAAAGTTAAACAGTTTATCGCCTGGAATGTCGCCGGTAAGAAGATCTGCACGGTTGCATCGCACTCGCGACCGTAAAGCACAGAACAGGACCTCGCGCTGCACAGCAGCGGCCACGGCAGCAGGCAGTCGGCGCAAGCTCGTAAGCTCGCGCAGCTGACGGAGAATGGAAGAAAAACGGGCCGGCTTGGATTGGATTGTCTCCTTTAGTAACTCAAAACGATTTGTGCAATCTGCGTAAGCGCACTCTTTTTGTGCTTTTTGTAGCTACAAAACACTCAATACTTCATTTTTGTGGCTAATAAGATTATTTTAATGAATTTATTTTTTTAATAAAAGCTTGAAGAATGAAAACTTAAAAAGACCACACCAGTTTTGCTCGCTTACTGCAGAAAAACAAATCCAAGCCAATCCTATCAGTCGTCTGCTGCTGCTCCTGTTTGTTCATCCAAACCTCCGAACCACGACCAAACGATCCAAACTATCGATTTGGAGGTTCTGAAAGTCTAGACCAGTATAATTTTACCGTGTTGTCAAGCCCTCTAAATGTCGTCGGACAGCAGTTCTGACGAAGACGAGAAAAATCGTTTCCTCGAAGCTGCCGTCACTGCGAAGGACGTCTTCTCACGAAAGTCCGGAGAGGCTGGAACACGGGGGAGCTCTCAAAAGGCGGGCAATGCGAGGCCACTTGATATCTCCGAAGACTGCCAGAAATACCTCGCCAAGAGTTTGCAGAACACTTTGGACAGGTAAAAGAAACGTCGGGTCTTCTTCGAAGCGTGAGAATCGCGACGAATCATCTCCTTCGCAGGAAGCTCAAAGAAGTTCAAGTGGAGGCAGATTGCTACGAACCTGACAGCAGTTCAGGTGAGTACTATGTGCAGGTTGCTACATTCCTACGCGCTTAATATTTGTCTCCCTTTGACAATTCCTCTATTCCGCGTGTAGATATCTACGTCCATAATAACTTGACGGTAGTGTCTCTTCTCTCGGCAGTCGGGAAAATAATTTCCCTGAAATTCTACCAGCAGTCTTACATTGGCGGTGGCAATCAGTTTATCGAACGAAGTTTCATCGACAGATCGTTTCATCGACACGCGATGCTTCATCGACAGGTTGTTTCATCTACAGATCGCTTCATCGGCATCTCAGATTAGCAATTTTTTTTCTGTAATGAGCCCCCCCCCCCCCCCCCCCCCCCCCCCCCGACTCGCCGCGAAGCAGCATGTACGGGTGGGCAAGTTGGTTATTGTAATGGGCAGTCTCAGACTGTCGCCGCGAAGCGGCGTGAACGGGTAGGCCGGGTAGGTTAAGACGCGTCCCAGTGATACACGCGCGACGAAATCTCCCTACAGCGTGCAACTCGCGTAGCGAGTGTCGATGAAACGTTAGTGTCGAAGAAATGTGTGTCCATGAAACGTGTATCCACGAAAGGTTGTCCATGAAACATGTTTCCACGAAATGCTGGAAGAATAAGAAAGTTGGTATTTCTCCTGGCAGTTGTCACACGATTTCAGACAGCCAGTGGGAGTCGACTGCCGGTAGAATATCGGGGAAATTATTCTCCCGGCTGCCGGGAGAATAAACGCTGCCCAAATTAAATCGTTTTTTGAATTCAGACTCCCCCTGAGGTGATGGCAAAATCCGTTGAAGATTCTGAACCCCAAAATAATAATCCACCCTTCGCTGAAGTGGGCTAGATGCCAATCGTGCAGTGTTTTAACTTCAGCCACGGAGTCGTGGTTTCAAACTACGTTGGCAGACGGCGCAAGTGAAGGAGAGGAGATGAGGCGTGGTGAGAGGGAATGATCACGTATCAAGCTCCGCCCCCGCAGCTGCTCCTCGGTCTGAAACTGACGAGATCTCGGCCATGAATTCCTCAGTGCGTCTGGTAGTTGCTAGTCGTCAAAAATAATTTACCTGTCAAGGTATTTCCCCTTCCCTTTCTCGAAGGAAGTCCTTGTTCATAAAAGAACCGGTAATTGTTTGAAAGCCGTAGGAAAGGCAAGACACTCATTGCTACGAGTAGCAGATGCCGCCAACGTTGGACACCAGCAGAACGCCAGGCTCTGACACCACTGCACGAGTAGCCAACCACAATGTTGCTAGCTCCCATTCCAGGGAAGTTGGAAGGATAGTTGGTAGGTGCATAACCGTTTCCTTTCTGCCCACCGTCTGCCTCAAATCAGAGCAAGTGAGACCATTGTCTGCTCCTGGCACAGAGGGAACAGTGGTGTCAATGTCTGGCGTTAGGGTGCTGAACGTCAGTGTCATCTGCTAGTCGAAGCAGTGACCATCATACCCTTTCAACGCCTTTCCAAAATCCACTGGTTCTTCACAAATGAGAAAGGGGGCGGTAAATACCTCGAAGAATATGTTGTTTTTGTCGACTAACCCAACAAACGAGGAAATCACAGCCGAGATTTTATCTGCTGCGGACCGAGGAGGAGCTGAGGGAGTGGAGTTCCGTCGCACACGTGATCACTCTCGCCCACTGTGCCTCATCTGCTCTCCTTCACTTGCGTGCCACATACACTCAGACGGTGCATTGTCACGTGTCTTACCCCGACGTTCCGATTGCCTTACTACAGCCGTAGCGTCTGTCCATCACCAAATTAGTCACCGCCACCCAGCTCTACAGCTTTACCTAAAATGAATGACGACGGACAATTTGCTTGTTCTTTTTTAAGTTGTACTATTTGGTAGCAGCTCCATGACATAATATTAATAGCAACTTGTTCTGGAGCGAGGCAAGCAATGATCATGTTGTCAGTTTCTACATGCAGTTTGCTCACCTGATCTTTTAGGGAAAGTGAAGTGATGACATATTATGTTTTGTCCAGGAATCAAGCTTTTTTCAGATTCTTCCATAGAACTGAATGACGTCCAAGAGGACCGGCATGTTCAGTGCCCTCGTAAAAGACCCAAGCTTCCTCCAAAGTAAGTTGGGAGCAGATCTGACGCACGGGTGGGTTTGAACGAATGAGGACTCTACGCCATATCTGGAAAAAAAGTAAACAGTACACGGCAAATTCCAAAGGAATTTATTGGTGAATAGACATAGCAAGCTCAAATTTCTCTGGAATATGAGTGAGCCTTTTCTGACAAGAGACAGCACAGAAAATATGTAAGGATTGCGGGCACAGTAATCTGCAGAACCATTAAAATTTCAGGTAGCAACTAGCTGTTTCAAAAGTGGAAAAAAAGGGGGGCTTTTTTGTAGGGCAATGGTCGTTGAGGGCAAGACAAACATTGGCTATTCCCTGGCTTGCAAAACTTGTAAGTTCTTTTACACAAGAAGGCTTCCTACCAACAATGGTGTAGGTGTTACAGTTTGTTGAGCCATACTAGTACTTCGGGATGAGCAGTGTCCCATTGTTTTATTTTCGGACATTGAGTTGATGCTTGAAATTATGGCAGGATGATTGAACAAGTCTGACACACATTTCAAATTCCCTCTTGCTATGTCCAGTTACTAATATATTTTCAGTTTGTTTCACATTGTAAAGTTTCTTTTCCAGGTATACTGTTGTTTGGAGGGGGCAAATATAGTTTGCAATTGCCCTCTCTTTAACCCCCCCCCCCCCCCCCCCCCCCACACACACACATACACACTTTAGATTTCTTGTTTCCTTTGCAGGATATCTGATGACATGCTTGCAGCAGTAGCGGTGACACCCGACTGGGTGCTGAAACACTCAGGAATTGTAAAGCACAGCGATGATGCTACGAAGCGTAAGAAGTCCAAAAACACCTCGGACACTTGAAGTACAATAAAATGTGAAATGAACCAAGCTTGATCTTCCTCTATCATGTATAATGTTTTTTGCTTTAAACATTGCTATTGCTTAACTTTTACAATTGTAAAAACGATTGGTGTATTGCTGCCGACGTACCTAATAATGAGTGTATTTATTGTTTATCTTTCTCGGCACTTTCCAACTTCACTAAATATTCATCCAGCTAAGACAAAAATTAAAGTTGAGAATAGGGAACCATGCTGTATTCTGACTCAATGTGAACTTATCTCGGAGAAAACTAAACCCAAGTCGAGGGTCTCCAAACGTTTTGGCCACGGGGCCGGAAATTAGATAAAACAATATAAATGTGGAACAGGGGTTTCCCCGGGAATAGGAATTTTTTCCAATTTTTCCCGGGGGAAGGGAATAGAGGAGTAGTAGCGAATTAAGGGGGTACCTTCAGAAAAACAAGGGGGGGTAAACCCCCTTCCCCCCCCCTAGGGGGTGTGTAGGGAAATCACCAATGTGGAAATACTAAATAAATAAGCCTGAATAAGCATTTAGATACAGAAATTGAAACTAGAGTAAACATTAAAAGGAAATACAAGGTGGAAAAATACATATACTTTATTTTGAAGTGCAATATCTTACTATTTACGAGACTACAAAATAACTGTGACCCCGAGAACTCACCAGACATAAATCAAAGTGCATAGGAACTTAGGCATATGCACACAAGGCAGAAGACTAATGAAAATGGTAGATAAAATCACATCAGTGATAACTATGCACAATATAAAAGAGAATGCAATGGGATATTTTCATAGTTACGCAGACATGAAGGAGGGAACTATGAATAGGAATTCTGGTAATGACAATATACAAAAAATATGGCCAGATAATTGGCACTTTGTTGCAGTTTTCTATAGTCGGTGACAGGTCAAGAAGGAAGTGGAAGCTCCTACCGCCTCTTTCCACTTCGGCAGAGCCAACGCAGGAGAGGAGGTCGCCTCCCCTCCACCGTTCGCTTTGCTGAAGTGGAAAGAGGTCAGAGGAGCTCCATATCCTTCTTGACTTGTCACCGACTATAGACACGTGCAAATAGTAGATTTTGAGTTCGAAGCGAATTCGAAGTGGATAGTGGTTCTGGCCAAATATTTTTTAATCACATATCAATGTTTTTCTGAGCTTTTCACGACTGCACCATGCCTAAATGAAGACACATCTCAAATCGTAAAGGTTGTTCTCCAGCCTTCACTTGTCCATATCTAAGCTAAATTTATTCTAGCTATATTTATGAACTGACCTCAGAAAGTCCATTGCCTGCATGGAAATGGCAAATGATGCATTTGGCCAAAAATTAAACTTACAAGAGATGTCCAGCTATACCTAAGTAAGGAGATTTTTAATTCTCTTGCTAAATGAAAATATCCTTTATTACTTGGAATACATTTTAGCACTCAAAACACAAGGACAAGAATCAGACACCACAGTGCACTACTGATTTTATCACAATAAAATCACTTGTTAGTAGTGCACTGTGGTGTCTAATTCTCATCTTTGTGTTTTGAGCGCTAAAATGTATTCCAGGTTCCAAAACCAACTAGCCCAACAATCTACTCTACTGAAATCCTTTATTAAATCCCTAGAATTTGAGAAAATAAAAACAATACAATCTTGAATAATGAGCGTAGGTTGTCAGGACATCTCTGCCTAACTAACACTCTTACATAATAGCCAAAGCTTAATTTTGAAAATTTTACTTTAGTATAAACATCAACATTCACAAAGTTTCCATTTTGTTTTACATACACCATGCAAGCACATGCACCATCCCACTTCGAAAGTGGGCTTTACTTTTTCAAAGTGTTGATCATGGCGGGTTAGCCCCATTGAGTACATTTTTTACCAAGCACCTGCATCGGGTGTTACTTTTCCGCAGTGCACAGGTGCTCGATAAAAAGTGTGCTCAACACTTTGAAAAATATGAATATCAGAGATTTATCTCAAAGCGAATATTGAATAGAGTATTTAGAATGAAAACTACCAATTCGAAAATTAGAATATTTGCACACCAGTTTTCTCTTATTCTATCGTTTACTTTTAGTGCTTGTTGCAGCGGCAATGTTGAACGTAACTACAGCTTTTACTATGCCACCAAGACAGATATTTGGCTGTTAAATTTTTAATAGACCAGGCAAAGATGAAGCTTGGAGTTTCTCGTAGAAGCGTCACTATGCCTAAGGTGTACTCCAGCGACACTGCTCTATTTTCCATTTCGTATCCACGCTGCAATGCAATTGCAAATACAAAAAAAAAAAAAAAAGCTTGCAAAATGTAAAAATAGCAAGCTTACGGGGCTCCATCATTGATGTATAAGTAGACCGTCCGATTTCACTATGATATTGCTACACCACAGGATATAGCAGTCAGCAAAACTATTTAGCAAATGCACCACTCAATTCAAGTTTATGATGCAGTAATAATGGACCATTTTTTCTAAATTTAGCTCCAAGATTTTGTTCAACATCCTATTAGCAGAGCTCACACGTGATATCTAAAAGTCAAAAACCATGAATTAAAACAATGGCCCACAAAAATTGGTGCCCACGTCACAAATTACTAAGCAATCACCTACCCTAAAAGTTCTATAATCCGCATCTCTTTTATGATGAAGTATGCATGTCACAAGCCATATTGAAGTCAATCCAACGTAGTTTCACCTTCGGGAAGTGCGCAGCAATGCCCGGGGCACCTGGTGGTATGTTCAGTGCCAATTTCCCCCCCATGTCAAATAAACACACCTCGCATAAGATCAGCAACCCACGTCACTGTTCTAATTCCACATAACTACATGCTTTGCATACCATTACACCCAGTTGGGTGAGCCAAGCCTACTTGCCCTTCCTAGAATACAGTGAAGTTACTAGCAATCGTAACTCAAGCAAAGCTTGTCATGTAACGAGATATTTATTTAATGAAGGTGCGCAATGTGCATTTTTACTATATTCGAGCAAGCAAGACTGCCATAGCCTATGAAATGCCACAGAAAATGCTGCATCAGTTGCCAAGAGAAGAACATCCAGCCCAGTGAAGGTTTCAAGTTTTTATTACCCAATTTACACAATGCCATAGTATGCAGAGATATAAAGTAGTACATGCGTCCTAGCACACGAGGGGCGGTGGAAACAGGAAGGCAGATGAAGGAGCAATGACTACGTCCAGTTACCTCTCAGTCAGACGGACACAGACTGTCTCCAAAACAGAGAGAAACGCAAAATATCACTCCACAGACTTTGGTGCACACACTGTTCTCATGCCAATGGTGAAGACACAAAGACACACCACAAAAAGAGAAAAGAACGCACACAAACAAGTCCTTTCCTTACAACGCAACTGTCCAAAAACAACCACACGTTGGGGAAGAACCGAGAAAGTGGGCTTTCCCCAGCCCAAGGAATGGGTTGTCCCTCCGAGAAAAACAAGAAATGTCACCTGGCAGCAACATCTTCCAAGCACGGCCAACATGACCAAACCCCGCCCCTCTCCCGGAAAAGAAAAACACATAAAGTGTGTTTCTCCTCTCGGCCCAACCCGATGAAAGCGTGCCCGGACACCAGGCCGGTGACGCAAGCCAAATTGAAGAACAGGGCGGAATGTTAGCAAACTGAGCCAAGAGACTATTTTTCCCGCACGTTTTCAAAGAAACGACTGGTGTAAATTAATTCAAAATAGCCACAAAAAAAATCTTGCGTAAAACAATTACAGTATTGACGAGAAAACAAAACGAGCTAGAATTCCCCCTCGCCGTCGGCGACCAACCTCTCCCACTTTGCTCACCGACCCAGCTTCCAGACTTCAAAAATCGGAAGACAAGACGTGACAAGGAATGATCCGTTTCCCCAAAAAAATCATACCTACAATAAAAAAAATTAAAAAAAAACATTGGGGGAAGGCATCCACAACAGTAAAAATGAAAAAGGAACACATGCACGCACACACACACACACACGTCCACACACGGCACTGACTGTTCTCAAAAACGTTTACGGGAGCAGAGAAAGATGTGCACTACCAACTCAGGATCGAGCGAATGGAGGTCAACCGCTCCCATTGAAAGGAGTCTGCTACGGCAGAGACGACGGGGGGGAGGGGGCCAGAAAAAAAAAGAGTTGTGAGGATAAAGTGGGGCGACACGTAAAACAGGAGCTTCGGGGAACAGCCTGCGGGCATGTCTAGACAGAACGCCATCGTGTGAATGTCGCACATCCTACTGGTATTACTCCTGGCTCCAGAGAAACACCGGGGGTCAGCACCCCCTCCCCCGCCCGGTGCATGTGTCCGCGTGACAAACTGCCACCGCCCTGTACAGCGGCAGTGCAGAGGGGACAGGGGTTACTACGAATATTGCTTTCCTTTCGTGCCGC
Organism: Ixodes scapularis; assembly: GCF_016920785.2. Classification (NCBI taxonomy): domain Eukaryota; kingdom Metazoa; phylum Arthropoda; class Arachnida; order Ixodida; family Ixodidae; genus Ixodes; species Ixodes scapularis. Next base: position 103,798,563 of record NW_024609846.1, read on the forward strand.
TGTAATGTTTCTTTTTTATCTTCTTCCCTGGTTACAGAGGGTTGGAATGTTTGTCCGCAAATAATCGGTCCCCAAAGGAAGGTGTTGCTCGTAAGCTTGCCAAAATCTGTCCCGAGTTCTTGCAACACCGACTCAAGTTAGTCACCTCGCGTTGCCCCTAAACAATTAAAACGGAAAAAGAAATCGAGAGAAAGAAAATATTCGGTCAACACAGGTGAACGGAGATTCGTTCAAAATGCAGTTGGCGCGAAACCCCGACGACACGTGTGGCTCCGCGATGCAATGGAAGAAAAAAAAAGGCAAGCAGCAAGTTCTTCGTGGATTACCTTCATTCGTTTTAAAACAACTGGCAAGTTGGCACACACAACGCTTCCCGCTTGTTTTCATGTCTTCTCACCCAACCTTTTGAGAGGTACAGAGAGGCAAACGAGGAATTTGCGCAAACGAGAGAACGGGGCCGAGTATGCTACTGCGACAACCGGGGGCGTGCACGACAGTTGAAACTGAGCCGCCGACAGACCCGACGCCCGAGCGACCCCGGGGGCGGAGGATTGGTCGTTTCGCGTTCTTCGATCGCTCGCACGACTGCGAGCTTCCTCGTTCTCCGTCCCCCCGGGGGGCAGTAAGTAAAACGCCGGGTGCAGAAAGTCCTTGCAGAGAGCAGAGCCGTGCAGGGAAGGGAGGTTGCGCAGCACAGTTGCTGGGGGAGAGGGCGGGGGGGGGACCACTGAAAAGTCTTTGTCCAAGGTGTGTGTGCTTTTTTTTTTTCCTGGTTTCCCTTTCAAAAAAGATTGCTGGAATTTAGATTACTAACAGACACTTACTAGCCGCAAGACAGATCGTCGTTCGGCCATTTCTTTCTTTCCCCGTCTTCTTGGAGCCTATGCGCGTCCTTACGAGACGTCTTGATCTTCCACGTCTTGCACTTGCTCTTTCTGCTCCCCCTCGCCTGAAAGGGAAAGGACGCAAGGGTGCAGTCAGCGCTCCGAGGTGGGAAAATTGCTTTCGTTTTGTAATTAAATTACATTACTCATTACTTTGCCTGGAATAGCTCAAATGTAAATTACATAACAATTACTTCTAAAAAGTAATGACATTATTTCAAATTACCTTTTTTATCTCACTATACAAAAATCAATTATTTTCTTGCTACAGATAATTTTAGTCACATATTAATTTTTCATCCACAAGCCACCGTATAAAGCCTGCCACACCAGGCTCAAGGCGTAGCAAAGCCCCCCCCCTTCCAATGCAGCAAAGTGCTTGGCGCACCGCTTACCCCACCCCCCGGGGTGGTGCTACGCTAAATGGTCACGCTGAGCCACGACATCAAACCAACAGCTCCAAACCATTGCCGAAACTTTCTCACACGGCCCTGCTACAGTGCTACCAGCATTAACGTTAGCAAGCGAAACACGCACGGGGTTACCGCTACAGCGCCAAGGATGTGTCTCCAACTGGTGCGTTTCGCGTCCCACTCCGCCCGTACAATGAAAGAGGTGTATGGGCGGCATAGAAATCTCCGACCGGCAGGAGACGCGTCCCGGGCAGGCGACTGAGCGAGAGACGCACCCTCTCCGTCGTGCTGCATGTCGGAGGTCCAGAGGGTGAGGTTGTCCCTGAGCAGCTGCATGATGAGGGTGGAGTCCTTGTAGCTCTCCTCGCTCAGGGTGTCCAACTCGGCGATGGCGTCGTCGAAGGCCGCCTTGGCCAGCCGACAGGCCCGGTCGGGTGAGTTGAGGATCTCGTAGTAGAACACCGAGAAGTTGAGGGCCAGGCCCAGCCGGATCGGGTGCGTCGGGGGCAGCTCCGTCATGGCAATGTCGCTGGCCGCCTTGTAGGCCACCAGGCTGTTCTCCGCCGCCTCCTTGCGGTCGTTGCCCGTGGCAAACTCCGCCAGGTAGCGGTGGTAGTCGCCCTTCCTGCAACGGAACACACCCGCGGGCGGGTGGGGCTCAAGAAAATGCCGTAGGGACCGCCCGCATCAGTAGCAACTCGAAAGGCTGAATGGAATTTGCGCCTCCGTGGTCGCCAACGAGACAAGAATGGCGGGTCAGCCCTCTCGCATGCCTGGCCTCCAGCACACACTCGTTCCTTTCTGCCGTGCTTTCGCCGTGCGCGCTGGCTCAAGGCTCAATGGTAGACGCCAAAGAATTGTCAAACGCAAGATGCTCGATGTGGAGCAACTGAAAGACCTCTCTCCCTGCAATTCTTATCCTGTCGGTGACTGTAGAAAAAACTTGCATGGCCTTGTTTTTTTATTTTTCCAGTTCAAAAACACTGGAGGTTTTAGGGTATCCCTCAATGTTCCAGACACTTTCTACACAAATAACTTCTTAGCATTGAGAGAAACTCTAAGTATCTCCGAGCGAACTACTGCGATTGCTGCGACCTTCGAAAGGTTGTGCCGAGAGCTTGTTGCACAAACCCTCCATCTGCAACACCTAATTTTGAAGCTGCTTGTGCCACGTGAAAACTCCCTCTTTACATACAAGATCGGCTCAACTCCATCCAGGTTAGGTAATATTGTGAACAGTTCAGCAATGCTTTGCAGACTATACTTACATGGCTCAGGTGTACCTAAGGCAAACAATTAAGGAAGAAAAAAAGCTCAGATAAGAATGTAGCCGATGCCACTTTGTGTAAAAAAAGGCAACAGAAGTAGAAAGAGAAAAGCATACCCAAGTGCTTTGGACTACTGCACTTTGTTCAAACTAATGTTGGCACGCCAGAGTAACGGGACAAGACACTTCCTTTAATACAAACCTCAAATTTGGGGGTTTCGCGTGCCAAACCAACAGAGGACATCTGGCACGCCCCAGCAAAGGTCCGTGAATTAATTTCAGTTCTGATCCCCTGGGGATCTTTAGACTAACAACCTGAATCTCGGTTACACGGAACTTTCTCCCCAATAAGTCTCAGCCGGAATGCGATCACCTCGGCCGGGATTCAAACCAGCCAATTGGAGATCTCTAGGCCAGCGCTTTGACTCGAAGTCACCGAGGCGGCTACACCAGAAGGTCATGTTACGGGGTCAGCACTCACATCTTGTAGTAGAAGACCTTTGACTCGCCAGTGGAGGCCGTTGGGATGAGGTGCTTGTCCAGAACGTCCAGGATGTCCTGACAGATCTCCCTGAGCTCAGCCTCCACCTGGTGGGAGCAAGACAACAGTCCACCTATTAAGCAATCGGATATCTCCTAGCAGTGCAGCTGATAGGAATCTGAACTTCATTCTTAATTGAGACGGGGGGCTCCCATCTTCCTCGGCTGTGTTTGTGCTTGCGCAATGAAGATTTGTGACGAGCACACTCTTTCACTATTCGATAAGGAAAAAGGATTTGCCCCCCAACAGTGCAGACACTCGCTGGGCTGCAAGTTGCGTATCAATGCATTGTGTGATCTGTGACAAGCAAGCACAACCCCTAAAAAAGCTCAAGTAACCAAGTCACGTTAGGTTGTCCCCTTTTTCAACTTTTTTTCAACATAATTTGGACGCTTTCTTTCTGAAATTCAGTAAACAGGCATACTTCAAGCACTGCAGCCATCCCATTCCCTTTCAAAGTTCTAATGTGAAGCACTCTAGAGGAGAGAAATAAGACTGCATGTTCAAAGGCAGAGAGAGGAGGGTACCTGTATCCGGTACTGGCGTATCATCTCGAGCCTGCCCTCCGAGCCCTTGTTCTCCTCCTTCTGCTCGATGGAGCTGATGATGCGCCACGAGGCACGCCGGGCCCCGATCACATTCTTGTAGGCCACAGAGAGCAGGTTGCGCTCCTCCACCGTCAGCTCCACGTCCAGGGACGCCACCCGCTTCATCGCCTCCACCATTTCTGAAATGCGCACGACGGTTCCCTTGGCACTCCGTCTTACACCGGTGGGCTTATTCCATTTACCTGCATCAGCTTACACCGGTGCACAGAAGTGCACGGCAGCGTGCTTCCAGTACATGTTTTAATATGGGCTGCACTGGTAAATCAACTACGACGGCAGGCATCCGGTGAAACTGAATCTGATGCACAAACTGTTGGCAGGCAAATCTAATGTGGCAGCAAGAGCTTAAAACCAAGCAAAAGGCATCTTCAGGCACAATTAAATAGGGTCTAACGCAACCTCCAGTTTAACTAGGTTCCAATACTGACAGTCTCAAGTAGAAAACACTCTGCTGAGTGCCTGTTGCTAACAGTAGCCATTACTAAACAAATTGTCACTTCGAGAACCGTAGTAAAGATAGTATGGCACCCTGCGAAGCGTAGCAAATCCCCCCTTTATGCGGTGAATAAAGACAATGTTTATGCGGTGAATAAAGAGGATGTTTCCAAAACTGTGTGAAGTAACAAATTCAGCAGGGAAGTGCAAAATGGCTCACTCTTGAAGAAAAAAAAATGAAAACTTGTTCTTTCTGCGGTATAATTGTTCAACACAAAGTACAGGGCACAGTTCAACATTAAGCCGGAACCGGGAGTTTTAAGTGTCCAAACTCTGCCTCAGTCTTGACAAACTCTGCTCTAACAAACAAGCTTACTCTAGTCATTAAAAAATCATTCCAACAAACCTGCTTTTTTTTTTTTCTTTGCAATGGTTTAGCTAGAGGTTGGCATTTTTGGTTGACCTTAGTCACCCTCACTGCCCCACTCACCAAGTTCTCACTCATGAACTCAAACTCTTCGAACTGATGAACAAACCGAACTCACTGAACTCACTCCCTCATCGAACTCACTCAGTAGTTCTCGCCCTCACCGTAGTTGCAGTACTGGCGCTCGTGTTACGTCACTTTTACATCTATGCCACAATCGCTGCAGTCTTCCATCGCCTGCAGTTACGTCACGAAGTGAAGAAATGTTTTGTCTTTTTGTATATTTTCCTTCGACTCCTTCCACGCGCCTTCCAAGGGCGTATCATTGCAAATTTCGTGAAGCAGTATTCTTCATGCTGTGCGCTGTTTGTTTCAAACATTCGCGACAACTTTGCGGAAGTATGAAGTGAGCGTGTGCATCGTTGTTTATACAGGTGTGAATTGATATTATTCCAACACATACCACCGTGGGTGTGTTTCTTTTTTTTCTTCTGCATAGTATATTGCAAACTTTGCGTTAATGTTAGGACGGTTTGCTCAGCAATTCATTGGAGAGCATAACTATTTCGAAACGGTCTCTTTGTAACTATCGTCGTTCCCACAAATTATTTCACCTAAAAAAACTTTGTGGTGGACGTTTTTTTTTTTGTTTGTTTTCTGAAAGAAGGAATAAGTGAACAATTTTATATGTACCATATTATTGTATATTAATTTTTTTTTTATTGCGTCTTGTTTTCAATTGCATTGCACATATCAATTAAAACTGGAACAAAGTAATCTACCGATTCTGTGCCTAGCAAAATTCTATACTTCATGGATCCTGACACAAAATCGTCACCGGTGTCAGATGTCTTCGGTATTCTTGTGGCTTAATGTGTGCCAGTGTTCAAACTTGTCAATATGTTGAATACAAAAACTACATGTAAGAAGTTGTGTTTTCTATTAAAATCATTTATTAGTTTTGGATGGATGGTAATTTTTAATTTGTCTTCACTAATTTGAATGAATACACGGCCTACTGATGTAAGTGCAAGTTCTTTTAGCTTTGATTTTTAAATCACCCAATTCCTAATTTACCTCATTCAAATTACCTAATTCAAATATCCACACTATATATTAGGAGAGGGAAAGGTGCGGTCATGGAACTTCATTAAACGGTCTACAATACTTCAATATTGTGCTAGATACGAAAAATTGGGACACTTAATTTCTTAGTGCGGGGAAGACTGCTTCCGTGTACATGCATATGTGCATGTGCACATATATATACTTGCACATGCACGTATATACATTATTTTTTTTTAAATACATAGGTTCGGATTATGCACACTTCCCTCTGCTATTTACTCGTATAAGTATAAACCACGTTGCTAAAAAGACAAATAGCGCTCCTTATAAACGACTGAGCAAGCTATACGTGTTGCTAAATAATATATAGGAATCATATTTAAATACTATTGGAGCTAGTAAGAAAACCCTTTCTCCAGCACGCAAAGCATTTCTGGGTGCAGCCAGTATTCCTACTATGCTCAATGGCCCCCACTTGAGCAACTAATGGGGTGGCTGATAGCAGGTTAGGTACATAGATTTGTTATCACCAACATTAAGTGAAAGCAAAAAGATTGTTTGATATCTTTTTGAATGTAATCTAGAAAATTATTGTCTGCAAGTGTTTTATGACAATCCACAATCAAATAAACTTTTATGCTACCAAATAGATGTAGCAGCCTTTAAAACCAATTGCAAACAAGTCCAGCGTTCCGGCCATACCTGAGCTGTTGTCTGCATATTTTTTTTTTTCTTCAGAATTCCAGGCTACAACTTGAACAAACAAGTATACAGGCGAATCGCAACAGTTCCCAGCCGGCTTTTATTTTAATATTGGCTTCAGAATCAGCAGCCGTGCATAAGAGGAGCGCACTGGGAATAGCAAAGTCTGCCTTCAGGCGTACCGGTGTAGCGCCCAGTTTTTCTCCTCCACTAAACAAAAATATGCCGCGTGTATATTGATGCTTCGCATGAGGGCAGCCGAGGCAAGCAGGAGACCTCTGCCCTCACTCGGTTCACCCTGTAACAAAGCAGCGACCAGCGGCAAATGACCACGCCAACCCCCGCGAAGCGAGCAAGAGCCAAAGAGCGCAGATATATCAGTGGGCACTTTTCCTTCTTTCTCATCACTCGTAGAGAACCAGCAATACGAGCTAACAGCACCATTGAGAAGAGAGCATCGACTCAATTTCCTTGGAAATGTATGGAGAAGTCACATGACTTGCCCTTCCTCGATGTTGCCCCACAAACCCTCACCAAACCAAGCAAAAGGCCATTCGGGTACCTTATGCCTCGCCAGAGTCATGAACTCATGCCCCCTCACCGAACTCACCAAATTCATGAGCTCACTGAAGTCACGCCCCTCACTCAACCTCAAAATCACGAGTTTTCGAGGCTTATGAATGCACTCAACCTCACCTCACGTCTGATCGGTGAGGACGAGTGTGGTGAGGGAATGCACTCATGAGTGAGTTTTGCCAAGGTATGGGCTTAGCTGGTTCACCTTGACTACATTACCTGCCATTTCAACATCAATTCTGTGCATTACTGTTTATGCACTAAAATAAAAAAATAAAAAATAAACTTCTGGAATTGTGAAAAGCTTGAAACGGTGATGCTATATTTGATACTTTGGTGTAACAGTTTGGGACACACTGAATTAAGATATTTGCTTTTGCATTTAAGGTAATTTATTTGTTATTGTTACAGAATGTCCATATTTTAACCCCCAGAACCCCTACTTTATCTTTCTGACATCCCTCTTGCAAGAACTACTGGGTGCAGCATAGTAACTGGGAACAAAATGTGTTTATTGTTTTTAGTGGTGACATGAATAGCATCATGTTAGGAAGCATAAGGTAACAAGCAGCACAGAAACAACATGAACTGCAAAGAATGCAATATTGGGTGCAGCATAATAACTATGCACAAAACTTGTTTATTTTTAAGTGGCGACACAAATATCTTCCCTATGGTTTGTAAGGCATCGCCTTAAAAAGCTTGAGGTAACAAGCAGCACAGAGACAACATGAACTGCAAAGAATGCTATATTTCACCAAGTGCCTTAAAGAATCGCAAATTGCCTAATTTCCGAGAATTAAGGTTAAGTATTGGAAAATTCAAGACAATGCCATAATAATCAAGCTGTAAATCTTCCCTTGGTCAGAAATTTTAAAATTTCTCAAAAATCTCAAATTTTTGAGATTTTTCTTTCAAAAATACAAAGAAAAACTTGGTTACAGATTTTGTTGTCTGGTGGCATAGATGCCTACAAAAACTGTTGTCTTTCCCACTTTGTAGAAAGACAAACTACAATAACACTAACAATTCAACATCTTGGTCAAGTGGTGTCGGTCCACTCCAGTGTGCACCAAGGCTCTGTACTTGGACTTCTTTTTACCTACATTAATGATCTACCATCTTGTGTCTTCTCATATTCGTTTGTTCACTGACAACTGTAGTTTTCTAGGAAGTAACTTCGGATAGCAACAACTCTCCAATCTGATCTTAACGACATCTCTGCATGGTGCAAAGTTTGGTGCATAGAACTCAACATTATCAAATGTAAATTTATGCACATGTCCAGATTAACTCACAAGCTACCCTTTTACTGTTTTAAATGGACCCTAGAAGCCATTCGTTGGTCATCACCAAACTTGGCAATAAAACACGACAGACTTTGCGAAGAGAAGGAAAAAGATAATAAATTATGTTATGAATGCAAAGTCAGCCAAAAAGAACAAATACTTTGGAAACATATAATTGACTGAGTAAGACATTCCTATAAGAAAACCTTGCTAAAAACAGTACATTTGTTATATACCAAGTAACAGGTGCCTCTGAAGAAAGTTAACACCTCAAAAAATACAACTACAGGTTATAAGATTTTTTTTTTTTTCAGGCCTCTACCTGTATTTTACGGTCAATTTTTTTTTTTTTTTTGTCTACAGAGCTGTATTCACATTTTCTAAGGTTTAGTACAGCACACAACTTGAAGGCTTCACTTGGCATGTGGAGGAATAAAGTAAAACGCGGGTATTTCCTAGGACACAGAGACAACTGACCAAGGGATGATTGTTTTCACATCATGAACAGATGGTGCAATCCTGGCTGATCAATGCATTCATTACTCTAAGTTTGGTCCGACATTTGAAGTGGGTACCGGCACGTCCTAGTAGATGTGTATGAAATCATGATTACTGTTACACATAAAAAGTATTAATTCTTATACACACACTGACTCAAGGCTCCGGAAACCGCAAAAATCTATCCACGAAAATTTTTTTTACATGTGTTCAGTAACTGCCTTTGGTAGTAGGCTTCTGTAGAACGCAAATCCCCCTTGAAAAAAAAAAAAATTCAAACTGAACACGTCACGAGACGTATACGCGCACCAATTTACTGCAGAGCGTGACACAGAAAGAATAAAACAAACTCGGAACAAGGGACATCGTACAAATCTTTCATTGAGAGCTACGTTCGTCGTCCCTTTTCCCGAGTTTGTTTTATTCTTTCTATGTCAAGTCAACGTCTACGACGCTAGCGTGATGAATGCACCCACGCAGTAGTCACACCTGCTTTCCCCCGGTCGCGCAACAGTCACACCCGCGACTGCCAACTGAAAGCTCTAGAATTCTTTCGAATGGAAAAGTACGGCTATTTCCTTTCGAGTTGGCGCGCTGGCGTTAACGACCCAAGAAGCGCGTGCGAACGTTTCAGCAGGCGCACGCGCGCCGGCGCAAGCAAGCGGTAGCTTCTGGTACACTGTAGAATAGCCGCGTACGCGAAGAGTAATGACCGCACAGCAGCCAATCGACCAAACTCTCGAGAAACGCTCGTGTCATCGGTGAGCTTATCCTTTCGGGTGACATTCCGTTATGGGCCTGATGGGGCTGAGGGAGCGACGACAAAGCAGTGCACGGCTGAACACCCCCCTTCCCCGCACTGCCGTTTTCCTCCATGCCTTTCGGGGTCAGTGCTACCCTGATGCGTACACAACCGCTTAGTCAAGGAAACAACACTGTCTGGCGCCCGTAAGACTTCAAAACCAAGGGGCTGACGGCACACAAACCATCACGTGTGCAGCCATTACCAACCCTCCTTTGCTACGGTTCAAACAATTTACTCGAGGCCAGTTAGACCGTGAATGGGAAGGAATGCACCGAGGCATTCAAGGTCACCGTGCGAGCAAACAAACCAAAAAGTGAGGACCTCAGTATTGTGCACTATCTGTCTGCATAACTGAACTTTACTTCCCCGGCACTGATTCTGCCTTATCTCATAAAATAAAGCGATCCAGCTTCTTCTCGGCAATTAAAACGACGCCATAACAGCGGCACTAGTAAAACTTTCGAACAGCTTCCTATAGCGACAAGGTTTTGACACCCGCATGTAGTTTCCAAGGGTGCCTTTTACACCACTAAAGAACAGGCTCCCAACTACAAGCATAGGACTTCCAATTGCTTTCCATCTACAACTTCCATTTACAAATACTTCAAGAGAGGTATAACACATAGATACAAAACCCCAGTTAGTCATTTCTGGCGCGTTAAAATAACACAATACTCCGCGATAAGCTGCGCTGCTTGCTCTGGTTAAGCTATGTCTGATAAGCGTGAAAGACGTTGCGGGAATCAGAGCAGCTGTCAAAATGTTTGCCTCGCCTAAGAACAAGGGTTCAGCTCGTCTGCTATTTCGATACATACGCGAATCTATGTACCACCATTTTTACCCTCCTGCATTGTTTCCTGTGAATTTATAATTTGATAATCAAAGCCGCCCGATATTGGCACCAGTGAGGCCCAGTCACAAGAGAAATTCCACGCACGAAAAAAATCGCACATCGAACTGAAGTCTGGGAAGGAAATTGCAAGGAACATATCAAATACTACGAAAGTCAGCTGATCGAAAACATGACGCAGAAGAAGTGATTGTGAGCAAATGCGACTTGTAGAAAAAGCAATGAAAAAAAAAACAAAAACCGTTTACGCCATTCACTTAAAAAATAAAACAAATCAAAGTTACGTTAACCTGCTCGAGACGTCGCACTGCGCTCATTCCCCGTCGAAAAATGCCTCAGCTAAACCAAGCAAGCGCACAATTCCCAGTTTAGCATCGCAGCAATTTCGGCGATGGGCGAAGCAGCAAAACGACTCGCTGGCACCAAGTGTCAAAATAGGGGACCCCCCCCCCACTCCCAAATGCCATACATGTTGGTCGCCATCCGCCAAATGCCTCCGCAACCGCGATTACTGCAACGCTCAAAGAATAAACGAATGGGACGTTTCAGAGCCGTTCGAAGGACACGGGAATGCGACAAAAAATGCCCTAGAGATTTCTTTCCTCCGCAAAACTGGACATTGCAAGCGTGGGTAGGGCCCGCACGAGATTGCACGGAGATTATCGCCGCACTGCAGTCAGCGATCGTCCCGAATTTTCAAGCCCGGAACCACCGCAACGTGGAGGCTACGAGTGCGTCGCTCCTCCTCGTCAATTACGGGCCAAACTCTGGGCAAAGGATTTGGCGAAACAGCAGGGATAAAAAAGACGTAGGCCTAACTGCGGTGCCAAAAAAGAATGAGCCGAAAGGGGAGCTTACCATCGTAACGTTCAGCCTGTTCCGCTAGCTTCGCCTTGTAAACGTTATCTTCTCTCTCGGCCATGGTGAACTAGGAAGGGACAAACTATACCGGCGTGAAAAAGTAATAACTTAGTTGTTTCTTTCACAAATAAAGCCGCTGCAAAAGTCTGATCCACCTCCCGGTCACAACCAGGCCTAACACTTTGCCGCCACGGAACGGTGGATCACTCCGCGCCGCCGAACAAGCCGAAGGACCGAAGGGCGCCGATGCTTTACCGGACCTCCGAGATTAAAGTAGTTCCCGCACCGCACGATTCACCCCCCTTGCGGCTGTCACTCAAATTATTAGTTATGGTTGGAGGAGCGCTATTTTGTCTTTGTGAATTGGTTGACAATGTCTCTACCAAGGTCTTTGCGAACAATTGCGCAAAGTCGTTTCCGAAGAAGTCGTCAAAACACGCCAGTAAATGCCAGTAAAACAGACGGGCCTATGAGCTTACACCCACGATTGCCTCCGTTTCCTCTTCTACATCGACAACAAACACACACGCGTTGAGGACTTCAACGGACGTTGTAGGAAACTGCCGCTCCTGCGGATCACAGACTTCCCGTCTGCAGCCTTAACGGCGTGCGATATGCATTTACGAAAACAAGGGGGAGATTAAAGGCTCTTTAAATCTAACTTTGCCGGCGCTTCTTACCACGTGGTGAGCAACGTGGTAATCATGCCACCACAGAAAGGGGTGTGGTCAAAGGCGATGACCGCAGGCGCTCGTAGTCTGTTCATACTGGTAACTTTGCCAAACAGTAATTAAACATGACGAAGATACATAGAAAGGGGGGACGGACTTTGTAAGTGTCTTCATGTTTAATTACTGTTATCAATACGTTTGTTTCGTACTTACTTTGCCAAACAGGTTTATTTTTATTTTCATATAGAAGAGATGATCTGTCTGTTGTTTTTGGGGCACGTGATCAAAACCGCATTGTTCACACCAAGGCCCACATTTTTTCTTCCCCCCCCCCCCCCCCCCCCCTTCTGGTTGATACTACCAACCCAAGCAGCTGGTTAGAGTAGCTGTTAACCTTTATTACTAGGACCTAGTTTCACTTGAGAGCAAACAGGCCCACAAAAGACAACGGCAATTTCTTCTAGGACCACTTGTTCACAAACATGCCCCATCATGGCCAGCTATGCTGTTTGTTTGCTTAGAAAATGGCCCTTGACTCCGGTGTGTTGAGACAGCCAGTTGGATGCTGGGAAAGGAATTTTACGTGATGGTTCACGCCCCCGAGAACATAAGGTGGTCAACGGGGCATGCAAAAGAGCACACGTCAAAAACCAGCAACGAAACAATATTTATGAAAGGTGTGGTGTACAATGTGTCTCAAAGACGGCGGTTTTATTCACAAGCCAATATATGTCTGCATAAATATGTATTCCAATACTTCCATATCTTGCTGTACATGGTTTGCATCTGACAACATTGCACTATCCTGGTGGTCATCCGTACCTGCTCTTGACAGGAACAAATTCGGTGGTATAAAATGTATGCTGCAGAAAGACCACCAAAAAGGCAACTGATGCAACATGAATGTAAGCCATGTATTAGTGTTTGGATTGAAGTATAACACCCAATTTATTTGACCATTAATTTTGTTCAGTCATTGCTGGCAACAAATTGAGTGGTGGCAATTTGAAACCACTTACATGTCTGAACTTTAAACGGCCACTAGTAGTGGCCAGGACTGTACAACGGGGTTCATAAAGGCTAATTTATTGGAGGATTCAGACATTCCAGGTGAACTATTGACTAGCAACTCTTAATGCAACTTTTACTCTGTGTTCAGTTCTCAAAGTCTACAAGCCAATTTCATGTTGAGCAAAACTAAAAATGCCAATGATAAGTAGGTATAAGTGTGGAAAATGCAGCATGATGAAAGAGAACCTGAGGTAAATGGTGTTGAAGTTCTAAAAGTTGTAATGAAACTGGAATTTTTCAATCAAATAAAAACAAAGCTGTTGCTTGATTATGGACAATTTCATTTGATAAGCACTCATAAAACGTCATGAAAACAAAAATCGGCACTTCAACGGCCTGAAAGCAATCTGGTCATAAAATTCAGCGTTATTCCCAAGCTAATTGATAGTGTCATCAAAACGGTGAAGCCTGTATAAGGGTGATAAAAAAAAACAAGTTGACATAAAAATAAGCCTATAGAGCAGTCCAGGTAAATAATCTCAAAATCTAAGTACTTATCCTTACTAAATCTCAAATTTTAAAACCACATCATCAGAATACCGCAGCCCATCATGAATTTTTACTGCAACGTAGTTGTAAAATCAGCGCTCACAAAGTTTCCTTTTTGTTTTTAATAGACCCGACGCTTGTGTGTATAACGTCCCCCTCTGGAGGAGTGTTTTCTCTTTCATACGAGGGTGCACTGTGGTGAAGCACGATACAAAAACTTGCAGTTTGCAGTTGTGGCTTCATTGCAGTGCACCAGTGTGCAGTGACAAGTACACTCAACGAAGTTAACTAACACACAAGATCAGACCACAAGCATTACGGGCAATTCACACACTTACGTTGAGTCCAACTCAGTGCGACTGACATCGGTTTTTAAGCCCCTTACGACCACGCCGCACAGCAGCAATGGTGGTCGTAAGCCCCTTCAAACCCCATTGCCACAGCAAACCATAAAAGGATTAACGTCTCAAGCCGTTGCCGTTGTACTCGGCCGAACGCATGCAAGTGTGTAAATCAGCCTTAAGACTTCTGAGTACTGTCAGAGTTTGATACAGACATCAATTCAAGTAGTACACCATTTGACAAACAATAATCAGAAGTTCTGAAAATTACCACCAACCTACAGTAACGATCCGGCCTGAGCAATTATATTTTCAGCATAAATAAAGTGAAATTAAGTTTTAAAACAATGTTGCCACAAATTTATCCATTTCGGTGAAATGTAGCAGGATATAGCATAGCAAGTCCTTTGGCACAAACTGTGCAGCAATCACCTGACTACATGTGCTGTTTTGACTGCTGTTTTGTCGTGAGCTCTTCTCCCTAATGGCTGTCGCCATGGCTGCCGCACATAATGCATACAGCAGCATGAGGCACCAACGTCGAAGAAAGAAGGTAGCAAGCGGCAAAAGTACTAGTTCCAGACTTCTTTTTTATTTCCTCGCTTATCCAAATGCGACATATTTACAAATATGACTGCAAAACCGCAGGCGGAGCGGGAGAGGCATGCTTACACACTAGTTCATGCACACGGGGTCTTGCGTTTCTGGCCTGCGACATACACAGTCTCCTAATCGCTTCACTTACGGACTCGCACTTAGGCTAGGGGTCCTTTAACCGTGGTCAAGCGAAGTGTTGCGAGCTACGGACGTCTTCAGGGTCTCCCTGCTGTGGCCCTGCTTGGAGCTCACCGATGCCAGTAGGATTGTGATGTCGTCTGGCTTCCCACCTGCAACCATCAAAGCATGCCACAATAATTTATTTATTTCAATGAAACCCCAGGCAGTTCTTAGTACTGCCATCCTTCATTCACCCCTCTACAACAGCTAATGTAGCATGCAGGTCAGTGCAGCTTGCACAAAGTAGAAAGGTTTGCATATTAATATGACTTACTTCTCCATGTGCAGTGATTAGGAATATTTTAAATAATTCTTACTGCAGGACACAACTTTACTGAATATTTTCAAAATCTTTCTGAGGGAAAAAATTAATGTTGATAGTTACAATTTGACACCTACTGCACAAATCCATGGGGTATGCAAAAAATGACGACGACCCTCTATTCAATTTTCTCATGCCCATGGGGATAAAGTAAACCTCTGGACGAGGCATGATAAAGAGTAAATATAATTATTGTGGCGACAGACTACTGTAATAACAAATACGCCCTGCATCATTACCAATATAAGCAAGTTCAGCCGTAACTTGCATGTAAGGAAAATAAAAAGAGCTCATTGAAATATATCCACTGCGACATATTAGGTACCAGTCAACAACCAAGACATGTTTCTCTATATCCTATACATATTTTAGTTTAAAGGTCACCCACGAGAAAAATAACTTGGTGGAACAAATGTCGCACACCTGCGGTTTGACGGAGAGATGCTACAAAACTGATTTTAGAAACAGCTGCGACACTGTGACACCTGCTCGCATGCCGCAAAATGGGATGCAGCAAGTCTTCCTTCCCACGGAGCCTAAGGGCATGAAAAGAGCCCACCCCAAGTTTCTCTATGAAGATAACTTGCACTCCCGTTTCGATAACACCATCCCATGCAGGGTTCCCAGTTGGACGTGACAACTTTGACCCTTTTTCTCTCTTACAGAACAGCCATTACCGGTGAGGCTTCGCGGCGGATCCCTGTGCGCATGGTGTAGCCCACTAAGTTTAGCGAGGAAACGCTTCCCACTAAACTCACTAGCGAATCGCAATGTCACGTGGTGCATTTCATCGATTTAGTGGAGAAACCGTTACGCCAAATTCAGCCCGAAAATTCCGACGTCTCGCGACGGCGTGACGTCACGTGACCGTGCAACGTCCCGGCGTCACGTGTCCCGGTTTCACGTGACAATACAATCTTAGCACCTATGGCAATTTTTTAACAACGGAAGAGAATGTGCAGCGTCCCGAATGCCACCTCAGTTCACTTGCGGAAAAACAATAAAGAACCATTTTTTTTTTGGCAAGTTTGGAAAAAGTGGGTGAAGGGGTCAAACGGTCGCTTGCCGATGGTGTCGATGCCGTTGTCGCGCGCCCTGAGGCTGAAGGGGGACAGGTGAGACTCGTCAAAGGCCAGCCTCCTTGCCTGCAGCGCCAGCGAATTCACCGTCTGCTGGATGCTGTCCAGGCAGGGCTCCTGCACAAGCAAAAACGCTCGGAACATCCTAATCACGCAACGGCAGCTCGCCGTGCCTGTTCATGCGAAGACGAACGGGACGCCATTCTTTTTCTTCTACGACGGCGGGTGAGAAATTGCATAGAGACAAACACGTTGACCATAACCACGAAATGCCGAGCATGCGCCCGTGTCAAGATAAGTGACCACCCCTACTTTCGAAACATTTGAAATATGGACAAAGGCCACATCAGCTCACCTTACTAAACTTCCGAGCCCGCCGAGCGATCCGGGCTGCTCGTTCGTGTCGGCCGGTTCTACGAGAAGCCAATGCAAGGCAGCGAAGATTTGTGCACGTGCACTGGTGCGAAGCAGTGAAGCTCAAGGCGAAAGCGCTGGTGCAAAGCGGGCTAGACAAGAGCGGCATGGCTGCTCTATAAATGAGGGGCTCCGCCAGACTCCTATACCGCCCCTACACCCTTCCATCAGATCGAACGGGGACCTACCCTACAACGTGCCCCCACCGCTTTACTGCTCTCAGACCTAAGAGGCACCCATTTTTTCGCGATTAACTCAAACGTTTTTGTGGATGCTCGCTCGGTATCTTATGACAATGTTACGCAAGATTTAGTCGGAAGTTGCAGTGAGATTCCGGATCAACTATTCCTTCGTGAAAACTTTGTCGTACGGCACTTGGAGCATATTAGGATTGCCGTTAGGATTGCGTGCTTTGCTCGCAAGCAATGCGTCTCAAGTTGGCATTTTTTGCTGCTTGAAGTTATGGTCGCGTTATTAGGGTCCCTTTTTTTAATGCAGTAGAAATATAGTGGCAGAGAAGCACCACTCAACCAGTTCTTTTAATGAAAGACCATTGCTGCTGACAAGACTACTAGTCAACGAAACATCACTCGGAGGAATATGTGTTATCGCATAAGATCTCAGCGTGCTTGGTAATAAAAGGCACACCAAAGCTCATACAGAAAGGATGTAAATACTTTAACCACTATAATTTCCACATTTGTGTTAGCCGTGATTTCTTGACCTAAACAAGATTATTCGTTTTAATACAGTCGAACCTCGATATAACGAACTTCAATGTAAAGAAATCCTCGATTTAACGAAGTATTTTATTTTTCATAATTTCTTGCCCATAGACCCCATGTATATTTAATCTCTATATAATGAAGTCTATTTTGCTTGCTATTTCAAAAAAACGAAGTGCCATTGCCATAGAAGGCAATAAATAAATAAACTCTAAAGAACAACTTCGCAAAAAAATTGTGGGTAAAAAAAAAAAAAATATATTATGCGCAAACGCGAGCGCTTGATAGGTTACTTCACGGGGACAGGCCTTCCAACGTTCCTAGGCTGCCCGAGGATGCGGCGCCGGTAGCGCCGGCGAAGCATGCGGCAAAGCGCATTCCGCGGGGCTGGCCAGAAAATGCCAAGCAAAAAGTTAACACGGCATAACAGCATCACCACTGACATTCACTGATCATCATAGTCCACTGTACCGCGGTTAGCGCGGGAGCCAACTTCAGCAGGGGAGCGACGTGATGGCGCGACCGCACGGGCAGTGCCATCTAGGAGAAGACCGATTATCGTCTTGCAAGCGTGATGTAAAGCAAAGGCGCAAGCACACTGTGGGCGCAAGGGGGCAAGTAAACTGTGCGGGCAAGAGTGCTGTGAAGGTTGGAAACATTGGCACCGCCTAAACAGCTTTATTTTTCAACCGGGCGGTTCACTCACGTGCTTGCTGCCATAGGGTAACGTAAAGTTCTTTCTTTGGATGAGAAAGCAAAGGTTTGGATGCCATCCTTAAGAAACTGCCGAGATCACGAGCACTCGGGAAGTGCTCGACGCAATGGACGTACTGAGGAGGTACACGGCGTCGCATGGGCAGCAAGACGGCGTGCAAGCGCTCTGGGCGCTCGAACGCCGTTTGACGCCGCTGCTACTGTTGGACAAGGCGCAAGCAAAACTCGCGGACTACTTTGCCCCTAAATAAATGTCGTTTTCGGTGAGTTTTCATACCCGTAAAATGTTTCGGAATTTTTTTTTGCATGCTAAGGCCATATTCCGATTTAGGGAAATCTCAATGTAACGAAGTAAATTGCGAATTTTACCGACTTCGTTACATCGAGGTTTAACTGTATATACAAATTTTTTCAACAGTGTCATATACAAGCCTAACAAGCAAAGAAAAGGAGATGCGAGTTACAGGGATGCCGTTTTCACCGCCTGCTTATTGGGCTTGGCAAATTTTAGACGGAAGAATAACCGTTTAAATTAGTTGGCTAATTAACAAACATATGATGATAAACTTTTCAAGTAACAGCTTTATTAAACCACGATGCAATTATGGAGCACCTCCATATCTAGTTGCAAACCAATTTACGCAATTAGCAACGAGGAAACTGGTTCCAGATATTCATTTATATTCTTATTTTAATGCTTTTCTGTCACGAATTTAACGATCAGATGCCGGAGGAGGACCACAACGGGGAAAACGACAGGGAAAACGAAGGCAATCTCCTCGGAACAAAAGCATCCCGCTATCCACGACGAAGTGCACATAAACATAAAGAATGCCGTCCACCACCAGCGCCCTTCATGGCACCCGTCGACACATTCCGTAAGGCAGCTTACGGGACCTTCTTTCGACCGGAGCTTCTCTCAGTTGGCAAGAAGCGGCTCCGATCTAGCAGAGGGCACGTGCAGGGGAGCCTTGACCACTTTCTGCAGGCACAATAAATATGTGCCTGTGACAACATGTGTTATTTTTCTTCTTCTTCTTCTTTTTTTGCATTACTTTTATTGTGTATAGATATAACAAAGAAGCGGACACAGCTAGCGATTTCAGATTCCCACTGACTTTGTTATAACCGGTCTCAGCAGTAGTGCCAGACGAGCTTTGGGGAATTGAGAAAAAAACATCTAAAAATACATCGCCCTGTGTGGGAGTCGCCGATTTTCCTCTGGACAAACTTCCTCGGCGTCGCACCAACAGCGTGCCTACTGTGAAACGAGGTTGAGACTTTGGGTCGGAGCCAAGAGGAAGGGAGTCCCGTTTTTTTTCCTCTGTCTCGCCTGTCCCAAGCTGTGCTAATTATTCATATATCTTTCGATTCTCCCCAGATAATTTCCACCAGTCTTTTAATGTCCTCTTTGTTATTAAAGTGGACTTACCATCATGTAGTCTTTCAATCTCATCTGCCAACCCCAGCGCTCCGGCCAAATCTGTCGCCCCGTCAGGGGGGTGGGAGTAAGCCCCGTGGCACTTCAATACCATCGTGTTCTATTGCCTCGTCTTCCCCGTGGCATACGGTACATCTCCTATTCATTTCTTCATTTTTTACCCCATATGTCCTAGTTCTCAATACTCCCGTTCTAGCCTCAAACAACAACTCCCTCGTGAAACATTGTACCAATGTTCTTTCCTTATTTCCTGTTTTTCTACATTTGTGCATTCCTTCCTTCAACAGTCTCCTCTCGGCCTCCCACTTCCTTTTCTATGGCAGTAGTCTGCTCAGCCTCAGCACTCGACTGTTGGTATTTGAATTTCAGCTTTTGGGTTCGGTTTGTCCATTTAGTGTTCAGACTCCTCATATATAAATGTTTATATACCTTTCTCGCCCATCGTGTATCCTCCATTGTGTCTAGTCTTTTGTTGAAATTTTGATGATCCACTGATAATAATAATAATCATTTTTATTCTTTTTTACAATACCAGTGATGGAAGTGGCGTTTGACCCTTTGGAGCGGGTTCTGTAGCAGGCAAAATATTCGTTTGGAGCAGCCACTGACGCTTTTGGAGCAGATGCCAACGTCTGTTAACATATCACTTGAAAATTAAAAAAAAAAAAAAATTGATTGCATCGCTAAATGAGTTTTTATTTGATAATGACTGAGGGTTTGTCTTTGATACTGGAGCATATTACTTATTACCTTTTGTAATAAGAAACAATAGAGAACAAAAGGTACACAGCTTTCTTTTTAGAAATAAGGCTCTGTCCAGAGTAGGTTCCATTTACAATGGGTACTAATCAAATTGATGAGAAATGGATTGCACTTCAGTTAGGATAAAGCTTCCCTCCCTTTCCACTTTTACACCCGGTAGTTTAATTAGCCAGTATGTATTGTTTCTGTAAAATGCCACCGACAACCGACATAATTGCTAACACGTCTATCAATAAAAATGCGCCTCCCAAATTTTATCGTTGCCAAACTTGACTTAAATATTATAAACTAAAAAGAAAAAAAAGAAAGAAAAAAAAAACAGCCACTCAGAAGTATTATGAAACCCTACTCTTGCGCATACATTCATTCAAATAAAGCACGACATATTGTTTTTTTTCTTTCTCGACGCAGCATTTTAAAACAAGATCATATAATTGAGATCAAAGGATGTGGACCTGCAATGGTACTGAGCATAATTTACATGTACATCGTGTTGAACCAGACGCTCACCCATGACAGCAGCTACTCCGAACACTCCGGTGCAAGGCGGTGAAGCTCGACACGCGTGGGCTGGTGAGAGGCGCCATGGAGGCATGCGGCAGACATAATAATCAACTCATCTCACCAGGGACCCTGAACTCGTCACGCACAAAGTTGGAGCCGAAAGTTCGCGGTGCGCGCCGAATGGACGTCGGCGAAAAAAGCGCGAAGTCATCGTCGTGATAGGCCAATCGGGGCGCTCCTTCGACTTCGGCCTCAACTTTGTGTTTGACGAGTTTAGAGGCCCAGGAGTATAGGAGCCTGGTTCTGACTTATCGCAGTAGCCACCATCCTACTGTGTATTTTGCAATGTTTTGTCGCCACTCTTGGCTCCTGACATCGCCGACATCGTCTGAAATTTTAGAGGTAAAGCGCAGCCGACGCTACGAGCCAATCGGTTTAACTAAACAAGGTCAAAGTGTGACATCGAGTACCATCTTACCGTACGTGTTCGTTCATCAATTAAACCAACCAAATGCAGCGAATGCCCGTGACTTGCGCTTTTACTGTGCGTTCACGGTGTATATGTTCCAGCCTTTGACTGTGCTCTGAGCTTAGATGAAACACCGTATACGGTGAGTAGAGATGCTGTAAAATACATATTTCTATCGTTTTTCTTTCTTTCTACTCCTTTGAATATTAAAATAAACCACTAAAAAAATATATCACGTTTTTTGCCCATCTCGGCGCAGGTGTGGCGCGATTTTTAGCTAAAATGGCACTTTGCCGTAAGATGTAGCAGACTTCCGCTCAAGGCGCAATTGGGCGCAGCACTTCCATCACTGCAATACAGAAAATCGGGTTCGTCAGAGCCTAGAGGCTTGTACGACGTGGCCCGGCAACCACGAATAGTTATTTATACAACGCTGCCCTTTGCGTTGAAAAAGAAACAAAAAAACAATACATCGATGACAAGTTCACTCAACTGGGAAATATACATAAAAATAAAGCAAGAAAAAAAAAAAAAGATGTCTTGTTTTATCATTATCAGAACCAAATAGTTGACATACAAAATATCACGCCCCCCGAAAAAACGGGAACATTCTCTTTTCATCAGAACCAAACAATAAAATGACAACGATTGCTTATCTAACTTCGAAAGATGTCTAGTCCATGTCTCCCTGCACTCCATTTGGTGCATCATCATGTGCCCAAAGTGCTGGTCTGCCCAAGCTACACTGTCGGGTGTCTAAACTCGACTGGATTTCGGATTTCATACTTAGTCCCGCATTGCTGAAAGACAAACCTGGTACCGTGACTCCTTTTCACATTCCCCTGACTACTGTAAAATACTGGGAAAGCGCCCAGGCAAAATTTGGAGATAATCGCGAAAAAATGGGGGATGGGTGCTTGTCCGGTCATCAATTTTACATATATATGTAGCGTGCATATTTTCTCAGATGTTACAAATTTGGGAACGGGCACTTAGTGTGGAGTAAACAAACGCGCGGTATTCTATGGTACATCATATTGATTGTAATTTATAATATTGTAGGTGCTGCCTACCTATATGGATGAAATGTATGGGCACGGATATTGGGGCTCCCAATGTGGCAGAGTTTGTGCACAGGTAAACACAGGGCGATGATGACACATGGAAGTATACTAGGTCAGTCATCCTGTTTCATCGGCGCAGTTGTGGATCATCAATAGTTTTGCGATTGCAACGCGTGTCGCGAGGGAAGAAACAAGATGTTAGTTGTAAAAAGCTAGATCGAGAGGACGACACCGTCGGACAGACCTTCAGCATATATGCTCTAAATATCCCGCAGTTTTTAAGTGTTTTGTTTTGAGAACGATTCCGCAATTTATAAACAGGCTCCTCAATGCCCTACGCTTCTTAAATTACCCGTGAGCCAGGAGTGTCACGATGCAATCTGGACTGGTATCCAGGCCGCCAGACAGGTATTGGATGTGGCAGACCATACTCCTATTCTTCGCCAGGTCTAGGCGGGCCCTTACGGCCGCCGGAAATCCGTGTTCAAACGGGGGGGCTCTTACGAAGATGAATGAGTGCAATGCAAGCAGGCGCCGACTTTATTTTCATGTAGTGCCGAAATGCGCTACTTCGTCGACAGGGCGAGTGAAATCGAAATCATGGCAGTCATCTCCATGGCCAACCAGGTCCCATTCTGCAATGCACGCAGTGTTGCGTGCAGGGATTTTTTAAAGTAGTCTACTGCTTCTTAGAGGGAGAGTGTGAATATTTCTCGGTGCAATCTCTAGCTTCAACACAAAGGAAAGAGTCGGTATGTGGTGTCTTTCCCTCGCAAAATGAAAGCCACTGATTATGCAGCTCGATTCAAACCACCATTAGCGCACTTCTGCGCTAATTCTGGTTTGGTCATTATCGACATTAAGTAATAATGCAGAATTTTAACCTTTTTTTGCTTCTTATTGGGCGGGCCCCGTCGCTTGTGTGGCATGAATTGAGGTGAACCCATAACATTGCAACCCACAAAAACCGTTCAGATAAGTGGAACGCAGTTCGTTTTTACCCTAGCTCAGTCAGCAAAGCATCACCACTTGCCCTCGCTGCGAGGATAAAATATATAGACCTCCACAAGGACAAATTTCATTACCGACGAAGAAATACACCTGGCATTTTCAGTTGACACGACAGATGGACGACCGAAATCAGGCTCGCTCGATTTACCCACACCTCCTGCTACGGGTACACTAAGCACACACTGCCATATTCCATTTAGGAGTGCGGCTTATCCTAAAACCCACACAAGTGCAGTGACGCCGGGCTTCCACTTTCCCTCCCTCGTCTACTCACCCCAAGCTGAGCCAGCTCGTTGACGATCATGTTCTCGGGCAGGTTGTCGAACAGCCCGTCCGTGGCCATTAGGATCAGGTCACCCTCTTGCACGGCAAAGCAGGATGTGTCGGCAGACTCTGGGCTGAGGGGACGCACAAATAACTACTCAAAACACTCTCCGCATAAAATGCTGTTTCACCTCTAGCCTTATGGCTAGAGTCGGAGCCTTTTGGAATGAATAGAAATGCACAGGCAAAAAACATCCTCATTTTATAAAACTTTTTTTTTTTTTCGTGCATTACTATACAGTAAATAGATGTAAGTGGAGTGACATTCCCATTAAAAAAATAAAGTAAAAGGTTTACAGAAAAAGTGTCCCTGTGACAGAGCTATTACAACGAGGGCTGTTAAAAGTCTGTTGCACTGTAATCGTAACGGAACCCTCGAGAGTAGTGTGAGGAATGTGCAAGTTCTTAGGAACCCAGTCCCAGAACTCGTGCAGGAGAAACCTGCCCAAGGGCCCACTGACACAAGCAGTATGGTGCACATACCGATGTGCATTTGACCGTGGCACTTCAAGCTTAGAAAAAAAGTATACTATGTTCTGGAGCATCATTTGCATGTTGCCCGAACACAAGATTTACCATGTTTCTCTATCGCGTTGCCCCGCTCGACCAGGAATCCTCAGAGAGCATAACGACTCATTTCAAGGTCAACCCCTCCAAAAACTAAAAGAAAATACACAAACACTACTCCCAATGAAATAAAGCAACCGTGATACCCAAATTTTTGCTAGTTTCAAAGGGGGGCCACAATGACAACAGCAATGGCACCGAGGAAGCCTTCTCTCAAATTCTTGTCCCCGTGGACAAGCTCATCCACCTCGGGAAGCGTGCTAACTGTGGCGAAGGCAGAAGAGGCGGTTACCTGTCGCTGAGCACGAACTGGCTGACGCCGGGCGGAGGCAGACACAGTTGGAACGGGGTGTTGAAGTAGTGCTGTTGCTCCTGCGACCGGTGCACCACCTGACCCCTCCTGACCACCAGGAACCCACTGTCGCCGATGTTGGCCGTGTACAGGAGGCGCTCCACACAGTTCAGCACCAGCACACATGCCGTGCTGCTTCCTGCAGACGTGTGTCAACAACCGCTGTCAGGTCTTAAGTAGCAGTAACGATAAAAACAAATCGGGGTGCAACCACTCATATATTAACACGCAAGTTCCGACACCAAATTGTCTCTTACATCGTGAGAATCTTTATTCCCTGTCTTCATCACGATTGCACTAACTTTGCACTGTCGCGTGCGAGGGCTGCGAGAGCGAATGACTCGTGCCGACAATCTCCCTCAACAGCTACTTTTTTTTTCATTCTGTCTGGGAAGGCCGTTTTCTACTCCCTAGAGAAACCAGTCGGCACAACCAGGCTGAAAGGAGTTGGCCCTTGGACTCGATAGATGAAGGCTGCGTACCGTCCATCATCTCCTGACGACGACAAGTGGCTTCTTTGGCTCTGGTCGACGGTGGTTTGGGGGCCTATGACCCACCGCTCGCTCAGTCACAGTGTGTTCAGGAAACCAGTGTTACAATAAACGCTGCTTGGGCCGGTATCATTGTCAGGTACAGCATTATCACTGGTACTCGATGCAGCCAGCGAACGACATTAGGTCTTTACATCGTAGGCATCGGGCCTTTATTGGCTCGGTCCTTTACACGTATAACTTAAACCCCACAACTTCCAAGGGATATATATGTCTTCAGAGCTGGTTCAGAACATACAGTGCAGGTTCATAAAATGCATTGCTAGGAGGACTCTGAGCACCTACAATCTGTCAATTAGGAACCCTGCTCGTTCCCACAAGCAAAAGACCCAGACACACGAGGAGCCCAAGTGTTTCTCCAGATAGAAGAGCTTTAGGGACAAACTGAGCCACCAGGGCCCGTTTTCTCGAACGCGAACCGTGGGTTAAAGTTAACTATTGTCCCTAGAAGAGGGAATTCTAGGTCACATGACTGGGAGAGCAGGGGCACTGAGGGAGGAGCAGTACCTATAAGCAAAATGGCCACGACGTCGCTTAATGTGGGATAATAGTTCTTCTTGGTCCTGCTGAACATTCATTTCGATCCGGCTGTTATATTAATGACGCACCATCAACCTATTAGCACGTCAAGCAAAGCGTAGTTCAGAGGGACTACTAAACTAACCGACGGCAGCATTCCGCAAACGCATCATTCTTCAGCAGTCTGGGATCCAAGACATATGCAGGGGTGGAACTCATGAAATGTACTTGGGTGCAGCCACGGGAGCAGCTGAAACTGCTGTTTTGGAGCAGGCTGGGAGCAGCTAAAACTACATTCTGGAGCAGGCTAGGAGCAGCTCAGATCAGTTTTCATTGCACTTCAGCTTGTGTCTTAGACAAGCACGGGAGCAGTTTAGGAGCAGCTCAGATCAGTTTTCATTGCACTTCAGCTTGTGTCTTAGACAAGCACGGGAGCAGTTTCAATTGTGCTTAGCAGCACAGATGAGTATGAGTGGTTAGGAATTTATGTAGATGGGATAACAGAGTAACAGGTGCAAAAACGTGGCCTTAGTGAAAACCAAAAACCAAAAGTACCATATGTTTCCGAAGACAGTGTCCTTGATATTTTCTGAGTGGCTTTCAGCTGCTCAAAATGCAAACCAGCACTGTTTATAGCACGACCCACACCTGCTCGACATAGTAATTATATGTGCAAACCACGTGACGTGCGTAAGCAATGGACATGCAGTTGCACGGAGGAACAGGGCAACAAATTTTGAGTCTATCCTGTTGTACAACTCAATATCGAAGCATCATACTACGATTAACGGAGTTATCATACTCGAAGCGATGAGCCAGAGCAAGATTAAAGTACGCCGAGGAAATCTACCGCTCGCGTGAGAGCTCCTGGCCGGCAATGATTCGGATCGGACAGCGTTTCAGTTCAATCAAATCCGGATTTATCTTGTAGGAATGTGGTTATAACTTCAAACGATGAAGCACTAAAATGAATCTTTTAGTGCTTCATCGTTAGGGCTGCAGACCCTCAGGCTATCTGACGCTTAACGACTCGACCTCACCTTGGCCGACTTGCTTAACCACTTATGGTTGAAGAATAACAATCCAATCGCAGGTGGTGTAGCGCTTGGAATCCGACCCCCGAGTTTTTTCGCGTGATTTTGACTCGGGATACACAGGGAAAATAAACGGAGCAAAAAATTGCAAGGCCGACCAAGCTAAACGCGCTCATTGTTGTCATTCGAGTCGACAAAAACCGAAACCAAGACAAAATAGAACTATTTTGGCGCACGTTGTGCGATTTGGAGCACAATGGCGCGAAGTATTGGCTGTGGCGCAGTTTCCGCAAAATGGTGCAGGATGGCGCAGACAAATGTGTCTGGCGCAAAATGGCGCAGATGGCGCAGCCGTTCCACCTCTGCATATGACGGTACATAAGCCTTCCAAGTGTTTTTATGGTGAGTAAAAAAATGTTTTGCGAACGAGTGTTAGTATATATTTATACTAACACATTTAACTTGTTATACTATGCATGCCAACTCGTGAGCAGCGATTACTTTGCGAACAAAGGGGGTTATCCTCGATAAAGTCTTCGTTCCGGGTGAACAGGTGCTACATTGTACTGTTGTTTTTTTTTGTTCGCAGTGCGCCGACAGTATGTTGACAGCATCGAGGTTTCCACATATCCCCGGTGGCCAGCAATTCAACGGTGACGAGAAGCTTAGCTCTTCGTCACCGGTGGATCAGTTGGGCAAAAGGAAAATGGGGCAAACAGTTGAGATCAGCAGGAATCGCAGAAACGTGCGTCACAAGGAACAAAACGAGACTACAGCACCGGCGTTGCCAGACTGGAAGGCACATGGGAAAGTTATGCGTTGTTTATGGCGAAACATATTGAAGGAAATGTTTCTTACATTTTCAAATATTCGTCGGCAAACTCTAGCATAGTAGCTAAAATTTCTTCGTACCATCTGAAGCAAATAAATTGGTCTTCAAGTACAACATTACTATATTTTGACTTAAAATACCATACTAGATCGATAACAACCAGCGGATGAAGAGGATAAACAAAATGACTGGCTTGTTTCACCGATAGATGGCGCATCTTACTGCCCAATCAAAAATGATTATTGTTGTTCTATATCCAGCCGTTTATTACAGTACCTAGGTACTTTTTCCTTCCTAGGCACCGTGGTTTACCAAAATGGGTTTACCACTGCTTCGAGAAAACCGGCCCTGAAGTGCTCTCTCAGCTGCACCAGTGGACTAAGTGCATTGGTCGAGAAGCCTCATAGAGAAGCCCAGAAAGATGCCCACACTAAACTCAAATTTGATCAAATGCTTGTAAAGGCTTGGCAGGTTTTCCAGCATTTGAACATACAGCATTGATGGCAAGCACTATCTTACTGACAAAAGTTTCTCTCTGGGTGTTGGAGCCACATCGCCCGGCTTCCAAGTCATTTTCTTCATCCGCATCACAAGATGTGGTTCTTCGTGCTAGTGCCAGAATTCTTTGTGTCAGCATTCTTAAGAACCCAGCAAGATTAATCTCTTCAATAAAAAATCTGAATGTGACGACAGTGGTTACTATGTCTGCTTTATTACTGATAGATAGTGGAAGGCCCCTGAGAAGACAATCCGGGACCCAAGGGGTAGTGAACTCTGCAGTTTCAAATACATTGTTTGGAAGGAATAAGGTTCAATCGTGAAAGATTCTGCTAGTAGTAAGCCCAGGACCAAAGACGTCACATATCGCGCGCTTTCGGTACCGCGGGTCGCCTTTGACGGTGGAGGTTTCCGTAAAATATGACGCACTGATATTTAGTTACTCTCTTCGTGCTCGCTGGCTTGCCCGAACCCCAAGAGACGTGGAAACGGAAAAAAAGGTAGATGCTTAAATATGATTGCAGGGCCCCTTTAAGATAAACTTTTTATGAATTCCCCCCCTAAACTAGGGGCATCTCAACAATGGCATCGATACCACTCCATCCTTGCGAGGAGATAGGCTCTATTCACACCTCCAAAGCGGTGTGAATAGAGAAAGAGGAAAAACAATACTATCGCAGTTCTACCCATATGAAAGAGCTCCGCATTATCACATAACCTCCACTCACTAAGTAGATAACACCGAGACGACAAAAAAGAGGGTCGCTGCCACTAGAGAGGGCAATTAAAAGACGCCTGTCAAAAGAGGCCGCATGGGAAACGTGGTCAGCGAACGAGGATTAATACAAACTTACTCGCTTCAACTGGCTGCTACGGTCTGTGTATGGTGATAGGTTCGTCTACTTTTCTAGATGTGTAAAATGGCTTATTTTGACTGTAATTTGACATGTCAAAACAAATATTGTAAAGAAACAAGTAAAAAGAAATAGCAATAAAATGCATGGAAAAAAGTATCATGGAGTGGATGGGGAAAATGTGACACTCAACCCGATATTCTGGACCTGTCTACAAGTCTCCAATAACAATGGTATAGGCTGAAAAGCTTTAGCGGACTAAAGTCACCCCTAAAAGCAGTCGGAACAAGCAAGAATAAAAATCTTAAATTAGTCACAAAAAAAAAAGGATATAATGCATTATGATTATAAAATGGGCCAGTCGACAGGAGCTCAGGTCAAAGAGTTTGCACCAATCCGCAAAGAGCATTGTTGAGCAATCTATTAGCTCACTCTACCAGGTGTATACACGTGTCTATACATTGGCAATCAGTTTTATGTGGTGTTAGTTTTTTTGGAAACGAAAGAACTTAACTTTTAACAACAAATGTACACAGAGCTATTGACTGGGTCATCCTTAGGGTACCAAACAAGAATAAACAAACAAGACAAGAGATAACCTGTGCCCCTCTTTCATGAATGAGGTGCCTGTGTCCTCCTGTGCCATTTACATCCCCTTCAGTTCGTCTGACATCTTTAGATAAATTTATGTTTCTGCCATGTAACATAATTATCTCTTATATTGTGTGCATAATTTATAAAATACTCATAAGACAGCTCGTAGCCTTTATGGTATTTAATTTTTGTTTAGTCAAGTCTACATTACCTAGATGGTGCCACCGACCATCATGTCCACCCCTGCCCCAGGGTGCAAGGCCCCCGGCTGTGGCCCTTTCAATAAACAGTGTGGCTCTAACTTTCAAGAGACTCGAACGTCTCTTGATCTCAGGCATTGGCGCATTGATCCCGACCCTCTCCCGGCTGCGGCAGTCTTCGGCATGAGATCTTCTTTGCCTTTCTGTCCAGACTTTGAAGCTTGCACATTATTGCGCAGACTTGTGGCAAGCTCCAATTATCTTGTTTACTAGTAACCTTGCGTGACCTGAGCCTTTCGACAGCCACTCTTCGGTTTTTATTAGGTATTTATTAATACATTTTACAAAAAAATATAAAAACATGTTTTTTTCCCGAAGCCCATACTTCTTTTCATTCCCAAAGCCCACAAGCTCTTTGGTAACCTTCATTTGATTAACTAAATAGCGTCTTTTGTTGTCACTACCTAGTTCGATGCGAACAGATGGTACTGCCGAACGAGTACTGTAAAGGTTCGCGGCCCGGTAGCGTCATAAAGACACGCGCTAGCGCACTTCCGCTCTCAAGCAACGTTGCACCAAGTGACGAAAATAAACAAAAACGCGGATTTCGTCGCTCGCTCACCGATGATATGGCGCTTGTTTTCTAGCAGCTCGTAGTAACTGGACGCGATGATGTTCGCCGGCGAGTTTGGCTTGAACCTCCCCGAGTTGACGACTCGCTCGCAGTTCCGCATCAGCGCCGTCGAAAACAACGACGGGTCCACGCCGTACGTTCTCCATCCACCGACGCCATCCGCAACCCCTGCACCGAAGAAGCAACGCGGTGTGAAGACGGTCGCGCTTCGCGACAGAACCTCAGCACGATTTGCATTTCTCGCCGTGACCCGAACCATTTGCAGCATCGGTTACTATGCGGAGAAGTAGGGGCACTTCAACCCGTCGACTCTGACACACTTTGAAGTTGGAAACGTCATAGACGCGGAGACGTCCTAGGAGGTGCGAAGATGTCCTAGAAGTGATAGAAACAGCGCTGAGACGTCCCCAAGACAGCGCGGAGATTCTGGTTTAAGATAGAGAGTTTAGGCCTAGGCTGCTTACCTAGGACGTCGAAGGACTTGTATTTAGCGGCGAAGCAGGCGTCATCGCCGAAGCGTCCCCGGCCGAGTCCGATCGAGAAGCGATTCCGTTCTTTGGGAAAACCA
Organism: Ixodes scapularis; assembly: GCF_016920785.2. Classification (NCBI taxonomy): domain Eukaryota; kingdom Metazoa; phylum Arthropoda; class Arachnida; order Ixodida; family Ixodidae; genus Ixodes; species Ixodes scapularis. The sequence goes on from NW_024609846.1 coordinate 103,829,168, forward strand.
CAGGTAGCCGTCTGAAGGCCCAGGTCGCCCTTGGTCCACGCATACCTGGCGTCGCTCGTCGAGGTGCATGTTGTGTAACTAAAGACGCTGTTGGCGAGGGCGCGCGTCAACAGACGTCCATACATGAGTACGGACTGCATGGCAGTGCTTGAGACTGGTCCGCACTACATGATCGGCAATCGGGGCTCGTAAAACTGCCGCGGATCTCGAATTTAAAGATAAACAGCGACCTTATACAAACACTAAACCATGCTCGATAAAAACAGCGCCCCTGGGCGACCTTCACTTTCTATGGTTACACAGTGGTCAGACTGAACGACGTGGGGGAGCAAACGCGCGTCAAAACAAGCCGTCGTGGCACAGCACGGCGTTTGTTTGAAACCTTTCAAACCCTAAAGAAAATAGTGCTTTGCTAATTTATAATAAAAAATATCATATTTACGCAAAAGATACCGTTTATCAACGTCCTCAAACAAAATAAAAAAATGATTCCGGATTTCGCCCACATTTCAATCCAATCCAATCTCATCCGATCGGAATAACTTCTTTTCATCTTTATTTTTGTATTTTTATCATTCGGCTTCGTGTTCTTCGCACGCGAGCGATGCTGTGAACACAGCAGCAGGGGCCAGCTCGCGGCGTTCTTTTTTTCCTCGTGTAGTACTCTACCTGCGTGTCCCCTTTCCCGTGGCACTCCTCGTCCCGGGCTTGTCTAATGTTCGAAAGGTGCAAACCCGTGTTAGGCGACGACAGCCCCTGCTTTCCGGCCTTTTAAAACAAGATCCCCGAACGCCACAACCGTCCATCCCCGCTTGCGCTCCAGACCAGCCCCCCACATCACAACCACCCCATTATGTTTGCCTCCTCGGCCGTGCCCCTCTTCCTCGCGCTATGTATCCTTCACCTGTGCGACTCTACCCACAGCCTAGGCGACGTGATTTACGCAATTAATGCGGGCGGCGAAGAGCATGTGGATGTGCACGGGATCCACTACAAGCGGGACCCCCTGTTCGGCAAGACCGGCACGGCGTCGGACTACGGCAAGCTTCTAGTCATTGGCCGAGTGCCGAAGAGTGACCACATTCTCTACCAAACGGAACGCTACCACACGGCCACCTTCGGCTACGACATTCCCGTGAACAAGGACGGAAACTACGTGCTCGTTCTCAAATTTAGCGAAGTGTACTTCGACTCGCCCGGCAGAAAGGTGAGATCACAGTGGGTGAGATCGCCATCGAACGCAGAAAGCCTCCCCAAAAGAATTCATTGCAGACGTACAGTATACCTCTCTCGGTGCTTCATTTTCAAAAATTTTTTTAATGTCGAAGTACATAACGTTGGTAAGAAAAAAAAAAAATTATAAATGTCCGGCGTTTCGGCCTTTCATGCGTGATCCCGCTATCATATAGCAGAGGAATGCTATTCTGTTTTACCTCGTATTCCTCGCTCGCAAAATGAGGCTACGGCGCTCTAATTCTGATTCCTTGTTTTAGTCCAGCCGGTTTTCTCTTAACGCAATTATACGCAATCGTGGCAAATGGAGAGCGCTGAAACTACGCTCAATTTTTTATTGTTTCGCCGGCAGTGTTACTGCTTCGACCACCTGCCGTATTCGTGGTTATATTCTGGCCTTTACCCTTCTCAATCAAAGACGTGGCAAAAAAAAAAGAATTCGAGTATTGCGTGACGTGGAAACTCTTCCGGTTTTTTAACTTCAGAGCCGGCAACAGCTGGCGTGTCAAGGGTCGTGCTGTGGAAACCGCCGATTGTTTGCCTTCATGTTTCGGCGTTTCTTAATTTTTATGCTGTTTCTAGCAGGAATGCTTCTAACACGCATATATAAGTATATACTATATATGTGTGTGTGTGTTTTATTCTATTAGTACATATTTACAGAAGCCATCTGTTCCCTTACATAGCTAGAGCAGGAGTTCTCAAACTGTGTTCCTGGCTACTGGGGATTTCACAGAATAATTAAACCTCAGTGGTTCCTCGAACTCCCAGATTTGCAGTCCTTACCCCCCAAGAAGTGTTCTTTTGGATGAAGCGCTATTTAGATGATCTCAGTCTGCTATACTGGTGCATAACTATTTGCTGAACGCTCCCTTGTATGTGCACCACTGTTTATAAGGTCTGCAGCCTTCCGTGCCACATTATTCAAAGCGCAAGTTTGTCTACTTCTTGCGCAGGGGAGGGTTGTGGGGACGTTAGAACGCCGCACTCTGATTGGCTCTGACTGGAAGGACAGTGGGTAGACCTCAATGCTAGCTGCCTTGAGGTCTACCTACTATCCTTCAATTGGAGCTCAGCGTTCTGACATCACCACAACCCCTGCACATGAAACAGACAAACTTGCGCTTGGCATTTCATCAATGCCAAGACCAGGAGAGATTTCTCTGCTATCAATCCGGAGAGACTGGCGTTCCTCGAGATCGAAAAGTTTGACGACCCCTGACATAGAACATGCTGTTTCCACAACACGAGAAAACCTAACACTTGAAATTATAGTAGTGGGCAGATTAAAAACCCGAGACAAAGGATGACACGAAGTACAGCCCCCGCCATTTTGACGTGTTACAATGGCAACGTGGGCAGAGGGGTTGAAAAGTAAATAAGGTAGAGGGTGGGGAGAGGACGTGGCAATTTGAGGCAATTATGAGCTGAATTGAACAAAACAGTTTCTTTTCTGGTACTGCCGGAGTAGAAATGATGACACCGAGCTCTGGACAGCTACCGCCATCTATGAGCGACGGCGGCAACCAGTTGTCTGGTTGCTGCCTTCGCTTGTAGATGGCAGCAACCTTTCTTCGGAGGAAGAAGAGCGGAACGAGCGGGGATGTGCGCAGCAGCGCAATTGCTTCCGCTACCGCCGCGAAGCTGCTATTGCCTAAAGTTTCACTGCGTCGAGCACTTCAGATTCCCTTGTGAAAGAAGAGCAGATTGCACGCCTGGAAAGCCACCGCCGAGAACAGAAGCTACAGCTCCACTGCTTTTCCTTCTTCACCAAAAAAAAAGACTGCAAGTTTTTTTTTATTTTTTTTTTATATTTTATATTATAGCTATTTACATGTTCGACATAAAAAAATGAAGTGATTTTGGCTCTTTCGTCAGAAAGACAGTCAAAATTCATTGCACAGTGGACACTACAGGACTCACAGAAGGAGCGCACGTGATGAAAAAGACAGCCAGTTTAGCATATGTTTGCACCCAACCCGTTCTCTCTCTGAAAAAAATTGATTGTCCCTCATTCCCAGCACAGGAAAACTAATGCAGCGCTGCATGCGGCAAATTTTCCTTGTGGTCACTTGCTCGGCCGTTGTTGCAATTCAAGAGCGCCCTCACTGTACCTTGATTTTTCTTGTTTACTGCAGTATTGTGCGTGACTAGCTGTGTCCCCGCACTTTTACAACGAGCGTTACGGCTTTGTAATCTGTTACTGCGCATTAACTCCACTTTGTGGTGTTACACCGGCTATGCCGCTGGCTAGGATAAAGGAGGCACCCTGTTGATTGGATGAATCGATTCGAATTGGGTGGTGGCTTGCTTCTTGTATAGCTAGTATTTTTAATTTCAATACCAAGATTTGTTTAACAACAATTTAAAATCGAGCTTCTTACTGGTTCTATTTCATATAGAAGGTTTGCTACAAGGATCTATATTAATCATAGAAGGTGCGCTATGTTAATACTGACTTGTATTATTTGTACCAGCCACCTTGCAACGACTCTCATCTAGTTTGAGCGTGCCTTGCTGTTTAAGACGGGTCGAGGATCCACTAAAGACGACTTTATTCGCAGGCCTTGGCTTCTAGGTGGTATTGGCTTGACAAAAAACACGCATTCGGTGATGCCGTGCATTTTTAACAATTTCACGTCATTTTCATAAGAGCAGAGCGTGATTATGCGCATATGACGAGCTAGCACATTCTCACTGAGCGCATTCCCGCACCTCGTAACAACACGAATCACTCAAAGCCGATATGCAGTGCCCCATGTCGTCTCGGCCACACTCTCGGAGTCCGGTTTTCTGGAATTCTCGCATTCGTAAAGCACCTTCAAAGCTATGTGGCACTTTGGCTACACTACTGTGCAAGCCTGTGACCAGATGAGGAAAAAATACAGCTTTCAGAAAGGTTCTTGTGCAGGCTAGACCACGTGTTGGTAATACCCACCCATTCTAAAGTCCCCAGTTACGTCAGTCTGATATGCGAAACACTCTGCCTAGATGGGAGACCCCTTGGTAATAGGGCCGAGTTTACCTCATACGCATCTCCCTGACCAAAGCAAAAGGCCGTGAGCATGGGCTCATAGTTCTCCAAGGAGCTCCCACCTCCCCAGGCACGCTCTTGGGTGAACCTCCCAAAACTCTCGGCTCGTGCTCGCATCACTTGCGAATAGTGAGCGAGCCAGAGGTGACCCGGATGTGTGGCGTGGAGCGTGGAACACGAGTAAAAGAATGCAGTGTGAAATTTCTCCCCTTTTCTCTCCGCCGACAACAGGTGTTTGACGTCACCCTCAATGGACAACATGCAGTAATCACTGGTCTGGACATTTACAACAGAGTTGGCAGGGGAGTGGCGCATGACGAAAGAATTCCGTTTGTCATCAAGGGAAACAAGCTGTTTGTTGGCAACGACGAGTCCACGCACGACGGCAAGATCAAGGTGGAGTTCATCAAGGTACGTTCTCGGGCCTAAACGTCTCTCGGTATCTCCTGCTTTTTGCATTGATGCCTCCTTGAGGAACCCACTCTGCCAATAGCTCGTATGCCCCGGCTAAAGTACCTTACTATGGCGTGCCTTATTATTGCGTGTCATATTATAGTGTATCATACTATAGCATTATCATATCATACTATAGCACGGTGGTTCTCAACCATTGATGTTTTGTGGACCCCTTGTGGGTCGGTGGGGGTGGTGGAGGGCCCCGTCTGTGGTAAGGGGAATTGTATGATTATTCATGATAACGATTTAATATTAAAATAGCGCAAAAGAGACGGGACAAAAAGACGAAGAAGCACACAGGAAAAACGCTAGCGTTTGTCCTGTGTGCTTCTTCGTCTTTTTGTCCCGTCTCTTTTGCGCTATTTTAATATGAATGTCCACTACCAACTTGCCCAGCAGACCAAGCTTTTACAACGATTTAATAAATGAATATAACTAAGGGCTAGTGCAAAATTGACTTCTCTCATCGACGTACGCATGACGAAACTCACCCGAAAATTGGAATGTTTCTTCTTAATCTAAAAAAAAAAAAAAGAACTTTTATTTTCGGATTTGACTGATGTGACAGGGCTTCGCGGACCCCTAGAATATGCCTTTGCGAACCCCAAAGGGTCCGCAGACCCCCATTTGATAACCACTGCTATAGCATATCATACTATAGTGTGTCATTGCTTGCAGTTTGAATGTTAACTGACAGAGATTCTACCACAGTGGCGGTCAATGCTTCGTGTTTTAGAAGCTATCAAAAGAATATTTGTAACTTGTCGAAAGAAAGCCTTGCCGTTGTTGGTGCTGACTTTTTAATTAAGATGTTTTGAATACATCTGAATTGCTGTAAAGCAATTTTCTTAAAAATTACTGTCTTGTTTGTATGATTTATATGTATGGATCGATATTGCTAAATTTAATAGAACACAAATGCCCAGACCCAGGAGCTCTTTTGCTGAAGTAACACTGGCACTTACAATGTTTCTATTCCAGGGCTACAGGGACAACCCCAAAATCAATGCCATCTATGTGATCAGGGGAACAGAAAAGGGTAAGTCTTAATCAGGACCTTTCTTTGCATAGCCCTTCTGTTCCTGCTGTGTGGTAGTTCCCAAACTTCCCAACCTCGGGGAGCCTCGAGCTAAACAACTTCTCGACATTTCAACAGTAATTTGATTCTGAAGCTTGCAAACTTTGGTAATGGTGAACATATTTTGAGAGGAAGGTGGGAGTCTGGCTGGTAATGAAGAGTTCAGCTGTTCCCAAGTTGTATTCACACTGAAAAAATACTTGAAGGAGTAAAGACAGCCAAGGAGATCCAAGTTCTTAAAGCAGCCCTATAGGGTGCTTTGGAGATAACAGTTTGTATGGAAAGGGATGACGTAGGTCTTGAGCACAGACCTTGCACTTCCCATACAGGCAAACATTTGCTGTAGGTGCAATGAATGAAACAAACATACAATGCCACTAGTAATTTTCAGCAGCAGAAAACAATTAAAATTGTTAATGGAGAGTTTGGCTGCAGCTGTGTGAAAACTGGCAGCACTTGTGGAAACAACATGAGGTATGAGTCTGCATTTGTAATTCTCTATGCAGTCGTTAACTACAAGTGGCAATGCTCCGAGTTTTAGATTTTTCACTTTCGTGGATGACTTTTACCATTTTTTTCGGTCAGCAAGTAGGCACATCATTTTTATAACTCTGGCTATAACGTGTCTTGGTCAAGGGCAACAGAACAGCAAGTTCAGTTGTTTTATTCTAACAATTACAATTTGAAATTCTGCATTAACTCCGATTTGGCCTTGAGAAAAGTGAGTGAAGTGTTATCTGCTGCCAAACAATTGTAAAAAATGAAAAAAAAAAAAATCCAGCAACAAAGAAACAACAAAAAGAAAATGGAAGAAACGGGGCATGATTCCAAGATTCTCGGAGAAGGCTCCACCAGCTACATAAATTTCAAAAACAAAATGAAGAATGATAGAAAAATGTTTGTGCACAGTGTCACGTGTCTGGAAGTCTGAGTCTAGAGTTAGCATCCACTGCATTCCTCTTAAAATGCATTTGGGCATATGACAGTTTGATCGATCGATCGAAATAAAGTTGCAAATATTTGATATCCACTTTAATAAAAAAAAAACTGCCGTGCAAAACTTTTTTTTTTTTCATTGGTACATGAGATTTATTTGTCCAACACGTGTTGCTCCACCAAAACCAAATAATCTAATCCGAATAATTTTACCGCCTGAACAATAAGACAATAAACGGGGCATTCTTCGGAACGGGCATCGGTTACGTACAGAGTGTATAAGAGGTGTATTTATGGAAAATTACTAGCACCAGGTGAATCCGCTTTGCATTGTGGAAGCTGAAACTCTGCTCAAAGGTAGTACGGCACTTTAAATGAGATCTGAAAGTTCTGGAATGTGATATTACCCGAGTGAGAGTCTGAAATTATCTGAGCATCTGCCGTGTCAAGCAGATTGCCCACTTGACTTTGCCCCCCCCCCCCCCCCCCCCCCTCCCCCCCACCCAAGAGTTCCACAAATGTAATCCTCTTGTCAATGTACTTTTGAATAATTTTAACCTCAAACTTTTGATGTAGGTCACAGCCTCTTATTACCTTTGCCATAGTCACTGATAGGATGAGAACAGCAGGGAGGAGCTTCAGTTGTCCCGCTTCCAGTATGAGCTTCTCACTTTTAATATTGTTTTGGCGTCTCAAAAACCTCAGGCATGCACGCACAGCCAAAGCACGGTAAAAGGCAACAAGTGTGGGCTGGAGGCTGGATGTTGGAAAGAAACACCCTGTCATTCTTATCCTGTCAGTGACTGTAGGATGCCACCTTCAGGCAGAGTTTTGACTCTGCATTGCCCAATTCATCACAATCGGCACAAACAAACACTGTGTTGACAGATCTCCCGCCAGACCTGCCACCGATTGAGGAGGCGGAGGAGGAGCAGGAGGAGGAGCTGGAGACGGACGTCCCTGTGGAGGCCCCCAGGACCCCGCAGCAGCCGAGGAGGCCTTCGGGACCCCGCTCTCCGAACCCCTACACGAGCGACGACAGCAGTGCCCTGCTGCCCATCTTCGTGGCCATTGGCGCTTTCATCCCCCTGCTCTTCTGCCTCTGCAAACTCTGAACTGTAAACTCTGGAACTTCACGGGCTGCCCACAAAGTGCCGGGGCTGCATCCATGGACTGTGGCATAAACCTAGCTTGGCTGGTGTTGCGCTTGTTGAGCCTAACTAGGCCTAGTTGGTCTTGGTTAGGCTTAATTATACCTAGCTGTGCTTGATTAGGCTTAATGAAACCTAGCTGCTGTTGGTTAGGCCTAATTAGGCATAGCTGGGCTTGGTTAAGCCTATGTAAACCCAACTGGGCTTAGTTAGGCTGGGTTAGACCCAACTTTGATGGGTTGAACCTCTGGGGCGTACATTCATACCTGGTTCAGATATAGTTGCGTTGGTTGGGTTCAGAGTGACATAAACGGCAGCAATGACAGAATCAACAGGGCAAATGTTTCCTGCACAGAATGTGACAAGCAATGCAAGCAGTAGCTTTGTAAAGCTATCACGGTTGTCTTGGTGTCTCTGCCGTTGCTCGTTTTGGTTGGTGTGGACGCAACCGACAACAATGTCTGAACAGCCTTCAGAAAAGCGTGGGGTTTCTGGCATGCGACGAAAATTGCCATATGCAACATTGGGAGCGAGAATTCACTTAAGGAGTATCTCTGATTGTGAACATACTTATATTTTATTGATTTGTTTAAAAATGCTGAATATATAACAGTTTTTGAGGACCATTGCTTGGATTAGTGTCAATAGTTTGACGTTACAGCGCGAGGAACTATTATCTAATGGATGTAATGAGGTAGGATTGGCTAACACATCACGCAGATTTTTCAGCCAATCATTATCGAGACAGGTTTCTTGGTCCCCTTTTTCCATCTTTAAAAACCATGTTTTTAAAGAACATTTCAGCTTTATACCGCAATCAGAGAAATGTTCCGGTGACTGAAATTGTGGTACTCTTATGGAAGCAATTGTTGTGTGACCCCACACTTTTCCGAATACGACATTCTGTTACACTTTGTCAGTTTTGACTCATTTTGGCCTGATTTAGGTGAGCTGGGCAGTCTTGTGTGCCGGCCTTATGCCAATATGATGCGCAAATGAGTGTGTGGGAGAAGCAAGAAGGCCTGTGTTTTGAGTAGCGCTTAATTGTATGGTGCACTCTTTGAATGTCTAGCTGTCACGATGCCACATTGTGTACAAGTTTGGGGTGTTCACTTGTTCCATCAGGCTTTTCTTTTTCGAGGGGGAGGGGGCGAAGGTTTGTCTCGACATAGTTGGTTTAGGTTGATGCATGCATGTGTGTGTGTCTGGTGTGTGTTAGAAGACAACTCTGACATTGTTCTTGTTTTTTTTTCTTATATTTTGGGTTGTTTGTATTTGGTGAGCACATTTTTCATTACTATTTTTCTGCTTCGTTCACATGTAGGTAGGTTGGTTTACACAACCATGTTGCTGGGTAGCTTTTTTTTTTAATACCTAATCTATCCAGATTTTTTTTTTTTCATTCATGGAAGTGTTTTTTGGGTATTAACGGGTTAAAGCACTTGTCCCTATTTCTGTATGTTTAATTCTTGGTTGTAAATAGAAAGAAACTAGGGATGCAGAAGAAACTGCACTTTGCAAATAGTACTACACATTTCTTCTTTGCTACAGGCCATCACTCTGACACTCTTCCCTGGCTGTGCTTGGAAAGGGAGTGGTTTCTGAAATTCGTCTAAAGGCATTCATTTCACCCTTATCTTTGAGATGAGACTGGTATGGGTTAACATTTTATATAGTCACTGCTTCAGTCCAGTTTCTGTTAAAACAGAAACTAACCTCAGTCTGCAAGCACCAGAGTCTCCTGATCTTATTAGTACTAATCAAGTATTATTTACCTACACTCTTTCATTGTGACATTGCCACCCTTGATGCGGTAATCATACCTTACTGCCCACGTAATTGCTTTTCTCCTGGTGAATGTCTAGCTCCTACAAATTTGTTTCAATCTGCTTGGCAGAAAATCATTTTTTTTTAATGTATAAAAAAGTTGACACTAACATTTTTATTTTACCCCATTTTTCATGGTTGTGTGTGTTCAAAACATGCATTACATTATCTGGAGTGAAAGGGATACTTTCTGAACGCTGTTCCTCGTACAAATGTTGCTGGGCTCCCCTGTGCATACAAAACGCTGCATTTCCATTCTCCATGCTACCTTCAATTCGTCAATATGCTTTCCTAAACGACACGCTCGCTCGGACATCACGTAAGTCATCGTTGTGATTGCCCCATCTGTTTGAGTTCAGCTCAGCAGATGCCGACCATTGCTACTGCATGTTGTCAGTGGCATATAATATATGAGATAGTGACTTGCATTTTATCTTTTAAATGCAATAACCAAGTTTCCAGGCCATGTGAAGACAGTGTGCTATATAATAGTACCATCTAGATTGCTTTTGCAGTTTATTTATTTCAGTACAATTTCCAGGGGTTGCAAAAAAATTGATGCAGCATACAGTCAGGATTAAATATGTTTTTTTTTATGAAATCGGTATGTGATATGTGTACTTCAGTACGGAGTGGCTCAACAGTATCTGCATTTTTAGAAATAAAAAAAAAAAAAATCTGAACATGAATTGATTTGCTTGCGTCGAAATCTTTGTCCCATTTTTAAGGTACAAAACCTCATGTGTTCTGCTGTACTTATGGAATGCTTCAGTTCTTTATGTTAAGCAGGTTTAGAAAAAGGGGAAGAATATGTTTATTCAAACAAAATGTTTATACTTCTACTTTAGTGCGAGTGCAGCAGAAGCTACCAGTGCAAGCTCAAGGGCTTTCCTTGTCCCTGCCAAGTATGTGTGCTTGTTCAGTGCCAGCATTGTTCAGAGCAACATGCTTGTGCTTGTAGCATCGACTTTGCTCGCATATAAAAACTATAGTCGGAGCCTTTGGCTTTTGAGGGCACCAAGCTCAATTGGCCACTTGATCAAACCAAGTCCTTATTATCTTAAAATTGGCTTGAAAGATGCAGAAATTTTTTTCTAATTCCTAGTTTACTACTGCTAGAATGCCAAAAGCCCTAGCTATAATCAAAATCGGGTTAAGAATGCAGTGGGTGCTCTGCCTCAAGTGCAGGCTATCTAACTTTGATAGCACTTTGTCGCGTGTGCAGCCAAAGCCTTACAGAAGCCATGTGCCGGACATTGACCAGTGTTGGATAAAGTACATATGTAAAGAGTACTTGAAGTAAAGCACAAAGTAAAATAGAGCTCATGTAATTCAAGTTAAGTACTACACTGAGTGCAATGTACTTGAAGTAAAGTACTATGAATACAACATACTTTCAATTAGTACAAGTACTTTTTAACAATCTTTCATGATGCCCTTCTATTCCTCTTTAGTGTTGTTTCGTTTTTTTTAAAACGGGAATGCATTGCCTTATGGGCGCTTGGGGGTGCATCAGTTATTCGTGGAAATGGTGGCGAATGTATTGGGTAAAGTCAGGTGGCCACAAAGTAGTTGTTTTACTCTCGCTGACAAACTATTTAACACAATCAACTTATAAGGCACCTATTTGTATCGGTCTTATAGCCGCCATTACTTCATTCGAGAGAAATGACCAGATGACGTCTTGAAAGACGATAGCACATATTCGCATAGCGATATGCCATTTTTTTATTTAAAATTTGGAGAATGTACTTAAAGTCGGAAGCTATACTTTCCTCGGAAAGTATAAAAAAAAAGTACTTTAAGTAAAGTATGAGTACATACTCGGAGAGTGTACTTCAAGTGAAGTACAAGTTTTCTAAACCTAGTTGGAAGTAGTACTTTAAGGTACTGGTGCTGGGGTGGACCATATACCGAGTTCTTGACATGTTGCTGACTAGAGCTGTAAAGTCCTTCTGATAAAACATTGTCTCAATGTTCTCACACTTCATTAGCAAAGCAGTTAAGCAAAAAAAAAAGTAGCGTGCATTTGTCTCGTGCGTCTTTTTTCTTGTAGTCGTTTTTTGCACACTTCTATCATATTCAATGCAATACCATCTCGCCAAACTTTTTACCTTTTGCAACTAATATGAACTTGCTCTTGTATGTTTGTGTCACTTCTTGTCAATTGATAAAGTGTGTTTTGACTCAACAAATCAGAATGTGGGGCAAAATGAATGATCCCAAGTGCGTTTATTGATACTTTAGCTAGATTACTGCTTTAAAATATAAGTGAGCTAACTTTCAATAACATTTTTAGTATACTAATCAAACTTTCTCATTATGTATATGTTAGCTAACAACAAACATAGAACCCTCCTACCTAAAACTGCGATATCTCCACTATACTTTGCTTCACCTCAATAGAGCAAGAGCAGGGCAATGCTGTGTGGTGAGCAAGTCGTCTGCTTCTTGCGCAGGAGTTCCAATGATGTCAGAATGACACCAAGCTCTGATTGGCTTTGATTGAATGGATAGTGGGTACACCTCAATGCTATATGCTTTGAGGTCTACCCATTATCTTTAATCAGCCAATAAGAGCTCGGCGTTCTGACGTCATTGCAGCCCCTGTGCATGAAGCAGACGAACTTGAGCTCCGCATTGTGTAAGAATGTTCCCTAATAGTGCAGGAGCTTCTTTGTCGCAGTGTCATGTGAAGAATAAAAGCGCTCTAGTACTTCTTTCATGCCCTCCTTTGCAAAACTTGATGACGTCACCAAGAAGTGACTAGTCTAATGCGGCTTGCGTGAAGACTTCACTTGGGCACGTGACAACCAACGCCTCGGCGAACAATCTGGCTCGTGTATAATCGCTGCGGGGATGAGAGGAGCCAAACTTGAAGTATGCTTGAGCGATCAGCACATGTTCTGTGCTTTGCCAACCACTGGTGGCATATAATCAGCACCAGATCACGTGGACACTTGTTCTGGCTGCCAGTTGGAAAGGGTGGATGTTGCTAGTCTCCTCCAGTTTTTTCTACAATTTACCATTGCACGAAGAGAAAAACTAATAAAATGGCTAAGTGGGCTAGTTGGTAGTTGTTTATGTAAAAAAGCGCCTAAAAAATATGTGGACACGAGAAAGAAGGAACAGGATTCTTACAACTGAACGTTTATTGAAAGCATGCTCACTATTTATACACACAGTCAGGCCCCCGACAGAAAGAACAAACTCTCAGTTAAGTGCACCAATGGTGCACTTATGCAGTTATTCTCGCCCTTTACTCTTATGCGGTAGTCTTCAAATAATTCTGATGAAATTGGGAGGTGTAAAATGTTAAGGCACGTGAGCATGCCCTATCTGTCAGGAGCTCCCCATCGGGCAATCTTGCCATTTATTGTGATAGGTGCCCCTTTGCGCCTAATCTTGAAGATACGAGAATTGTTGGAAAATTAAAAAATAATGCCTGATGCGTACGAGTGAAGGGCAAGGATAGCTGTGTAAGTGCACCGTCTGTGTGCCTAACTGAGAAGGAGTTAGCTTTTTTGTGTAAGAGTGTGACTGCATGTATAAATAGCGAGTTTGTTTTCTATAAAGGTGCAGTTGTAAGTAGCGCTTGGTCCTGTTCCTTCTTTCTCGTGACCACATATTTTTTACACGCTTTTTCACATTAAGAAAAACGAATGACATGTTTCATGCATTATGAATGTCAAGGATGAATTCTAAGCTTACTAAAAATACAGGAATCGGCGCACTTCTTCTTTAACATATTTACTAAGCTAATACTAAAAGCAGGAGCTCCTTGTGCTTATCCCACCTTGGCTGCACAAACACTTGTGCAGTATGAGCACGAGTCAAGGGTACCCACCTGTGCTTGAATTGCCTTTGTGGTTAGTCTATTGTAGTGGTCTGTGAAAAACGAAGACTGCCTAACCACCCCCTGTCTGGACAGGTGTTCTCCGACGGCCTCGACACTCCCACACGGGCTGAGCCGTTCCTGGCCTGGACCATCAGCGGTCGCCTCCGCCCCGGATTGCCAGTGACACCGCGAGTGCCGGGTCTCTATCATTTTGTCGAAACTCGTTTCGTGGAATTACATTTCGTGGACAACTTTTCATGGACACACGTTTCATGAAAGCACGTTTTGTCGACACTATCGCTTCATCAACACGCGTTACGCGAATTGCACGCTGTAGGGACTAGGCACGTAGCCAGGATTTTGATTTGGGGGGGCGGGGGGCCTTCTCCCCCCTGGATACATGCCTGGTAGGGACATTTTGTCATGTGCATCTGTATCACTAGGGTGCGCGTTAACCCACCGTTCTCGTTATACCACTGCCTGCGTTCACGCCGCTGAGTTGCCGCAGAGACAGACTGCGGCAGCTCAGTACAAAAATGTCAACCCACCTGACCGACCCAAACACGCCGCTTCACCGCGACAGTCTCATGTAGCTTACTACAGAAAAAAAGCTAATCTGAGCTGTCAATGAAACAATTTGTCGATGAAACAATCTGTCAATGAAACATTGCGTGTCGATGAAACAATCTGTCGATGAAACATTGCGTGTCGATGAAACAATCTGTCGTTCGATAGCTGATTGCCACCGGTGAGTGCCCCCTACGGCCGCAATACAACATGGTGACGAGGATGGGATTTTTGCAAAGACGATTGGGTAGGTGGTCACGGTAGAGATCTCCGCACCCCAGTTATGTGGTGGTACGTACCAGTGCGCATTTCCGGTAGGCATTTTGATTTGTGATTTTGGCTTTCTCTTTAGTTTCTGCCAGTCATATTTTCTCTTGACTGGTGACGTGACATTCTGAGAGAGGTTCATCTGGTTTCTCCTAGCATTACAAGCTGTTTTTACTTGGATTTGGCTCGTACGTCGAGATGTCTCAACAAGCACCATTTGTAAATGCGACGGCGATACCTCCACCTCCTGTATTTCTTGCTGTTCCTGGCGCTCTGGTTCAGACTTGGTCATCGTTGAAGGAAGCATTCATGTCGTTTCTCGAGGGTCCCTACCATTTCGTTGAAACTCGTTTTGTGGATTTACGTTTCTTGGACAACTTTTCATCAACACGATTGTTTCATCAACATCATTACGCGAATTGCGTGCCGTAGGGACATTTCGTCACGCGTGTATCACTAAGATGCGCGTTAACCTACCCCCCCGCCCACGTTCGCGGCGGACAGTCTGCGGCGGCTCATTACAAAAATGTTAGCCCACCTGACCAACCCGTACACGCCACTTCACGGCAACAGTCTTATGCAGCTTATTACAGAAAAAAAGCAAATTCGAGCTGTCGATGAAACAATTTGTTGATAAAACAATCTGTTGGTGAAACACCGCGTGTCGTCGTTCAATGAACTGATTGCCACTGGTTTCTTGATGCTACTGGACTCGACGCAGTTGAGCCGCGACGCAAGAAACAGGTCTTGTTTTTGATATTAGGAGTTGAGGGCCAACGCATGGCTTCCGCGTTTTTGTCTAAATGAAGTGTCGGGAAGCAAGATGGTTGATGAGTTCTCCGCGTTTCTGAAAGCGTTGAAGAAACATTTAGAGTTTTCTGGTTCCATAGTGCTGAAACGTAAGAAGTTGCACCCCAGAACACAGTTGCCTGGCAAAACGGTAGCAGAGTTCTTGACTGCCCTGAGGCATCAGGGAGCATTTTGTGTGTATGGCACAACACTTGAAGAATGTTTATGCGAGGTATTCGTGGAAGGCCTGAACTCCAAAAGTGTCCAGGATCATTTTCTTTGCGAGTGTATCGGCTCCGATGTGCCAACGCTGGATCGGGCTGTTCAGTTAGCTTTACGGTTCGTAAAACTTGCTTGAACGACTGAGCAGTTTCACTTATCAGCGGCCGTCAGTTTTGATACAATGGCAGTTTCAGTTCAGCAAGTTACGGCGCGAGCGACATTTCATTCTCAGGCGCCCTTTTGGCACATCAAGATGACGGTCCATGGTCACCAGAGTTCTCAAGGCATCAAGAGGGTCCTCCCGGATCCGCACCTTGGCTCCACCATCACTACACCCTGCCACAGGCTGTTCTGAGGATGTCCCGGGGCCAGCCGGCCTCCAGTCACGTGCCGCGGTTTACGACGCGGACAAATTGTCCACAAGGCCGCAACCCATCCCCTTCACGGATGGGGACCCGAGGAGACGGTACAAAGTCGCTATGCTGGTTTTGTGCCAGACGCAACAATGCATGAGAGCTGTAGACTGAGCTGCACGTGCAGTGCTTCGCATGCGACAAGATAGGACATTTTGGATTGACCTGTCGCAGTCGTAGTCTCCTGGCAACAGCTTTTGTGTTTCACCAGCGCCAAGCATCTTTCCCTGTAAGGGGTCGAGGTCAGGGCCAAGGGTGCCAGTACGCCAACCAGTCATGGAAAAGACGTTTCGCTCCAGAAGAGACATTCGCCGCACCGGAAGGTGACTGCAGCTTTTAGTACAGCGTGGCCGGCTGCAGTTGACGATTCCTTCCCTGTCCAAGCCACACAGCGCAGCTCATTGGACCCAATTCGACTGAATGCATTCATTGCAGACGTAAAGGTAAATGGCGCACCACTGCATCTTTTAATTGACATGGGCTGGCATTTCAAAAAGTCGATCAGAAGGGAAATATTATGTTGCATCCGCCAGCAAGGAGGCTTGTATGTGCAAGGTACAATTCCGATAACTGTATGTTTCACGGGCCAGGTTACATTCAAGAACAGGTTTACACCTCTGAAGTTTTATGACATTCCTTCTGGGCACCCCTTGCTTGACATTGATACAGTGTAAGAGAATTGAAAATGAAATTGTCAGGTGCTGACTATGAATGTGCCTATATCAATGCAGCCGACTGACGTTCCCCTGCATCGCTCCTTCACCGTTTCCTCTCGTGGACAGAGCGGTTAGCAGCCACAATCGGATGTGCCTATGGCATCGATTTTTCTTCGTCTTCTTTGGGTGGCAATGTGTCCTAGCCACAACTGTCATCGACCTGGAATCAAACTATTCCTAAAGTGTTTGAAGAGCCTGTCCACATGTTTTCGGCAAGTTCAGGTGTCAATGTTTCCAAAACAAACGATAATGACACGAATAACCGTATCCATGATGAAAAGTGTCTTGAGCGCACTTCAACTTCATCAAGTTCATCTGTACGGGACACGTCTAAGCTCCCTCCTGGCTTTGAAGAGTTTGAACATATTTGTTTAGTTCGGGGTTGGGTTTGGTCTGGAACCAAACACATATACAGTCTAGGTGCGGCTCAATGTACCACCTAGTCAGTCAAGGCTTCATCGTCTTCCCATTACTTTACGTGACGCAGTATCAGAAGAAATCTTCAAGTTAGAACAGCAAGGCATTATCGAGCATATCGATGCCTCGGAGTGGGCCTCTCCCGTTGTAGTCGTAAAGAAACCAGATAGACATATCTGTATGTGTGTCAATTTTCAGGCATCAAACCAGGCTGTGGTGATCGAGTCATTTCGAGAGTAGCGTCTCACTTTTCAAAGTTAGACCTGGCGTCTGCCTACCACCTAGTTCGGCTTGAACCTGCGAGTTGCGACTTGACTGCGTTTCCCAGGCGAAAATCAGCCCACCTCCAGCTGGATTATGGAACTGGTCCCAGATAGAAATGAGGCATTCCAGCTGGATTCCAGCTGGGACCAGTTCCATAATCCAGCTGGAAGTGGACCGATTTTCGCCTGGAAAAAGTCCTTCATGGCCGGGTGATAATTATCACCCATGAAAGACTTTTTCGGCTTAAAGGGGTCTGTTTCGGATTGACGACTGGACCTGCAGCGTTTCAGAAGATTATAACCAGGGTTTGGAAGGGTGTACAGGTGTCAAGTTTTACCTATAGACTCAATATATGGGAAACCTCAGAAAGACAACGAAAATCTCCGTGGTGTCTCGTATATCCCAGGCGGGAATTAAGTTGAACCGCAAGGCAGTGTTCAATGTCCAGGAGCTCTCGTTTTTGGGGCATCGACTGTCCATGAAAAGAATACTCCAACAGATTCATCATAGCTAGCTAAAAGTATTCCTGGGACTCATAGAATATTATAGTAAGTTCATCCCCCACTGCTCTACAGTTGTGAGCCCCTTCGGCGACTACTTGTCGGTAAGGAAGTTTCGTTTGTCTGGTCGCCGGAGGCTAGTTTCAGGAAAATCAAGCAATGCATTAACAATGCCCCTATTCTGACACTGTTCGATTCAGTCCTGCCGATTTTCATAATGACAGATGCCTCTAACTACGGTTTAGGCGCTGTCTTACAGCAACAACATGGTAATAAGCTTCGTTCTGTAGTGTTCACTTCAGACTCACTCACAGATGCCGAGTGCCAGTGCTTTAGGGGAGAGAAAGAGGAATTAGCACGCCTCTGGGTGTGCAAAAAATGGCATATTTTTCTTTGGGGCCGTCTTTTTGTTATATGGACGTATCACCAAGCACTGATTACCCTCCTCTCCAACAAGGGTTCTGGAATCCGACCGTTGCTTATCATGCATTGGACTTTATGCTTGTTAAACTACAATTTTAAAATGGAATATCTCAGAGGAAGCAATACTCTGGTAGCCGACGCATTTTCAAGGCTTCCTGTGCAAGACACAGAGGACGGCACAACGTCTGAAGATGACGTGGTCCCTCTTATTACGGTTCTTTCAACCCAAGTGAATTTTCAAGTGGCTATATGGCAAACGACATGCAGTAATTCATCATACAATGTCGTCCTGGCTCGAAGGTATCTAACCGGAGCTGAGGCCATACTTCCTTGTCTAAGAACAACTATCTGTATTCGCGACTCCAGCGACCTATAGGGGGCGCCACCACTAAACAAACATGGCGGCTGAGTCCAGGTCGCGTCGGCTCGGCCGGGCCGCCTGAGTAGGTGGCGCTTTCAATTTAACAGATTTTCTTTTGTTTAATGCCCAATTTTATAGGTATTTTAACTGATACGGTTAAGTGTAGCCGGTGCACATAAACTTGCAGAGCATAGTTTTGTTTTCCAAGTGTGTTTCTTGTTCTTTTCATGTCAAACTTTCGTTTCGGAGATTTCGTTCGAAACCAAAACTATGGGCTCTGGAGAGACGGTAATATACTAATCAGTTTTGACCATGTAAGGAAAGCGGCAATGACTGCAGAATTCTCCCACCAACAGTAATTTTCAGCCAACTCGCACGCCTCGACCATGCGACTTATCTGTCCGCGAACTCGAGCTTTTGTGCGTATCCGCGTTTAAGAAACAGCTTCAGTCGTCTGCTCGGTCAACAACACAGGCCGTAGGAAAATTACGAAAATTAAGCAAGCGCTTCTTGAGCCAAGGAGCATGTTAACCCGCTGGCGCCCCACTAAGCAGCTGATACTCGTATTTCAATTCACGTTTTAGTAGCAATCGAGAAGTCATTTTGTTGAGCGGGTTATGTATTATATTACGTACTATGTCCCACTAAAGCGATATTAGTATATTCTTCGGTTTGAAATATGAGCTTAGTTAATTAGCTATTAGGTGAACTGCTCAATAAAAGTATATTTGACAGACAGAGATACTAAGTTAAACGTAGCGAAATGGTTCTAGCCGGTAGCACGGAGACGAATGCGGACAAACTGAAGAGAGTCTTCATTGGAGATTCACGCAAAACCTCTCTGCATTGAACTTGACTTTGAGTCCTGGATGGAGAAAATTAGTATTTTTTGTGGCCGGTCAACCTGAGCCATGTAGACGTATACTGCAGCTGGCTTAATTCGACGGGGGTATAATATAAATATTGGAGGCGCGATAGATCATAATGCTGTGACAGCTTCTAACGTTGCGAGACACGCCTCCGCCTTTGGAAAACAGATAATTTCCCTCATTCATCATTTGCAGCGAGCAGGTTTTCCTGAATCA
The DNA here is from genome assembly GCF_016920785.2 of Ixodes scapularis. NCBI lineage: Eukaryota > Metazoa > Arthropoda > Arachnida > Ixodida > Ixodidae > Ixodes > Ixodes scapularis. The sequence continues at coordinate 103,848,745 of NW_024609846.1, forward strand.
AGTACTTGCGAAATAAGCCCAACTCCTTTACCGCTCATTCACACTGGAAGCGGATCCGCGTTCGCAAAGCGGTTGCAAACGCGGTTGTATAAAGATCCAGAGCAATTGCACGCGCACTTGATGTCATCGAGTGCGCGTGCAATTGTACTGGATCTTTATACAACCGCGTTCGCAACCGCTTTGCGAACGCGGATCCGCTTCCAGTGTGAATGAGCGGTTAGAGTGGTCCAGATGCTTTTTCGGCGAAAAGCAGCCAAGATGAATAGCCAATGCACCGACCGGCGTGTGTGGCTCAAACTTGAAGCTAATCGAACACAACCAAACTCAAGAAAAGCAGCTGTCTAACCTTCCCATTCACTTGGCTGCAACATTGGTGTTCCCTCCAGCGAAATGCCTCGTCTGTCGTCCTCCCACTGTTCTACGTCCTTATAAAGAAACGCCTTATCAGTTACCAAGTAGTCGTCACTTTGAATGTGATTCGAGACAGACAACAAATCAAAACGTTTTTCCGCGATTCCTCCCCATCCAAGAAATCGAAAACACGTGATGGAAGGAAATAATCTACCGAGGCTTCGCCACACTAATGAACACTCAGGCAAACTTAAGAAATTTTCGGACCTTCGTGAAATTACACTGTTCGCCATCGCGCCGACAACACGTGTCCGCGAAAGCCACCAGAGACGCGGAGGGGCGCGGAGCGACCTGGACCGGCTGGTTTCCGGTTTTCCCGCTTGGTGGCGTCCGTTTTGCTAAAGTCGTGAATATGCTGACCTGCTTTTAGAGCGCAGCTTTTAGGTGCCCGTTTGCAGCTTGAGCGGCGGCGGCGCCGTCGGCATAACCGCGCACTGCATTCTGGGAAACATCCCATAATGCACCGCGCGTGTCTTACACGTGACCCGCGCATTGCGTTATGGGATGGTTCCCCTAATGGGCACTGCATGGGAAGGAGGAGGAGGAAGGAGGAGGAGCAGGAGGATGGTGGGGAGGAGGATGAGGAAAAGAGGCGAGAGGGAGGAGACGGTACAGATAAGGAGGAGGGGCATACCCTCCCCTCTGTACCCTCCCTTCCTCCTCCTCAAGAGCTGCGCTCTAATTCGGCGTTACTGGGAGTTGTAAACGTCTTTCATCTTTCAAGGAGAAAAGATTGTGGTGGCGGAGACATTACGTGAGCATGTCGTTCAATTAGCTCATGAGACACATCAAGGGGTGACAAGAACAACGAGTGTCATCAGGGATTAGTATACCGGTGGCCTCGCATGAACCAACTAGTAAAGTTCAAGGTAGAGCATTGTACGGTCTTCCATTCAACGGACAAGCCCGTGAAGGCATCCCTGCTCCCCTGCAACGCAGCAGACGACAGAGGTGGTGCGGTACAAAGGAGTGGGATGAGAAAAGGGGCAGATCCTCTTCCCCGTGTGCTCGTCGATCGTCCGACGATTCGACAACTACTCGGCTCTGGGGTGCTTGAATGTTGTCATGGTAACTTAGCTGCGCCTGCTTGCGTATGCAACGTGGTAGCAAGAGGAAAGACGATGGGAGGGGCGTACCAAGTACTCCCATTATTCGTCGCGTGATGCGCGTGGGCTTTTAGGATTTTTGCAAAGGGTCTATTTCTGCCAGGACAAGCTGTTTGGATATTACAATTCCGCGCAAGTCACATAAGCAGATATTCAAGACCACAAATCATCCAAGCTCATATTGGACCATCCACCTACCAGTTTGCGGATGGTCAACGGTGGAATGGCGAAGTTAACCAAAACTTCAGTTCCGTACCTGAAGAAGAATGCGTTGCTTTTGACTCCGATGAGGACTTCCCTGTTCTTCAGCCGTCGAACGGAGCGAATCATCCTGTGGCACAGCACTACTTAAATGTACCAGCGTGTACTCCAACTATTCCTTCTCCGTTCCTGCCCCTGCGATGGCAAGGCCATATCACTTGCAGTTTTCAACTCTCTTCCTGACTGTGGGTCAGCTCCTGATCTCTTATTCCTGCCGCCAAATCTGTTCCTGGTCCTGTCGACACCACCGCCCGTGGACCGTTTTCTGAATCTGGAAGTGCACCTGGTCTTGCCGATGTTTTTGATGATGAACCGCTTCCTGATCGTTCGTGTTCTCCAGCTGTCCAGGATCCAGTTCGGTCTCCCCCTCCATGGGCTGAGAGCAACCTTCTGGGCACATAAACTTCTATGCCACAGCTTGAAGACAGCGATGGTGTGAGTTAGTATCAGTGCAAATAGTGCGCATCAGACGTTGAAGCAGATGTGCAACCTCCATGTCGACCTCTCCGCCAGCGGCGACCACCGGAACGCTTTAGAGACTATGTATTAACAATTGTTGACATAGGGTAAAATTTTAATCAATGCAGGTTTAACAAACTGGATGTCACAAATGATATAACAAAGAATACTATATAACAAACTAACCTGCTACTCATTACACCTGCCACCTAACCAACTGTTTTTGCAGTTTTGACTTTTTTTTTTTGTTGTCAAAGGGAGAAAAGATAGATATTTAGAAGTGCTTACTGAGAACGTGGTTGAAAAGATGAGGACATTTTGGCATTCACTTTGTCAAGTCAGATATTTCTAAATGACTTTCTTGAATTCTGAGTTGTGCATTGTCAGAACCGCGTAGTGTTTTGTCACTGCATCTCCATGTGTGCTTATTTTTTATTAATCGAAGGGAGAATGTTGTGGTCTGTAAAAGGCGAAGTGGTTAAGATAAATGCACGTGAATACGATGGTTCTTGGCACGCGTGGATAAACGCGCCAGCGCGTGGCGCCAGACTCTGCATCCCGTCAACCCCGTCTGGACAGGTGTTCTATCCTCGACAGGACAGTCCCACACGGGCTCAACCGTTCCTGGCCTGGACCACCGGCGGACGCATCCGCCCCGTACTGCCAGTGACACCGTGAGTGCACCCTACGGCCCCAATTTCTCTAAACTGAAGCCTCCGCTTTTTCTAAACCAAGCTTTGATCAAATGCACCTCTAGGTTGGTGAGAGCCGTCATCCCCAAGTACTACAGACGCTCCAGGCGCGCTCTCCTGTGGCTCTACAAAATGTTTTTCTTGTCAATTATTTAACTTTTAACTTCAATTAATTTCAGGCAAAAAGAAAAAAAAAATACAATAAAGTTCGCGCCGAATTTGAATGTAAAATGCAAAAAAAAGAAAGAAAAGAAAAAGTCAAGAAGCGACACAATTATAAAGCAAATAAGTTCAACCATTAATTTTTTTTTATTCAAGAACACAAATACATTTATTAGTTTATGCAGATAAGATGGCAAAACGGTATAAAATGCAAAATTTCTCTTCGTATTATTTTGTGTCGCGGAAGTCTTCTGGAGGTTCTCGGGGAAAAAGTGCGCCAAGAGGCTCCAGATCAATGCGCTGCGCTCAGTCGCTCAGTGGCAAAGAGGCTTGTGCTTGTGCGGTTGAATTTGTTTTCTGTTGTTTTGGACCGTCGAAGAACTTGCTGTAGGTCTTTGTGCAGTCGAGCGGTCGAGCCGCGGTTCGCGCAAGTCGTGCCTGAACCTGTTGATGAACTGCCAGGATTTGTGACTACCGCTGACATTACCAGCTTGCATTTCCGATTTCGGTGAGAATGATTCTACCGGTCTGTTTCCCATCTTGATAAGATATTAGGCGAAACTACGTGTTTGTTTTTGAGAACGCGCGTCTCTTGGAACAGGGTGATGTATTGTGTTCTTTACGCATAATTCGGCCCGAGTCACCCACACACGAACATCTGTTTGTGAAGATCATCGCGTAGTTGGAAGAGGGTATTGTCCTTCGCGGTTGCGCCACGATATCGCATTTGTGGTTCCCGCTAGTCTTCTTTGATCAACCTAGGCCTAGCGGTTTGCATGCCCCCAGTTGCTTTAATTCTCCTAATGAGCCTGCTACGGCGGAATTCGGAATTAGTTTCACTACCGCGTGTGCTGCCGCCTTCTTAGTTTCACCCGGAGTCGGTGTTCTGTTTTATTTTTAATTTTAATTCGGAACTGCATGGGAGTTGTGCCAAGACTTCGACGCACATGGCTTCGCAGGTTGACAAACAAGTGCATGCTTGTTTTTGGGCTTACGTCGGCGTTCGCATAGTGCCACGTGATTGTGCCACGCATTTTACAAAAACTTGAACAGTTCGAGGTCTACTTTCAATAAGGCGCTAAACACCTTTGCGGCTTTTCCTCGTTCTGGTGAAAACCCACTCCGTTCGGAGCTTGACACTCAGTCCAACCAAAAGCATGTTTTCTCACAAGGGTAGCGACTATCGGCGAACGTTCCCAACCCCCCTTAAACGGTCCATATTTTAATTTGACGGGTGTGGTAATCATTCAGAGATGTCCCGTGTTTGGCTGAGTGGAGTACTAAAACGAAATACCAAGAAACTCATTACTGACAAAATGTTCTCAAATTACATTTTGTCCTATAATCATTGTGCTCTCCTGTAGATTGCTAATCCTGTACCACTCGAGCTAGAGTACAGGCAGAACCCCTCTCACAATCACACACTTGGCTTTCATTGCATTGCCAAAACCGTTCATTGCATTGCCAAAACCGTTAAAAAGTTACTGCTACAGTATCATTGCTATTTTCTGGCAACTTAGATGCTTACAAATGCAAGTACAAGTTCTACGCATGAACAGTATAACTGCATTTCACCTTCTCTCGAGGATAGCAATCGCGGCAGGCATGAGCAGCTCATGCAGTTTAACTGCAGATATTGACGAAGGTTTGTACTTAAGCATTGCAGTCGTGGGGAGTAAATAACTAGGAATCATGTTCTTCTCACCCTTGAGAGCGTTTGCAAATGATTTCATTAACTAGAAAGAAATGGAGATTGCAGGTATAGAATGGAGTCTATTGGCCAACATGGGGTTCTTGAGCAACGCATAAGCACTAGTGATAAACAGTCTCGCAGTCTTTTTTTGCTGAGTATCTTCAACAATGATTTATATGCTGAGTGTACAGAAATTAGGACCTTAGTTGTTGAGGTGTTAGTGGAATGTTTGCACATGTATTTTGTATATGCTACCAAAAAATTTAGACTGCTCTTTCATGTTGAACCAGCAATTTGCATTTCTGAGCTGTGTTGCAGAGCTTCTGAAGAGAACCACTATAATTTGGTGCTTGGTTTACAAACGCCTGCCACCAGTGGTTTCTAGCACAAAAAAAAAGCTTAAAGGGGTAATATAAAGAACTTCAAAGATGTGTTTTACCAGTTCTCTGCAATTATTGATATGCAACGCCAGTAGTGGTGGCCGCAGTGCCCCATTGTTATGAGGCAGCCAATCTGTTCTTTTTGATGAACTCTGACACACACGAGGGATTGGGGAATCATTCATAGATAAATCTTTTGCTTTGAAACTAAACCAGAGGAGTGCAACTTCCTATACCGCCCATGGAACGCAAATTGGGAAACCCTGGGAGGCCGCAGCGCCATTTGAATCCCCTGGTGGCTGTACTAAAATCAACATGGCGGCACAGCGAAACCAAAACCGAAACTGCACGGCAGCGCCATTGTGCTTGGATGGATGGGCGGTAGCTTGCGCCACCTAGATTTAAAAAAATATATATATTGTAGATTTTTTTTTTTTTTTTTTTGCTTGGTTTGCACGTTGCTTTGCTAGGCTTCTGCTGCTTTGCGGCTGGTTTTCACATTTCAGTGCTGGGTAATGTGCGTTGAAACGCACACAAGCCAGCACTGAAAAGCGAGACCAGCAGCAAAGCAACGAAAGTGACACATACACAAAAAATATGCAATGCTTGTCCTTTTGCGTTTATTTTTATTCAAAAGACAGTAGAAAATACAGACGAAATTTCTCACTATTTTGCACACAAGAATCAAAGAAATGAACAACAAAACAGGATAAAACGTTAAGGTTACGTGTGACGAAGGTGATATGCGCCCATGCAAAACCACTTCGCTAAATTTACATAAAATCTCTAGGTTCGTGATCCTTTTCGAGCTTTTTGGCGTGTACTCACAAGCCTTACGCCATCCAGCCACAGGCGTGGAGCCTAGAAAAAAAAGTTGAATTGCTTAAATGGCCATTACGTGCCTGATAGGGTCATATGAAAACAGCGAGCATTTCCTGCGCCTCCCTTCGAAAAACGGTACTTGGAGTTCTACACTGCGACACTAAAAACTCTTGTCTCCTCTATTTTTCTTCTCCTTGACTTAAATGCCTCCACGCTAAATTGACAATCATTTCGAATTTGATTATATAAGTAAGCATATAAGTAAAGACCGACGACGGTGTCTTGCAACTAAAGGAAACTAATGGTGAATTCCACTCGTAGATCTGGAGCGCTTTCCAAAATCCGCGAGGGAGGCAAAATTCCGCTCCGTGGGACCCGCTCCGAATCGACGAGGGGAAGATAAACTTGCATTTTTGGAGAGACCTCCCCCACACCCCTTCTCCCTCCGCCGTGCAAAATGGCCGCTGCTTGAACTTGACCAGCCCACCAACGTCTCAGCCGGCTGATCTTTCCAACGACCAGTGACGATTGTCACTGCTTAGCTGCAGAAGTAACACGCGACACAGGCCGGGCGAAATTATACGTACCGCGGCGCCCATGTCACAAATAACGAAGACGTCCGCGTTCGGCACCGTCACATACCTTTCGGCCGCCTCGAAGCGGCGGGGCACGGACAGCGATTGCCAGCGTGGAGTTCAGATTTGTAGTACGACTTTAATAAACACAGAGGTAACAAACCATCACTTGCGCGGTCGTTGCCTAACCACTTCTTGCTTTATTTCACGGGAAAACGCCGACGGAATGCAGTGTAAAAAGGTAAACAATCACTGACTGCAGAATGAATAGGCCTAACCTTGCGTCTGCCTCCGGCTTTTCTGTCGTTCTTTTTCTCGTTCTTCCTCTCACGATCACAGACGTCAGCGCTTACGATTTGCCACGCTCCACATTCCCGGCCTTTTATCCCTGATCTACGCGAGGTAGAAGCGTTCGAGCCGTCACAATCCAGAGTAAACAACGACGCACCCGAACAGATCCAACTCCACGACCGGCCCGCCCGGCCCGCCGATCTCTCCAACCTCGCCGCGCATGCGCGCCGCCGATTTAGACGAAAGTCACGTGGGCCGCTCTGTCAGCTTTTGGAGAGATCCGTGAAATCCCGCAGAGCAAGTTCGGCGGAGTTTGGGGCGCTCCGTGGAGCGGGCGCTGCCAGAGATCTACGAGCGGAAGATGACCAACTTGAGCCAGATCTGCGAGCGGAATATGCGCGCTCCAAATGGAGCGCTTTTGGAGCGCTCGAGATCTGCGAGCGGAATTCACCATAAGCAATGAGGTCAAGAAAAACAGCTCAGCTCTTTGGTATTGAGTCTTCATCGAGAACCTGCATTCGTTTTTAATATTATCACTTAAATTTAGGAGTGCGTCACTGCTAAACGAAACTGGAAACCAGAGCGGATCGCTCCATCGCTCAGTTAATCGAAAAATATGTAGGCTCATTTTCACTCCTCGCGAACAGACGCGTGATTCGCTGACAATGCCAATAAACAGCTCACAGCAAAAAGATTCCCATCTTTTAAAGTGAGCATATGTGCTCGATCTTGATATGACAGAGAAGTCTCCAGTAATTTGACAATGACATATTTCTCGCTGCGAGTGACGAGCAACCCTGAACAATGATAGGATTTGGTTTTGTGATTGGAAACCATCGTAGCTATTGCCAAAATCGAACAATTAATACTCACTACCACTGGCGACAGTTAGGTTTTGTTGCAAACATCTAATCAGAAACTTAAGCAAGAGAAGACCAAAAGAGCGTACCGCACGTCCATTGGAAATCGAAAACATTGATATCCCGGCTTTCGACAGTCATTGTTTCCCCACTTGGCACATCAGGTGGTGTGGTGATGACGAAAATCCATGCTTGACCACATTACAAAAACGAGTTCCCACAAAGAAGAAAAGAAAGCCGCGCGCGCACGAACGCGGCACGAATCTTGCGCCGCGACGCACTCCCAGAAGCGAAACAGCTCACCAGCTCGCGTCCCTCGCGCGTTCTAACGGTCCACCGACTTCCCGGCGCCAGCGGCCAGCGCATCTCGAGGCGCGAGGCGCGGGTTCGGGGAGAGAGAAAGCGCGCCCAGACATGTTGAAAGAGTGAAAGAGAAAGTTACGATAACAAGCTTCAAAGCCATTCACACCTTCAAAACAACTTCCCCTTTATTTCGCTTCATTAAATATATGAATCATATTTATTTAAAATAAAATAATAAGTGCCAACACCCGCTGGGAGCGCGGCAATCGGAAGCAGTTTGCCGGACCGGACGAACGTCATAAGTATACGCGGCCGGACGGAAGTAACCGAGAACTTCACCCCACTGACTAAACTACAATTGCTTCTTTGGGGACCGCCTTGAGCAGGATGAGTGGTTGCACCGCTCATCGAGCTCCATCTGCCATGTTCAAATATCATATTCTTGTGCAGTTTGAGCAGCATTGGGCAAAGTACATCTACAATATGAAGATTAGTACAGAGTGTGTGGGAGGTCATGTACTTCAAGCAAAGTTGTAAGTACACGGGGCACAATGTAGTTAAAGTACTGTAAATACAATGTATTTTCAAAGTAAGGTACAAGGACTTTTTGCCACAATATTTCATGATTCCCTTTCATTCCCTTAGACTCTTTTTTCAACTGGTATGCATTATAGGGGTGGGGTAATCTGGGGTTTATTAGTTGTTATTGAAAATTACTGCATTACTGCACATATTGAATAAATTCAAGTGGTAGTTATTTTCGGAAATGGCGCCAAAATTGGAAGTCCCTCCGACTTACGAATTTTGTGCCGCTTGAGCTTGCACCTAAGGATTAACCATTCTAGGAGAGAACATGACATCAGCCCTGTAGCTTCCACAAGCAATCCTCTTGTGAAGGGGTGTTCACTCCTAATATTAATGTGAAAGCATTAACTGGTCCCATGGAGCGAACCGGCGTTGCCAGCTTTTGAAGCCACAAGAAACTGCACCTAAATTCTCCTGTCCCATGGAGCGAAGCCTGTAGTCTAGCAGCAAAACACGGAAATCGTGTTATACAGTCAAACCTGTTTATAACGAACAACGCTATGATCAGTTCGACAAAGCAAGTAATTCGATATAGCAGACACCATTTTAAACAAACTTCCGCGATATGTTTGTTGTAAGGCGAGAGCTTCTCTTTATTTCTCATCTTTTCGCTTTCACCTTAAAAAAACGCGCTAAAAAGATTTTTTTTTTTTTTTGAATGCGTGCAGGGTTTGTTATTTTGGATTATCTCCCCTTCTGAATCGCTTCTGTTCGTGGGCAACGGTTTTGGGATGAAATTTTCTTTTTCTTTGCGTGCTTGCAGAGTATATTTTTTTAGCTTTCTCTTCTTCTGAATCGCTTCTCTTCGCTCAATTTTGTTCGCAACTTGAGCTTTTAAAATTTTTATCTTTTCTAATTTTCTTCTTTATTTGGGGGGGGGGGGGGGGGGGTGATGGGTTAGAAGGTGACTGTTTGCGCGTTTTTGAAAGCCTTGCCGGGGAAAAAAGGTTCGATATAGCCAATATGTTGTTCGGTATAAAAAGTACTTTTTACATGCATTTTTATTTTAATTTTCCGTGAGTTCGATATCGGCACCAATTCGCTGTAGGTGGGTTCGTTCTGAACGGGTTTCATTGTAGTTACAAGGATTTCCACCCCACAGAGAAGCCCTCTCCATGGTGCTGCGACCTGCGCGCTGACAAAAGGGAGAGGGTGGCGCGTGTGCGGCCGCCCCTCTCCCCCTCCTCGGGTCACATGTTGTCGGGCATGGTCTAAGGCCTGGAGAGGGGTGGTGGAGGGGGAGTGAATTCCCACTCGTAACGTGTTCTATGCTCTGCTTTCAGCCATGTTGCGCCGTGGAGGAGCGGGGTGCATTTCTTGTAGGAATGTGTCGCTTCTGAGTGCTTTCACATTCCTACATGTAGTGCATTATTCATTGACGCAAAAAGTTGCAGGACACTTAAGACTGCTTATGTGTAGAAATGCTTTTGCATTCTTACATGTAAGCAGTCTTAAGTGTCCTGTAATTTTTTAAATCTCGTTTGCACTGACATGGCGAGAAGTAGCGAGATATTGAAATGCTGCAGGAAAGCCACTCCCAGAACAAATGGAGTGATGTGTCGTGTGCTCCCGTTTCTGGTGAAAGTAGAATATCCCTCCCAGTATTTCTTTGGGGTTGACAAAGCATCATTTGTGATACAAACTTAACAAGACCATATTTTGAGAATGTAATTTGAGGTCAGGAGTTGTACTTTCTTTAAAGGGATGGTGAACCGAAATTTGAATTTAAAAAAAACAATGCAGGAGACGTAGGCAGGACGCTACAATCCCTACAATACTACTTGCAAGGCGATATCTCGAATGGACGGCCGTATTTTTGGAAAAAGAGATCGAGATTGAACCAGGCCGACGAGGCGCGTGACGTCAATATACCGTGTTTCCTCCTTTCTTCGCTTCACTCCCTCAAGGTCGCGGGACGGTGAAAACGCGAGGCCGTTCCCTCTCCTTCTCGGAGAAGCATGACGTCAACATTCCTACCAATTGCGTCTCCTTTTTTGAAAAATATGGTCATCCGTTCGAGATATCGCTGTATGAGTGATGTTTTGGTGTTTGTAGCATCCCGTTGCACGCTTTTTCTGCGTGTTTTGGGAAATTCAAATTTTGGTTCAGCATCCCTTTAAAGTATGTACTTCGAGTAAAGTACAAGTTTTCTAAATCTATTTGAAGTAGTACTTGAAGTACTTCCAAAAACAAAATTTTAGCATGATGTGCATATGCAATGGCATTGGTGAATCATTCTGGTACAATTTGTTTTCCTTCAATGCATCTAATTAAAATTCCCAGTTTTCCTTTACTCGGACAAATGAGCCCATTAATCTTATATCGTATCTACAGTCAGATGAGCAACGATAAAGTGTATGCTTGTGCTTCAAAAGTAGTATTGGCTGCCTTAAAGGGGCACTGACACATCAAAATCATATTTTTTTTTATTATCCGAAACGATTGAAAACGATGCCGGGACATTACCTGCAAAATTTGAAATTTGGGAATTCAGTATTTGTGAAGTAAGAAAACAATTTCCAAATGCCGAATTCGAAGTTCCCGCGCGATCGGCGCCGGTGCCTTGACGTCAAAAATTGCGGAGACCTGAGAGTCCCCTTTCTTTCACCACTCCCTGCTGTTGCCACGGCGACCCAAAGCGAGGAGGAAAGGAGTGAGCGGCGGCGTTGCGGCGGACCGGTTTTGAGCGGTGTCGCCTGTTTTCCGTTGGAGGATACAAATCCAGGAGACGGCACCACAACGAACTCCCGATTTTTGGTATTTCAAAAAGAAGGGCCGTAGTGCGTTCGCAATTGCGTTAAAAAACATGTTTTAGGATTGCCGTAATTAAATGTTATAGAGATGTCGCCTACAAAGCTTCTAAATTTCCTGATTTTTGACGTCACCGATCAAAAGAAGCGAGGAGGCGAGAGGCGGGAAAATCAAACGGCAAAAATAAAAAGGCGCGCGCGCGCGCGCGGGAATATTTTTTTTTGCGATGCGTTTTTTTTTGCGTGTCTATGACTGCAACTTGCATCGTTTTAGACAATAAAAATAAATATGACCTTTGGGGTGTCAGTGCCCCTTTAAAGGAAACCCATTCCACAGGAATAACACAGTGATGTGATTGCTGCGCCAATTGCGCCAAGGGGCTAATCCTGCTGCATCCTGCTACATTTTACCAAAATATGGGTGTAGGGATGGCCGAAGGGGCTTAGCCGAAAGAGCTCGGGGAATTGGCGGCGCGGTCACCCGAAGCGTCCTTGGGAGGCGCCCGATGTCTTGTCTTTCCCTTTGGCGGCAAGCGGAGGCCAGCTCCCGAAAGTGGAAGCAGATTTCCCCGCGTGGGAAGTAAACAAACCTCTGTTCGCGGGTGGTCGCCCTTGCCGCCGAGGTAATTGGGGAGGCGACCTTGTCGGGGCCATGTCGGCGACTTCGGAGGAGAGAGGGAGGTCTGGCCTCCCTTCGGAATGTCGGTGCGCCTTTTTGGAAAAGTTGAGTTTCAACGAGCCCGTGCGCGGAGCAAGTCGTGATCTCCCGCGGTCCCGAGGGCTCCGCGTACTTTGTCCTGCGGGGCAGAGAACTTGCCGTGCGCGGCAAGGGATTTGGCGCCGAGGCGCTATTGTTGGCGCTGGGTTGCCGCGGCATCAGCAGCGTGACAATTGTTTTGTGTTGTAAAAAGTTGTTCATAATCTGTAAATATATATTTATTTACTGAACCAACGAGTCGTGAGCGTCACTGAAGCCACCGGAAAGAAGCCACCCTCCAGCCAGCGCAGCACCCCACGATCGACGAAGAACATTACTGGCGCAGTCGACAGGATCGTGGACGTCGTCGGCCACCTCGACAACAACGTGTGCCAGGAAGACGACGAGGCCAGTGCTGGCGCGGAGTGTGGCGGTGTCCATCGGCAGGAGCCCAGGGCCAGTCGAGACGACCAGCAGCCTGGCACAACGAGGCACGGCTATGAGTACGCCTGTGGCCGACAGCGGCGAAAGCCGAGAAGCGGACGTCGCGTGGGGCGATTGGCGCCGGTGACCTGCGGGTTCGACACCATCGACAACTGCCGTGGGCCTGGGGCCTTCGACGGCGACAACATATCCAGGCAAGCGAACGTCACCGGCTGCAATCGACGCCAGTGACCTGCGGGTTTGGCGACACCCGACGCTTGCAGCGGTGACAGCCTGGTCACACAGAACGGACTCTGCGTGCTGTGATCGACGCCGGGAACTCGCGAGTTCGACGGCTTCAACGACTTTCGTGGGCTCCACAGCACCGCCAGGTAAGTGGTCGTTTTCCCTTCCGTCGCCGGCTGACACCCGCGCACTTAGCTGCATGGCGAGGTATAACTGGCCCATTGGGGAGAGCCTCAGTGACGGAGACGACGAATGGTCGGATGGGGAAGCGGTTCCGCTGAGTGTTCAGATAGCCCTCGTGAGGAAAAGAACAAAGGAGCTAGACCTGCAGATACAACTCGCAGAGCTCCGGGCGGAGGAGCGGAGAGCAAGAGCTCGGCTCCTGGAGGAGCGCCGAGAAGGGTCGCTGATTAATGCAGCGGCGGGCGCGGAGCCCGAGGCTCACCGCGTGAGCGAAACGGAACCGGACGCACTGGGCGACCCGGAGGCTGCCATGGGGTCCGAGGCCGATTGTGCCGCACAAAAGCCGGAGATTGCCATGGAGTCCGAGGGTGATCGCGCTGTCCAGGAGCCGGAGACTGCGGTAGGCTCCGAGGCCAATCGAACCGTACAGGGACCGGAGACTGCGGTGGGGTCTGAGGCCGACCGCGGTGTCGAGGAACAGGACACTGCCGGAGGGTCCGAGGCTGACCGCGCTGTCCAGGAACCGAGCCCTGACGGGGGTTCCGAGGCTTATCGCGCTGTCCAGGAACCGGAGACTGCGGTGGGGTCTGGGGCCGACCGCACTGTCCAGGAACAGGACACTGCAGGGGGGTCCGAAGCCGGTAGCGCTGTCAGGGAGCCAAAAACGGTCCTGGGGTCCGGGGCCGATCGTGTCGTTCAGGAACCGGACACTGCGGTGGGGTTCAACGCCGATCGCGATCTCCAAGAAGTAGGGTTTGAGGCCGATCGAGCCGTACCGGGACCGCTGACTGCCGTGGGGTCCGAGGCCGACCGTCCCGTGCTAGGACTGGAGACTGCCGGGGGGCCCGACGCCGATCGCGCTCTCCAGGAACCAGACACGGTCATAGGGTTCGAGGCCGATCGTGCCGTACTGGGACCGCAGACTGCCGTGGGGTCCGACGCCGATCGCGCTCTCCAGGAACCGGACACTGTCGTAGGGTTCGAGGCCGATCGTGCCGTATTGGGACTGGAGACTGCCGGGGGGTCTGAGGGCCATCGGGCCACTTGCCAACCAGGGTCTTCCTACGTCCGGGCAGCTGGAAGGGAGGAGCTCCCGGAGAGCCAGGGGTCGGTCCCGGCACTGGGGAGGCTGGTGGATGCCGATGTCGCGAGGGGGGCCACTGCCGCTGTTCAGATTGGACTTCGGGGTCACCACGACGGGCCTTGTGTTGAGGGTGTGACACAGCGGGTGCCACCAAGCGGGCGGCGCGAGGAGGTACAGGTGCGGGAGCACGAATCGCCGTGGGGCAACAATCTTGGAAGGGGGACGGCGATGGCGCGCCATGGGCGCAAAGTTGATCCTTTCTCTGATGTCTGCGAAGCGATTGCCGAAAGCGCTTCCGTGGAGAGGCCGAGCCGAGCACGCCTTCGTGGGCCTAATGAAGCTCTGGCGAGCTACACTGTTCTCGCGACACTCGACACGGGTGCCCGAGTAAGGGTTGATTGTAGGGTGGCAAGGGAGCGCTTTGTCGCACTCATGCACGTGGTGTCAGCGGGCGTGCATGTGGGGAAGCGATCACTGCCGCGGCCCTTGTGAGGTGCCATTGAACTCTAACTTGTTGAGTAGCGTTTGCCACACTTTTTGAGTTTTGTTGTGTTTTTGTTTACGGCAACTCTCGCGGCGCTTTTGATGTCGTTGGTGCGACCAAGACAGGTCCGCGGAGTCTACAGTTAAGTGGCTGATCAAGGTTTCTGTCTCCACGAGCAGAAAGAAGTGTTCCTGTTTTTAATTTTCATTTAGCAGGTCGTAGTAGAGGAGCGTGGCTGTGTTTTATTTTGTGTAATCGAACATTTCAGCGTTGTTCAGTGTTCACCAGGCGTTTTCAGTTTACCCTTGACTGTTGGTTCGCCGTGATTTATTGATGTTTTGGTCTTTTGTTTGCGGAAGCTCTTGCGGCACCAATGGTGTCATGGTTGCGATCGATCCAGGTCCTCGAGAGGCCTGCTGAGAACTTGAGTAAAGTGAGAAGTGTTAGTCATTTTTTTTTCCTCATTTTTTATGTAGCATTCGGTGCTAAGGGGGCCTGGCTTGGTAATTTCTAGCCATGCGTTTTGTAGTTTTATTTTTCGCTTCAGTTTAAGCGGGTTGTTTTTGTGTTCTTGTTGGGTTTTCGGCCATCCTGTTTTTGTAACTGCTGGCTAGTCCAGAAGTCCTAGCGCAGTTTTCGGGGGGACGTGTAGGGATGGCCGAAGGGGCTTAGCCGAAAGAGCTCGGGGAATTGGCGGCGCGGTCACCCGAAGCGTCCTTGGGAGGCGCCCGATGTCTTGTCTTTCCCTTTGGCGGCAAGCGGAGGCCAGCTCCCGAAAGTGAAAGCAGATTTCCCCGCGTGGGAAGTAAACAAACCTCTGTTCGCGGGTGGTCGCCCTTGCCGCCGAGGTAATTGGGGAGGCGACCTTGTCGGGGCCATGTCGGCGACTTCGGAGGAGAGAGGGAGGTCTGGCCTCCCTTCGGAATGTCGGTGCGCCTTTTTGGAAAAGTTGAGTTTCAACGAGCCCGTGCGCGGAGCAAGTCGTGATCTCCCGCGGTCCCGAGGGCTCCGCGTACTTTGTCCTGCGGGGCAGAGAACTTGCCGTGCGCGGCAAGGGATTTGGCGCCGAGGCGCTATTGTTGGCGCTGGGTTGCCGCGGCATCAGCAGCGTGACAATTGTTTTGTGTTGTAAAAAGTTGTTCATAATCTGTAAATATATATTTATTTACTGAACCAACGAGTCCTGAGCATCCCTGTGAGCACCGGAAAGAAGCCACCCTCCAGCCAGCGCAGCACTCCACGATCGACGAGAAACATTACTATGGGCAATCTGCGCCAAGCCTGCGCCAAAATACCAATATCGGTCGCCTTTCAAAACCGAAACTAAGCTGAGTACCGTAATTGAGCATGCCTGTGTTATGTGGCGCAAGCGGCCGTCCGACACAAAGTACCCCGCATCAATTGGCCATCCAGTTTTGCATGGTTTTCCCTCTGTCTCGCGTTTCGCGCTCTCGTCGTTCCGTGGGTCTCGACTCGCGTCTTTTTAAAATTGGGGATTGTGATCCCTCAACATTCTGTCGCGTCAGCGTTTTGGCACGCCGTGGCGGCCGCGCCGACGTAGCGAGAGGTGGCGCTGCTTACCACTGTGAGTGGCTTCCTCCTCTCCCCCTTGGGGCGATTTCCGTGACGAACCCCCGCACAAAGGAGATCGACGTGTCGCTCCTTGATTGGCCACTTCGCCCCCGCTGTTATCTTAAAACCAGCGGACAGCAGTCTCGCTGGTCTCTTCTTCCTGGGATTCGGCGGCGGCGACAACGGGGACCCTTCCGGCGCACCGGTGAGCGTTTACCCCATACTTTGTACCTTTGTGAACGACCGTTCGGCCGTGGGCGATCTCCACACCGACGGCGTTCACCAGCTTATAGCCGCTGTGTTGTTGTTATTTTGTTTCATTGTAAATAAACAGTTTATCACCGTTACCAACGTGACTGGTGTCTGTTTGCGCACAACGAGCAGCATGCCACGCGAGTACGAACCCGCTTCGCGGTAGAGCGTCTCGCCGCGAACGTGGTACTACCAAAGGCAGTGGCCCTAAGAAGAACCACAATTTGGCGCCCAACAAAAGGGCTGACGACCAGAACCCTGGTACGTCTGTGTGTGGCGACTGCTGCCGAGTGACGAGTCCTCGCGCAACCAGCGCTTACCGTGACAATGCAGACCGACTTCTCGGATTTGCTCACGCTGGCGACCGCGGCCGACGCATTCGCGCGGCCCCCACTTCAACGGGAAGCCGAAATGCCAACCCTCCAACGAGAAGCGCCCTACGGCGCACCCCTGGAGCCGAGCGTGGTTCCGACGCCATTGCGGACGGGCGCCATCGCTCCCGGATCTTCCCTGAACGCACGTGCTCCGCTGCCGGCACAAAGCGAAGCCTACCGGTCTCCCCACGGAGGAACCGCTGCGGCGCCTCATCACACCTTGCTCGAAAACGCGGCACGTGTGATTGAGAGTCTGACAGGTGCGTTGCGAACGACAACACTCGCACCACAGGCCCAACGACCTCCGGTCCGAATTCCCGTCCCGACTTATCGGGGTTACGCAGACAGAGCGAGCGCTACGGACTTCCTTGACGATTTACGGAAGTACCAACGCGCGATGGGAATGTCCGATCGTGAAATACTTGAGCGCATTCTGCCAATCGCGCTCGTCGACGAAGCCGCCCGCTGGTTCCGACTTGTCGGTGACCAACCCGGAACGCTCGATCAGTTCCGAGAGGCGTTCCGCCGCGAATTCCTTTCCGCCGACTACGAGAGAAGGATGCGGCGGGAGCTCGAACAGCGAACCCAGCATCCGGACGAGTCCCCGCTGGAGTTCGTACGAGCCATGCAAGAGCTCTTCGAGCTCGCGGAACCCTCAGCTCCCAATGCAGAGCGAGTGGAACGCGTCATACGCCAAAGCCATCCGACTTTCGCTGCGTATCTTCGAGGCAGCCGTTTCCGCGACCTGAACGAGCTCGCCTCCGAGGCCCGGCGCCTTCAGGGAGACATTCTCGCTGCCCGTGCGTACCGGCCTCCGCCTCCAGCGTCAGCGGCCCTCGAACCGCGCTGCGCGTGGAGCGGGGACACGCCATCTCGAACACCGAGGCGCTACGATTCCGCAAACTTTGCGGAAGATCAGGGCCGAGACACGTACGCAATCTCAGATCGTGCGCTCGACCCGTACTCCTACGGTAGACGAACAAGCCGGCCGACGCCGCAGTTCAGAACCACCGACTCGCGCCCCAACGAGGCAGCGAGGCAGGAGGAAACGAGGATCCCTCAATCTCAGCGAGCCGATGCACGCTACGACAGAGCCGGCGAAAACCAAAACGCACGGCGGAAACCCCAGCGAGGCGACGACAGAAGATGTTTTCGGTGCAATCGCCCCGGTCATCTCGTTCGCCAGTGCCCGGAGCGGCCGAACACGGAATCGCACCGTGCGGGAAACGAGCAAAGCCACCGGTAAACGGCCCTTGGACGGACAGACCGGTGGCTAACAAAGAATCAGAGGGTCCCATGGCCACTCTTTTGCCGACCGCCTACAGAATAGGCTTCCCTACCGGCACGCCGGCCCCGTTCATTTCTGTAACGATCGCCGGCAAGCCATTCAAGGCACTCCTCGACACCGGAGCAAGCGCTTCGATGTTCGGCGACGACGTGTTGACTCACCTCCGACAGAATTCTGTCCGACTCCGAGAATGCAACACTGCCTTTCGCCTAGCCTGCGGAACCGCCCTTTCGGCTGGTACCGCGCGGCTGGTCGCGAGATGGGAGAATCGAGTAAGACGACAACGCTTCGTTCATCTCCCTGGCCTATCGGTGCCCATTATTTTGGGCAGAGACTTCCTTGCCAAAACAGGCATTGTAATCGACGTCAGCAGCGCAGGCTATCGGGAGGGCACTTTTGCACTCCTGAAACCCTTCTGCGAACCCCCGGCCGTACCGCCAACGCCACCATTGGCGCACGCGACGAGCCGTCGAGAGGAAGCGAGGGACTCCCTAAACCGGGTCATTGACCCCAAGACACCGAGTCCAGCGCCGATGGCAGCGAGCGCCGCCCCCATCGGGGAAATGACGCACCCACTGCTCACGCAATCATGCAGCGTGTCAGGGCGAGAAAAAGCCCGACTGTCGTCGTTGTTGCGCCGCTATGACGCAATGTTCACGGACCGACCTGGCTGCACAAATGAAGTGCGACATCGCATTGACACGGGCGACGAACTGCCAAGAAGGCAGAACGCTCGACCCGTAAGCTTGGCTAAACGAAAAGCCATCGACCGTGCCCTGGACGAAATGATCGACACCGGAGTCGTCCGGCGATCTAACAGCCCCTGGGCATTCCCCGTGGTGTTGGTCCCGAAGAAAGACGGCAGCTCACGTCTTTGCGTGGACTACCGCCGTCTGAATGACGTCACACGAAAGGACGCCTACCCGCTACCGAGTATCGACTTGATTCTGTCCAATTTGGGCAGTGCGCGGTACTTCACCACCCTGGACGCTAGCCGAGGCTACCTCCAGGTTCGGATGGAGCCAGGTGACGAGGCAAAAACAGCCTTCTGTTGTCACCGCGGGCTTTTCGAATTCACACGAATGCCCTTCGGTCTGTGCGGAGCGCCAATGACGTTCCAGCGATTGATCGACCGAGTACTGGGAGAAGCCAAATGGAAACACGCAATGGCCTATCTCGACGACATTGTCGTCTACTCCAACACCTTCGAAGATCACCTACGTCATCTTGAGGACGTACTCGACCGGCTAAAAGCCGCAGGAATGACCCTGAACCCCGAAAAGGCTCAAATAGCCGAAACCCGCATCGCCTTGCTCGGGTTCGAACTGGATCGCGGGCGCCTTGCGCCACATCCCGACAAACTACAGGCAATCCTGGAGTTTCCAGCGCCAACCGACGTGAGCTCCCTCCGTCGCTACCTGGGAATGGTGAACTTCTATCGCCAATTCATCCCAAACTGCACGACGCTTCAAGCACCACTGACACACCTATTGCGAAAGTCCGTGTGTTGGAGCTGGGGTCCTGAGCAGGAAGCGGCCTTTCGCCGCACCTCCCGAGCGCTCGCGGACACAGCTGAACTCAAGCTACCCGACTTGAACAAGCCCTTTCTGATCCAAACAGATGCCAGCAATCTTGGCTTGGGTGCGGTCCTGCTCCAACAGCACGAAGGTGTACTCCGACCGGTGGCCTTCGCCAGCCGCTCGTTGACGCCAGCTGAAAGGAACTACAGTACATGCGAACAAGAGTGCTTGGCCATCGTCTTTGCACTCCGGCGCTTCGACATTTATGTCGACGGGACCACTTTCGTGATCGAAACAGATCACCAAAGCCTAATATGGCTCTCCCGACTTCGCGAACCCGCTGGTCGCTTGGCAAGTTGGGCTTTGATGCTGCAAAAATACGACTACGTCGTGCGGTACCGGAAAGGCAGCACAAACGTGGTGGCGGACGCATTGTCACGAGCCCCCGTAGACTGCACACAGATTTCCGCAAAGACCCAGGCCGAGCCAATGACACTCACAGTGCCAGGCAAAGCCGTGACTCAGTCCCAAAGGGAGGCAGCAGATCTGACCACCCCGGACGAGACGATCAACCACCTAGACGCAGTGAGCGCAGTGGGAATCGTGTTCAGCAAAGAAGAGCTTCTGAAAGCTCAGCAGAATGATCCGTTTTGTCGAAAGGTGATAGACGGACTCGCGGAAGAGTCGGACGCCGTGGAGGCGGGCGGTGCAACCGCCGGGCGCAACACTACTGGTATTGTAGTAGGCGCCGAGTGCCGGGACGTATCTGGTATTGGTGCGGGCACGGAGGATTCATATCTGCTGAGCAATGACGGGCTCTTGCTGAGGTACATACCCTCCGAGAACGACTCCGACGAGGCGTTCAAGGTAGTGGTACCCCGCAGTCTGAAAAACGCAGTTTTGCGCTACTATCACGACTCGCACTTGGCCGGACACGCGAGCGGCTCCAAGACTTACTCTAAGTTATGTCGCAACGCCACCTGGCCGGGCATGAAACGGGACGTTTTCCGTTATGCCCGCACCTGCCACTCTTGCCAAAGCTTCAAACCAAGAGGCGGCAAACCCCCGGGCCTAATGCAACCGATTCCGAGCCAGCAATCATGGTCTCTGGCAGCCTGCGACGTGGTCGGCCCCCTACTGAGGAGCCCTAAAGGACACCAGTATTTGCTGGTTGTAACTGACCACTTCAGCAAATGGACGGAACTTTTTCCACTCCGTAAGCTGACAGCCCGAGCGATCACGGAGAAGCTCATGGAGGTTTTCACCCGTTTTGGATTCCCCGAAGCTCTTTTGACTGATCGAGCGAGCTACTTCGTCGGGAAGGTATTCGTGGACGCGTGCAAGGCCCTTGGCATAAAGCACAGAACAACCACGCCGTACCACCCGCAGTCGAACATCACGGAGCGATGTAACAGAAACATCAAACCAATGCTGGCCGCCTTCGCGGAAAGGCACCGTGACTGGGACGCATATATCCCCGAGATCGGGTTCGCACTTCGGACCACTCTCAACCGTTCGACGGGCTTCACCCCCGCTTTCCTCACATTCGGGAGAGAGCTTCCGAACCCCATGGACCGTGTCCTAGGGACGAGTGCCGGGGTGGACAACGCGCAGCCGACGCAAACGGACCACGCGCGGCAGCTACAAACTCGGATGACGGAAGCCTTCTCGGAGGCGCGTCGCAATCTCGGGGTAGCGCGAGCGAAACAAAAAGCTCAGTACGACCGCTCGCATCGAGACCTCCGCTACAAAGTGGGCGATCTCGTCCTCAGACGCAACCATGTTCTGAGTGATGCCAGCAAAGGCTTCTCGGCCGCTTTGGCTCCGAAGTGGTGTGGCCCGTACCGAGTGCAGGAACTTCTCTCCCCACTCGTGTACAAGCTGACAAACTTGCAATCAAGAAAAGTCGGTGGGCCTGTACATGTGTGCGATCTGAAACCCTACCATGAGAGGGAAAACGGGGCCAACGAGCAAACTCAGCCCCCGCAGAAACATGCACACACAGCGCGAGACGACGCCAGCAGCGAACAACAGTCGTCTCGCTACAATCTGCGGAGACGGAGGAACTATTATCCGAAGTTTTCGTAGAGGCAGCCCCTGTAAGTGGCGAAATGTCACATTAAGGGAAGTGCTACACACAATGCACCTGCTGCCTTCGCGAACGCGCCAGACACCATTGGGCGCGTTCAGTAGCGGCCCCGGAGTCAAGGAGTCACTGACTCCTTCCACTGGACGGCCAAAAGTCACTTCCGGTGCACGTAACTCCGGGGCTTCGGAGTCAAGCTCCGAAGCACCGAGTCCGGAGACGGTGCACGTAGAGTCAAAGGAGCTAAAATGACGTCAGTTCCTGACTGGTGACGATTTCCGGTGCTAAAAGAGTAAAAAACAAACAATATGGCGGGATAAGCTGCTTCGGTTCTGTCGCGGGTGCGCGGTTTGCTCGCTTTTGTTAATGAAAAGTGCTCAAGGTAAGACGAATAACGCGTTCGAATATCTTTTTCAGGTAAGGCTCTTTCGGAAAATGCATTGGACCGTATTTGGTTTGGTTTGAATGTGCTAATAAACAACGCAAACGTTCATTTGACGCGCCGTCTCTTGATCGCCGTTGCACGGAAACTCGGTAATATTGACGATAGTCCTGTCCGCGCTCAACAGAGAAAAACAGGGTATGAACGCGACTTTGGAAGCCGGTTGGACACTCACGCAGAGCATGATACCGATTAATGTTTTGTTTGCGTAGCTAAATCTGGGTGCACGTTGGCTGAGCCTCGCTTCGGCCGACAAAACCTTGATCGTCGAGCGCGGCCGAACTTCCCGTCTGTATACAAATACATTTTATAGGAAGTTCGTTACGAAGGGCAGAACAAACTTATGGCCGTATAAAAGTATCGCAACCGGCGGGGTAGATTCGCTGAGCTCGGTATTCCGCGTGTACTGACGACGATTTTTGTCGGCTTTTATAACAGTAGCTGCCTTTGCACCGCCAAGCGAAGGGCTCGATCGCGTTGCATCGCTTCGAACAGCAGCGCTGATGTGTACAATCACCCGCTTTTTCTTCAACGACCTTGTAAAGACTTCTTCAATACCGGCGTCAAATAAAAGCGATCGTGCTCGCCATCGTCTGCTTCCAGTTTATTTGGAGACCGTCTGGCACAGGGGAGGAAGCGGAAGTTGCGTAGAAGCAGGTTTGGAGCCGCGGGTTTTTTTGCCGTTCAGTAGGCGCTCCGATGACTCCGACTCGAGGCACTCCGTTCGGAGGCAAGGGAGGCGCTACTGAACGCGCCCATTGTTAACTGGCAAGCAGTGACCTAGATACGTCACCTCAGCGTTCGCTCCCGGATGAACCCGTAGGGGAATCCCCCAAACACGGCTTCCGAGGGAAAGGGTACGCGTAACTGCCATTGGTCAGTTATTGCCACCTACGCTGACGTGTGCCACATGTCAACGCAAGAGCGCGGTGCGAGCGTCGTTACAAGCGGTCGGAGACCAAGTGGTCATTCTACCGCAGTACGTTCCGCACCTACGAAGAGGACCTCCAGGCTTTGCTTCGCGCCGTTCGTGAGCTGCTGTCTCCTGGCTGCGGCAGTTCAGCTGCGTCCAGGGACCAGAGCTGGACGTGACTCGTCAGGCGGCTCGCTACCCCAGCCGGCCGCGGGCCAAACTAGCAGCCCGTCGTTTTCGTGTGCCGTCGGGATCGACATCCGGCCAGGGACTGCCGGCTCATCATCTTCGGGACCCCTGCCGCGGTCGGAAAGCTCGCCAACCAGGGACCAGCTGTTCCCGTTCGTCCCGTAACAAGTCCCAAGGGCCCAGGGACCTGGCGCAGTTCGCCCAGCAGGGCTCGTAAGGCACGCGCTACATCGGCAACCGAGGGATAATCCACCGGGACTTGGCCACCCGGAACGTGCTCGTCGACGAACACGGCTGCTACAAGGTCGCCGATTTCGGCCTCTCCAGGAGCACTGGGACCCCAAGAGGGACGTCTACCACCAAAAGGCCAAGGGCGCCCTTCAAGTCCGACGTCTGCGCGTTCGGCGGTATACTGCTGTGGGACTTCGTCACTTTGGGCTCGACGCCCTACCCCGGCCTGGGCGCTCAGGAGGTGACCCGCCACGTGCGCGGCGGTCACGGGATGACGCAGCCGACCGACTGCCGCTGGGAGCTGTGCCGCTGGTGAGCTACCGCTGGACGAACTTCTTGGACCTTGGACGTATGAGCCGGGCTGTTGTTTCCCGTGTAGTTGCAGCCGCTGGTGGCCTTTTTCTTTTTTTTTATTATTTTAGTCTTGTGTGTTTGTGTTGGTCCACCCGTTTGCGGGTGACTATTGGCTAAGGAGGGGGGAGTGTGGGGATTGTGATCCCTCAACATTCTGTCGCGTCAGCGTTTTGGCACGCCGTGGCGGCCGCGCCGACGTAGCGAGAGGTGGCGCTGCTTACCACTGTGAGTGGCTTCCTCCTCTCCCCCTTGGGGCGATTTCCGTGACGAACCCCCGCACAAAGGAGATCGACGTGTCGCTCCTTGATTGGCCACTTCGCCCCCGCCGTTATCTTAAAACCAGCGGACAGCAGTCTCGCTGGTCTCTTCTTCCTGGGATTCGGCGGCGGCGACAACGGGGACCCTTCCGGCGCACCGGTGAGCGTTTACCCCGTACTTTGTACCTTTGTGAGCGACCGTTCGGCCGTGGGCGATCTCCACACCGACGGCGTTCACCAGCTTATAGCCGCTGTGTTGTTATTTTGTTTCATTGTAAATAAACAGTTTATCACCGTTACCAACGTGACTGGTGTCTGTTTGCGCACAACGAGCAGCATGCCACGCGAGTACGAACCCGCTTCGCGGTAGAGCGTCTCGCTGCGAACGTGGTACTACCAAAGGCAGTGGCCCTAAGGAGAACCACAAAATCTATTTTCAACGATAGACGTGGGTGTGCGCGGGCGCTCCGACGCTAGCGTGCCGGGTACCAGCCATGCCGTCATGCTGTGAAACGAAACCACGTTTTTGCGCGGCGGGAGTTACTTTGTGAACTGAAGCACTCGCTCCTGAAAGCAATGGCCATGGGAAAACTATATTTGGTCCTTGCCTTCCAGTCAGTGCGTTCGCGCGACGTCGGGTGCTGCCGTCCCAACGTCCCTGCAGATATGGCACTATCTAAAATGAAACTAAGTACCGCAGTGTGTGTGTGTGTGTGTGTGTGTGTGTGTGTGTGTGTGTGTGTGTGTGTGTGTGTGTGTGTGTGTGTGTGTGTGTGTGTGTGTGTGTGTGTGTGTGTGTGTGTGTGTGTGTGTGTGTGTGTGTGTGTGTGTGTGTGTGTGTGTGTGTGTGTGTGTGTGTGTGTGTGTGTGTGTGTGTTTTTTAGCTTGCATTTTGTTTGCCAGCCTGGCAAGCACGCGCCGCTGGACTGTTTTTTGGCATATGTTCGACAGTTACATTTTGCATACAATTTTTGGAATCAGTTGGCGACGGAGCGGAGTGGCATGGTTTCGGTTTCGATCGAAGTGCCGTTGTCTCCGCTCGCGCGACAAAGCACGCGCAACTGCAAGCCTGCAGAAGTTGCCCTCACGTGCATGCGAACATGATTGCACGACAGAGGCACCAGCCAGTACGCTTGCAATCCATTGTTACACGTTTGCTTACTTTTGACGAAAATCTGTCACGTCGGAAACCAGTAAAACGGTGACAAGCGGTTTTTCGGAATTGCTCGGCACAGCCTACAGCACTGTACACTTGTGGGATGTCTCATCAAAACCACAAGTAGCGAGTTCAGTCACAACAAGTCACATGAGAACACAATACAGCACAACACAACACAACACAAAGTGCCCTTCGTTTATACAGCACTGAAAAGGAATATTTTTATTTTTATTAGAACATCTGCTCCAAAAGCGACTTTTTCCGCTCCGAAACATTGTCTTGGCTGCTCCAAAAGCCACTTTTGCTGCTCCAAAACACTGTTTTGGCTGCTCCGAAAGGTGCTCCAAAATGGCTTAAGCCAATCACATCACTGAATAACAATACATAGAGGATTAAGTAGGAGGTATAAAATAAGAAACCTGTACTGGCTGAGCCATGGGCAGCAATGTCTTAAGTCACCAGTTTGCTGCTAATGAAGAATAGCACTTTGAGAAAAATGATTTCATAAAAGCCAGAAGTGAAGAGTTGTCCAGTACGAATATCACACCTGCCAAGCATACCGCTGGTATACAAATAGCATGTCTTTATCAGTTGCATCCTTTCAAGACTCTTTTTCAGCAATTAGTGTCTCCATGTTTGCTGCTTTCAGCAAAACAAGTTAGATGGAGGACCAGTCTACCGGACGAGCTCGTGGCCGGTCCCGCGGCAGGTCGCGTGGATCAGTCCCTCCATCGGAGGCCGTGCGTCGTCCCGGGGCTGGTGTTCCCACTCCCGCACAACCGGTGAGCTCACAGGTTTCTGTTTCATTGATTGGCACCAGTGTCTTCTGTTCAAATTCTGTTTCGCCATGAAGAGCAAGGTTGTAGGATGCGGCGTTTGCGTGGCACAAATGCTACAGTGACGTATTTGGTATCAAGTGTTGGCTGCTTAAAGCCAGGAAGGAAAGCATGGGAGTAGTGGGTGGCAACATTGAACTAAACACTATGCACAGGGTGTTTACCAACCGGGCAGTGCCAGGAAATTTTAAGACATCTGGAAATGTCGAGGAATTGTCGGGGAAATTTCCAGAAAAAAATTGCCGAGTCATGGAATTTATCTCATGCTCGCCTGCTCATGCTAGAAGCGGCATGCACAGGCAGGTGTAGCCACGAGTGCAGTCATGTGCAGCGGCGCAACGTCTGCGCATGGTTTGCCTTTTGTTGGAGTCGACTATAGTAAGTTATAGGTCAAGAAGGTAGCGTCAAATGCCCCTCAAAGGGAATCATATCCCTCCGCATCCAATAGCGTCCCACCGTTTCCGTGACGTCACGGCGAATGTGCGAGGAGGGTCTTACCTTCCTGTACATATTTGCTTTATGCTTTATCTTTCGACTTTGACCTAGCATTGTGGAAGCCACAAGAGGGAGATTAGTTTTCCTCCTTCGATGGAAACAAATACGACTTTCGGGGATTAGGTTCCCCCTCCGATGAATACAGAGGCTGCTTTCAGGGGCTCTGTTCCGCCTTCGATGAATACAAAGGTCGCTTTCTTAAAAAATGGGATCGGAGACAAGTTTGAGTCCATTGAAGCAGAACAAGGAGTGTTTCCAGTGAACTCTTCTTTCGACTGTGGAGGGATTTCAAACGGGCGCCTCATGCTTGTGGGAGGAGCTTCTCCTACCTTCTTGACTTGTAACCGGCTATAGAAACGTCTGAGTGGGACGAGCCGCCGGGTCCGGTTTAAGTGCCAAATACCGAGTGTCGAAGGTTGGCTTGGCGGCACTGCAATCGAACTAGCTTTGGTCGCGATGCAGTGACGCGGAGTATGGCTATCGCAAACGCTGATGAACACCGCTACATGCAGCTGCGCGCACCGTGAGCCAGCTGCTGTGTGAACGCTGGAGGATGCTGCTAACGCCGCGAACCAGGTGCAACTCATGAAGGCACCCTAGGCGCGACACGACACGCCCTAGCTGACGGGCGGGCACGGCCGCAGCGCCACTACGCCAACTTTCCATGTGCTGCGCATCGCACGAGAGCTTGTGCAAAGCTGGCAGCTCGTCATTCTTCTAGTACACTCTAGAACCACTAAATAAGCTACACTTAAGAGTAGCAGTGGCCTTTTTGCTTAGTTAGCGACTCTAGTCAGGTGGTGTTGCTCTAGTACGCTTCGGCGTTATTGCGACGCAGGACAAACAGTTACTCTTAGCCGATACTAGGTGGCGCGAGTCTCCACTCACTCAGAAGAGGACAGCCATTGTTATTCTACCCTCTGAGAGACGTGTGCCTAGCGATCCATTAGTTTGTCAGATATGGTGTTTTCATGCTTCCCCGTAAACGCTACTGGACGCCTACACTCTACGAGCTCTGCCACGTGTGTTTATGGCTTTGGGTAGGGCTTTCTATTGTGTCATTTTCCTGAAGTGGAGATATTGCTGTCAAAGAAGTGATCCTTCAACCTCGACTGGACAAACCGGGAAATATCCACGAATGCGAGTTGAATTCGGCCTGTTCTTAAAGGGGCACTGACACATCAAAATCATATTTTATTATCCGAAACGATTGAAAATGATGCCTGGACATTACTCTCAAAATTCAAAACTTGGGAATTCAGTATTTCTGAATTTAAAAAACAATTTCCAAATGCCGAATTTGAAGTTCCCATGCGATCCGCGCCTGTGCAGTGAGTCAAATTTTGCGGTCTCCTGCGACTCGACTTTCTTTTGGACCTCCGCTCCACGCTGTGAAGCACACGCCGTTGCTACCCCGACCCTAAGCGAGGAGGAGGTGAGCAGGCGGGATAGAAAGGCGCCGGCGCGGGGAAAAACCGGTTTCTTCCCCGACTCTGCGATAAGCCTCTACTCGAGCGCCGCCAAGTTTTCCGAGGGAGCATACAAAACCAGGAAGCGACATCACACCAAAATCTGATTTTTGGTATTTCAAGAAGAAAGTCCGTGGTGTGTGCGCAATTGCGTTAAAAAACATGCTTTGCGATTGCCGTTATTAAATGTTATAGAAATGTCGCCTACAAAGCTTCTAAATTTCCTGATTTTTGACGTCACCGATCAAAAGAAGCAAGGAGGTGAGCGCGGGAAATATAAACGCTAAAAAGAAAAAGGCGCGCGCGCGAGCAGGAAAATATTTTGTCGCGATGCGTTTTTTTTTGCGTGTCTATTTTTGCGTGTCTTGCATCGTTTTAGACAATAAAAAAGAATACGACCTTTGGGGTGTCAGTGCCCCTTTAATGATCCAAATAGTGTTCACTGCACAAGGTGCTGCAAGAAATTTTCCCTGGGCAACATGGGGGAAAAGGGCGATTGATTACTAGACATGTTGAAGGTAAGAAACGTCAAGCTGCTATTAAATGTCTGCAAAGCGTTTCCCAGACCCCAATCGCATCATTTTTCACGACTGCGACAAATGTGGACTTGCCTTCCGTGGCAGCAATGGGCGTTTTGTCCGGAGGTAGCGCTAGTGCTTGTAGCGCTCCAGCAATGTGTCTTGCCACCTCCACGGAAGGCAAGCCCCTCTGTGAAAACGTTGGTGGGTGGCTTTTTATCGGAAGAATGAAGTCACAAAGGCCAAGATCATGTGGTCCTTGAACACAAAAATGACTCTTGGATTTTTCCGTTTAGCGGCAGCGTCTGCCTCGCTTTTTTCGTTGATTTTCCCCTTGTGTGAGACCGCCAGAAAAATGCAGCTTGGAAAAGACAAAGTGGGATACACCATATGTCATGGTATCAATCCATACAATCCATATCAATTCAAGGGAAGTTGCTAGCAAGCCTATCTCTAGCGTGACGTATATGGTGGTTGCATTTGATGATTCACTGAACAAAGTTACCCAGAGAGAACAAATGGATGCCTACTTAACTTCCTGCTTCCTGGGCACACCTGCGCAGCATATCTCGCTTTTGCTTTTAGCAAGGGCACAGAAGTCATTAACCAGACAAAGATACTAAAAGTGTTAATAGATAAACCCAACGTAAATTTGAAGTTCCTGAGGACCCTCAAAGACTCTTAGAGCCTCCGACACCAATCACCAGATCCTGGACATTGGAAGCTGTGGATTCCACGTCGTCAGTGGTGCATTCAAAACAGGCCATGCTGCAACGCACTGGGATTAGTGGGAGCTATAACCTGTTCAAGTGTTTGTCAGCACGTTGTGCAGACAACGTCCATTTCACGAGAAGTGCTCTGTTTCCATTGGGAAGTTCTGCTCAGTAAGGTAGCTGGAGAATAGCAAGGTAATTTCAAGAGCCCTTGGATGTTATTCCAAACTTGGTTAAATTTGTGAAATGCTCAAAGGAAGCAAAAAGAAAAAGCCAGCATGTGCTAGCTACAGCCCTTTTGAAAAGCCGGTAGGTGACCAGATGCTGCCAGTGGAATTGGTCTTTATGCTCTCGATTTTTGAAGAACTTGAGCCATTTCTGGCTGAATTCCAGACAGACAAGCCCATGCTTTCCCTTTTTGCCCTTGCGCTGGATCACCTCTTAGTCATTGCTGGGTAGAGTCGTCAAGAAAGATGTCTTACAAGCTGCCAGCACATCTGTCAAGCTGAAAGATATCTTACAAGCTGCCAACACCTCTTTCAAGCTGCTTAGGATCGACTTGGAGAAGCCTCACAACGTCGTTGCAGCTGCTGCATTAGACATTGGGTTTGCTGCTAAGAATGAGCTTTGCAAGATTTGGAAACCATCGCAACTGACTGTGCTCAGCTTCAAAAAAGACTTTCCTTCGTGAAGAAATGTTCACAAAAAGTGATAGAAAGGTCACCTTTGAAATACAAGTTGACAAGAGACGCAAGCTGCTTGGATCTGGCTAGTGCGTTGTCTCCGGAGGTTGGTGAGAAACAACTGTGCATTGCACTGGAGGTGCTAACGGAGCACCAGTGGATGCCTGACTTAAAAGCAGAGCGAACCCACCGTTCCTATGTAGGTATATGCTCACTCAGCTCTGTACAGGTGGCGTTAAAGGACTTTGACAGGAAAGAGCAGTGGCTGGACGCCCTCTGGTTTGAGTTGTGTTCACGGGACCACAAAGGAGCTATTTTCGTTTGTCAAGCTCATTCTCTGCTTGTCTCATGGCAACACAGCTGTGGAACGGGGATTCTAAGTGAACAAGAGTGCCTTGTCGAAAATCTCAAGGAAGAGTCACTGATAGCCCAAAGATAGTGTAGGATGGAGTCTCAGCAATGGGAGGGGTGGCCGAAGTTGATCTTACAAACAGGATAGTGCAAGTGGTTCGTGGTGCCAATGTCCAATGGAAGGAGGAGCCACAAAGAAAGGCTAGAGAGATTGGATGCAAATGGGGCCAAAAGAAAGAAGAGGGTGGCCACTCTAGTCAAGGAGCTTCAACAAAAGAAGCAAAGGGTCATAAACGAAGCACAGTTGCAGGCTTCTCGTTTTAATGGAGAAATCCACTCCCTGAAACAGTAAGCTCTGGTCAATGCTGTATTCTAAACATGTTCAAGAGTGAAGTTAGTTGCTTTATCTAACTTAAAGGGACCATGAAATGATTTTAAAATCGAATTTCATCCACCGCACGTCGTAAAAGGTGTGAAAAGAAACACAAAAACACAAAACTAGGGAGCCAAAAAAAAATTATTTGCTATAGAACTTTTAAAAGAAAACTGGACTCTTTTGCGCCTTCCTTCCTTCGCCTGTTCACTACGATGCATCCGCGGAAATGGAGCACGTCAGCCAAATCCAGGTCGCCTATTGGGTAAGAGCCTACCTCACCAGCACCGCGATCGTAAACAATAAATAGCCGGCGAATGTTTCCTAAAAGTTTTGTTAAATAATATTCAGATCCACATTTTGTAGCATAATTAGAGATGTGTGGCGAAAATTGCCAAATTTGATAATGCTGAGAGCCAAGCGCCATCTATCGTGTGGTAAACGAAGCAACCACTGCGCGTGCGCAGTAGGGCAGGGCCGAGTTCAGAACGGTGATTTCTTTTGGTTTCCTTCCTCTCAGAACTCTGACTGACTGAACGTTTATTTTTCTACGTCTTCATCTCGCGCGTGCCGACCTCAAGCAGCAAGAAAAAAATGTACTTAAAACAGACCACGACGAACAAGAACGCTGGATCCACAAACACCCGAGAAGAGCGACAACAGCCGCGAATCCCGCTCCTACGAAGCTCTCAGGATATAGGCCTAGCAGGCACTCCGACTCGGCGCAGCGTTGCTTCGTCGCAAGACCGTCTGTCTGCCTACGACCGGCTGGCGTGCTGAATGGAATATGCCCGCGGTACCCTTGTGGACCCTTCCCGTATTATAGTTTGATCGCTGACCTCAATTTTAGGTTAAGAGGTGAGGTCAATCTCTTCCCCTTGTTTTCCGAGGCAGGGTTGACGAACACTCGTCGAGAAGGGACCCTCGTCAATTCTCTCTTCTTGTTTTGTGTGATATAGAGCTGAAATAAACGCTGTATGGATTACCTTCGTAACACGGTATGTACACTTTGTTATTGGTATGCCATTTTCATTCTGACAGACTGCACGTCACTGTCGAGCTGTAACAGTTCGTGGGAGGTATACGCGCAATACCGGTCCAACCTTTCTTTGCCGAGTGTCGCGTCAGTATCGAGTTGCAATCGTAAAAGATCGGTCCCGAAGCGCTTACCAACAGCGCGAATACAGCACTTCCATCAAACGCGCACGTCCGCTCCGAGTGTGAACAGGTATTTACGTGGCTCTTGCTGACACTCGTAGTTCAAACGTATCTTTTTTAACGTCGGCTCGCTCCTGCATCTCCGAGACCGCGAAAAACGCCGCGGCAATTTGTTTCCATCTACGTCGCTTTGCAAACGACTGACACTGGCCGCCTTTTACCAACAATGACAGTTGGGTTAACTTCTGGAGTCTTCACCGGAAGACTCGCTGCACTTCCCAACAGGCATAACGGCGTATGCTGTCGCTGTAGCGCAACGTATCTCATTGAATTTCGCTCAGCTGCGATGCGGCGATGAGAGGCGCCGATTCAGAAAATACGTCGGTGACATCGGCGCAGTAAAACCTACCGGCACACCCCAACTCGTCGCCGCTAACGCTCCCATCTCCAACTGCCGAGAGAACTTCCGGTTCCGGAAGCAGCGTACGTCATGGCTTGTTTTGCGGTCAAGAAAAAGTTGATATTTCATTTTTTTGTGTAGAAGTTAATAAACTGAGACGAAAACGGATGCCTGTTCGGCATTCAGTGAACATTGACGGTTTAATGTAAAAGTTATCTGGAAAAAGTAAAAAAGTCATTTCATGGTCCCTTTAAATAAAATATTTTACATTGTGGATAGTGCCCATCTATAATATATTGCGTTTTGGTGTCAATAGTTTCTGGGTGTGGGTCAGGGAATTTAATTAAAACAGTCAAGGGAAACCTAAAAAAAACAAAATGGAAAACAAAACAAGAAAATAACAATTTGGTAGACATTTTGATACAGTGGGCTCGTTCGATTCACCTGCACCGGTGCAGAAAAGTGCAAGGCATTCTACTTCTGGGGTGCTTTGAGATAGGTTACATTCACAAATCGAATACGGCGGTGTGCAGCAGGTGCAGGTAAAGAGAATTAAGCAAATATGCGCTCGTTACAACTGCTCACAGTGGTGCGACCATCTTCAATGCCAAAAATAAAGGAGCTAACAAAGTCTGTTATATCTATCAAGGTCAAGGACTATTTTAGAACACTGCACCTAGCCTTGTGAAGGGTCTGATCGCACTTGGTTTTCCAACCATTAGCCTGGCCCTGCTTGATCAATTTTATATTTGCATCTCCAGTGTCTGCTTATGCCACACACCCCAGTAGGGCCGCAGCCCATTTGTCAGATGTCCGTTTCTCGTAGGACGATTGGTAACAAGGAAGTTTCTTGCATCAGAATATCAGAATAGTATGGGTTGATGTGAACAGACAGAAACTGAATCATTCAAGAAGAAAGGCTACACACTGCTTATCCACTCACAAATACAAGGAAGAAGTTGGATGAGTTACCACTGGCAGAGTCACAGCTCTTCTAGGTTCACAATCGGCAGAAATATAAAGAAGCAAAGGAAGTGAACTGAACGTTCGTGAGCAAAACAAGGGCCTTTGCAATCTCAAACAGCCCTATTCCTTTCCAAAAGAGTGTACTCAGTCCTCATTTTTTTCCCTCCCATTCGTAAAGTTGGGAAAGGTGACATCCTTTTCATTTTGTTTTTAACCATTAGGCTAATAGGTTGGTATTTCTGTCTTTCCAAGTGTGATTTCATGCAACACATTTATGCTAGTTCACGCCTGGACCGGGCTCGAGAAAAAGTTCTGGCAGAAGAACAATCATCGGACAGGAAAAATACGTGCCACCTGAAACTTTACCGCTTGAGTCTAGAGGACACTTTTTTTTCTTAATCTGGCTGTTTTTTTTTTCCTTTTTATTTTTCTATCCGTCTCTTTTTTTTTTCAATTTAATTTTGTGAAAATTTTTATCAAATAAATTTTAAACATTTTACGTGCAAATACAATTTGCATTTTAATTTAATAATTCTCATTTTCGTCTTTCTCTTATCACGCATTAAACAATTGTTTGTTAGTAAGCACTTGTCCTGTTCATTCTTTGTTCTGTCCTTGTATTTTGCACTTTTGTAATTAAGAGGACATTTTACACTACCCTCCCCAAGTAGAGGCCTGACCCAAAGTTACAAGCTAGGGTCTGAAAGTTTGTGCTGAAAGCTATTTGCGGGCCCAGGAAAGGGAGGGAATAGGAATCGGATTGCCCGTTGTAACGAATTTGTGCCTTTAACTCGAGGAGACAAAATGGTGGAGCTCGTTGGTGTTCTTGCACCGATACAGAAACTTTGCTCATCCCAAATGGCATTGCTCTCTTTATGTGAACAGAAGTGAGGTTTCACAGTAGCTCCCTGGGTGTTTCATCTAAGGTGTTCATGGCACCTGGTGTCATGTGGTGTCACAGTGCCATGCAGCATGGCGTTGCGTGACTCTGTCATGTTCGGTGGGGAAGGGCCTCTGTGCTGCGCGAATACATATAGCCCATGTGGAGTAGCGTGCACAGCACCTTTGTGGTCGCCGCAGTTCATTTTGCAGGACATGGCAAGAAACCGGGAAGAATTTAAAGAGGAACCGTGCCCCGACGCGCTTTTTTCTGTTTCAGGCCCCGTCGTTCCAGCCGCCCATGGCCGGTGCGGCCGCTCCTGCTGCGGCGTAC
Organism: Ixodes scapularis; assembly: GCF_016920785.2. Lineage (NCBI taxonomy): Eukaryota > Metazoa > Arthropoda > Arachnida > Ixodida > Ixodidae > Ixodes > Ixodes scapularis. The sequence goes on from NW_024609846.1 coordinate 103,883,024, forward strand.
CCTCCCCCACCCCACGTAGGGGCAGGCAGGGCCGGGCGCCCCGCCATGGGGGGTGGGGCTCTGCCCCGGCCAGGGGAGGTGGCCCCGCCCGTGCAGCAGATGGGGGCCATGAGCCTGGCTGCAGGGGACACAGCGGGCAGGGGGGCCCGCAGGGGTCGTAGGGACGAGGTGGCCATCCTGGCCACCAGGCCCCAGCGCATCACTGACAAGAAGGGTGCGTACACCCTCGCCATCTTTGTTTTTGACTTTTAAGCTTGGGGTGTCAGGGTTGATCACCTGCCTCGAATGACGACGGGGGAACCCTTGCCCCCTTTGCAGTGCTGCACTTGAATGAGACCAATTTTATTAGCCAACGATGCATGTACTATAATGTGTTTGGCTTATAGCTGTGCATCAGGGCATGGCTCAGACATACTAAAATTCTGCTTAAAGTTTACAAACACTCCCCTTTAGAGGAGGGACGATTGAGAGAATTTGGGGGCTCGGGCAAACCTAGAGCAGTCTCAACCATTGATTTTTCGCGGACGCCTTGTGGATCGGCAGATGTGATGGAGGACCCTGTTTGTGGTGAGAGGAAGGTATAGGTTAATTATGATAATGATTTAATAAATGCATATAACTAAGGGCGAGCGTGAAGTAGTCTTCTCTCTTTGACATACACATGAGAAAACTCTCCCGAAAATTGGAACGGTTCTTCTCAGTCTGAAAGAAACACTTCTATACTGCTGCCCTAGAGGATGTTCAGTTGGCTGGTTCCTGGAAAATTAGGCTCTATTTACTTTAGATTACTTTTAATTAGAGACATCAATTTTTGAGCTTGTTCACTAAGAGCGGATTGCGAAAGGGTCCCGATCCAATATTTTTTTGTTGGGATACTGCTCCAAGAAACTGCTCCCCCAGCTTGAGGGTAAGGTGGTTTTTATCTACACCAGGTGTGGGCACGACACGGGTGCAGAAACCGGACGCTCTTGAGGTGACTCATTTGTGCATGCGCTGCACCAATAACAGTGCCACCGCGGCGGCGTGATGTCAGCCCCGTGTGTTGATGTACAGAACTTACAAGGCAGCCTAGTGGCTCTGAGGCGATAGGGAGCCTATGGACCACCAGTTGACTGCTTGATATGTTGGTCAAAGTGCCTGCTTGCACTCTTATGAACGTTAATTGCGGTGTAGGCAATGCATAGCTTTTCTCGGTTGCACGTGAAAGGTCTGAAAGTTTGGGTTGGCTCGCAAACTGTTGAATTTTTTGTTTTGCCTAGGAAGGCGGTGGTATGACGGGTACCTGGATTGAGCTTTACCCCTTCTCATTGCAGGTGATTCGGGTCAGCAGGTGAAGCTCCTGTCCAACTATTTCAAGCTGCTCACGATGCCCAACTGGGCCATCCAGCAGTACCACCTGGAGTTTGCCCCAAACATTGAGTCGTCCCGCCTTCGTGGTGGCCTCCTGAGGGACCACCGGGACCGCTTTGGCGGCAGCTACATCTTCGACGGGATGTCAGACCTCAAGAGCCCCACCCGGCTCGAGCACAAGGTCGGTTCTTTCCCCTCTTGATCCTGCCTTTTTAAAAGAACTACAGTCGAGCCGGGTTATATCACACGGGTATTTTGAATTATTGTTTATATCAAACAGTTTAAACATCCCCTTGAAAATCATACTGTGTACTAGACCCAAGGCTATTTTGTCTTTTGTATCGAACTCCCATGGCGGGGACACTGAATATAACGAACGAAGCCCGGCCGCCGGTTGCTTGTCTCTCGATTCGATTGCGCTGGTGGCTAGCACATCGCTTGTGTTGCAGGGCTGGCAGACCACCAAGCCAGCATGCACGCAATAAAAAAGAAACAGTGGACTGTAAAAAAAAAAAAAAAGTGGAGGATGGCAAAAGCAAAAACACGTGCACGTTTATAGGGAAAGCAGGGAGTGCCCGCTGTCGGAACGGTAGCCTGCGCTCTTTCCCCGAACACTGCGATGCTGTGAAACTCCCTGGCCCCGTTATTGCTTTTCCGGTTTTTTTTCCCCCCTTTTTTTTTAAACGATTTTTGTGTTTTGTCATTTATGCTGTGTGGAGGTCCCAGCTAGGTGTGCGTGTAAGCGTGGCGGTGTTTACGGTCTCCGCCAACTACGCTCTACGGTATTTAGCGGCTCTTGGATGCTCTATTGGTAAGCTCTGGTTTGTTGCGACCTTCGGTGTTAGCAGACATGCCAGGAAATTTCAACTCGAGCTTAATTTAACATATTTTTCTATATCAAATTTTTGATATATCGAATTTTTTATGATCCCCTTTGAATTCGTTATATCCGTGTTCGACTGTAACACATGCTTTGGAGGAACTTGGATGATGCAAACTAGCGGAAATTGAAGCTGGGGCGTGCGACTGCGAGAGGCTCCAGCTTTGCGTTCTACTCTAGCTGGAGCGCTGGCTTTGGCAAGGCCATGCACTACAATGTTTGCGCCGTCAAATCACGAAATGTGTACCGAATGCACCTGCGACGTTGCGGCGAAAAAACGCTTAATACATTCTTTGTTATCAATTTCTTTGCCACAGTAGTGTGGGAAAGTAGCAAATCTTGTTGCATCATTGTGCAACGATGGTGTTTCTTTGGCCGTCTTCTCGTTAGGTGACGGAGCTGTACTCCCAGCGTCGGTCGGACGGGTCCCAGATCCGCATCACCGTCAAGCACGTTCAGGAGTTGGCACCCAACAACCCCGAGCTCCTCCGCATCTTCAACACCCAGATGCGCCGGTGAGTGACCTCTTGACCGTCGCCCGTTTGAAGCATCGCTCGAGTTCCGTTCCTTTGCTTGAACAATTGATTTGAATAAATTGCCACCTGATGTTGCAAATACTGTCAAGCTTCTAGACTTTCATTTTATGTTATTGTGGCAAGTGTAGCCTTTGTGATATTGTTTTTGATTCCACTCCTGTGACAGTCAAAAAAAGATTAACAGTTATAATACAGGAAGAAAAAGAGGAAGTGAGTGTGATAGAATCATATGGGGCTGCATTGCGTACCTGCTGGCCATAGGTCGGCATTTTAGAGCCCCTTCATTCACCATCACATCATGAACAAAATCACGTCTCCAAATTCATTCGCATTCACGTCACAAGGTACTCGGACCTCCCAAAGTCACGGCCCATCACATCCCGGCAATCAACCGTGCCAAAACTTCCTCCCCTTCACATCACGGCTTTCAAACTCCGCCGAGAATTCATCCCCTTCACATCACGGCGTTCAACCGCGCCAAGAATTGATCCCCATCACATCACCGCCGCCTCCGAATTCACGGAGTCATTCACCATCACAGCACCAATTCACGAAGTAATTCACCATCACCACGAATTCATCGGAATTCATCATCGTGAATTTATCGGAATTCACGATCACATCATGAATTCATTCGAATTCATCATCACTTCACGAATTCATCCGAATTCACCATCACACCATGAATTCATCCGAATTCACCATCACTTCACGAAGTTATTCACCATCACGGTACACGAATTCACCGGAATTCGCCATCACATCATGAATTACGCATAAATTTACGAACTCATTCAGGTTCATTCTGACTAAATTTGACTTCACGGCTGGCAGCCCTTCACGAGTTCGCAGTTCTTGCGGGATAGGACTGTGGCGACTTTTTATGTCAGCCACTTGAAACCAGGACCTGACTTCGTTGGGGAAGTGGGGTATTTCGAGTGTGCGAAACTCAAAGCACATTGATAGAGCGCCAACGCAGCCAATGCCGCGCTGCGATCGTGTCACGTGAACTTGTTCTATGCGCCGCCAGGCGGAACCGGCAGGTCACGTGATATGGTCTCGGCGCCGGATTAGGTGCGCCTGCTCGTGACGTCAGCTTAGGGTGACCACCCGTCCCGCGACTCGCGGGACTGTCCCGCATTGAGGACTCGTGTCCTGCGTCCCGCAAGAAATTCCCAAATCTTCAAAAAGTCCCGCATTTCACATTGCCGTAACATTCACTGCGCAAATTATGGCACTTCCGAACAACGGGCAACGGGAAACCGCGGTGGTCGCTGATAAATGTGTGAATCTCGATGGCGAGACTGATGCCCCAACCGCTAAAGTAAAATCGGTTCCTGTCGTTTGCGGTGAAGGATGAAAACAACCAGCAAGCAAACAAGCACCTGCGTAACATGTTTTCCACCTATTCTGACTTAATAACCGTATTCACTATCACGTCGAGAATTAAGTTCACGGTATTACTTCCCATCACCATACCTGCCAACTCTTCCGAATTTTTCGTAAAATGTACGAATTGGGACTAATTTTACGATTTTACGAATCTTGCTTCAAATCTTACGAAAAATATATTTTTTTTAATTTTCTTCATTTATTTTTTTTTGTTTTGTTCTTGTAACTCCCTTGTTGGCGGTATCTTGCACCGCCACAAGAGGACGAAAGGTACCGTCCACAGCAGCGTCGTGGTTTTTACCATCCGTCTATCCGGTGGCCACGGATCGAAAACCAATCCAAAGCTCAAAGCCTTTGTTCGTGTGTTTGGCGGTGCACGGGTGCACGTTGGTTCGTCGTGTTTAGACGTTGTTGGGCCTCGTTGCTTTGGCCAGTTTCGAGGCGAGAAGTACGGCGTCTGTGTTTGTTGCACGTGCAACTGTAGCATTCTCCTGGTCACTGTGGCTTCGCGGCGCAATGCCGAATTTCAAACCTCGAAAGAGGTACTTTCAGGCGTTCCTAAAGTCCTACACGTCGAAATTTCCGTGCTTCGTGCCGCCCAAAAAGCGAGAGAAGTTTAGAATCTGTAGCACGTGCACGTGTGATGTAAGCGTTTCGCGCGCTAACCAGGCTAACATTATTCTGCACATCGCTTCGCGTACCCCCCCCCCCCCCCCCCCCCCCCGCCGCGGCTGCGGGACTTCTACCAATTTAAAAGCCCACAGGTTGGCAGGTATGCATCACAAACTTATCAACTTCACGAGCCACTCACATCACAAATCAATTGTGTTCACGAGCCATTCACCATCACATCACAGATTCATTCAAAATCACGAAGTCATTCATCATCACATCACGACTTCACGACTTCATTCACCATCACATCACGAATTCGTTCAAATTCACGAATTCATTCACCATCACGTCACGAATTCATTGACATTCACGAAGTCATTCACCATCACATCACGAATTCATTTAAATTCACAAAGACATTCACCATCATATCATGATATTTTTCAATTTCAAGAATTCATTCAGAGCCATTCAGATTCACGCCGTGAATGTGAATGAAGGTGAATGAGCGAGTTCATGAATGAATTTGCCGAGGTATGCTGCTGGCTCTCCCAAGTTTTCTGTAACATTTACGAATTGAAACTCGTTCTACAATTTTACAAATCTTAACCTCAAGGTTTGCATCAAATCTTGATGCAAAAATTGAGGAAGAAAAACTTTAAAACATGCTGCTGTTTGTGGTGCCTTCCGTCACAAGCGGGTGGAAGGCAGTATCTGTAGAGACGGCATAGTGTCAGCTATCTGCCTGTCCGCCGATCGCGGATCCGTATGTAAACCACTGATCTCTTTTTTTTGCTGGATCGCAATTGCCCGCTCCGCGAATGCGGCCTCTGGCACCCATCTTTTTGGTGGAGTTATATTACCTCTAGCCAAAGTACAGCTGGTGTAGCCACTATCATCCATACAGAGAATGTCGTGGCAGTTGTGGCTGGCTGGCTGCCATAAAAATAGCCGTGGGTGATATTTCGTTCTTGATTGAAATTGTTCGACGAAACATATTGTTGAAACCCGGCGTGAATGGTAGCCCAATCTTTGAGGACCCGGTGAGAGTTTCACGGAATCGCAGCACCGGTGTTGAGCTTTCGTGGAACTCTCAAGAATCTGCTCCGTCGGACAGCTTCAATCAAGCACGAAATATCATCCACGGTACAGTGTACTAGACCCAAGGCTATTTTTATGGCAGCCTGCCACCACAGTGCTGTTCGCCATATTACTATGATGGCTAGATATAACTCTACCAAAAAGATGGCCGACTGTGGCCGCATTCCCGTCCATAGGCGGAACTGGTCAAACACGATCCAGCAAATAGACATAGAGATCAGTAATCTGAACCAAAGCCCGTCGCGTTTCCTGGTCCACTCTAGTCGCATAGTTGTGGATCCCATGGATCTTGTTGAACTTACTTCGTAACAAGTTGCAGTGTCTGACGTAGTGGGGCGCCTGTGCTTGTCTGATGTCTGTCCTCTGGTTGCAGCAGCTTCGCAGCGTGATTGCATGCTCTAATCCTCGAAAGAAATACTTTAGAGTGCTTTTGAACTTGTGGATGTCGGAATTACCGTGCTTCGTGCCGTCCAAGAAAGGGGAGAAGTTTGGATTTTGCACCACATTTACCAGTGATTTAAACGTTTAGCACGATGGAAAGACTGACATTAAGGTTCACGTTGCTTCGCGTAAACATCTATGCTTTGTGCGGGCCGTGGATAACCAGTCGGACATGATAGGTTTTGAAAATAAAGCTTACCAGTTCCCCCCTCTCGGCTGCGAAAGTTTTACGAATTTAGAAGTTGGCAGGTATGGCATTGTCATAGAAAGAAACTATGTCGGGACGGGAACTTTAGTCACCTTATGAAACGAGCGGCTAGAGCGCTGGCTGTGTGGGATATGATTAAAGGGGCCATGAAACGAATTTTGGGTTGGGATGAATGATTTTAAATTGGGACTTTACTAATCGCATATCGTTTAGTTGGTCAAAAGAAAGAGGCTAGAAAGTCAAAAGCCAGCTTTTCGGTACGAACTTTTGAAAATATAGCGGACTATTTTGTACCTTCTTGCCTTCGAAAGCTCTCCGCCTTTTCACTATAATACATCCGCGGTTCCAAAAGCGCGTCACCGGCGCCAAACTGACGTCATCAGGGCCCAGTTCACGCATTGGACACGAGAACTGCGTCACTTGGACGTATGCGCTCGTCAACAATCAATCTGTCGACAAATATTCGGATTCGCGTTCGTGGCCAATGAGTGCCCCGACGGAACTTATTGTCACTGTGGAATGACAAGTTCTATGGTGTGCATAAAAAGCACGGTGGAATCTAGGAGTCATCGCACCTGTGCCGAAGGAATGTTACGACCACGTGATTTCACAATTCGCATTTGAGTTGAGGATTAAAGCTAAGGAGGAAGAAGTAGGAAAATCGTTTCATGACCCCTTTAAGGTGTGTGGTTTGCATTGTAGCAGTGTGGAAGATCATTATCTTGGCTGCAACACTGACAGCTCCTGGTACGTTGTGCAGGAACCTCGAGAGTATGAAGTTTGTCCAGATCCGCCGCCAGTTCTTCAATGCTGCTGGCCCCAAGCCCATCAGTCGCCACGGGTGAGTGCTGCACATAGTTTACCATGCGATCTCTTGGGAAGAGAATGTTCATCTTAGAATTGCGAAAAGGTGTTTTGGAAAAATAGCCTTTAGCTTTTCATCGGATGACAATTAAAGAAATCTTTTACAAAGCTCTGCTTCACGAGAAGTAGCGCTTCAACCAATGCTGCGCCATTTAGCGGCGCCAATTTCAAAACTATGCACGACCGCTGGGCTTGGTCACGTGGGACTCCGCAGCAAAGTATTGGTTGGGCAGCCTTCCGACACTATAATAAATCGCCTGGCAGAAAATACATTTTTCAGCTGTGTCAATTTAAAAGGGATGCAGCGGTTCAGGCCAGTATGCTGTAGTGCCTTCATCACGCCTTTTATGTTGTTATTGCTGTGAGGCACTGCCCAAGTAGAAGAGCGGGAGGGATAACCCCCGAAACAAGATGAGGTTTTCTGTTTTGCTGCAAAAATATAACTGTTTACAAAAATTTGCTATAAACAATGTTCGGTTAAAGGGCAACTCCACTTGATTTCAAAAATTTTGAGATAGTGGCCGAATTTGCTTTTTGAAGCACTCAAAAACAATCCCCAATCCTTTGTTTCGCGTAAAATAAAATATTTTTCGTGTAATTTTACTCTAGCCATGATTACAAACCGAAACCGAAATGGTGGCAAAGCCGGACAACATTGTATATTCGGCATCACTAAGCATGTACAACCACGTGATATACAAGGGGAAGAAGGAGCTCCTCTATTATCAGGATCCTCCTTTGTGCCTCCTGGATTAGCACAGGCGTCGCTATTCTCCTCCCAGAAGATTATAGAAGATTAACCTGTCACTCAAAATTCTTACAAAAGTAGCTTCCCTCTCCCCCTTTTACTTGGTGTTCAAAAGTATGGGATGTAACACAAGCCGCGCTCAAAAGGCGATCGGCTTATCAGTAGTATCAATAGTCGAGCGCCGGGCCGGCCGAGTGCGTCACTCACGTCTTTCACGGCGCTGGCGCCACCCGTGCTCTCCCCGGGAAAAAAAAAGAAGCTGTACATGTTTGATGATGCGCGGACATGCCGGGAGAAGGAATTTGGAGGAAGCGGAAATGCAGTTGGGCAGCGTTGTCTGGCCCGCACGTCTCATCCAAAACCGGCGGATTCGTGCTTGTCAAACTTTGACAGCGATTTTAATCAACTTCTAGGCGGAATTCCGTCGTAATATTTGCCATGGGGGTTTTGCAGATGATAACAAAGAGAACTGTATAGTTTTGCACTACTGGAAAAGAAGCGGAGTTGCCCTTTAAGGGGAGGCAATGAAAATCACACGGCATGTTAGTCAAAAAACTGGTAGGCCAAATTTCAGCTCAAAAGGTCATGTTTACTCAAAGTTGCATCACAGTTTGTCACCAAAGAATTATAATCATTAGTACAAAAGAAAAAAGCCTATCTTTTTATATACAAAGGAACTCAGAAGCTCATCTTCTCGGGACATTGCCGCCTCATGGACAGGCTGTGCCTCACTCTCCATCACTTTACTGGCAGCCTTAATGGCCTTAATGGCAACGGCCGTATTTTTGGAAAAAAAGGTCGAGATCGAACCAGGCCGATGAGGCGCGTGACGTGAAGATATCTCGTTTCCTCCTCTCTTCGCTTCGCCCCCTCGAGGCGGAGAAGACGCGAGGCCGTTCCCTCTCCTCGGAGAAACAAGACGTGAACGTACCTGTCAAATGTGCCTCCCTTTTTGAGAAAATACGATCATCCGTTTGAGATATCGCTGTATGAGTGATGTTTTAGTGTTTGTAGCATCCCAGTGCACGCTTTTGCCGCCACATAAACTCAAATACTGTTTTTTAGATTTCCATTCTTTGTCCAAAATTTTAATTTTTGAGCATGAAAAATTACAAAAATTTAAAATACAAGCTCCTAATTATCTTCCTCTTTAAATTTCACTCTAGAACAACTCATATAAATGAATTCAAGTTACGTAATAACAAAACTACAGTTTTCCTAAAGTGAAATTTATGCCAAAAAGTGGAACGGAGAAAAATGTTTTCAAAGTGTTCCAACCCCTGCCTTTTTTTAGCATCGGAGCACCGAAAATAATTTATAAAAAATTAACTATGCAGTGTAAACTAATGAAACTTTCTGGGTATTCTCTCTAGCTGTTGGTGGATGTAAATATGACATTTTTTTTAAATTGAATTTTTTTGCCGAAATTGTTTTTTCTGGGAAAATCCATGAAAAAAAATTGTTTTTAAGCACACGGACACGAGTGGTTCTGATTTTCCATTGCTCTTGCACATTTACGCTGGAATTTGAGCTCACCTTGAAGCAGTCTATTAGTTTAGAGCTTCTGCAGATTTAGCTTTGACTTGGCATCAGAACTGAGCGAAGTGGCTTCTCCATTCCATTGCGGATTGTCAAAGCATGAACCGAGTTGTATGCAACCTCCGACTTGGACGACCCTGCTCCCCTTGCAAACTGTGTGTTGTCCATGCCGTGCAGCCTGGAGATCTGGGAAGGTCTGACGACCGCTGTGGGACAGCATGATGGTGGCATCCTCATGGTGGTGGACACTGTCCACAAGGTGCTCCGGACAGAGAACGTACTCCACCTTCTGGGCTCCCTGCAGCAGAGCGCCAGGGGCTCGTACAAGGACGAGGCCATCAAGGCCGTTGTGGGTTCCATAGTCATGACAAGGTGAGCTCAACTTCGCCTTTAACGATGTCCGCGGGACCGGCAAACTTTTTAGTGGTGCAGGTAACTTGTTGTAGTAGTTTAGCGCAAAAAAGTCAATCGCAGAGAACTGAATTTGCGCTATCGCATATTGAAAGATCTGCGCGCATCTCCGATCGCTCGGCGCAGCGCGCCGAGCAATATGAGCAATGCAAGCACATCTTATCGGGGACGTCGGCTACCCAGCGGTAGTTCGATCTGCTTGAGGTCAACGCATCATGCCAGACAAGCAATGCTGGGACCCAGTTTGTCATAGTCGTCATGAAAGTCCTGAACAACCTCTTCGCGCACACGAGGTGTGGAAGCTGTGTTGCTGGAGCCCTCGTGCTGAGCAAGGCCACAGACAAGGAATATGGCTTGGCTGGCAAACTTGTGCTCTTCTGCAGCGCTTGTGACTTCCAGAAGCAGTTCTCGTCTCTCAGGGTTGCTGGAACAGCCAAGATTACTCCCTTTGAAGTCAACATGAGGGCCATGAAGGGGATCCAGTCGATTGGCAAAGGAGTGACAGCCCTGGCAGACTTCTGTGCCCGCATGAACCTATCTCATCAGGGCCTGCCACACAAGATGTACCAGGGACACCTGAAAAAGTTTGTGTGGGCTTGTGAGAATGCAGCAACCGACAGTGAAGCCTCCAGTGTTGCTGTGGTCAAGGAGCTGTACACAGGCTTCATAAACCCCATTGGCAAGATTGATGTCGTCGTCGTCTACACCAATGTGGGAGCTGTACGCAGCTCCCACATTGGTGTATGCTGCATTGTGGAGCTGTACTCTGGCTTCGTCATTGATCATGTGGTATACTTGCAACTTTTGCCTTGGATGTGCCTTGGGACCCGAGCCCGAAAATGATGGCTACAGCGGCTAGTATGAAACCCACGACTGCCAGAGGAACATTGAGTGCAATGCTGGCCGTTTAGAGGTGGAGGCTGCGCTCACAATGCTTCAGAGGTCTCTGACCAAGCATGATCTCTGCTACACCACCTTTTCTTTCGGAAGATGTCAGCCGGACATTCCATGCCTTGTGTGAAGCGAAGGTTTAGAGCTTCATCAAGATAGAGAAGGACTGTGTGAACCATGTCTGAGCGGATAGGAGCTGCCTTGTGCAACTTTGTTGAGAAGAAGGCACAAGGCGAATCACTGTGTGGGAGAGGCAAGCTGACGCAGGAAAATATCAAGACAATCACTAACTATTATAGCTAGGCTTTCAGGAGCAACAGCCATATGTTCCAGGGATGAAGAGGGCAGTGGAAGCCACACTCTCTCTCATGACCTCCACAGACAGCGGCCCAGACCACAGCAAGCGCCCTGATAGAGCTGAGTCCTGGTGCAAGTTCAGCAAGGCTTTGGCAAACAGTGAAGCTCTGCCGCCCCACAAGAATCCTCCTCCGGTTTGTGTTCGGGCTGCACTTGAGCCAGTGTTTAATAGGCTCAGCAGTGAAGACCTGCATTCAATGATCTGGACGCAGACTTCAAAGAATGCGAATGCCTCCCTAGACAGCATGAAGAGGGCTGCGGCTGAAGCTGTTGCTGTCTACAACCAGGGAACGAGGGCGACCAATGAGTCCATTGCTGCAGGCCTGGGCTACGCCACCGGTGACTACCTTGTCCCCCGAAGCGTCGAAAAGGACAGTCCCCGTTTACGTAAAGCAAACGCGGTGCACCGGAGGAGCAGTAGCATGAAGGAAAGGTTCTTCAAGCAGCACAAGGCAGGAGCATCTCGAGATTACAGCCCTGGACAGCTGTAATGGCATTTTCCAGTGCCATGTTAAAGAAGGGCCCTTTTTAAGGCCAAACAAAATTGTATTTGGAGCTTGAAACTCTCGCTTGCCCCTCCCGTTGTTCAAAGTTGTTGGCTCGTTACTTTACAAGCAATTTTTTGCACATATCGGTCATTCTTTACCATTTTTGCAATGTTCTCGAAAACAAATTATTGTAATGTTTAAATTAGTTTGTTTAGAATGCACTACATTACATCTTGATAACTGTTATTGCATAAGGGTTTTCACATAATTTACTGTAGTCAGTGCCAAACAGGAAAATGTGATTTTAACAATATTTCACCCATTCTTTCAAATTTGTTTTTTTCTAATGTGCCCATGTATGGATTACATCATTTTTTATGTTAGATGTTCATGAAGCACTACACCTTGGTGGCAATTATTATTTATCATTCTTCACACATTTTTCTATGTTCAATGTATGAACTTGAAATTTCTCAGCTTCGTGTTTTTTGTCAACATGCTTAGCCTTATGGGGGTTTTCATGAGGTTGTTATCATAGCATTCTGAAAATTATGATACCGTTTTATTCAGAAAGGACTGGTCTACGGAGTGAAGCTATTTTTTTACAGTTTATAATGACAAAGAACATTTTATGATAAATAATGTGACCTATTAGTGTCACAATTAGCACATTTTTAAACAATGCAATTTTGTGAAAATATAAATAGCTTTATAATGCATGGCAGACCTTTAGCTATGCATCTACATCAATCAAAGAAATATTTTTTTGTTGGAAATGGCCTTAACGACCCGTAAGAAATTACCAAATTAGGCAATGCTGTTTGTTATAACTTGAAAACAAATTAAGGTATTTTAAAACTGATATCATATTTCAAATGAGGAAGAAGAAACATGTATGCACAGTAATTTTCATTAGAACGGCTGCAAAAATAAAATAGTCCATTTTAGAACAAGTGACGACGGGGAATTTAACACCAATTGCAATTGCCACATGTATAGGAGCTTGGCAGCGTGCAAGTGGCAGTTTCCTGAAAGTTTGGTATGCCGTTTGCAGATACAACAACAAGACGTACCGGGTGGATGACATTGATTGGTCGAAAAATCCTCAGCAGACCTTCGAAACCCGGAACGGGCCGATCACATACATGAAGTACTACAAGGATGTGAGTCTGGTTCTATCGTTGGCTAGTTGTGAGGGCAAGCATTCTGCAATATGTTTTGCATGAGGCATTGATCTTCTATGTTTGAAAATAGTATTGATAGGAAGTTGCTTGAGTTCGTTGATGTGTTTGGCAACACATTTGAGTTGCAAAATGTATTTCTACGTTTAATTAAAGACGTATTAAAATGAAACTACTCTCAACAAATGTTGCAATGCTACGAAGCTGTTCCATGTAGTGCACTCACAGGGATGTGTCTGTGTTTTCCTGCGCAGCACTATGACAAGGACATCCGCGACGTGAACCAGCCGCTGCTGGTGTGCCGTCCCAGGGAGAAGGACACTCGTGTGGGACGCACGGAGAACACCTACCTTATCCCCGAGCTGTGCTTCCTCACTGGTGCGTAACTCTGGATGCTCGTCGTATTGATGCGTTGAACAAAGTTGAGCAAGTAAATTGGAAGCTAGGCCAGTGGGAGAGGGTGTGTATAATCGTAAATCAATGCCGCTTAACACACAATTTTTTTTAGTTTTATTGGTGGGACATGCTGGCAGCGTTATACAAGCTAAGGTTATAGATAAAGTTCGAGCCCTGGCGGGGCTCGAACTCCGGACGGTGCGGTGGTGGTCAGATGCCATAGTCGTCAAGTTCCTAGTACTACGGCTGGTTTGGAAGGTTATATTATTTTATTTGAATGCAAGCATGCCGGCAAGAGCAGCAGGTTTTGGGTGAAGATGATTAAATAAAATAAACAATAAGAATAGAACAATAGTATGAAATTGATAAAAAATGTAATAAAACAATAGAAGACAATAAAAACCAAATGTAATAAATAAGTGAAGAGATTAAAAATATAATAGAAAGATTGAAAAAGAATCTTGCACAAACTGCACGTGATATGTGTGGGACACATTCTGTGCTCACTGGTCTTTGTAAGCAAGTTTAAACCTGAACAATAATTTTTTTTTTTTGTTTGTGTAGTAAGGCTTTTATTTACACTGCCAAACCTTGCCACTGGACCCAAAATCTGCGGAAAGACTGTGCTATGCTCTACGTCTTCAGCACTGACGGGAGACTAGGGGCACCGGAGTCCCGTCCCAACAGGGGAAGACCTATCCCAAACTAGGAAACTTTCACTCAATCTGGCAGATTCTCACAAGTTGGGTGACCATGGGCACGGCTGCTTGAGAGGGGATTGACCGTACCCTGTCCCAACGATGAAACCAACAAAGTTCTTTTCGGGAAGGTGCGGGACAACAGGCGCGTTGTGTGGTGTTTACGGCTCTTAAACAACAGGCATAGAGAAATTTGGATTTACCGCCGAGCTGCCGCTCGAACAGTTGAGACCAGATCGCTTCCTTGGCAATAGGCGTAAATGTGATATTGCGGAAAAACAGCCAAAAAAAAAAAAAATACGGTGGTCGATCATCGGGGAAGAAATCTGGCATAAGGAGGTCACCCTAGAGGTCAGTTTAGACGACCTCCTTGAGGTCGTCTAATACTACCTGTGGAGAGGTGGAAATGATGGAGGGCCTTGTTCGTGGTGAGGGGAAAGGAAAGGTGTAGGTTAATTATGATAATGATTTAATAAATGAATTTAAGGTCAAGAGACTTCTCTTCTCTCGTTGACATGCACATAAGAGAACTCTCCCAAAACTTGAAACGCTTTTCAATCTAAAAAAAAACAAAAAAAACTTTTACTGTTGGATTTGACTGAGGCAGGGCTCCACGGACCCCCAGAATGCCTTCGTCGACCCCCACTTGAAAACCACTGTCCTAGTTAAATGCTATTGCAATTCATAGGCAAACAACAGTAGTGGTTTCTGCAGCAGTCTTTGGGGGCGTGCTCCATTGCAAGGTTGGTTTTGTCGAGAGCAACGCCGGCACGTGATATGTGCAGGTCTGACGGACGACATCCGTTCTAACTTCACTATCATGAAGGACCTGGCCAGCGAGATGAAACTTGAACCGTCCAAGAGGGTGTCCAACCTCCGCGAGTTCATGCAGCAGATGAACAGGTGATGTCTTGTACATGTGCTCCTATCCTTGACTACATTGTACATTTGTTTCTTTTGTGTAATCTTTGGGCTTACGGCATTAGAGAGTGGAGTGGTTGCAAACTATATTGGTGGAGTATCAAAGTGCGTTATTATTAGTGGAGTAAAGTGGCTCCTAGTTGTATATTTATTAGCTATGGCGTTCTTGAACTGTTGGGGATCTTCCCATTGGTGCGAGATGGCACCAATGGCTTTCCCACACCAAAAGACTGCCATCCAAAAGCTGATGATACAGCTCGCGCACGCAGCAGATTCGCATTCCGCAGTGCGATCAGTTTGCGAGAATTCGCTGCAAACTCCCCTGAAGTTCGCAGGATACCATCGGATGCATACCTATTTGCGCTTTGCATTGCGATGAACATGCGAGAACCTGCTACAAACTTCGGTGTCGCGGGAACCGATATCCCATGCGCAGATTGTGGACAAAAGCGTGGGAACCCGCTATGAACCCGCATGTCACGGGAACGGATACCGCGCGTCACGGATGCAGTAGATTTGAGTATCATGGTGCGACAAACATAGGAAGTAGCTACAAACTTGTATTAGAGAAACCAATATAGCGCTTGTAAATCGTGGATAAAAACAACAACCAAAGAAGAGGGAACAAGCTGCGAACTTTCATGTCATGAGAATGGACTTGCAGATTGAGGATGCAACAGATTCACCTTTCACGGTGCTATAAACACAAGGGAAACTGCGGCGAGCACGCTTGTCACAAGTATGGATACCGCAGATCGCACGGCCGATGCGATTCCCGTCGGACATCGCATCATTGATATCTGGCGGGAATGGGAAGGTAAACGCTGTTACGGATATTACCCCAAAAGGCGGGATGAGTGATCTTTCTGGGGGTGGGCATTCGGTGGAAAATTTACAATTCTTTTTTTTGTAAAAAAAAAAGATCAGTTTTAAACAATGGAATTTCAACATGATCTAATTGAGGTGAATGTATTGGTGAGGGTTGCTAACAATAAATTTGGATGGAAGGTGAGGGTGAAGAAGTACCTTGATATTCTTCTCACAGGAATGAGCAGGTGGTCAAGGAGATGAACCAGTGGGGCCTCAAGTTCACCGAGAGCCTGGTGGAGGTGGATGCCCGTCAAGTGCAGCCAGAAAAGGTGGTGCATGGAAACGGACTGAAGGTGAGGGCTGACTGTCTTCTGAAGGGTCAGACTTCTCGCTGCTCTTCCATTGAAGCTGGTCTCCAAGTTGGCCCTTTTATCTTTGCTCGCCTCTGTTTTTCTTCCCAGTGGGATGTCTTAGTGGGCCTAGCTAACTAGCGTAATTGCGCAGGCTTGTGTTTTGCTATAGTTTGTCTCGCCTTATGAAAGGCTACAACCAAAGCATTGGGTCGCCGGGTCAAGCTTTGACATCTGTATCTGTGCTCCCGAGATGCGTGCGCCGATACGCATGTCGGAGCAGCATGCAGCGCGGTTTCTCTGGATCGCGGTTGAATTTGGTGACCCGTAACTTTGGCCGTAGTCCCTCGCATGGGAGACGGCTATAGTTTTCTGCGTGTCTCCGTTTAGAATGTGAGCGTGTTGCACTGACCTAGTGGGTTCGTAAACATTTTGGGCAATTCTGCCCCAGCCTATACTTCGTTTGCCTCAGTCTACGCTTGGTTCTCTTTTATGCTTGCCTCGGACCTGTGTACCTTTTAAGGGGAAACACTATTTCGGAAGGCTAACTTTTGAACCGTCTGTCTTGTTTGCGTGAAATGTGCAGGGTGTACTCATAGCACTGGACAAGGATGCTGTGGAAATTTTCAACCCTATAAATTTATCCCACGATGAGTTACGTAAAATATATAATAAAAAAAGTGTATCTGCTATCGTTTAGAAAGGGTAGTGAAAATGGCCAGTTTTTTTGCTGGAACATACAGCAGAATACTTGCTTCAGACAACTATGAAAAGAAATTTCAAAAATTATAAAATTTATCCACAAAAAAAAATATGGAAAAAGTTTTTTTTGGTGTACATTTAATTTAAAAGAAATATAAACTTTTCATAACAAAAGAGCATAAAAATGCAGAAAGTACACAATCGTGTTCTCCAGAAAATTTCAATATAGTGCACATTGACAAGACTTTGTGAGTGTGTTCTTCGTTATCCATACATGCCAAAACTTTGCAGTTCTGAATATGCGTTTTTTTTTTTTTTTTTAGAAAAAGGTGCAATTCAAAGTAGTGTCCCCCCTTAAAGGGGCACTAAAGTGGTTTCTTTAATTGGACGCTTATCACTCTAATCTTGGGTTTTTATTACCATAAATAGGCAATCTCAGGAACCACTTTAGTGACCCTGTTATGTTAGCTGAAGTTTAGGGATGTCCCTTCTTTTAGGCAAAGAGGGTTAATTGACATGGAGCTGCGACCTGCGGCCTCGGCTCATCATTTCTGTGGTTGTCTCGTTGGCCATGACCTTGTGTGCCAACATCCGTGCTCCTTCCGCAGTCGCAAGTGAACCAGATGACCGCGGACTTCTCGAGGGAGATGCGTGACAAGACCATGTTCAAGGCGGTCCGGCTGGACTCGTGGACGGTCATGTGCCCCCGCCGAGACATGCCCAATGCCCATGACTTTGTGAGGGACCTGCTGTCGGTCAGCAGCCCCATGGGAGTGGCCATGCAGCAGCCGCAGATGTAAGTTCCCTTTCCCTGGTCATTTGCCCCGGAACCAAAGAGATAGAAAAACTGTCAATGGACAGCTTTGGTAGATAAATATGATTCAATGCATGCACAAAATTGTCGGCAGAGTATTTGGTATAGCGTTCGGGATTATCGGAATGATGTACTAGAACTCCCCAACTTTTGTATTTTAGTTTGTTTATAACTTAAGTTACCTTCTCTAGGGTCTGTACAGCTCTTTGAATGTCGGTGATTCCGATAAAAGCCTTTCAAGTGCCCTTAATTCTCCTTGTATTTCTCGTAAGTCTGCAAATTAACATGTTTTTGTGAATCACGGTGGCTTGAGAAGATCGTGAGTTTGCGGGAGCACGGATTCTGAAAAGTAGTAATCAAATAACATTACAAAAAAAAAAAAAAAAAAAGCCAAATGTATTGTTGGAAACATTGATTTAAAAAGAAAAAAAAAAGGGGGGGGGGGGGGCGGGGGGGATACTCATCCAAGCTCTGGCGATGCGTATGGTGACGCTCACCAGTATCGCGAAAGAAAAGTGCGCATAGCGGCATACTTCTTCTCTTTTTTTTTCTCTTATAACTACTTTTGTACAAGAACAACCTATCTGACAATTTAATCAGGCTAGAATTGTATCTCACAGTTTTCGTTGCGAAGCCACCAACGCTTGCAGTGATGATTGCTGTGCCAAGGGGCTAACCCTGCTACATCCTGCTACATTTCGCCAAAATATAGATAATCTGCACCAGAGGACCAATTAGGTTGCCTTTCAAAACCGAAACTAAACTGAGTACTGTACTTGAGCAGGCTTGTGTTTTGTGGTGCAAGCAGCCACCTGACACAAAGTACCGCACATCAATTGTCCACCCGGTCTTGCATGGTTTTCCCGGCGTATTGCGTTTCGCACTCTCTCTTGTGGGTCTCGTCTCTTCTTTTTTTTTTTTTTTAAATATATTTTCAGCGATAGACGCGGATGTGTGCAGACACTCCGATGCTATGCGTGCCGGGTACCAGCTATGCCGTCATGCTGTGAAACAAAACCACGTTTTTGCGCGGCAGGAGTCACTCACTGCCTTCCAGTCACTAGTCACTGCCTTTCAGTCACCGTGGTCGCGCGACGTCGAATGTTGCCGTCCCCACATCACTGCAGATATGGTACTTTCTAAAATGAAACTAACTACCGCCGCATGTTCATCAACATTCCTGCTCTTGTTTAAATCATACGTTACTACAAAAATCCCTCTTTAAGGGGGGACACTGCCACCAACATCTAGAGAGTATTCCCAGATATTTTCATTAGTTTACACTGCATAGTTAATTTTTTATAAATTATTTTCTGCCCACCGAAGCTAAAGAAAAGGTAGGGTTTGGAGCACTTTAAATGCATTTTTCTCCGTTCCACTTTTCTCCGTTCCATTTTAGTCAATCTATCGTTTGATAGTGGCAATGCAGGGAAGGCTCATTCTTCACTTTTCCAGACTGAAATTTAATAAGGAGTGCGGCTATGGAATTTTTTTTGTCACTTTCCGGATGTCTTTTATAAAAAAATGTTGACATTGTGTCGAAGACATAGAAGACCAAAAAGTTGACCAATTTCACAGAAGAGAAAATTAATAGAAATAAATTACTTTTACAAAAAACTTTCCATAGCCGCACCTCCAAGGCATTCTGCTACATATCTAGCAAACAAAAATCTTGAATATTGCGATAGTTTTCCAACAATAGATTAACTAAACAATGTAGGCGTGTTGCTGACAGAAGCTGCTCTAATTTCTTTCTGATGTAACCGACAGACCTGAAATTTTGTTATGCACCCTCTAGCATGACCACCAGCCTACCCTGTAAATTTCATTAATTTTAAGACAAGGGTTCAAAAGTTGACCCTCCCAGGGGGTGTCTCCCCTTAATGCAAAGACAGCTCTGTCAAATTATTGATTATCTAGATTCCTCTTTCTTTCGAGAGGGTCCTCGGTATACGTGAAAAATCTGCTGTGAAAGAAAGTTGGCGAAGAGAAGTAAGCTAAAGCAGAGAAGGCAATGTCTGCACGCTGAACCCGCACAGCGTGCTTGTTTGTCTCAAGTTCAGTCGTTGCACAAAGCGCTCCAAGAACGTTTTGAGGCAGGCTCGCAATGTCTTGCATCGATGCACTCAGGATCTTTATTTTTGGTGTGTTTAGCTTGTACCTTGTTTGCCGGCCTGGCAAGCACGCGCCACTGACTGTTTTTGTCGCATGCTCGAAAGTTACATTTTGTGTACAATTTTGGGGATAAGTTAGCGACGGAGCTGAGGGGCGTGGTTTCGGTTTCGGTCGGACAGCCGTTGTCTCCGCTCGCGCGACGAAGCATGTCCAACAGCAAGCCTGCCGAAGTTGGCCTCACATGCATGTGAACATGATTGCGTGACTGAGGCACCACCTGGGACGCTTGCAATTCATTGTTTTACGTTTACTTACTTTTGACGAAAATCTGGCACGTCGGGAACCAGTAAAACGGGGGCAAGCGGTTTTTCGGAGGTGCTCGGCAATGCCTACAGCACTCTACACATGTGGGATGTCTGAGCAGAAAAAAACAAAACCAGATAGTTCCGTCACAACACGTCACATCAGAACACAACACAAACACAAAGTGCCCTTCGTTTGTACAGCACTTAAAACAAATATTTTTATTTTCCTAAGAATATCTGCTCCAAAAGCCGCTTTTGCTGCTCCAAAACACTGTTTTGGTTGCTCCAAAGGCTACATTTGCAGTGATGGAAGTGCTGCGCCAAATTGCGCCAAGGACGCGATCCTGGTACATGTAGCGCCAAATTGTCATTTTACCGAAGAATTGCGCCATGCCTGTGCCGAGATGCGATGTAGCAATAAAAAAATAAAAATTGGAAGTCTTATCAGAGAGCGTGGCGGTACCGCAGTATTTTCCGCGCCGCAACTGTTACGCAAACCGAAACTGCGAGGGCACATTATCATCATCATCATTGAAAGGGACAACGTTGGCAACATCTGAGACCAAAGCCGCAGAGGCTAAGCGAAGAACCATCCCACTGAGCAGACTTAAAAAAAAAAAAAAAGAAGGCCGAGCTTGTGGATGTTTTCAATGTTGGCCCGCCCTGTTCCCGTGCGCTGGCTACCAGCGAAGTGAAAGGTAGCGCGAGCCCAATGCTCTGTGTATTACTGACCCGCGCGTGGGCTCGTGCAGTGTGGGCACCGTGTCCCGTGTCATCGCCGGTTTTGCTTTGGGTTGCCTCGATTTGTGTCTTCTGAGTCCTGACACCCTTGAAATCCTTAAGGGGGGATATGGCCTGGGAGGGTCAACTTTTGAACCCTTCACCCAATTTGGTTCAAATTTTGAGGGTTATTTCAGCACTATGAGGAAGGATAATCTGCAAAGTTTTAGCATTATTGGTCAACTTTAAAGCATGCTACGGTTCTCGCACTTCAGAAAAAAGACACTTCATTAGGAAGTCTATCGTAGAAAAATAAAATTAGCTGGTGGCAAACTTTTTGCCTTAATGTTAAGAACAATACCCACAGTGCAACCTAGATAAAAAATAAATTGCAAAATATTCAGTTATAACAAATATAAGAACATCCCAAGATTAAAAAAAAAAATGTAAAATTTTTGTTTCAAAAAAATATTTTTTTTTTTCATGAAGGAGTAGATTTTTTGAACTGTGAAGTAGTCTATCTTGTTCCCCAGAAAATTTTAGTCCCAGAAAACCTTGAATGATGTCCCTCTGTATTCAGAATGTCAAATGATAGCTTTCCTAAAACAAGAATTCCTGCCAAAAAGTGAAACTGAGAAAAATGCGTTTGAAGTTTCAACTTGTTTTTTTTTTATATTCGGACATGCTAGAAACTCGAAATTTACCCGAGTCATTGGTGGCACCTTCAACTACATGAGCATGAGGAGGGCAGTGCGTTGAGGCCCCCAAAGAGATTCGTGAGCTTTGTGAAACTGATGCCACAGTCTCTTCCAACGACGCCTAGACGTACCGCGAGTTCGTTCTCTCGAAACTTGCCGATTGATGGTGAGTGCGGTGTCGCGACGATGTCTCCGCAAGTCGAGCAGCTAACAACAAACTAAAGGTTGATGTCAACTTCTTGCAAGCTCAGTAGTTTTCCGTGGCACTTGAGGCAGAGTAAAATTGCAACAAGAGTCTGCATGGCGGACACATTGAGGAGCCGTTCAGGGGCTTTTCAACGGGAGCGTCTGTCAGCTCCGGGTCGTCCGTAATCCCCGCGTCGAAATCACGCAGGCTGAGCTTCCTCTCGAACGTGGTCAGCACATCCGATTCGGAGATGAAGCTGTAGGTTCCGATGTCCGCCAAGCACCAGTTGAGCATGGAGATCGTGACGACGGTGGCGGAGACGGCGACGATGGTGCCGGCGGAGACGGGTCCCCGTCTCCGCCGGCCCTTTGTTTCCGCCGTTGAGAACGCCGGCCAAAGCTACTGCAAGTGCTAACTTTGGAAGCAGGCATTTCTCGGCAGAAAAACTACCGGGAACAAAGAGGGAAAACGAATCTAAACAGCGGCAAACTAGCGATACGATCAGAAGCGAAAGAAGCTGCCGATAGCGCGCGCAGGCGGCCAATCGTGAGTCCTGTTTCGGGTCACAACCAATGGGATTGCTGGTATCATAGTTCCCACGTTTTTTCTGCTTGTATGTACGGGGTTCTCCCGGGACACAGATAGCCTCAAACGTAGCAAGCTTCTATGGGCAGAAACTAGAAGAAACGGCGCTTCCAACGAGGGTAAAATATCTCGGCTGCGTCAAACGAGCGCGGAGTAGGCCTAATTTGAAAATGCCGAACTTCGCCGTCTGCTTGCTCGGCGGGTCGCCGCGCGCGGCCGCGAGCTTGCCGAAAATAATTTTTTGCGAAATAAATACTGCGCATTTATAAATAAAACTTTCTGAAACTATGCTTCAGAACATAGTGAACCCAAATATAATATTTTTTGAAAATGCATTTTTTCGGAAAAAAATGGAATTTCGTGGCCGTATCCCCCCTTAAAACATCATTGAATTTTGCATCAAAAATTTTGTTTAAACCCTTTAACTTGTGCATCTACTTGTGCATCTACCTGCTTTATCGAGCAGGTAGATGCACAAGTTTAATTTTTTTTTTTTACAAGTCTCTGTTTGACGTCACGCCACAGCATTCTCAGGGCCGCCGCTTGCAGCTACAGGTCAATAAATATTAAATTTTTGCCTCACGATTACGCAGCGGAATCTGAACATTTTGAAGGAAGGTGATGTGTTCCCGGTCTTTTTGACAAATTAAACAGTTTCGAAAGTAGAAGATGCAAGCTCATTCAATGTTATAATCGTTCCACAAGCCCCTTTAAGTGCCGGAAATATGGCACGCCCGCTCACGTTCCGTCTCTCCGGTGCCTCCAGGGTGACGCTGGATGACGACCGCGTGAGCTCCTACATCAACGCGCTCAAGAACATTCCGAGGGAGACCCAGCTGCTGATGACCATCTTCCCGAACAACCGCAAGGACCGCTACGACAGCTTGAAGAAGGTGGCCTGCGTGGACATGGGACGTAAGTGGCGGCCCTCTCCGTTATATAAAAGGCCGGCGGGGCTCTCTCTCTCACGTTCCTCTTGTCGTCCCCAGTTCACACGCAGGTGATGCTCGGCCGCACCATCTCCAACAAGAAGAACCTCAAGTCCGTGGCCACCAAAGTGGCCATCCAAATGAACTGCAAGCTCGGCGGCGAAGCCTGGGCCCTCGACATTCCGGTCAGCCTCCCTTCCTTGTGTCACAATGTCTGGAAAGCGTCTTGCGACCAGTGTGTTTAGCGTTCCCTTCCACCCGTGCGTCGAAAGTGGTCCTCGGGTGGCAACAGGTTGTGTCGCAAAGTCGGGTGTCGCAATTCTGGCGGTTAGTCGCAGAAGTCTTGGCAAAGAGAGGATGCAAGTGTCGTCGTTGCGGTGTCCCACTTTCTGGCTGCCAAAGCTTTCGTGGACTGTTAGGCTCGAGAGCAACCCGCAACAAAATGGGTGTCTGCCGTGCCACCTCCACTGCAGTACTACCGCCAGGATTGCGGCAGGCAACAGCATGACACTGGCACGACGTCTTGGGGCGGAAATCAAGGGACGGTTTTTGAGGGCGCGGGAAACGCATCGGTCGGAAACGCGTTCTAAGTACTGTAATTAGGCTGCACGTGTCTGCCCGCGGGCATTGTGGATCGGTGTGCGAGCTCGTGCTGTCCCCTCTGCAGCTAACCAAGATGATGTGCGTCGGGTACGACACCTACCACGACTCAAGGCAGAAGGGCCTGTCCGCGGGCGGCTTTGTGGCCAGCCTGAACCGCACCTTGACCCGCTGGTACTCCCGGGTGAGCTTCCACCAGACACACCAAGAGCTGGGCAGCGCTCTCAAGACCCACATGGCGCGTGAGTACACCTCTGCCTCTGTGCGTCCGCGGTCGTTTCGCCGGGTCTTCTCCAACTTGCTTCCAACGGCCGTTGTCTCGATGAAAGGGATGGCTGAGAGACGCTAAAAAGTCACGTTCAGATATGTTTGTTTGTATCATGCGAGATTGGTCTACGCGCCAGCGGCTTGTGTTCCGCGGAACCCAGTTTGAAAACCCCTACTCTAAAGTGTAGCTTTTTAGTGGCTCGCAGACAAACTGAAAAGGAGACCATCTGTGCTAGTACAAGGAATAGCTGTGCAGAGACGTGTCCCGTGGGTTGCCCGCAGTGTCCATGAAGCAGTACCAGGAGGAGAATGACGGGGCCGTGCCCGAGCGCCTGCTGTTCTTCAGGGACGGCGTCTCGGACGGCCAGCTGCTGCAGGTGCAGGAGTGGGAGGTGGGCCAGATCCAGAGCCTCCTCACCGAGATGTTCCCGGGCAGAGAGTGAGTGTCCACCTTTCGTTTGGGAGGACGCCCCCTTCACCACTCGGTTAACTGGCGTAAATCATTTGTCAAAATTATTAGTTTTTTTTTTTTTTTTTTTTGTGTGTGTGTGTATGTATGTGTGATGTCTCGGCAGTCCGTACACCTTGCGAGCATTGTGTACTATACTCTGTTTATCCTTAAGGGGGGACGCGGGTTCTAAAAATGCAAAAAATCGCGAAAAAGTTCATTTTTCAGAAATCCTGTATTTGGTGCAATACATATCCAAGCACCTCTCTTCAAATTATTATAGCGTAATTCAAACTCAAAGTATAAAAAAAACGATAATTAGGTCGCGCGGAACGCGCTAAAAATCTTTCCGAAAGAGGAAACTGATGTCAAAACGCGCGCCCTCCGCGCGCCGCCGGTGCGCGCCCGTTTGCGGCCATTTTGGTCTCGTTCGAAAGCTTGCTTCTTTGTCTACATTTTTGGCGCCATTAAAAATGGCGTCCGCCCGGGGAAAGCACAGAATACCGCGTTTCCCCAGAGAAAGAAACCGAGCTACCGATTGGCTAAGAAGCACGGGCCGCAGCGAGCGCTGTCGCTATTGGCCGATGCGCATGCCCCCTCTCCTGAAATATGTCATTCTCCTCCCTCCTCTCCTTCCTCGCGGCGCGGAAGCAGTCGAGAGCAGCCGATATCGTTGTTTGTCGTCTGCTAGCGGTTGCGTTTTGAAACTTCAAGCACGTTATTTTTCGGCGTTCGCCTGCTTTGTTTAGCTCGACGTCTTTAGGAGACATCGGTAGTGATCGCGATGCCTAGCGTGAAGCTTTCAACGCAGCGTGCGTACGGCAAGCGGAAGCGTCGGGCGTAGAACAAGGACTTTGCTCGCATCGCCAGTTGCGTTGCTTGCGGCGGACATGCGGCAAGGTGTCAGCAGCTGCATCGTCTTCCGAGGTGCCCGCCCCTGATGTGAGCAACGAAGAAGACGACGGCTTTGACCCTGGTGCGTCACGACTCGACTTGCATTTCTACACGGCAAGCGAAACTGCTCAACGTGCGGCGCGGGCTGACGAGATGAAGCAGGATTTGACCGCGAAGAAGTCTGCCACACAACGGAAGTTTGACCTCCTCAATGTCGCTGTCGAGGATAAAGAGACAGATTTCTGCACGCAATTCGTGATCGTGGATTTGAACGGGCTGAACGTGTTCTTCGCGACCGCCAAATGTGAGCAGTGCGGAATGGCCGCGCCCGTTCACAAGCCGGTGCTTTGAAAATGTCCCCACGTCCCCTAAAAAAGCCCTTCTGAGGGCTAACCAATTGTTGCATATGGGTCTGCTTTCCCTACCCGTGTCTCTCCCTTAGTATGAAGTTCAAACCAAAGGCATTCCACCCATCTAAAGCTTCAATGTTGTTAGTTATGCATACCCAAATTTCAAAGTCGATTTTCTCAGCTTCGATTTTTTCAGCCTCTTCTCCGGCCAGGAAGGCTTTTTCATTCACTTGCGCTCAACCGATTTTCATAAACTTGGTACCATATTCTTTGGAATGAACTAGACTGCAAGCTAAAGCTATTTTTATTATGATATTTTGTGGTATGTAAAACTGGCATTTCATTATTAGACATTGTTATAGCCCCTATTGTATGTCTTCTATTCACTTTAATTTTTTTACATGTTTATATGGTGCTAAAGAAATAAAAATAGCTTTAGCTTGTATGGCATTTCTTTAGGAAGCAATTGATACCTTTTTTTCATTAAAATTTTAATAAGAAGGTTTTTTAAAACTTTTCCTGAAATTAGCTAATTAATATTTTATTTTGTTGATAACTTTTGACAAAGAAGAGATATCTGAAATCTGATTGCAGTTATGAAATCAGCACAATAAACTACATGCCTGCACAAAAAATCATTGAGATAGACCAATAAACAAAAAATAGTTTTTAAGAACCCACTTCCTCCCTTAAACTGAGATTCGGCCAAAGCAACAAGCGCGAGCTAGCCCGCCTTTCGGACTTCGATCCATGCACTTTTGGCGCGAGCGCTCGTTCTGTGGAAGAATGTTTCAAAGCAGCAAGGTCTCTCTTGCTTGTGCCATTGGCTCCTAAGGAAGAATGTAGTACAAGTATGGGAAATGGGGTGGGACTTCTTCTGCCACCTTTCTTCTATCTCAATGGTTCTCAAATGGGGTTCCACTGACCCGCTAAGGTCCGCGAAGCCCTCTCCTGAACCCCCGCCTCCTTTTCTTGAAAAAAAAGAAAAAAGAAAGGTTTGTGCTTAGTTGAGCTTGGGTAGGGGGTGCCATCTACTGCCCACTATAAAGGGTACAGCCATTACAATCTGTTCATCCTTTTACTTAATGCCTTTCACTTCTCTTGTCTATAACTGCAATTAGTTATCTTATTTTATATCCCCTCCCCATTCCCCTTTCACTGCTGGCATTAAGACCCCATCACTTTGGCGAGTGCCCCAAAGGGTCCTCGACATCCATGCTTGAGAACCACTGCTCTATCTCATAATCTCAAGCTTGGTTGAATTGCTGCCATCTTAGTGCAGCTGAACTTTATACAACTTTATTTCTTGCATTCTCCACTGACACATTGCTCCGTTTGCCCTCTCAAGGCCCCAGCTTGCATTTATCGTGGTCACCAAGAGGATCGCTGCACGCTTCTTCGGTACCGGTCGTGGAGCGTTCCAGAACCCGCTGCCAGGGACCGTGATTGACACCAACGTGACAAGGCCCGAGAGGTACGCTGTGCTGCCCCTTCCCTCTGAGATGGAGTTGCTGCACGCATTTGTTTTGTTTTTTGGCAGTTTCTGATTGCACCTTTGTTCTGTTTCTCACTTCCAGGTACGATTTCTACCTGGTCTCGCAGAGCGTCCGCCAGGGAACTGTAGCCCCGACTCACTTCAACGTAATCCACGACACGACGACGCTGAAGCCGGAACACATGCAGAGGCTGTCGTACAAGCTCACTCACCTCTACTTCAACTGGCCTGTGAGTTGCATAGCCGACCTCTTTTCCACAAAGAAAAGCCCCCACGTTTGTTCTAGACCAGGAGTGGCCAAACCGCGGCTCGCGGATTCCTTGTAAGGGGACCCCCCTCCCCCCTTCCCGCATTTCCCCAGGAAAAAAAAGGAGGGATTTCAGGCAGAATGAAGTACGGCTCGCGGTTTGGCAGCCTTGTACCTCCATACGTACTGTCGTACAGCCTTGTGCACTCATACGTACAGTCAGACTCTGAACAAAATTTAAACTTGCCCCCCCCCCCCCCCCCCCCTGGCTCTTAGAAGTTTCGTAATTCTATTTGCAGCTCCTAGGCCTGGTAGGCCTGGCCACCCCTGTTCTAGACGCTGCTTTCGTACACTAAAAGGGTAAAAACACGGGCAAGCTGGTGAAGAACTTGCATAGTATAAACGGAGGAACGGAACGATAAAAATACAGACAAAGCAAGTCTTGTTGGTAGAGACAAATTTTTCAGTGTTTTCGGGAAACGGGGCTTTGGACGAATAGAGGAAAATTGTGCACTGCGCTTTACTGTGCAGATCTTGGGGGATAGGAAATACGCAAAACACATTTGCCGCTGATAAGGCCCGTTCCCTTAGGCATCGCTTTAAATAAAAAAAGAGAAATAATTTTTTTTTAAACAATTCGGTTGGGACATGCGTGTCAAAAAAATAATATTATGCGAAGCGAAAAATTTTTAGAGCAATATTGTTGGTGCAAGACGCAATTTAGTCGGTAGTCACCTGCATTCCGCTTGTTTTCTCTCAACATTTTGGGTTCAGTTCAGAAACATCCACTGCGAAGAATAGATTCGGTAATTCCTTGAAATTATAGCCCCCGAGCTACAGTGACAACAGGAATGACAATGGGAGCAGTGCGTTTCGGCACCGCTTGATCTTTGACGCGTGCCACGAGACATGGAGATTTGGGGCGATACGGTGCGTCGACGTTCTGCGCTGTCCGGCTCCTACCTCGGAACTAATAACCATTTGTAAATTTGGTAAATATAAATGTAGTTACTTACACCAAGCTCATTACATTTCTGGTGACTCGGACATGCGTCGCCATGGCTATAGGAGCTGACCAAGATGCCCCCCTCGCAATCAGAGCTACCGCCGTCCCGACCCGTCCTAAGTTTTGGGCAGAGGGTCCAACGTTCTGGTTTGTGGAGGTGAATAAGTTCCGCCTGCGCCGAATAACCTCCCAGATAATGCAATAACCTTAACCTTAACGCTATTGCTACTAGGGATGCCGCGAACTTTTTTCGAATCGAAGTTTCGATGATCGAATCAAGCGGTTCGAAAGGTTCGAAAGATTTCGATTTTTCGAATTGTCTATATCGTAAAATTCGACGGAGGTCGAATTTTCGAACTTGTTAAGCTAAGAACTTTGACGCTTTTCGAACCGTCGAACTTATTACGCTAAAAAATTCTATCTTTTTCGAACTTATTGCGCTGCAAGGTTCGATGCTTGTCGAACTTTCGAACTTGACTGACCAAAAAACTCGATGAATTTCGAATTTTCGAACTTATTTATCAAGAGAATTCGAAAAGTTTCGAACTTTCGAATTCTGAAATGTCAGAAGTTCGACGAACTTCGAACTTTTAGGGTAAAAGTTCGACGTTCGTCGAACTTCGAAAGACCGGCGGACGGTTTCATTTGATTTCAAGTAGTCGGGTACATTCGTAATTTTTCTTTTCTCGAATTAGTACACGCGGTGCTGCGTTCCTTACGAAAGACAATGTCGTTTATTTCAATGTTCTGGCATGCTTAGGTTTAAGGGGAGACAGGGGTCTTCGGAGCAAAAAACTGCCTAAAACTGCAGTCTTTTGAAAATGGCAATGGCTGTTGTTCTTCTGAACCTACCAGACTTCTAATTTCATAGAAGAATATTTGAGCTATAAATCAATTTATAATGTCTATGCGGGCTGATTGTGCGCTGAAGCTGACTCTAAAACATAGTTTTCACAAAACACAATTTTTGGACTTGTTGAAAATTTGCAGGAGGGATATCCCAGCATCTAGAGCAGATAGAAATATAACCTCTCCTGAAATGTGTAGCTAAATGTGTGAAGCATACAATGTTGAGAGAAGATTTTTTAATATAAGTCTAGAAAATTTTTTATTTAATCTTCTGTTTTATTACTTGTTCGCCATGCATTGAGCACTGAGCTTCAATGTGTGGTAAAATTACTAATATTGGGTTTATCTTAAAAGTACTTCCAACATTGTATTCTCTACACTTCATAGTATCTAGCCATTTGTTAAAAAGGATATTTTATTGAGCTGTTTTTTCCCTATCGTTCCTCCAAACAAAGGCAGGCAAGTTTTAATTATCTTGAGGACAATTCTTCTGACTGAGAAAATTACCAGATATATGAAATCAGCACAAAAAACTGAACAAGCTTGTGCAATTTCATTTGGTTTGGTCGTAAAATAAGAAAAAAAGCTCCAAGACCAGTGTTCCCCCTTAAAGAAATAAATCCCCGAAGGGGCGAGGAAGGACAACGGGTTTTTGACGATTATCATTTGTGCCAGATTTGAAGCACGCTGCAGCCGGAGCTATTTATGGTATACTTTTTTAAGAATGATCTATGTATAGCCTAGGTAAGTGCCGTCCTAAGATGTGATGATTGTTATTCAACGTGAGTTTCGAAGAAATGTCCCAATATGTATCTGCTTGCAATTCTGACCTAAACTTGATATTTATTTTCGTCTAAGTTGTTTGAGGTATCGCATTTAAATTAACACCACAGACAGTACATATCTAATAGTGTTTAAGTTCAGCACGTCATTAAAAGAAAACTTTTTTTTTTTTTTCGCTTCACGTTCCTGGGACGTATTTCTTTTAGCCTGTACACATTTTGGTAAAAGAAACTTGTTTCGAAGTTCTGAACCTCTGAATATGCGATAGAACACTTCCGACGAATTCTTGATAGCTTTTTTTTTTTTCTCCTGCTTTTTATTCTTGCATTTATTCTTTTTTTTTTTTTTATTGGCACAGGTATTTAGGTCGAAAAGACAGCTTTAAACTTCCGAACCACTAAGCATGTGACGAGTAGTGCCTTCTGACAACGAGTTTCTAACAATGACCATCTACGCAACCTTTTATGCAGTGAAGAGCGACAGTAGCTACACATATGCATAAATAATTTCAGATTAAAATAAGCTCGACCACGCCCTCTTTCCCCGTATTGTTTTCTTTAACAGTCCGAAATACCTGCAAGGGAGAAAAAAAAGCTGAAACCCAGCCCCCCCCCCCCCCCCCCCCGCTACCCTCTTTCCCCCCGTTTTTCCTCTTCCGACGCCACTTGTATGGTAGAACGCTCCTCGACCTCGAGTTGTGTCGGCTTTTGTGCTTTTTGCGAGGCGATTCCTCCGTCCCAGAAAATAAACCTCCAGGACAATTATAAACTTGACCGGATCGGATTACTTCCAGCGTGCAAGGGGTGGCGAGCTAGTTTGCCAAGTCGCTTCAAGGTTCTTCCGAGCCTCAACCTCCTGCTCGCCCCTGGCCGTTTCGAACTGGATGAGTCTCGTAAAACAGTGTGTTCGTGTAATCACTACTGCGTGATAAAGACCCGACCCCCCCCCCCCCCCCCCCCCCCCCCCCGGGGGGCTGGCGGTCACAATTCTGCACTGGCAAATATTCTAACACGCCCGGGGCACTCATCGTCTCATTTAATTGCCTGACCAACTTCGCAGAATCTAGATATCACACCCTAACTTTTCTAAACTTGATTTTGTGAAAAATCAAGCACTCGTCGTCTCATTTAATTGCCTGACCAACTTCGCAGAATCTAGATATAACACCCTAACTTTTCTAAACTTGATTTTGTGAAAACCAGTGAGTCGTGAAAACGTTATTTGAAACTGAAACTGTGGAAAAACTTGAAAATCGGACTTCGAACTTTGAAAACTTGGATTAAAAAGAAATTCAAAATCTTCAATTTTTTTTTTTTTTTTAATTTAGCGTTCAAAGAAAATCGAAACCTTCGAACTTTTCGAACTTTATGCAGAAAGAAATTCGAAATCTTCGAAGTGTTCGAACTTCATGTCTGTAAAAATTTGAAGCATTCGAAGTTTTCGAATTTTTTTCCAAAGAATTTCGAAATCTTCGAATTTATCGAACCTGAAGTAAAAAAATATTCGAAATATTCGAATTCGAAATTTTAGAAACCGTGAAAGCTTCGAAATTTTCGAATTTGAAACTCCCCTGTGGTCAAAAGTTGCGAATTTTTCGAATTCGAACCTCGGTCGGTACGAAAATATCGAAATTTTTCGAAATCGAACCTCAGTTCGCTTCGCAAATATCGAAACCTTTCGAAATCGAACCTAGGGTGGTTCGCGACATCCCTAATTGCTACGGAGAAGATTCAGTTTACATATTCTGAGCTTGCACAGGCCCAAATAAATGACGACGAGCTTCCATCCGTCCGGGAAGTTGGCACTTCACCGATATTTGAGGACTTATATTTCCCAGATCACGGTGTGATCCTTGTCTGCGACAAGTCCACTGGAACCCCACGACCTTAAGTTCCAAAGAACTTACGTTGTGCTGTGTTCACGTTGCTGTACGTTGCAAAGTACAGCGACGCACGCGGACACTGCTCAGAGCGTTTCCCCTTCCATCACTACACTTCGAGCAAGTGCACGTGGACATCGTCGAACTCTTGCCCCCATCACGTGATTTTACCTAAGTAGTGACCTGCATCGCTTGTTTCTCCCGTTGGCCTGAAGTTCACCCGCTTGAGAACACAACAGCCGAGACGGTGGCCAGAGCTTTTTTATTCCCCGGGTTAAGCTGTTTCGGAGTACCTTCCACGTTTGGAGTGCCTTCCATGCCTCAAGGCAACGGATGCCTTAAAGGGATACTTCAACGAAATTTGAAATATACCCGTCGTGTCCACAAATATGCCGAATATGATGCACAATATCCGTAAATGACAATCGGACGTGTGTATTTTGAGCCTAATGGCTGTATTTTTCGTTGTAAACGGCCCACTCTGGCAAGCGCTCGGAGAACAGCCAGTGGAGACCACGTGACATCCAACGCAATCGTGACGTAGTCAGTCTCGGGACGAGCAAAGCTATGGCGAGGCTGACGTCGAGAGGATGGCCTAGTCATTTTTAATTTTAATTTAACCAATTAGTTTTCTTCTCTCCTTCAGTTGGATTTTATTTTTCACAAATCAAATTTGATGTTCTTGCCACCCTGTTTTCTTATTTCAAATTGGCTTTAAATCAGTTGTGCCTTCCCAGGTGGTACCGCTAGAGGCATATTATTTTATAATTATTTTCCTCCCTCACCTTAATTTACCTGTCCTTGGAAGTCCTCGAGTCTCTCAGTCATGCAGGTGCCTCGTTTCATTAGAATTGACTATATTAGAAACCCTTGAAAGATAAACTCGCAATTGACTTTACTCCTTTATTTTAAGCATTCTTACTAGGCCAGATGCAAAGAATGGTGTCACCTCTGGAATCAGTACAATGTGTTTATGAAGACTGGAGTGCCTTGGAGTTGACTTTAAAACATCACTTGAGAAGTCTGTCATGGTTGTGCAATAAAATGGCCTTTGCCAAAGCACTTTTATGAAAGTGATGCTAAAAAAAAAAAATGTGCTTTATTTTTTAACACATTTAGTTCCTTTCTTTTATCTTCTTTTTAATTTTTGCGATGGAATTTTAAGTGGATGAAGCTACTTCACATAAAATTATTGTTACAGCAGCTAACATGGTCAGTGCTTGAGTTGACTGATGTCTCTTTCTCTTGCAGGGGACCATCAGGGTGCCGGCACCCTGCCAATATGCCCACAAGCTGGCCTTCCTGGCTGGTCAGTCACTTCATGCTGAGCCTCACAAGAACCTCAGCACAACCCTCTTCTACCTCTAGGAGGTTGTTTTTGTTTTGTTTTTTCTACATCTAGAAAGCAGTGGTGGACAAAGCTTTCTTTCAGAGTTCCAAGTGTTGACGAGCATCTTTTTTTTTATAATGTTGTTTGTGTTGAAAGTTTCTAGTTGGATTAAAGTTTTCGTTCAGTTCTATGTGTAACTTTGCTCATGCTCATTTTCTGCCTCGGAAGTTAAGCTGTTTGAACAATACAGCTTTCTCTCTTTTATGTTTTTTCATCTTTCTGAAGTGCCTTGAAAGTGACATGTTTCATCGATAGTACTGAGTAGCTTTTCTTTCACATTGTGTTTATTTGCTTAACTGCCATTCTCGTTCCTTAGCTGCTGGAGTATGTAACATAAGTCTGTTTCGTGTACGGGCCAGCTTGTCCTTTTTTCAGTGTTGTGTTTTTTTTAAGGCCAACCCCTGCCCTCGCGTTCATGTCAACTCAACTGGATGTCGTATGTTAATGGGTTGTTGAGGACACCAAGACAGTGGTGGACTGCAAATGTTTTTTTCCTGATATAGTCAACCTAAGTGACTGGTTGTTTTTCTTCCACGTTCGTCAGTGCCTTGGAGTTCTATATTTCATTTCGTCTAATAAAGTGTTTTGCATAACCTTTGTCCACTCATTTGGTAGGAGCTACAAAATATTTAAATTTTATATCTTCAGTGAGTGGCACTGGAAGTCGAAAAATTTCAATTGCCAAATTGTATAGTTTCGGCTCAGTGTTTTTGAGTTGTATCTTTTTAATTCAGTTTTCTTTTTGTCCCCTGATTTGAATAAATAATCTGGGTTTATCGGCCAAAATTCTGGAGAATGTGCAGGTAACTCGAATGCTATACTAGGAAAATGCCCATTTGGCGATGGAGGGAAGGATGTGGTCCCTAACGAAAGGAGCGGCCTCGCAGTGCGGTTGCTTCCTGTAAAATAAACCTGTACATATTTATTTACTTTTGTAAAGCTTGAGTTTCGAAAAATGGCTATTTTTTTTCCTCCACTTTGTCAAAATTTATTTGAGGTACTGAAAATGTGAAACCCTATTTGTAGTGTAGAGCATTGGCTGGGTCTTGAATGAAGGAAGAATAGTGCAGTATTGCTGTTTTGTACCACCTCTGCACAACATTCCGGTATTTAAGTAATTCAATAACTGGATTAAAGTAGGCTTTAAGAAACTGCCATAACTAATTTTGAAATTTATAACACTAATCTAGGTAAGAGCAGTTCTGCCAAATAGCTGTGTTTACCTTGCCAGTGGAAAATGAGTTTCGGCAGAATGTATTTTATGTTTCAAGTGGAGTTCAAGAAGTATAGACGTGAAATCGAACGCGGTGGAAATTTCTAAAACTCTCAACATTACGCATAGCGACTGGACACTGCCAAAGTTGGATTTCTTATGATGTGAGCAATGTTTGAAATGCCCGTTTTGAAGTTGTTGGCAGGCGATGGGGAAAACGCCCCGCTGACGTTTCGTCTTGCCATAATTGGTGGGTCGTTGGGGCACTCGTCCCTTTCCGCCTGTCACGGCTAATGGAAACATTGGACTTCTCTCTCCTCGTGCTATGAGGGGAGAAAGCGTGTTTTTCGTCTCCGCTGCAACAACAGACGACAACAAATGCCGACACTGAAATCCCTGCAAAGTGTCCGTAAAGCTGTGCGGAGAGCAAGTCGTCTGTTTCCCGTGCAGGATTTGCAGCGACGTCAAAATGACTCCGAGCTTTGAAGGGATAGTGGGTAGACCTCAATCTAGATGCCTCGAGCAGAGAGAGAGAGAGAAAGAAATGACTTTAATGGGGTCAATTAAAAACCCAAGAGGTGCTTCTCTGCTAAGTGGACCAGAGCCAACTGATCGACGTGAGCTGCCGAGGCCAGCCACACCTGCCAGTGTAGGGTGACCACCCGTCCCGTGACTCGCGGGACTGTCCCGCATTGAGGGCTCGTGTTTCGCGTCCCGCAAGGAACTCCCAAAATCTTCAAAATGTCCCGCATTTCACATTGTCGTAAAACTCACTTCACAGCGTATGGCGCTGCCAAACAATGGGGCACAGAGAAGCGCGGAGAACGCTGGTGAATGTGTGAATTGCGATGGTACACCATTTTCTGTCCAAGCATCGTGGGAAGCGACCGTCGTTCTTGCTGGAGATCTGTAATGCATGGGCCTTCGTGCCTCTCTTCCCTTGGTGGCAAAATATTGCA
Source organism: Ixodes scapularis (assembly GCF_016920785.2). Taxonomy (NCBI): domain Eukaryota; kingdom Metazoa; phylum Arthropoda; class Arachnida; order Ixodida; family Ixodidae; genus Ixodes; species Ixodes scapularis. The sequence continues at coordinate 103,918,636 of NW_024609846.1, forward strand.
AGGGACAATTGCTCACCAAAAGTTGAAAATACATTATTTTATTTTCAAATCGTGCTGCGTCAATGCATAAAGGTTGCTGTGGAAAGCTTTTTTTCTTTTTTCTAGTAAGACGATCACACAAGGCAAGAAGACTGCAACTCACAACAATCAAAAACAACGTAAAATTTAAATCGAAAGGAAACGAGAAGCCATAAAAGATTTACTACTGCTTCTATCCTTTTGATGCATTGAGTTCTGTTGCAGTCGATTTTATGTTTTCAACTCGGACAACTTGTAGTGAAAATTATTTGAGCTTAATTGCCGCAATAATACAATTTGCAGCTGTATAATATGCTTTCAGACAAGACAGGATATCAAATGTGCTAGCAGAGCCGCATTTCGTGGCATGTGTTGATAGGTTTCCTCGAATAGTTATTTTTTCCATTGTTTTTTTAACCTGAGACTGGGTCAGAAGGCGGAAAAACAATTTTCCTCCACCTGCTCCAGTCTCGGGTTAAAAGGCAGCATAGTAAATTTCCATCAGCCCGACTGCGCATTAAGTTCGTTTTTGCAGTTGCCACAGCCGATATATATAGCCGTTCTTCTCTTACCTCTTTTCTAAACTTGATTTTGTGAAAACAATTGAGTCGTGAAAACGTTATTTGAAACTGAAACTGTGGAAAAACTTGAAAATCGGACTTCGAACTTTGAAAACTTGGATTAGAAAGAAATTCAAAATCCTCGAACTTTTTTTTTTTTTTTTTTTTTTTAATTTAGCGTTAAAAGAGAACCGAAACCTTCGAACTTTTCGAACTTTATGCAAAAAGAAATTCGAAATCTTCGAATTGTTCGAACTTCATGTCTATAAAAATTCGAAGCGTTCGAAGTTTTCGAATTTTTTTTTTTTACAAAGAATTTCGAAATATTCGAATTTATCGAACCTGAAGTAAAAAAATATTCGAAATATTCGAATTCGAAATTTTAGAAACCGTGAAAGCTTCGAAATTTTCGAATTCGAAACTCCGCTGTGGTCAAAAGTTGCGAATTTTTCGAAATCGAACCTCGGTCGGTACGAAAATATCGAAATTTTTCGAAATCGAACCTCAGTTCGCTTTGCAAATATCGAAACCTTTCGAAATCGAACCTAGGGTGGTTCGCGACATCCCTATTCATAAGGGAGTATGTCTGTTGCATGGTGAGTGTGTGCAGAAGCCGTCCTGTCTGTCTATGCTGGAAAAAGCGATGAAGAAACTTCATCGTGACGTCGCCGGTGGGAGGAGCCTAATCTCAATAGGCGGCGAACTCAACTGGCAGGGAACTTCATCGCGGCGCGTTGATGACGTCGACGGAGAGTGGCGATTGAGTTGAAACAACGTTGGTTGAAACTTCATCGGGATTTGTCCCCAAAATATGTCCCTAGAGGGAAGTGCGCAACGCCGCATCGAAGGGTCTTGTAAAAGCAACATTTTTAACTTCTGAAAATGTATAATGCGGTACAATCTAAATATAATTACCGGTGTCATGTCTAGGTCGCATGAATCATGTCTTTTTACGTAAGTGAAACAATTTAGATGATCGCAATGCGTGAGCTGCATCGCGATCGTGATGAATCGTCATGGCCGACGGTGGATGTCGCACGAAAAGTGCTCATGTGTCTGTACGAATAGAGTGCCTAGAATATATATTTCTAGGCACTGTAGTACGAAGATTTGCCTCACTTTTGGAATTTTTGCTGTCAAGTCTGGCTTTTTCACGTCGCGATTACCACTCGGCAGTCTGGTGGGGGACGTGAACCAAGTGTCCTCGCTGAACTCGAGGAGTAGGACAGAATCTTGGCCCATATGAGAAAGGTTCCTCGCTAAGACACGGAAGAAGGCGCATGATTTCGAGGGCGGACGCGCCTCGTCCGACGCCACTCGGCATCTCGGCTGCAGTGTCGGTAAGTAAGTGCATGGCATCTCAATGGGCGGTTTTAGCGTACCGTTGCCGTGCGCAGCGAAATTGCTACTGGGAGCTCGCGCTGTAACTTTGAAGCATGCTTTTCAGCCTTACCAGCCGTACCGTGGCCACCGCAGAACACGGTAACGGTCTCCTAAAACTTGCTACTTGTAGTAAAGAGAACTGTGTTGTTTTTGGTCTTATTGACTTTGCACGAGTGTGCTGCCTCGTGATGTTTCTTTGAAAGCTCGGATCGTAGCGCTCAAGCTGACGAGTTAATTTCTCTAGAGCTGTGCATGAGGCACTCCGATACCTGAATTCTAAAGTGTAGGCAATTGGGCATTACATCAACGCGGAACCAGAAAGGCTGCCAATTTGTTGTGCGTTAACTTGTGTTTGATTGGATGATGCAGGAATCATCTGCTGTGGCCAATGGTGCTATTGAGGACCCAGCACAGATGGCAGCTCCACCACCACCAAATGGTGGGTATAAAAAACAGTGTGGATTCATCTCCATAATACGTGGTTTGCGCCTGTGTCAGGACATGTATTTTGCATGAGTGCCGTCGGTAGCCTCATGCTGGTGGCCATTGATGTTGTGGGGTTGCAGCTTTGCTACACTGTGATCATGGTGAACTGCACTGGCTCCAGTGGCCCAAAGTGACAGCTTTTGTACCCATCTCAGCAATTGCACGAAAATGTGAACATGACCTGCACTGTGCATAACTATGTAGAAGATGCTGTCATTCACTTATTGTGCCTGGTCAGTAGCTCCCAAGGTGACTATAGGTCCAACCATGATGTTTCTAGCAAGGTGACACCTCAGCAAGACTTACAAAAACTTAAGTGTACACATGGTGCAGAGACAATCCATACATGGTTACTTGAGTTTTGTGTCAGACAAGACACAGATCCAATTAATGAGACTGTGTCAGGAAAAAGACGGTGCCTCCGGTCCTGTTTCCCAACAGCAACCTGCTTCCACCGAACATCTCCGGCAGCATTACATCTACCCACTGCCCTGAAATTGTCAAGGGAATGACACTAAGACAAAACTGGCTCACCAATTCCAAAACTGGTGTCTGCTATTTATATAAAAGGTCCACTTCTAAAAATATTTGCTGCAATGGGCTGTGGAAGCAGGACGCACCTGGCTGGGCATTGCCTGTCGAACTCGGCAAAATCATCGGCGTGCAGTTTTGTATACTTCTCTTCATTTTTTGCACTCAGGTATTCACGTCCTCCACTTTTGGCTAGATATCACAATCTGTCACAGTTGAGAGTAAGTAGCACATGGTTCTCGCCACCACACAGAGCAATATTTTCTGCGTACTGAACTGGACAAACACGGACAAACTTTGTCATCATCACTTGACGGTTTAAACTTCTGCCTAGGCTTAGCCCAAGTGCCTGCACTAGCACATATTTCCCCGCACGTCTCCGAGCAAGCGCGCCCGTGGCCGAATGGTTCTCGTACTTGGTTCCCGCACAAAGGGCCAAGGTTCGATTCCTGGCCGTGCATGCACCTTTTTGTTAATGTCCCGCACATCCGCCAAAATTTCGGGAATGACAGATGGTCAGGTGACGAATGAACAGAAACTAAATGTTTAATTTGGCAAACTGGTGCCGAAAACAAAAATACACAGAGGTAGTATCACAGGCATCGAACGTCGGCGGAGTAGCACGATTGAGCGCAAGAGCCAGGCTCTCTGTATCGCCACGCAGAGCCCCTCATGTATATGCGTGGACTTCTGGAACAATCGACATAGAAAGTTTGGTGCTTAGCATTCTGACTTTGGACAAGCAATGGGATTCTTGAATTAAACCGGAATGCAACATTTACAGAAATAACAAAAAGGTGCATGTGCGGCCAGGCATCATACCTCAGCCCTTTGTGTGCAAGCTAAGCACAATAACCATTCGGCCACGGGCAAGCTTGCTCGGAGACGTGCATGGCAATATGAGCAGCCTCTGCCATTAACCACATCTGACATGTACCAAGTGGTGGTCACCAACACGGTGCCCTTGGAAGTACTCAAAGGTCTTGTCTTTTATACTGACATGACATTACCTGCAAACCATGTATGCATGCTACTGAAACTGTGTCGTGTCAGCTGTGCACCAGTCATCAGGTAGAGCTGCAGTGGAAAAAGATAAGCACAAGCGACCAACGACCGGAGCAGCAAAATCGCGACACACGGTGGTGGACGGCACAAAGCAGCCCATCCTAAAGCTTGCATTCCGAAAGCTATCTTATCCCTCAATTTTCTGACAGCCACCAAGGTTGAGACATGGAACATGACTGGCACTTGCTATCGGCGCGCTCGGGAACAATAGCGCTGCCTGTCGCAATTTTGCTACTCCGGTCATTGGTCACTTGTGCTAATCTTTTTCAGCTGCAGCTGTACACTGCCACCCTGGATGGTGAGGGCCTGAACTGCCTCCAGCTGCACTGTTTAGGACCTCTCGCCCACTCAGCGGGAGCAGCTGGTTGCATTGCAAATGCTGCTGGGCACCCAACATTACAGCACGAGTGCCCTAGATGTAGAGAAGTGCAGTCAAGGTCTAAAATTGGCTGGCAAGCATTGTTTGGAGAACCGTCGAAAGAAAACCTGTGTCATATGGCACTAATGAATTATTCCAGGCCAAGTTTCTTCGTCCTTGCTTTATTGAGTTACACCCAGAGCAGCTTGGGCTCACAGTCTTTGTTGTTTGCTCAATGCAATGCGGAAGAGCTGGACTTCCACAGCACCAAAAACATTGACGGGAACAACAGTTAACTTGTCATTGGGAATCAGTTATGACAGACAGTTATAGCATAAAGGAAAGTGAATGCAGGACTCTTCTGTTTTCGCTCCTTTTCATTTTCGGACCTTGTGTTGTGTTTCGAAGTGAGTGATTTCCAACTTTTCACTTTCCATTTTTCATGTGATGGACAGAGCAGGCCTGTCTGCTGCAAAGTAATTGGATCATGCTAGGTGCACATTGCTCAAGGCTGCTTGCTTCATAGGTTGCGTGTTGTACTGGAAGACCCACAGCATGAGCTTGCTGGTCTGGGCAGTTCCTTGGTTAGGACGGTGCCCGCATAAACAAAATGTCTTTCAGAAGTCTCGCATTCTTGATAATTCCAGCACTGCATAAGAGTTCTAAAAGAAGATAAAAGCAGTGGTATGCCATACACTACTGCTCACGACACCCCTGGGATTCTCTTGTTCTATGCAATTTCTGTAACATATAGTCTTTAAAAATGTTTGTTTTTATAAACATTCACCCTTTTCGTGTGCTTTGTTTGCAGGCTGTGGAGGGACAAGCAGCTGCAGATAGCCAGCAGTCATCTTCACTGACCACACTCGTGCTGCCCCTCATGGGGGTGCAGAATTTCCATGCACAATAAAACATGCTCCCTAGGCATCATTTTGCGTCTGTCATGATTTCAGTATAGCATGGAAAAATGGTTTGCAGCACTACCTTGGTCATACCCGACAAAATGGTCATAACATCGAATACAAATTTTAGGTCAGGAAATCTCGGTGCAATTGTTTATGTGCCGGGACTCGTATCTCGACTTCAGATGTCGATGTATATTTCATATACAGGGAACCAGAAATTTCACAATTAACGGTGACATGGCGGTGCAAGTTCAATCGTCCAGATACCAGCAACCACAGTTAATTCTTCACCTTTTCTTCCTCTATGCTTGGAACAATATACTGTTAGAGCCAGAATGCTTATGCAGTCAATGGGAAACAAGATGCCACCCATGAGGAGGCCCTCTTTATTCTCTATTCTAATGCCTCGACGTTTCGCTTATGCGGTTTGCATTTTTGCAAGGTTACCCTGCCAAAAACATTGTGTTAAAAAGCTTTTTCAGAAACATCAACTTATTAAAAACTTCCATTTTTAGGTGCCATACCAAAACTCTGTGTGAACTGTCTTTTAGGTAGACCACTCTACAGCCAAAAGGACTTACTGTGTCTACTTGATTTGGCAAGTTACAAAGTATGACAAAACATTGCAAGCGGATACACACAAGTATATTTCGCAGATGTGACGAGAGACAAAGCTCGTAGTAGCCTCAACAGCTGCCAGGCTTCAAGTTTGAGCAGGGAGACCCTGGTAGGCAGCACATACTTGCAGAGGTGGCCACCTCTCAGATTTTCAGCACTGCACAGCGTGTCCTCTGCTGTCAAAGCTTACACCGTCCTCGGGGACGGACTCTTGGGGCTCAAGGGAGAGGCCCCAAAATAGAGCTATACAAGCCCGCATTGTGCAAAAAGTCAAATGATGTTGCTGCGCCTAGCACCTTTGCAACCACCGGAACCTGCTTTTCAGCATCCAATTCACTGCTCTACTACAGAATCCTAAGCAATGCTTTTTGTTAAGCTTGGACTCAGAACAGCAAAGCATCCATTGGGGTTGTGAGGAATTGGTGTGCAAGCATGGCTTCAGGGTTTTGTCGCTGTCACCTGCACACAACAATGAGGCGGTATCTGACATGAATGTTTCATAACCTTTTTAGTTGTCCAAAAGCACATCAAGACTAGATAGAAATTCTATATGCTAATGCAGCCTCTACTTGGAGATAGTAGTTGCATAGCGTCCCCAAAAGGCTGAAAATGTAATAATAAAAAAGTTAAAAAAAAAGTGGAGATATCCCACTTGTCTTGCACAATACCCAAAATTCTGCCTTCGGAGCAAAAAGGTGTCAATTGAGTTAATAATCTCTTTATTTTCCTTTATATACAAAGGTGGGAGATGGGACATATAATGACAAACGTCAAGCTGCATGGCTTGCAGCTTGACAAGGCGCCCTACCCGGTGCGGCAGAAAAGCAGCAGAAACGTTTCAGACAACACAAGCAAAAGAACAAGATACTGTACCAGTTTGAACCTGCAATCGTAAAATGAAAACGTACACAACGTGCTGCAGCAGAACAATTTCCAGATGTTGAGGCCCGAGATATTTGGATGATACACATGCAATCACGAGTAAGCTTGAATCCGTGCGACTATCTCACGCGACACTCATCACGGTGAACGAGGCACCCGTTTTCTACCGAGAGCTCTCGTGCAAGCGCAATGAGAAAATGTGTATTGAGCACAACACCACTGAATTCGCATCGCTGAACTTCTTGGTCGTCGTCTTTCCGTCCTCACTTGGCGCGCGAAGCCCACCCACCTTCAGCCCCGGGTTATCGATTATTGCCTCTGTAGCATCCAAAGAATGCGACTCGCAGCACAGCGACACACGGTGACGTCTTCGTCGCAGCAAAATGTGCCGCCAGCAACGCTCAAAGAGAGCACTTGCTGCTCGGCGGTCACCATATGGGGCCCCGCGACGCTGCCAAAGCTTCCACGGCAAATGTCAGCACCAGCGAGTGTCGGGCAGTATTCCCCGATTACGTCCCTGACGAACCTTGAACGGCGAACACATAAAAACGTAGCGATAGTCCGCTTTGGTCCGCCCCGTCCGCGAGCTTGAACGTCGCCATCTTCATTGACTTTGGCAACTTTTGCTGCCCGACTACTACAAAGTTGTCTCCATCGCCAAACTCAATCGTGACGACATTTTGACGTCACCGCGAACTTCATTATTTCACCAGCATAGCTCGAACTCCATCGGAATCCGTAGGGAAAAACTCAATCGCAACGTCACATCACGTGACCAAAAGGGCAGCCAATCAGCGACCGATTGAGTTAACTTCATCGTTGAGTTTGCGATCTAGCATGGAGCGTAGCGGGATATCCCCACACAGTATGCGGCGCATTAAAGTCCCTGCCGAGAATGATATTACGTTGGGATGGGAATGTGCGGAGATATGTAAAGAGGGAAGAAAGAAGAGATGATGATTTAGGAGGATTATAGACTTAAAGGACACATGCAAAGGAAAAAAAAAATTTTTTAAACGACTTAGATGGAAAAAGGACGCCATAAAACGATTTTACAACGAAGAAAAAAAATTTTTAGAGCTATATTTACGGCGCAAAACGCATTTGTAGTTGGCGCCCGCGGGCACCGCGGAAAAGTGGTCTGTATTTATCACGTGACTGGTCTTTATTTATCACGTGGTGCTTGCGCTCTTTCGGAAGCTTCCTATGGCCTCTGAAAGTAACTTATTCATCTTTGTTTGAAGTATAACAAAAAACCAAGACGAATAAGTAACTTTTAGAGCCCAAAGGAAACTCCTGAAAAAGCGCAAGCAGACGTGATAGACCTGTGCGCCGGTCAGACGACGGCGGCGGCGCCCCGAAGCAGACGAACTTGTGCGGCGGCGGCGACGGCGGCTTGGAGAAACGCGTTGAAGCGGCGTTCGCACAACGCTCAGCGTGCGGCGGCGACGCAGCGCGGCGGCGCGCGGGCCTACCACGTGACCAGCAGCGGCTCCCGCGAGCGCCAACTACAAATTCGTATAGCGCCGTAAATATAGCTCTAAAAATTTTGTTTCTTCGTTGTAAAATCGTTTTATGACATCCTTTTTCCATCTAAGCTGTCTAAAAAAAATGTTTTTTTCCTTTGCATGTGTCCTTTAACTAAAGTGAGGGGTAAGGACGGGGGGGTCTGGATAGTAGGATAAGGCAGTTAAGTAAGGGAGGAGAGTGTCTGGAACCTCTTCAGTGACAAATGCAATCTGCGAATGTAAATGGAGGAGAGCAGCATGACAGCGTCGGCATGTAGACCGCGGTATCCCGGTACTTTTTTGGGCATGCTACGTTTCTCGGAGAAGAAGAAAGTGTGGGAGTCTGTGTTGTGTTAGGAGCCATTGCTGTAAGAAGGTATGATTTGTGGAGGGGCTACGACAGTTCCATTCTATTAGTGTGATTTCCATGGTCCTAATTAGGAATCGGGGTCAGGAGAGATGAGGAGGGCACCTGGCCAAAGTTTTGGAGATTTGGCGTCCAAGGCTGCGGGGGCTTCGTGACTGCGGTTGATGAACTGGATTTGCTCATCCATGGGTGTAGGGATGTCGGTGAGATTCTTGGTGAATGTATGTGTAAGGGTGTTGAGTGATCCTGTGAGCATGGTTATTAGTTCCTCAAGATGGGCCATGTGTTTGTCCTGAAAGTCAATTCTTTGTATTGCTTGTTGGGCTTCAACAACTGTGGCAAGGGTGTCAATGCGCTTGACCAGCCCTGCCACAGCAGTGTCAAGTCGATCAAAATGTTGGGAGAGGGCGGGAGGGGATGGAACAGGCGCTGTGGGCCGTGGCTGGCTCACCTGTGTCATGTCGATAGCTGACTGCAGAGAAGCTGGGACAGTGGAGGCTGATGATGTTGTGGTTAATGTTTTGGTGGTAGCCTGCAATTCCGCAGGTTGTTGGTGAGCCGGAGTTCACTGATTGCCCAAAGTGGCTGTGGCAGGCAGTGTGAAGGAGGTTGAGATCAAGCGGGGTGTCGGCCCGATAGGGGGTACCAGACAGGTTAGAAGCGGTGGAGATACCGTGGAGCGAGCCATCTGCCGTCGGTGTCGGAAGCACCGACGTAGAGCTGCTCTAGCAGAGGCGGCGTGGCATTGTTTCTGGATATGGCAAATTTCGGGAAATGGGGAGTGGTGACCCTGGCTGTGTAGACACCAGGGTGTGCAGGGATGAGGTTCGTCCAGGCAGGTCAGGGTGGTAGAACACGTGAGGCAGCGTCGCTGGTTGCCCGGGCAGGCCAGCGTACGGTGCCCGTACGCAAGACAGTTGTTGCAATGATGGGCTCGAGGTTTGTGGGGATGGCAACGAAATTTGAGGCAGTAGTGCACTGTGTAAGGGACATGGGTTCCGATGAAGGTGATGATGGCTGAATCTGTTGTGCTCATTTGCCTTGCGTGAAGGTTTTCTGCATGATAAGACTCCAGATCATTGATGATCTCATCAGGGGTGGCTCCTGGGGCTATTCCACGTATAGCTCCTCGGCAGGAGTTGTTTGGAGTGGCTAGGTAGGAGTGGACGGGGAGGGAAGTGTTTTGTAAGGTGATGTTGGTGATGCGAAGTAGCCAGCTGACGATCGCTTCTTGATGGGTGCGGAGGACGGCGAGACGGTTATTTTGATGGAGCTGAAGCGACATGTCGGCACATGTATGAGCAGGGAGCTGTACGGCTTGCAAGAAAGCCAAAAAAATGTCAAGGGGCTGCGCAGCTGCGCCAGCAGGAAGGATTGGGAGATGCACTATAACTGCGTGAAGTTTGGGGTTGGGGTGAGTCGGAAAAAGAGATTTGCGGGGCTTTCCAGGAGTGATCCATTTCCCGCCTAGGTCGTCTCTCTCTATGGGGATTTCCATGTCCTGGCTCGGGATGGATGCAGTGATATTGTGAGCTGCAAAGCGGTTCACAATATCTTCGGCTGTAGCCATATTCGAAGCAGAAAGGGGCGCGCCGCTCGTAGAATGAGACTCAAGCGAGCCGAAATCTCAGTAGACGTGCCCCTTGAGGTGTACCCACTTTTTTTCAAGCAGCCAATAAGTGCTCGGCGTTCTGACACCATCACAAGCCCTGTGCAACAAGCAGACAAACTTGCACTCCACATTGCTTGAAAAAAGATGAGTGTCTGTACTTCTTTTTTCCCTCAGTGTGTTGTTGGTCCAAAGTAAAAACTAATTGTCACCCTATCTGAACAGTAGAGACTAGGATTGACCTCTCACAACAGGTATATAATCCACACTGGTCCCGGTTCCTTTCTTTCCGTCGATAAACCTGAATGGTTGGTCGAGCAAATCAAAACAACGAGCAATTAATACAAATTACTATTCTCCAAGAAAATCTGGCAACCTGGGGTTTTCAGACTTGCAAGCGTTTCTAAGAGTAGGGCCCGAGCTCTCAATTTTAGATTCGCTAGACCTGCAATCTCTAGTACTTCGCAACACATGTAGACACTGATCCTGTCAAACTATAAAGTGCACAGAAATGTCTGTGTGTAATGTTGCACTTTGAGTAAGACGGTTTCGTGATGAGGGTAAGAACTAAAAAATTGCGTGAGGGACTGCTGGAAGGACGAGAGTGTAGAAGGCATAAAAAATATCCAAAAGTGAGTGAAGACATTTATTTATCCAAGGATCGCCTGCATTTGGCCGAGTTATGAAATGTGTTCGGGAAACGATGTTGCCATACTAAATTGACTGACACTTGATTAATTTAATTAGGACAAGGAACAGAGAAATAGTTCAAAATGCCAAATGCAGCGAAAGTCTGGCCGCAGAGATATGTATTCAAGCAACAATTTTACCATACTAAATGGACAAAGATACCACTAATCTGGACGGGGAGTAACGATGGTACCACTTGCATCATGCACTGGCATCTGCTTGCTTGTGGCTCGATTGGGAGGCAGAAGCAGCAAGCATGATCTGTCTCCTCATCTCGAAGAGGATGATGGATGCCGCGACGGCAGTGTTGAGGCTCTCCACCTCGTTGTCGGAAGGCACGTGAACCCTGCTTCCCCCGCAGTCGACAGCCAGTTTGTGCGCCTGAGTGCTCAGACCCTGTGCTTCGCCACCTACGACCAGAACGCTGGGCCGTCTCGCCGGGTATGTCACTGCGGTGTAGTCGTGGCACGGCAAAACCACCTGCCTACAGGCTTCGAGCTCCGAGGCATCCCTGTAGGACCTGTCCACCCTCAGTTTCTGGCCATCACTGGTCTTCACCACAAAGCGGACATCTCCCTCGTCCTCGGAATCCTCGTCCGAAGATGACTCTGTTGTTGCATTAAAAGACTTCAGTATGAGTTAGTGGCATATAAGACATTTAATTTCCTAGCTTTGTTCATTTATATTATACCTGCTGTTATCGATTGTTACTGTGCCATAAAAAGTATCCGTAGACACTACTCTAGCATTTTTAGATTCATATGTTCAGTAGTCGATTTTTGCAGTTCGTACATGACCGGACCCGAGACTGGAGGAGTCGAAGAAAAGGTGCAAAAGCATTGTCTGAAGTTGTTCGCTGCGTCGGTCTCTGCTTTTGTCTCCAGCCCTGCACTTTGGTACATCAAATAATGTTTTACTTAATTTTCTCATATACTCATTCGAAGGAAACTCTCCCGTTTATGCCTTCTTCATAAAATGTATTATCATTGCCCAGAACTAAAGAACGCCCTGCTCTCACACCCCGATAGAATATCCTCCCGCTTAAACAACTCTTGTGCAATAAAACATATTTCTCGTAAAACTAACTCATTCAACGAATCATTCCTCCCATATGCCATCACACAGTGGAACCAGTTGCCATCCTCCATCGTCAGCACCTCTGATGGAACAGTGTTTTACGATAATTTACTAGCCCATTAAGTATAATTTCTCATGTTCTTGTTTATAGTTACTGTTATTGTTCTACTACTGCGTCTGCTATTGCATTCTTCGTTCTACTGCCCTTCTACTTCGTTCTACTGCCCGTAATACGCACACAAGGACCCGTAGTGTTACCTTCTCAATTGTTAAATCTCCATAGGGTCAATCTGCTCATTCATAGTAGTGTAATCCTCAAACATCCATCTGCTACAAAATAAAAGAAACACATGTACTTTTCACATTTTGCAAAAATCAATCGAAGGCTGCTCACTACCCTATCTCCTGATAAGGACAGTGAGCAGACGACGCACCCTGTTACGTGCTGGTTGCACCTGTCGTGAGATGACGCCACAAGGTAATGCGGAGCGCAAGTTTGTCTGCTTCTTTTGCAGAAAGACGCCGAGCTCTGATTTGCGAACTTGCGCTTCGCAAAGCGTCACTAGCTCGGTCGTCTGCGAGCACGCCCGACGTAAACTTTGATAAGTTTGTTGGTCTCATTTTCTACAGGAAGAACTGCGCTTTGAAATTTCACAAGATAAAACTAACCTCCTCTGTGCTAGTTTGGTGAAAGCTTGAGCCCTCTATGTACAGACGCCAATTTTTCTGCCTTGTTTTACAGTGGGATATCTGTTTCTGCCACCCTCTATGCTCCGTTTCACCTTGCGTCTGGCTGCAGTGGATGCTACGAGCCATCAGAGCCAGTCCAAAAGCGTGCGAGTTTCCCCATGACCTTAAAGAGGAAGCGCCGTGACATGTACAAAACAGTCGCATACTACAATCGCAGAGCTGGATTGGCTGGGCTATCTAGTGAAACCTAGGTCTGCTGCGGTCGAACATGAAGTGAAACAAAGTATAGTGTGCACGAAGGGAAAACAAAACCGACCTTCGTCATCAGCAGTTTGCTCTGCTTCCACCTTGGAAGGACGTCCCTCTCCCCTACTGTCGGCCAGGTAGACGGAGGAGTTGGTGTCCACATAGCTGGGTATCGTCTCCCACATTACGTTGTTGCAGATGGGGACGCGGAAGTGGGCACCACACCCTGCACGGAGCACCTTGGACTCCCAAGGGTCTACGCAGCCTGGAAAAGTGACAATGCGGCTCTTAGCCAAGGCGGTGACAATGACTTCTGTCATCACCATAGTTGTCCTCATTGATGGCATAGCTAGGAATTGTTTTTTCAGCGTGGGATTATTTTAGGAAGTGTGGGTGAGGCGGTTTGACCCCACACCCAAATACTTAGGGGGAATACAGGCCATTCCGCTGATTTGCATTAGACAGAGCGACGGCCGCGCCCAAGCCGCTTGGCCGCTTCGGCCGCCAAATTCTCTATGCTGTTTCTGACTACCTCCTCCGAGCCTCTTCTCTCAATACCTCTCTCCGGATCACGTGGGCACCCAGCAACCCGAATTTGAGAAAGTCGGGAATGCGGATGTACCAACGTCAACGTAAAGGGAAAGCACACGGCACAAGTTTATCCAGGTGATGACTCGATCATTTTTCTAACCGTCGCGTGCTGTGGCAACTGTTGCATTGCCAAACACCTAAATCTTTACCTGCCTGCTAAAGCACCGGTGTAAAGTGTGATTACAGCTAATCAAACTCGTCGACACTCACGCAATAATTAATGTCTCCGGTGGCTTCAAAACTGTTTGATGAAATTTCAAAAACCCGCTCGAGTATTTTACCGTTGCACCCCGCTTATCGGGTTGATCACAAGCTGCCCATGCTAGTAACGGATGTTGTGGCCAGTCCAAAGTTGGTGGAACCGAATGAGGCAAGCGCATGCTGCGTATATGCACTTGACAATTCGATAGAAGGTTATTTTAAAGTGTCTTTCACATTCAAAAAAAGACCAGGACACCGCGACCAAACGGCGCGCACATGAAATATGTGGCCGGTTGCCACTTTTCCTCGAAGAAAAAACTGGCCATTCCCTGGAAAGGGAGAATGGGGGGGGGGGGGGGGGGGGGGGGGGGGAAGGGAGGGGGGAGGGGGGGTAATTATGTGGGATTGAACTGGTAAAAAGGTGCAGTGTTGACAGTCTTAAATGATACCCAGATTTAATTTATTTTGATACGAGCATCCCAAAGTGAAATCAATTAACATACCCAGATCAATTGATACATCCTAGCACATGTAAATATGCAAATACACAACACTGAGCTCAATTAGATAAATGCATGCCATTTAGTCCAAATTAAAGCGCCAAGAACAAATCTCGCACCTGTACCCATCCTGTGCAGCAGGTAGAGAACCGATTATTGCAGTTTGCATAAAAATGGTTGCGAATTAAATAACGCCTTAAGTAAGAATGGCTTTAAATCACTGAGCATGATGCTCAGCACGCAGATTTCAAGCGTAAATCTATTATATGCCAGGATCGCTGGTTCTGGAGGTTTTGACAGTGGATGCAGGTATAGACGAGCATTGGCACAAGCTTGAAAGCTCATGGTCATTTGTGTAACGCAAGCATGTTTTCATACCTCTCGAATTACATAATTACAAAAGGACTGTCCTCGGATTCAAAGTGATGTCTTGCTCGCCATTCTTTGATCTCGTTCTGTAAATTGTAAAGACTCTCTCCGTGCCACACTGAATAGCAAACGTGTAAATGCGCCAGACTTTTAAAAAAATGATGTCTTTATTGCGGCTAAATAAACAATTTCATGTACCAGGACATTATCTCCAAAGTTAACTTAAATATAATTTTAAACGCACCTCCCTCAAAAAAAGAAAAAAAAAAGAAAATTGTGTTTAGGTAGTTGGGGAAAAAAAAAAAAAAATGAAGGCAAATGACGATTGGTTTTAGATACAGACCGGCAACCGGCCTTTTATACAAAAAACCGGCCATGCAGGGCAGAAACCGTGCAGGTGGCAACTTCGCTAGGTTGCCACCTGCACGGTTTCTGCCCTGCATGGCCGAAGACGCCAACACAAGAGATGACATTGGTTACTGCCCTGAGGGAAAAGCTACGACGATGTGACACGCTCGGCCATTCAAACGTACCGGATCCTGTCTGCTCTGAGCCTATTGTGTTCACGAGGAGTGGCCTGAATTCCCCCTAGTAAAGTATTTGCCAAAATCCTTCTGCGTACGCTTTCAATCCTCATCACAGAAAAAAAAGAGAGAGGGAGCAAAGAGCGAGAGGAGAGAGCAGCCTGAAAGAGTTTTGTTGACCGACAGCAGGGACACAACCAGAAGATACATTTTGCTGGGGGCTATGCAATACAGAGCAGAGTAAGAAGGTCTAGAGACATGAGCTAGTCGGTAATTGTTCTACATAATGTAGTTTAAGCAGCAAAAAAAAACTTGCAATTCCCTCTAACGCCGAATTAGAGCGCAGCTCTTGAGGAGGAGGAGGGGAAGGTACGGAGAGGAGGCTATGCCCCTCCTCCTCCTCTAACTTAGCAGGGAAATTTTTTCCTTAAGTTCAGCGGGAAATTTTTTCAGCTAAATTTAGTGGGGAAATTTTCCGCTAAATTTAACGAGGAAATTTAACCATAATATACCGTGAAATTATGCTGACGGCGCGCCGCCGCTCAAGCCGGAAACAAACGCCTAAAAGCTGCGCTCTAAAAAAAAAAAATAAATAACCATGAACAGAGGTGAAGAAATGAGCAATACAGGAAAGCGCTTATTCAGTTTTTCGCTTGTTTCTACCCCTCCGCCCATATTTTTTTGCGCTCTCCAAACAACATCCTGCATACAGAGCACAGGCTAGTGCGGAGGACACTAAAAGTTGCAGTTGCCAGGCCTTATTTCCTAGAAGACCACTATCTCCCAAACTATCACACTCATTTACTTGCAATGAATATGCAATGAAGCTTCTAATTGGCCGTTAGTGTTCCAGCATTCATGTGGATCTCATGTGATCACAAAGATAGATGATTTCGATGCTCGCCAAATGACTACCGTAATATGCCAAGCAAGCGCCCACCAGAAATTTTAAGGTAATCTTGAAGAAAGAGCTGAGGGATAGATGCTTGTTAGGTCCAAACGCAAAAATGCAGAAGGGACCAGAGGCGGACTTTGCATTTTGCTGCCCTAGGCTGCCTTTAACAATGCCGCCCCCAACCCCCGCTCCCCATGATCAGTGACCATGGGGAGCAGGGGTTTGGGGGGGGAAGCAGTTATGTTGGGAGTTAATATTTTCAAAAATAGCTAGATTTGAAGCTAGAATTCCCAAATTAGCTAAATTCGAAGCTAGATTAAAAAAAAGAGCCAATTAATTTGGGGGCAACCACAAATTGGCCGTTCCAAAGTTCTGCCACCCTAGGGAGCTGCCGATAGTCCACCCCTAGAAGGGGCAGGTGATACGGTAGGCTTCACCACTTTGTGCTGGGGTGCAAGGAAGAGCAGTATACGGGGGGGAACACGTGCCTTGGCTAGCTAGGTGGGCTCAGATGTCTGGGGAGGCTGCTCAGCATGTCCTTTGCTTAGCTTTTAGACATTTCGGAAGTAATGGGTGAGTTCTCCGTATTTCACTGTAAGAGCAACCCTCGAATGGTTATGCTTGCATGAATTCAAAAGCAACTAACTGCAGACGTGATGCCTCGTGGTATATACCCCAACTCATGTTTACAAACAAACCGGAGCGACCCGAACGGCACGCCACCGGTGCCGTGCATGTGCGATGGGATGTGGGCAAGAGGTGCCGCGTCCTGCATCAGCAAACCATCGGATTAATGTGACGTTGTCGGCGTCGGTGTGAGTCCCCGTACCCTATTTTGTACTGGAAATGTTGATTTTACGTCTTCCTAGCAATGGCTTACTTCTTTTGTGGCCTGAATGAAATTAACAAGGCTCGTTATGCCGCAAAACTTTGTGTAAATAATGTGACGTGCGGCGATTCATTCCACGTGAACGCTGCATAATGGACACTAAAGCCTGATTCACATGATGAGATTCTGCTTGCTACTTTCAGTTGCGACATTGCCTGGGCTGCAAAAGCAAGGACGGTAGCTGCGATGCTCGACATCGATACTGAAAATCGCAAGCAGAATCGGACCAAGCGAATTGGGTATAACAAGTCGGTGATGGCCACTGATAACAATGATCAACATCTCCTTGTATCTACTGCTTACACCGAGCCTATTTACACCAAAAAAACAGATAGAAGGATGTTTTTGTATGAAAAGGGAAATTATGAGAGCATTAGCTCCGAGCTTTCCAGAGGCTTTCTTTCGTTTGAATGCGTTGCTGAAGAAACAGATTTGCAGAACACGTGGTTACTGTTTAGGCAGAGAGTGATAAAGCTAACAGAGCAAAACCATGGATTAACGGAAGTGTTCTAAGATTAACAAAAAAAACGAAAGCGTGCTTATGCACGGTACAAAAAGAAAAAGCCAGCAGTAAACTATGAGAAACTGAAAGAACTGACGACGAAGTACAAAGTCACTGTGTCACTACAGCGGCTCAAAGCCGGAATGAAAACAATAAATAGTACTGGAAGTTTATGAAAAGTTGCGGAAATGACCAGATGGTACCCGACTTAGTAAATAGCGAACTAATTACAGATGCTTGTCAAAAAGCTTGCATCTTTACTGAATATTTTCAATCGTTTTTTTTTTGCCTGCAAACAATATAACGCCAGTAACACTTACAAACAGATACAATGATATGCCTCCAGTTGAGGTTGGTGTTGAGGGAATCCTAAAGCTACTAAAACAAAGCGATTGGCCCTGATCAAATTTTGCCTAGGGTTCTGAAGCGCTGTGCTGACGCCATTGCCCCATATCTTTTCATAATCTTCAACCAGTCTTTGCTTGAGGGGTCATTACCAAATGATTGGAAAGTAGCTCATGTAATACCAATGCACAAGAAGGGACCCAAAAAGATGTTACAAATTACAGGCCAATTTCTTTAACATCAATTTGTTGAAAACTACTTGAGCACATATTGTATAGCCAGATAATGCAGCATCTTAGTTACCATAATTTTTTCATGGATTCTCAACATGGGTTTAGGAGAGGTTATTCTTGTATCACGCAACTACGGTAACCGAGCTCTATCATGATCTTGTCATGTCCGTAGATAAAGGTGAACAGACTGATTGTGTTCTTCTTGACTACAGGAAAGCGTTTGACACAGTGTCACACTCGGTCTTACTTCACAAATTGAATTGCTTGAAAATAGATATTACCACACTAAAATGGATTCAGTCATACTTGAGTTCGCGTCAGCAATGCGTAATTTTAAACGGCGAGGCGTCTCATTTAGTTGAAGTTACGTCTGGTGTACCACAGGGGTCGGTTTCGGGGCCATTGCTATTCTTAATATTTATCAACAATATTCATGTCAATGTAACTTCCCGGCTGAGATTATTTGCAGATGACTGCGCTATGTACACGTGTATAAAGAACGGGGAGGGTTCCGGACAACTGGAGGCTGACCTAGATCGAATAGAACATTGGTGCGGTGAATAGGATATGCAACTTAATGTAAAGAAATGTGTTCATGTTAGCTCCACACAAAAAAAAATAGTAAGACACAGTATTTTTTAAGCAATGAGCTAATAACGAATGAGAATAAAGTAAAATACCTCGGAGTCATTTTGTCATCCGACTGCACGTGGGATTCGCAGATTGATGATGTCATTATGAGGGCGGGTCACGCACTCCGCTTTGTTCAAAGAAACCTAAAAAAAACGCTACACAAAAAATAAAAGAACTAGCATATCTTGCCTATGTAAGGCCACTTCTAGATTATGGATGCACCTTGTGGGACGCTTCCAAAAAAAATTGCATTGATGGCTTGGAAAAAATACAAAATCGTGCTGCACGCTTCGTCCTGGGCCAGTACAACCGTTTTTCTCGTGTAACTAACATGAAACAATCACTAGGATGGTCGTCATTGGGTCTTCGGCGAAAAGATGCATGGTAGAAATTTTTATACAACATTTATCATGAGGCTACTGGTATTAATAGCTCAGCATACCTCTTAAAATTAAATTATTTTCCAAATGAATGATCATGTGCACAAGATACGCAAATACTGTACTAGGACGGAGCTCTGCAAAAGTTCCTTTTTTGTGAGGACGGTCGAGGACTGGAACGCTCCACAGGAATGTATAGTTTGTGCTGCAAATGCTGAGACATTCATTTCGTTATTATTCGCCCCCTGCAATAATGCTTTCTAGGCACTGCAGGAGTTCTCTGAGTAAAGAAAAACCTAAAACTCTTTTGAGGCCTGCATTTACTTCTTATCGCAACATTTGGTCTACTGGCCACTGTCGTTTGAACAAGCAGACGATAGTTTAAACAAGTCTGAAAGAGCAGACGGCCGTTTGAACGTGAAGATGCACTGAATGTGGTCCGTGGGTGGTTCGGAGAACTTGACGGTTTTCCTGCGTTCATGTTGTAACAAAACAAATAGATCTGATGACAAGTATCTGCGAAGCAAGCAACCGGGATCTGACAGCGTCTGGTTTTTCCTTCTTACGGCAACTATCCACGTTCTCGGACAAACCGAACAGGCCGAAAGCACCTGAAAACAGATCTTCAGGTCTTTTTTGGCTCTTTTGGTACAGCCCGAGTCACAGCGTTCTGACGAAGTGCACTCGAACTGCCACCACCACGGCGCGACGTAACAGAGTTGAGCTGATGTATATGTGATGAGCTATATGACAAATATATGCCTGATATATGCTGCTGTGCTCCGCCAGCTGTCAATGGCTTCATCGTCAGTGGCCTGTCCTTCAATGGATGACCGGCTCCTAATGGCTCTATATGTATATACACAACACTTAAAATTGACACTACCAATGGTGGAAGCGGGAGGCTTTAAATATTTTCTGAGATTAATGGCTCTCTATGTATATGCACGCCACTCAAAATTGGTATTCCCAATGGTGGAAGTAGGAGGCTTTAAATGTATTCTGAGATTATTTGGCTCGTGGAGCAACAAAAGTGCAACCATGTGGAAACAAAAGTATTATTGAAAAATTTAGCTTTACCCTTGCCAAGGAAAACTCACCTTTCATAAGGAACATCTGTTGACAGCCTGCGGCTGCCACACTACGAATCAGCGCTCCCATGTTGCCGGGGTCTCTGACATTGTCACAAATCACCGTCACAGGGATCATGGGGCCAATTCTTTTCACCTGCAGGTCACCCAGTGATGGCTTCGTGAACACTCCTGCAAAATAATGTAGCATAAACACTTTGCATTGACATCACATCAGCCGCCATTGCTCCCTCCCATGTTCCTGTGCCCATGCCTTCTGCGGCATGCATTTGGCACCATCGAATCTGTGCTTTTCCGCAAGGCTTGCCAAGAATAAGATTGAATTTGATTTCGTGAAATGTATGCTGCAGAAGGTACGGGCACAAGAGTGTGGTACGGAGCAGTGGCGGCTGGTATGGTGCCGTATGACGTCACATGCAAGGCATGTATATTCTGGAACAAGCTGAATACATTGGTAGCCCAATAAAATTGTGCCTAAGGTTTTTTTGTTTTTTTTTATGTGAGAAATTTTTGCAACCCCTGCTAGGAAAGGAAGTTTGCTTTTCTTGCAGGGGTTGTGGTGGTGTCTGAATGCCAAGCTCTGATTGAAAGATAGTGGGAGACCTCAAGGCAGCTTGCTTTGAAGTGTACCCATCCTTCAATCTGAGCTGATCAGAGCTCAGCGTTCTGACGTCACCACAACTCCTACAAAAGAAGCAGACAAACTTGCACTCCACATTCTTGGGTGTTTGCCGGTTGTGATTGCAGTGGCCACGTGTATCGTGCCCACAATGAAAGAAACACATTTAGGTGATAACTCTAGCTCGTCCCGCAGGAAGCGAGCGACCAGATCCTGTTCGGAGCTAGCCTCAAACTAGGAGTAGTTAGTTTCACGCCGCCGCGGAGGGCACTGAGGTATGAGGTCCCTCCTCGGCCGCCACGGCGTCAGCGGTGTAGCGTGCTACGCCGCTGAACACAAATTTACGGACTCTGGTGATTTGGTGGCGGCGGTGAGATACAACAAGAAGCGGTGAGCAAGGAAATGTGGGACCACCGCTGGGAGAAACAACCGCAGCAGTTGGTTTGGGAGGGATCCCATACTTGGGCGCCATCTATCCCCGTGCGCGTGAAGCGCGCTCGGTGCGCCGAACATGATGTGACCGCCGCGTCGCACAGAGAGTCATCACCTAAATGTGTTTCTTCCACCGTGGGTACAACAAGAAGCGGTGAGCGAGGGAATGCAGGACCATCGCTGGGAGAAACAAGCGGAGCGGTCGGTTTGGAAGGAACCCGATACTTGGGCGCCATCTATCCCCGTGCCAGTGAAGCGCTCGGTGCGCCGAACATAATGTGGTCGCCGCGTCGGACAGAGAGTCATCACCTAAATGTTTCCGTGATCATGCCTCACCCATGACTCCAGGGCACGTTGTAAGGTCCGACCAAATCTTCATTTTCTTAAAGAAGACTTTTTTCAGCTGTCCCTCCTTGAGCGCGTCCAGTGGCAACCCCTCTATGTTCTCCGGCAGGCTGAAGTAGATAGTGTCCACTTCGATGCCGGCCTGAAGAGCGTCAGCTATCAACCTCCGTCCCTCCAGGACAATTTTGTTGGCCTTGTCTCGCCGGCGTCTGTTCTTCAAAGATGCCATGGTGGTTCTGAAATTGAAACGTCGTCACCAAAAAACAGGGTTTCGTGCGGTCAATCGCGCAAGTAGCCGACTTTTATGTTGGTATTACGTGAATTCTTCGTCATCTTTGCCCAGCTTCGTGAAGACCGGTACTCCGAAGTCGCTTGCGGAGATTTTAGACGGTTCCTTTGTCGGTGTGATTACCCGCACCGGCTTCCGTACCAGACCCCTGTTTCTGAACCGTACTGCTGTTTTGAATGGAACTTCAAGGCGGTTTGAAAGAACAGGACCCAATTTTCTAAAACAAGCCATCGAGATGGTTTCCAAAGTCCTAACGCGCGACGCATGTGCTTGTGTTTACAACTGGTTGAATGGATTCTGTTGGCTATTTGCTTTAATAACTAAACCAAGTAAAAAACAACAAAAAACCCACGCGCTAAAAAAAAAAAGAAAAAACGTGTTTAGCGTAATTTTGCACTAAGAAAGTTTTAATTTACATATAACATTTAAGATAAATGAATAAATATAAAATAAACTAAAACAAAATATGTTTTTGTCATATTTTTTTGGAAACCGAAACTGGACGGGCTACAGTTCCGCGCAGCGTAAAACCATAAATAAGGTTTTGTTTAGTTTTTTTAACAAGGAAAGTGAAATTTACAGGCTTCAGGGAGAAACTAGTGCTCGCGATCATTAAACCAAGCAACAACAAAAAAACAATTGGAAAGGAAAACGAAGAGCCCTAGCGCCCCAGTCACTGGCCCCAGCCGACGCACGGACGCACGCCCCCTATCCCGAGTGTTTTGCGAGGACTGCAGGCACAGGTCACCTTGGACGGCAGATCAGTGAGATCAGTTGACTCGCGCAGACTTCTGTTTGAGGTTCGTTGGAGAGCAACGCCTGTCAAGTGAGTCCTAACTTCCACATTATCTCGCCTTTCATTAGGCATTCAGGGCTCCTGGATCAAGATTTACTGACCACGTATCGCATTTTTCACCGCATTCGACCGGGTCGCACTGTCTCGAGCTTGCCTTGAGCAGATGACATTTGGATTCAAACATAACCGACTAACGTCCGCATCGCTACCCTCAGTCTCGTCAGATTCAGAGCTCTTCGGTGATTGATAATACCTTGGCTACTTAACTGTTATGTAATAACGTTGTGAGGCTAGCTAGAATTCGCCGCTCCGCCTTCTTTTTTTTCTAACGCGGAAATGGTGTTTCCTTTAGTCGCGAACTGTGAAGACCATTGCTTGTTTGTTTTTTTTTTTTGTTTTTTTTTAATGTCTCTACTCCGTCCGCGTTCGCATTCTTTTAATCTTTTTTCACTTTCCGGGGATCTTGTTTTTGTACTCAACTCGACTAATTCATTCACACTCAATTTTTTTCTTAAATCAGGGCCTCGTCAATTGGTCCTGAATAACTGGAATGTGCATACCATACGATTGTGACTGATGCAAGTTACGCGTAGTGTTTTTTTCAGGGGTCTATCTCCGTGATTCAGGTGTAAGGCGATATTCATTTCACTAAGATTTTCTCTTCAGCGTTTCTCGTCAGCATTTCTGCTATCAGATACTGAAAGTTAGCGCTGTTCGGGCATGATCGAGCAAGTACAAACAGAGATATCATACTATAGAAGTCAGAATGCATCCTCCGCACCACCAGCATTCGGTATATTTCCAAATGGCGTTGTTGTTCCTAGCATTGCTTGAGCAAAAAGTTGGGTGGTCATGTCCTCGAGCGCTAAATTACAAAGCGGGCAGGCTTGCCTTTGGGGCCAAAGGCCAAGCCAGCTAGGCGCTGAAGGTGACCTTGGTTCACTCGTTTTTTTCTTTTTTTCGTCGTCTGCGCGAAAGACCTTGCCGTATCTTGTTTACAATCCCCGAGGCCTCCCGATCCCGCCTTGGAATCGGCTAACGAAAGCCCTTTTTCTCGTTTCTTTTTTTTTTTTTTTTTTTTAAATATATGTGCATATTACAATTTTTTTTCTCGAGTTTTAACAATGAATCATGTAAGCAGCGATAGAATGCAGGCGAGCTGGTAATGAATCGACATCTTGTAGGTCTTCGTCCGTTTTTTTTTTTTTTATTGTTTTTCATGTTAGGGTCTACAAGATGTCGGTTAAAGAAGCTCGTGGGGAGGTTTTCACAATTTTCCTTCTAGTATATGGTTTAGCCTGAACTTGTGCAACAGTTGAAGTTTGGTTTGTTTGTGCGTTAGGGGGGAAACTGCAGAAATAAAATCTGGGCGTCCTGAGCTAACTTGCAATAATTGTTAGGCAAAAGCGGTTGACAAAGAGTATCCCAGCCAAAGTGTGGTGCGCTGTTTGTCCTCTTGGAAGCGCCAGTTTGTCGTCTCTTGAGGTTGTCTGTTGGGAGAAAGGTACTTGAGTCCTGGGTCCAAGTCCAGGAGTTGCATCGAGGAATAGCTGCGACAGTGGGGCCCCTGGAGTCTCTTTGGAGGCCTCTCTAGGGCCCTATTTTAAGAAATGGCCTATCAACTGATGCCTCGGGCTGCAAAGAACCTTGGAGGCTATTGCTCTCCCCTCGCTTAAGTTTCTTTTGTCTGGCCATGGCTTTCTTGTTTTGCAATTTCTACGTGTATGTTTTTTTTTCGGCTGGCTATGATACCGGTTGCTGTATAATAATTGTTTCAGTGCTGGAGTTCAGGAAATATAGTTACAAGGATGAGATAGTTAATATGCAGCTCTATCTGTTGGCTTTGTGCAATTTTTACATAGGGTTCATTTTCTCGACAAAACCTATTTTACCCTGTATTTGCTGCCAGTGGCCCTTGGGTTGTATGTAGACATATTCTCGAATCCAGCTTTCAGACTAGCCTAACAGACACAAACATAAAATTATAAACTGTAGCATTTGGTATTATTCCAGGCCAGATCTAAGTAAACTATTGTAATACAATCCTTTTACTTGTCATCTAACAAATTACCAGTTAATTTTTTTTTTCTTTTTGGGATGCATCCCTTATTCTTTTTAATTTTAGTTAGCCAGCCTCATAATAAAAATGAGATCTCGCCACATCACCAACTAGTATATGGTGAATATGTTCAATTTAACCAGAGTCATTTTCCATTATTGAACACGTTATTGCTAACCGCATGCAGTTACACTGAAACGAGTACAAAAATTTATTGAGTGTACATTATAACTTTCCACACCAATCAAAACTAAGAAAGCATTCCCTTGTTTAAAAGATTAAATGTTTTATTGCAGAATGAAACCACCCTATAAATGAGTCGCCATGCTTTGTTGATTAAAAATAAAAGTAAAAAAAGGAGCCTTATTTCTCATAAAAGCGTTGAATAGCTCGATCGTTGAACTATACTTTGGATAGATAGTGCAAAATCCTTATTGCGCTCAGTTTTAAGAAAAAAAGATTTGTGAATGAACAACTTGAAACAATTTATTTGGAGTACACCTTTATAGTGCATGCAGCCATGAATAATTCTTTGTGCAGTCCCCACTTCTTATCTAAGCTTTGGTTGAAGTGGCCTAGGGGATTCCATTGAGGATGTGAAGATAGTACAAGTCCTGAACTTTGTCCACGTCTGGACAACAGCATATCTCGATGTCTGTTAAGCTGGTGTGGCGTGACCTAGGAAGTACGCTCTGAAAGGTCGAGATTAATTACACTAACTTGTGGGTGTCACGGCCTGTACTCTCGGCCTGTTGGAAGATTTCTTCCAGCTTCTTCTTTCAGCCTTTGCATATTTGAAGGAACATGGAGCATGTAATGGTTATTTGTTGAATGCAGGCGAGTTGCCATTTGTGCTATTTTGTGCAAGAATAATTTAAATAACATTAGTAGGTATATGGAAAGATATTTATATTAAAAAGAGTCAGCTTTTGAGGACATCTTTGAGAGGCCGACAACTCGGGAAAGCTTGCATGTAGGCACGAGTAGAAAAGGGCCAGAAATTCTCGGCACATTTATCAGAAAAGTGGGGCTCCATGGCTAGCTAGCTCCAGTTCTCGGTATCGTCAAATCAAATGCCTCAATGGCCGTAACACTTCCTCTGTTCTTCAACTTAGTAATGGACCTAATCCATAGACAAGCTATCTTCCTTTTAGCTTGTAGCTTAGCTGCCTCGGTGGATCCAGGTAAAAGGGCCAGCATTTGTATCTCCAGGTGGCAAGTTCGATCCGCTAAAATTCTTGTAATTTGACTGAGGCTTATAATGAATGACAAAGGCATTGTGCTGCTATAAGTATATATCCGATTGCATTGACTGGCCCTAGGGCGCAGGCTATAATTCTCAGCTTTCCACAATTAAGATACCAGACACCTTATATTGGTTTAGCATGCAAGCCCCAACGTTTTATATAATTTTGTTTGTACTTTTGACGGAGGCAAGCTCTTATTTTAGTATTCTCATATAATCAATCTGCACCTTTGTATCAAATTATTGTTCACTGTGGAGCCCATTTTTGCTATTTATTAAAAGTGGGTTTTGTTGTTATATTTCTTATACATGCAGGAAATTTCAGACTATCATGCTGAGCCTCAGAGGCTTATGCAGTGAAATAAATATCCGGGCTGAAAGATTTGGAACCTGGACTAAAATAAGTTTGGTAGCAGTTGGCTTCCTGAAAGTATGTGCCAAGGAATTTGTTGCCATTAAAAGCTAATCCATGCTCTCTAAACATGTAGTACTCATTTCCTGCTGTTGTGCAGACAATACTTTTTGCATCTTGTGTTATGTTGATGCCTTAGCATTTGTTCCAAATTATTTCTGGCAAAAGTGCAAGCTAAAATATTCAGCCGAGTAGGTGTGCATGATCAGACACTGCAATTGCTTTATCCTTATCACAATTTAATCGATTGTAAGGAGCAAAAGTATGGAGGTGACCTGGTTAGAAAACATCCAATGTCCATTATTTTATTTCTCCTTGTTTCGGGGTTTAGATTATGATGAATCAATATATTATTAATTTGTGATGGAAATGTCATCTGTCAAAATGTTTTGATGCAGGTGATCAAGGATGGCTGGCCACTTTACCTACCTGAGCCCTGAGCTGCAGAAGGAGCTGAAGGCCACAGCCGAGGCCATCGTTGCTCCTGGGAAGGGCATCCTGGCTGCTGATGAGAGCACTTGTGAGTAATCCGAAGGCCCGTTTCTCTCGGCAAGCGGACGATAGAGTGCAAGATGTGATCACAAAGGGGAGGCTGTAGCCTCCAGTAGCGTCCACTTGACGCAATCATTTAAAAAGGATGCTGAACCGAAATCTGGATTCCACAAAACATGCGGCAAAAGCGTGCAACGGGATGCTACTCAATAGGATGACCATATTTTTCAAAAAGAAAAAGGCGCATTTGACAGAAATGTTCATGTCATGTTTCTCCGAGATTGAGAGAGAACAACCTCGCCTCTTCTCCGCATCGCCACCTTGAGGGAGCGAAGCGAAGAGAGGAGAAAACGAGATATCTCTACGTCACTCGCCTCGTCGGCCTGGTTCGATCTCTACCTCTTTCCAAAAATACGGCCGTCCATTCGAGATATCTCCTTACGAGTAGTGTTGTAGGACTTGTAGCGTCCCGCCTACATCTCCTGCATTGTTTTTTTGAAATCTAAATTTCGGTTCACCATTTCTTAAATACTAACTTAAAGTGGCATCCTACCTTCCCATCGTGCATGTCTGTCAGCTTCTGTCCTTACAAACAAATGCAGCTTTAAAAAAAAAAAAAATTATACATTTGAAATTAATAAAAGAACAGTGCAACACGCACCTTCAAATTCTATTTTTGTTCTAGTAGTAGTTTTAGTTTCATAAATTTATATCGATGTGGGCAAGCACAGTGATGCACAACCAAAATTCAACCTTAGGAATACCTGATCTTGTTCGCCAAGGGATCTGGGGAGGTGCTCAGAACTTAAGGGGCTCTGGACCTATATGGGGCTAGCAACCTTGGCACTGATATGCTGCACTGCAAATGGGAGCAAGTCGTGACTGAGGCATATATCTTCCGAAGAGAGGTCATGGTCGCAGCTCAAGTTTGATAACTAAGCACTGCTCATACACTCGCCATAGTCCACTAACAGTTCCAAAATCGAAGTGTCGGTCCTAATTTCTAGCTAGCCGCAGAGTGACTATGGGGATTAGTCCTAATTCAAAGCCTCGCTTGCACACTCTTATCACAGAAAAGTTCTGAAGATTACACAACATGGTTGACTGTGTCTGGAGGGCTTCAGAAGGGTCACCTTGGTTTTGGTGCAGCGAACTGTGAGATGCAATGATGGGGTGTAAAAATTGATGCACCTAAATAGTATGGTAGTGCCTTTCTGGAACAAGGAATTGGCAGACCACAAAGTTGGCTCCCACCCAAAGGATGACGGTAGGTAGCTGTTCCTTCTGACCTTGTTTCGTCCCAGAGTCACTGCCAAAAGTGGCATATTTGGGGCGCTTAGGTTTCTGCTGCCTCTAAGGCAAAGATTTAGTTCTCCCTTCAAATGTATACGTGTGACATGCTTCAATATGAAATAAAGCGCATGTGCCATATTTTCTGACATGTAATGTGCGTTTTGTATAGGGTTGAAGCTGGTTATAACAGAAATATTTGTGAATTTAAAGTATGTTCGCTGCATCCTAGATTTGTATCTGAGATTGGCAAGAAATATGAATTTCTTGCGAATCTCATGCCAAGTTCAAAAGTGCTGGATTGGTTGGGATACTCATAGCTTTCGCTGCGGTCAATCATACGGTAAAATGTTGAACCACCCCAGTTCATTGTCACGCAACTCCTTGCGCCTAGTCAAGGTGGGACGGAAAGTTTCAGCTTGGACAAGTCTGAGCCTGTTGCGTGGGTACCGTGCGACCTATGTGCAACATGTAGACAATTTTTATTTAGGTTTAGTAGATCGATATTTAAATTGTGGGGCTACAAAATAATTAAAAAACCTTTTTTGCTGAACTTTTCTTTATTTTCTGGTAAATTCTCGATCTGTTCTGGGTTAATGAAAGGCTATACGAAGTTTCTACATTACGCAATGAAGTGATGTCTCGAGACTCCACGACTTCACGTGACAATATTGAATTTGTTCTTTGGCTAAATAAACCCGCATTATTCGTAGCCCTAATTTTTTTTACATGCGTGCGTGTTCACTTGTAGGTAACGTGTTATGCCCTTTGCCAACCCCTTCGTTGTCCCACCGTTGTCTCATTGCACAGCCACGATGGGCAAGCGCCTGCAGGGCATCGGTGTGGAGAACACTGAGGAGAACCGGCGCCAGTACCGGCAGCTGCTGTTCACGAGCGGAGAAGCGATGAACAGCGCAATCAGCGGGGTGATCCTGTTCCACGAGACACTTTACCAGCAGGCAGACAACGGCACCCCCTTCGTCAAGATGCTCGAGAACCGGGGCATCATCCCGGGCATCAAGGTGGACAAGGGTGTCGTGCCCCTGCTCGGCACCGACGAGGAGAGCACCACCCAAGGTGCGCGCCCTTTTTTGGTGTCGGCTCGCCTCGGGCCGGTTCACGCATTTGTGTTTGACTGGAACTGAGTGCCTCGTGATCCTTTGTGACCGCTTAAACAGAAACACATCCAGCTCTGTGTACCGTAACAAGATTGAAGGTTTTTAAGTACTTGCAAGATCAAACTTATGCACTACCTATGAGAAATAGTTGCTCAACACCATAATTACGACAATTACAACATTGTCAGAATTATTCAGAGGCGATGGTGAAAGAAGGGCACATGAAAAATAGGCAAATGCATAAGATATCGAGGCAGCGCCCACTTCACTTTCACTGAAAACTGGGTTGATCTAGACGCGGGCGCTTGTCCAGTCAAATCGGGCGCTTGACATATAGTTTTTGGAATTCCCAAGTTTAGGAAATGTTAATAGTGGGCGCTTGAATGAAGTGGGTGCTACCATGGTAGCTTACGGTATGCAGATCAGAAGTTTCGGTGCTACCTGATAAATGGTACCATTCCGCTAAGCAGTTCATAGAACACAATGCTCTCGGTCGCAGTCGGACGCAAGTGTGTGAACAAGCCTTTACCCTCTGGAGTCTGGAGAAAGCATAGTGAAGAATTGATTGCACGTATATTTTGCCGTACGATAAAGAAAGCACAACATACGACTTCCAATTGCAATATTTTGTGCCTGCACACATTGCAAAATTATTGAAATATCAGGCCCTCAATGATGCGGTCAGTTACAGTACCTAGATTGAGCAGGTAACAATGCAGAGGAGCTGACGAGTTACAGGTTCCCACAAGGGTTTCACAGTATATGGCTGCCGTGGATACTGCAAAACTTGCCGTCCCTTTGATTCTTAAACAGACAATGTTTTGTGTGTGGCCTCATTGCATTTGGACTGAAATATGTTTTTTATGGTTGTAGAGCACTTTCGTACCACAGTCATGTCTATCTTGAAACCAGACAACTGAAGTGCTCCTCTCAATTAGGCAGAGATACTCAGTCTTGCCTTAATGTGAACTGCAAGTAATGCTACAAGCTTCAGCTCCTTGCTTTAGAAACAGCCTCGGTTGCACAAACAAGTGTGCAGTGGATGCATCTACCAAAGCTAGCAGCTGATGGTTTTAGCCGCTGCTGCAGTTCATGGCATGATGCAATATAGTTCACTGATAACTAAAATTCAGCATTTTCAGTTTATTTTTTGTTTAAATTTGGAAGATGTTTTTCTGCACTAATATTCAGCTGAAAATTCACGGTTTATTAAATTTCATTTCATTTTCCCTCAAAGGTACATAGAAAAAGTGCATTACATTGGAGTTTTTTTTAGACTCCAGATTCTTTGAAATTCGGAGATTATAGTTGTTTTGTTCCTAAATGTTCAGTATTCAAAACAAAGAATAAATAATATCCAGATAGAAATCTACATTACTAAATTTCGTAAGAACTTACCAGTGTCAAGTGATAAGTCTGCCGCTGCGTTTGGCATTGGCGCCCTTGCCACTGGCAATACTAACTGTCCCACGAGAAATCTTGTAAAAAGTGTTGCTTCCATTAAGGTCAATACTTTAAAATAACTAAACACCTGGACATAGTTGCTGAGAGGCAAGAAATCTACAAAGTCATAGCTTTCACTGTTGTGAAAACCCAACCCCTCCTTTATCTACGATGCATCAATAATATGCTTCAAACTGGAAACTGGAACAGTGGCTTTTGTCATGAACCAGAAGTGCAATGACCCGTTGTTCTGAAAAAAACACTGACGAGATAAACATTGAACTCATTTTTTGTGAATAGTCCAATGTTTAAAAGGTAACTGAAATAGCCTTTCCTCGGAATCACCAACCTTGTACTCTCGCTCAATTTATTAGTAAAATAGTGTTCTTTCTACCTTTATATCGCTTTTTATTTTGCAATCACGAAATCAAAATTCAGGGTTTTTCGGATGAATCTGAACTCACAAATTTTACCGGCGAGTGTTTTTCGGATTGATCCAGAAACACAAAAACCCTACTTATAACTCACTAGATTCACTTTAGTCAAGTTTTAGTTAGATCTGTAAAATTATAAACTTCTGCAAGGTGTCTAGCGACCGGGAAAAGCGGGAATTGTTGGGGAAATTTTAATTACCACCCTGTTACCACTTGTATAGGTGACCAGACAGAAGCTCATTGGAAAGAAGCTCGCCGGACAAAAGCTCACCAATTTTTTGGCGGACCCAGACGAAAACTTGTTAATTTTTTGGTGGACCCGGACAGAAGCTTTTCTTTTTTTTGATAAGCCAGACGAAAGTTTACTTGGGATAAAATAGGCTGGCCTAAACTGTGGGATAAATGGTCATGTCAACAGTCCTCTAGAAAGTCTATTCTTTGAACCTGGTTAACTAAACCAAGGTCAAGCTATTAGAGATTGTGATGGGATTTTTCCTACTAGTGGACGATGCAGGATGACCGTGCTCCGATGACGACCGGAATTTCCTCTGAAGCTGTGGAACAGCGCGCACAAGGTCACGCTAAGGGACGAGGGCAGGACCAATAACTCGTGCGAAGGGTAGAACAAGGGGTTCCATAAGCTTGTGGGACAGGACCATCCAAGTGTCTGGAGGCTGTTTGAAAGTCTTCGGTAGGATCGAGCGTTGGTCACGATAGCTTGGATGCAAGCGCACCAAGATGAATCCCCGGTGAACAGGGTTCGGAAGGCAACGGAGCGTCTTAAGAACCGCCTGAGCGAGCTGTGTGTGTACCTTTGCAGAGACATGCTGAAACTGCTCGAGGCAGTGGGAGGCTGTATTTGCCTTTATAGATTTTAGCAATGAACATTCTATTTTTAAAGGAGTTGTGCAAGTTTCAGTGCTTTGCTTAAATAATTTGGGAGTTGGTGTCTCAACCTTTCTGAAGTAAAGAACAAAAATCCGCTTTTGCGGTTTTTGTCCTAGTTTTTATTTTATGTCCTAGTTTTTATTTAAAAAATGGACAAAGATTGAGGTTTTCGGCACCTCTCAACTCCTTCACCATCTTCCGAGTCACGTGCCCTCTAACGTCAATGGGGTTTGCGCGGGATTCCGGTGAAGCTCTCTTTAGAGACATCAGTGAGCAGCGAGAACTCGTCCGCTCATGACCACGTGACCACGTGCTGGAGGGCGCAGCACAAACAATATGGTGAAAGGAGGAAAGTCTCATCCGGGTCCGGCCATACCCCTCCGGCTTCTGGCGGCTGTTCGCGGTAGCAGAAAGAGCTGACGGTTTTGTGGACCTAGGATAGATGGCGCCACTAAAACTTCGTATAATAAATCTTTTGTCGATGATACCAGGTTTTTGACGCATTTGTATTTAAAATTTGCCTTTTATCGAGCAGGTATCTTTCTACAAGATCCCCATTGACGTCACGCCGCGTGTTTCTCATGGCCGCCGCTCGCGGCTGCAGGTCGGGGGATATTCTCATTTTTGCCTCGCGATTACGCGGCGGAATTGCAACATTTCGAAGAAAGGAGGTGTGTTTTCTGTCCTTTGTGACAAGGTGAACAATGTCAAAAGTAGAAGATTCCAATTCTTTCAACGTTAAAATCGTTGCACAGCTCCTTTAAACAAGAAACATAGCTTGCACGAGTTGTACATACTTTTTCATGTAGAAAAGCAAGCAACTTTATCCGGGTGAGGTTTTAGTCCGGCTTCACGAGTAAGAGTGGTGAGCTCTTGTGAAAAATCCAGTGGGCTTCTGACTGGTGGGGTTCTATCTCAGATTCCTTGTATACACTGTGGCAGGGCAGTATAGGGTATCGCAAGAGGTGCAGGTTGAGCTTTTTCGGCATGTTTTATGACTGCCGTAAAATGGTGATCAGCAGGGCTACAGTGTGTGGGAGTAGACTGTTCTCTCTTGACTGAAAACGTTGTCAACCCTTCGTTCATACAAATGCAGGCTTGGACGATCTGGCCAAGCGTTGCGCGCAGTACCGCAAGGATGGCTGCCGCTTTGCCAAGTGGCGCTGTGTGCTGAAGATTCGCCCCCACTGCCCTTCGGCTCTGTCCATTCTGGAGAATGCCAACGTGCTCGCTCGCTACGCCTCCTGCTGCCAGCAGGCAAGTTGCTTTCCTCTTTCCATTTCAGCCAGGGAAACGGTGGGAGACTGCTTATCCAGGGGGGGGGGGGGGGGGTCGGGGGTCAAGAGAACCGGGAAAGAACACCACCCAGAAGTTGATGCACATATTTGAGGTTGTCGTCTTGTATATGGATGTACAAATTATTGTAGAACCCTGTTAAATATGTTTTTCAAGAGACTGTAGTCAAAAAATGTGTGGTTGTGAAAATGCAACAGCCAGTGGCCTCTACACCTTTCCAACATTTATCACCCAGACAAAAGTGCTGAACCCTTGGGCTGTGGACGCATGTGCAGCGTCTATGTTTTGAAGAGAGCAACGTGCATGCTCGGTGTGCGTCCCACAGCCCATTTGACAAAGATGGCAGCCTGCGGCGGTTTATTTCTACAGACATTTGAGGCGGTGGAGAACTAATATTCAAACACATGCCAAAAAAAAAATTTTTTTTTTTAACTGGGGGTTTGTTTATAATTGCTAACAAAAAATGTCAACCTGCAGGAGTGAGCAAGATTTTGAGCCCATTGACGTAATGCGGATGTCCCTGCCGCATTAGCTGCTGCTCTTAGCACATCTGTGGAGAGCAGTCAAGCTTCGCGCGAGTGCCGGCACGGGACGACTATGCAAAATCTGTGCACACTGGTTTCGGTGCACGATTACCAGTTTCGAACTCCGAGCCAAATGAAAGTATACCCTATCTCACAAGTTGCTCTCAGGACTAGCGAACATATGAGTGGGAGGGGTGTGTTAGGTGCTTTCACCCCCTCCACTGCATAGTGGGGTAGGAACACCATATTCTAATCTGGTAGGCATGGAGGCATCTCACGGTCGGACTGTATGCGTGGCGGCATTTCTAGGAATATGTATGATGCAATGCACCTGAAGAAGTGTGTAAATGAAGAAGAAAAGTTCTTAGCATGTGCACAGTTTCTTTACCATAGGACACATTGAGTATCATTCCGATAGCAAGTGCTGCTTGTAAAAGCCCCATTGAGTGCTGCTGTGCCTTTATTGCATTTGAGGGAATAATGATTTTCTTGTTCCTTCGCTAAAAGCTCATTTCATGGCACCGTTTTTTCCCCCATTATGCGATGGTGGAATTTTTTTATTAGATTTGGACCAGTTCTGGAGCACTTTCTTGTGTCTGCTTGCGCATGTGCACCCATGCTCACATCTACTGCACTAAAGGTGCAAGCATGGGGTACTTTTAGACTGCTCCAAATCCACCGACAAAATTCCCCATTGGACACCTACCAACAGACTTGGTTTTCCACCATGTAGTATCATTTCTCCGACTTTACCCGACACCAAAGTTAAATGTGTAGCTGCCCTGCTAAGCACTGCTGACTGGTCCCCGCATATCCCTGGGACGATTTCGCAGAGCGGCATTGTGCCAATTGTCGAGCCCGAGGTGCTCCCGGACGGCGACCACGACCTGGACAGGGCCCAGAAGGTGACTGAGCAGGTCCTGGCGGCGGTGTACAAGGCCCTCAACGACCACCACGTCTACCTGGAGGGCACCCTGCTCAAGCCCAACATGGTCACCGCAGGCCAGAGCTGCCCCAAGAAGTACACCCCGGCTGACGTTGCCCGGGCCACCGTCACCACCCTGCAGAGGACCGTGCCGGCCGCCGTGCCCGGTCAGGCTCCCTTCCTTGTTTTGCCCCTTGGCCATCTCCCCTCCCCGTGGTTCTCTGTAGGGAGATAACTAAGGCCAACGGCGTCCCGGGTAGCCTCGCAACAAAGGGCGCAGTGAAGACAATCTGCTGCTGCTTCCGCAGGCATCACCTTCCTGTCCGGCGGGCAGTCCGAGGAGGAGGCCTCCGTGAACCTGGACGCCATCAACAAATACCCAGGCAAGAAGCCCTGGGCCCTGACCTTCAGCTACGGCCGTGCGCTGCAGGCGAGCGCCCTCAAGGCCTGGGCCGGCCAGGCGGGCAGCATCAAGAACGGCCAGGAGGAGTTCCTCAAGAGGGCCAAGGTAGGCGCCATTCTCTCGGCTTCTTGCGGGCCCTTCCCTCCTTTTTGCTTTCCGTTCGCACTTTTGCATTAGCTTACGACTGAGTTCTTGCGATCTCTTACGATGAGAGAATTTCAGAAAGCCTGTATTATGGATTTCCCAACCGCTTGAACAGGGTTGCGCGGTTGATGGGCCGTGTTTGCATTACGAGCTGCAAGGAAACGCCCAAGGTGTCGATCGTCTGCAAACCTCCCTGCCTTTTTGCCTACTTTCCTCCTCGCCACGCAAAAACATGTGCACACTTGCGACTAATCTCCGCAGGGGGCGTCCGCTGTTGAAGGGGCGATGCAAGTATTTTTGTCCTTCGTGCAAAAATCGCTTAGAACGAATCCCAGACGTTCATGACCTATCAAATGTGCGTTTGTTTTTCACCATATGCATAGCAGTCGCAGACAAAAATTAAAAAAACGAACTGCGTTGGGGGAACGCCGCTCGTTTTTAAAATTTTTAAAACTCAACTCAGCCAGAACAAGTGGCCTTGTGATCTGGAGCAGATTATATGCCGCCAATGGTGATCATAGCCACACGCTGGGGTTGGCAAAGCAAAGGACATGCGCCGAGTTCCAGACGTTGTTACGGTTCGGCTATTGTTGCAGTGACTGGACGCGGGGCACTACCCGAATGCTCGTCGAGCTACTGAATATCACGAGCACAAATCAATTGCTTATGCAATGCTCGGGTCCAATCTACGAGCTGCATTAAAATACCGTCGCTGGGGAGTACCGCGACCCCCTAGCCACGTCGTCAAGTTTTGCAAAGGAGAGATAGAGAGAAAACGCTTGCTTTTGTCCCGGAAAAAAACGCCACAACAAAGGAGTTTCTTTGTCAGTGGCGTTGCGCGAGACTACACTCGGGTCCCACTAGTGCCAGTAAGCTCGCGTAAATTGTAAAAACGTTTTGAGCGCTTATTGTTGCACGGCCCTTTTAAGTAGCAAGCGCTTTCCACGGTTTGAGATGGATCCTCTCTTCAATCTAGGCTGGTGTCATCTATGAGGGGACCTTGGAACTGCATTTCACTAGAGCGAAGGTTTTGCAATATTTGCCAGGTCAAATGTAGGGTACATACAATCTATGAAAAATGGTAATTTACAACATTGTCGAGTTCTTTAAAGGGGCACTCCGGCGATTTTTTGAGCTACCTCAAGTCACTATATTTTCTGGCCCCCCACCTTTACCCTTTCCGGTATGTTATTTGGTAGTGCAAAATTCATAATACCGTAGTTATTGTGAAATCGGCAAATGAAACTGATGCAAAAACCACTGTTCAAATGTACCGTACCTGCCCTTTTCAGTGCCGTGACGTCGGTGGCAGGCAGGCTTGCCAGTCGAGCGAGCAGTCTAAAAAATAGAATAAGCCAATCATTTGTTCCGTGCTGCAGCCCGTGTACCGGAGTGAGCTTCCAAAGCATTCATTTGACACCATGAAACTACTTCGAATCAGTGGGGACCAAATTCTACCATCCAAAGTGTGAACCCCTGCCTTCCACTGATGTCACTTTTTCATTGTTGGCAGTAGAGACTTTCAGTTTGGAAAACATGGTGAGAGCCGAAATTGTAAATTTAATAACTTCGCGAAAAAAATAATATTTTGACCTAATATTTGGGATACTATTTTAGCAATGTTTGTATGCAACTTTAGCAAAATTTCAAGCAAATCGGGGACCATGAAGAAATTGCCGGAGTACCTTTTTAAGCCAAGAAAGAATGACTCGCGAAGAAAATAAGAAATATACAGAAATTCCAAGCGTTTCATGAATACGCGATTGATTACGCCTGGGTGTCCTCTCATCGTAAGAGATCCCTAGGGGTTTTAAGGCATTCGGCTGTAAGCTGTTGCATATGTGCAAACCAGCTTTTTACTCTACAAATAAAGGCTGATTCACACATTTGCATTTGAGCATGATTAGCGAACTTTAGGACAGCATTGTTTGTTGAATCTTGTTCAGATATGTAGTAGGCTCTTAATTCGAGCTTGAAGTGACCAATGAACTCCGCACAAATTGTCTGAAGCTTAATTGTCCTAAAAGTGAGAACCATATCTTTTGAAATCCTGGTTGGGTAAGGGAATGCAAAGGCAGGTATATATACTGTTTATCTACGCATCTAAAACTTGTCGCGGGGCTGGAAATGACCTTTCAGTGGCCGGCTTCTTGCTTGGCACGCCAAAATTATGGAATGCGGTTATGGACGTGGTAACAACAAAAAAGATTCTCACATGTAGACTCTAGGTTCTATGAAAACGGCGTAGCATTCTCTAATTCTTGCTCATTGTAGTGCCGGTATTGCAGCTTGATTGAATAACGAGGTTTACTCTCTTAGCTATGAGGACCCACCTAAAGTTTAAATTGTATGAATTTTGTGTATGAATTAAGTAATTTACAAATGCATTGAAATAACCAGCCAGTCTAAAATTTAGGATCTGTTTGAATTCGTCGATAGTGTGGGCTATATAAGTTTGAATTGACGAGAATTTATTGTGTTTCTTGTCTCTACCTTGAGTGTTGTTGCGTGAGTAGTCAAGTGCTTCTAGCACTGTTCCAGCATTTTTTAAAATTCAACCTAGTGTTCTAGTGTTTGTCTACTTGAGTTATACAAGATTGATTCAACCAATAACACCTAATAAAGAGCTTGCAGGTTAGCAATTCAGATATTTTCCAGAAATCATAGTCAACTGTCAAGCTGTCTTTCTATAACTGATTATATCAAGAAGGGTTTGTGCTGGCTGTAAATTCGGTGTTTGTTCCTTTTTTGTGTGGTGCCAGCAAAGTATAACTTATTTATAAAAAACGCTTCCATTTTTCGATTTTTAGTAATTTTGAACTTTTGATGAGGTGGTATAATTGTAGCAATTTGAAAGTACCTATTTTGGCAACTATACTTTAAATTGGGCTGCTATGTGACAGAGTGCAGCAAGGCAAGCTGGTTTATTCAGTAGGCTCACCAATAGTGAACACCCGTTTCATTGTAGTAATTGGTTATGGAAGAAAAAGCATAAAAGAAGTGTGGGAATGCTTTTTAAGCACCAGTGTTTCTACTTGCATACTTGGTTTTGTTTGCGGTGATCGTGTAACAAGACTTGAGGGATAGATAAAGGGCAAATGAGGATCTCAACCTTCTATTAATTTATTGACATTGCCAATCCGATCAGGGCAGAAGTGGAATGCAATAAAAATAATAAACTATTCACTTTTGTGTTGAGGTCTCCTTGGTACATCCTTCTCATTTTGAGGCCTCAATCAGCTTGAGTACTCGCTTCAACTTGCATTGTTTAGAGAGGAGAGCAAAAATGGTTCTCAATCCCTTCTTTAAACTTGCAGCTTTTGCAGTGTGTTGCAGTTGCACCCTTAATTGCACGAGTGTTTCAACTAGGTGGCCCATCGTCTGACTGCATGTGACCCATCCCTCTTCCCCCTTGTTTTGATGTTTTGTTTCTAGGCCAACCATTTGGCTTGCCAAGGAAAGTATGTTGCTGGTTCCATCGACAGCCTGGCTGCCGATCGCTCCAACTTCGTCCCCACCCACTCCTACTAGTTGGCCGTGCCCTGCCATCGAGTAGTATCGGTGGCCAAGGTTTTTTTTTGTTTCCCAGTACCCTTTCCCCAGCTTCACTGGCCACTGGCATTTTGTTCCTTTTGGCTGCGAATTACCCAGTCTTTGGTGCATTGTTTTCCTTCACTTGATTTTTTCTAGTAATTAAACGCATGAATGTAGTTGTAACTGTTAGATTCCTTTCTGCATGTTACCCTAGCAACTGTTGCATGCCTTATGCAGTTAAGTGCCATGGCTACCATTGTTTGATTGTACCCTATGCTTCCTTTATTTTTATGCATGTATCTCGTTTACACCAATTGTTACTTGTGCGAAGCACGAATGATCAAAGTCCAAGCCATGTTAATGCTCCCAAATTTTCTCGATTTTTCTCTGGCAAATGTCACCTTCAATGAAGTCTCTATTTTTGTACAGGTCTTAGCAGAACAATTCTATTTTCTTTTATATCGTGGACATGTTTCAAGTTTTGGAAGTGTTCAGAAAGGCCAGGTTTCTTTGTACTTGTTTGACAGTTCTTGTAGTCGCCCATTACACGAGAACCGCTTGCACAGAGTGCCGTGTTTTCGACGTTGTCCGCAGGCCTGCAGTGACGCTGCACTCGGGAAGTACAGCGGCGGCGTTTCTGGGGCTGCAGCTTCGGAGATCCTCTTTATCAAAAACCACGAGTACTAAGCTCGACCCAAGGATCCCAGGCTTGCATAGATGTAGGAGTCCCACGTAGCACTGTTACACCTGCAGATTTCTTCCTGCGTGGCTTAGCCAACCCCTTAAATGTTTGCTCCTTCCCCAAACTGCTTAGCCGCGAGAAACATTGGATGTCTGGTGCAAATAAAATTGTTACTACGTTGAATCTGTTTGTCTTTGCGACTATTGCACGACCATAGAACATTCGGCCACATGCGTTGGCTGGCCTCGTTGAAATGACCTTCCCGTCATAGTTTCTAGCAGCCTTTTAATGAGGCAGTACTCCCGGATCTTTGCTAGGGAACTGGATGCTGCATATGCTCTACTGGTTTACCATACCTCGACAAATAGCTACGGCCTCGGCAAGTGAACTGAAGAATCTAAATGGGGCATGGTGAAAATGTATTGACGGACCACTCCTACCAAGAGCGCAGTGGTGCACTTTGCTACATTGTTCCGATTGGTTCAAGGGAGCTGTGGCGTTCACTTGCCAAATTATGTCAACTGTCGAGTTGAAGCCCGAGGAAGTTGCGATCTATGGCAACACTGATTCACGCTGCAGATGTGAAATTGTCGGTGCAGTACAACTGCTAGCCCAAGGTCTTTACACGCACCGTGCAGCAGAAATGCATTTTGTACAACCGGGGTTTTCTGGCTTCAACATTTGTAGCCTGCACCTATACTTTCGTATGAATCGATGAACAGCAGTAACGGCTTAAATCTCGAGGATGGTTATGCAAGGCAGTTTACAACACTGCCTGCAATTATGAACATTGCTTATGAGTGTAACAGAGTCGCGGCAGTGGGTTTGCTAAAAAAATTGATATTGCAGCTTTGCGGTGAACTTCATAAAATGTTTAATATGCATATGTACACGACCACACCATTCCAAAGTCACTTGTGTGAGGGAGGCCACTTCAAGCTGACTTCATTGTGCAGGCTCTCCTGAATCCATTCCAGGTATTCACTCAGTAAATCTAAAAAAAAAATGGGAGTACAGAAAAAAAAGATATGCACTATGTGAGGAAAAACAACTTTTACAAGAAAACTGACAATTTCCTGTTCTATTTGTAGTACAGAAAAAGGAGGCTCATACTCCTTCAGGCAAATGATTTTTCAACATGAAATGCAGAGGCTGTACAATATCTGGCGTTTTCACCCTAAAAGTTAAGAAAACGTGCAACTCAAAGCGATAACCTCTCTCTAGCATTTGCCAAATGGCTCAAATTAACTTCCAGGACTTGATGTCATGAACATTGTGCAGCACAACTGGAACAAACACTGCATCGGGGCTTTGTTTGCCTCTTTCTCGGGTGTCGAAAAGTGCCGATGTCGTGCGATAGCTTGTGCATATCTGAAGCACCAAAGTTGGTGTTCCAGGTATGCACAATCCATCCGACTAAATAGTTTCGATGACAGCACACCACCTGTGACATTAAAAAAGACAAAAAAAAAAAAAAAGCAATTGTTTGTTCATGTTAAAACTAGGTTGCACTCTACATCAGCAAACCTATGTGAGCCATCCTAGTTTCTAGTGCACACATCTGTGAGACATTCATCTTTACGGCTTTTCACAATGGAGTGAAGAAAAATATCGAATAGTACTTATTTTTTGACCAACAGCTTTACCTCCCTTAAAAAAAAAAGACAATTTTCTGGATGATAGTCTGCAGACTATAAATGTTTGTAAGTTGAAATTTTATGTGGTACAGACAATACAGGAATTTGATTTTTCAAAATTGTTTATTACGACGAGACGTGGCAAATTTTGTGAATGAAAAAGTATGCTAATGATGATTTATGTATCGGGGATGGAACTGCTCCGCCACTGTGCGCCTAATGACTTTGTTTTTGAGCCAGACTGATACAAAATGTATAAATAAGAACAAAATTGCACCAAGGTGCGCCCAAACTGAAATTGTAAAAGAGCCTTGTCGAAACTAGCTGTCTCGCAATTTCTGTTAGCAACAATGACACCCGAACTTCCGGCCCAAATGGGACGCCGTTGATCTGAATCTTAAAATCTGTATCTGAACGTTGCTGCTGCTCCACCTGCCGTCTACATTAGCTGCCATTGCTGCGTGCCCTTCTGAAGTCCTCGAGTCACTTCATCTGAATAGTGGAGCAAACATGACTATTGCTATCCCGCAGCCTGCGTTAACCAGCCCCGCGTAGAAGACTTGGGAATGAAGGAGAGCGAGCAGTGAGCCATATGAAAGAGTAAGATACAAGCTACCAGATCATGATTGCTCTTTGAACACGGTATGTGCAAAGTCAGGAGCTACTTCAAGTGATTTGGCAGGGATGTCGCGACTTTGACAGCAGACTTGCCGCAAGCTGTGAAGAAGTCTCATAAAGTTTACACAGAAAGGCTAGAGGTCGAAAACCAAGACGACGAGAAACAGAAGAGGAAGAACAGTGATGCGAGTACGAGGAAAGTTGGTCGTCAGGAAGAAGTGCGACAACTTGAATAGCACATCATCTGTTTGCGGACTATGCTTGAGCATGCGCAATCATCAAATAAATCAAACCTAAAAAAAAAAAAAAAACAGATGGAGAAGATTGAGTTTGGACAAGTGGTGTTAGCGGAGGTTAAAGGCCCATTCACACTCTTGCAACCGAGTACGGCCTGTAGAAACCTCTTAAAACTTCTTAGGACGAGAGAACACGCTGGCGCCATCTATGCGGTGACCCTGGAACTGCATTTCGCAAGAGCGAAGGTTTTGCGGGAGTTCCGAGGTCAAATGTGCGTAATACCTATAAGAAAGGCTTGTTTATAACGTTTACAAAAGTTTTTCGAGCCAAGAAAGAAAGGATAATGCGTGAAAGAAATAGAAAATATGCCGGACCACCAAGTTTACACTGCTACCCAATAGATGGTGCCAGTGTGTCCTTTCGTTGTAAGAGGTTTAAAGGAACCCAGCTTTAAGAGGTCGCAAGAGTGTGAACGGGCCTTAAAATGCAACTGCAACATGATGCAGCGATTCTGATCCAAGATGGCAATGGCTGTCACATTCCGTTTTCTTCTTTTCTTCTTCGAATGGTGGTGTTAATAATGTTTAGTAAAACATATCATACTGGAAAGGGTGGGGTGCACGCT
Source organism: Ixodes scapularis (assembly GCF_016920785.2). Taxonomy (NCBI): domain Eukaryota; kingdom Metazoa; phylum Arthropoda; class Arachnida; order Ixodida; family Ixodidae; genus Ixodes; species Ixodes scapularis. The sequence goes on from NW_024609846.1 coordinate 103,961,270, forward strand.
GAGATGTTAGTAACCCGGTGGAGGGGACTGCTGCCACACTCACATTTGGGATTCTTTTTCCAAGCTTCGCAGAGCTTTTCTTTTGAGTCTGCAGACTGCGACACTAGTGCCTTCAGCAGGTGCTCCGTCCTGGGCTGCAACCTGGGCAGAAAGAAAAGTCAGAGGATAACTAAGCACTTCTTAAGTGTTGTGAATGCGAAAGCATGAATGTCGTTCGTCTGCGGTGTAGTGGCGTGGACAGCCACGTTTCGCTGGCGGATGGCTGAGCGTGCGCTTTTGTGACGTGGCCGCACCGCACTAAGCTCGGCCGTGCGGCCTCTCTGGAGTCTGTCTGGACGGGCTCTGGTTCAGCCGCCACCGCTCCCTCCTCTTTTCGGCGGCCGCGCCGCTGCATGCGCTGCGCCGCCGTGGAGAGGGTTTCTCCGGTGGCTTTTTTTGGAATTACGCCGCACGAGAGCCAATGGGAGCCTCGTTCCTTGACGCGCATCAGCCAATGGGAACATAATCCATCAGAAATCGGCTTCATTTGGTAAAGGGGATTTGAGGTACCGTTTGGCCAACGTTTGGCGTGGTTTCAAAGCTGATGACGTCAGTTTTCTTCATGGGACAGTTAATGCTTTTGCATTAAAAAGAAATGCATGTTCACTACCTCTAGCCAATAGGATAAAAATCCTGGCAAGGAGCGTACAGTTGCCCTGAATGCGTGCGTATGCCTGCAGCTTGCAGAATGCCAGATCGTCATACAAAATAGAAAACACATGACATGAAGATCTTTCTGTGGTACTAAAGGTGTCAGTAACCACAGAGGTATTTTACACCCATTGAAGTGTTGACCACCAGGTGTCATGGCAACTAAAATTAAGCCTTTTTCCACTTGCACTTTAGGATGATTGCCGATTCCGCAAATCTTTATTCAAATTAAATGTATCTTGAGCCACTCCTGAGTGCATGGTGTGTTGAAAGCAAAAAGCCAGGACTGGAGTTAAAAAAAAATACACACTGCTCTCATAAGCTGGAGCCCTTTACAAGCTTTGACAATATTCCAAAAGTTGTGGCTGGTACTTCATTGTTTCTGTTCCTGCATAATTCTGCAAAAGACAGAACTAAAGTTTGGCATAACCCAAGAAAACAAGCAGTACACAATTCTGTTCCTTGGCACGCTGTACTGTTTACTTTTCTATGTCTATATCCAAAAGTTTTAAACAAAAAAAAATATTACTAGTTTTTTTTTTTTTTTTGCTGCGCAGGTTTAGACAAGGACGAGTATAAAATAGAATCATAGAGACCAAACAAGTGACAAAGAACGCTCAATTCCTTGCCATGTCCTGCACATAAACTGCAGAGACAGCTGGGGCACTACACACTCTGCTGCAGTCTGATGCACACAAACTAAACACCGGCATATTTCTGCTAAATTTGGCAGCTAAATTTTCTTACAGAGTTTAGCAGCTAAATTTTTCCCCTAAATGTCACTGTCATATGACGCCCTGTGACATCATTTGACACCATGGTGTAACATGACACTGAAATCGTGACACTTTGATGTCACATGACATTGACGTCGCAATCACCCTACATGAAACACGCCTGCGATTTGGTGCGAAACCTCGCCATTAATGGCTGTCACCATAAAAATTTCCGCAAAAATTCCCGAATGGTCCAAACTGTCCGTGGGATGCTGGCACAGCTAAATGTAAAATGAAGTCAGGTGTCGGGCCTACCTTGCCCAACTCTTGACCATGGTGACAGGAGGGGAGAGCAGGAGCTTGGCGTACGACTTGAAGAAGGGCAGCACCTGGCCTTCCAGGAGGAACCTGGCAAACCAGCGGAATCGGTCTAGGCCCACGGGGAACTCGTGCTCGGCAGCCTCCATCTTCCAGCCGTGGGGCCCTAGAGAGCGTTGGGTTGTGCTTGGTCACGACGCCCTTTGCCTTCTAGCCCATACAACTTGCACTGTCCTGTGCTCAACAATCATCGGCCGCTAGGAAAGATGCCCAAAACACACCAAATACAATCCGCTATAATACTACAGTGATGGTGCATTTGAAGTTTTTAATTTTCTTGAAATACCTGAGACTGGGCAGAGAAACCTGAAGCAACCAAAGTAGACCAAAACAAAAGCAAGCAAAGTCCTTTCCCTGTTTTTTCTACTTAGATTTTTCAAGTTTCTTTACACCGTGCCCCCCTCCTCTCCCTCTTTTCCCTTCCTCCCCAAAAGCTGGTTTTCGACATCCTGTCCCAACCGGGGGGGCAAGGGGGGCGCTTGCCCCCCCCTAGTTCTCAGAGTGGGGGAGCAAGCCATGTGTTCCCCCCCCCTAGAAACAGCTGCCACAGGGCAGGGCAAACACTGGCTGGCGGCGCCCAAGGGATACCAAGGGTACCGCCCCCTCGGCCCAAGGGGGGGGGGGGGGGGGGGGGGGTCTGGTTTACTCCTTCACTCAAAAACAAGTTGGTATGCCACTGTCAGCGTCTTTGAAAGCTGTCATCTGGGATATTAACCTAAACAGTACAATACTTCTAATACCATTTCAAAGTAAAATTCGAAAAATTGTCAACATTGTGTCTGCGGTAACATTGTTGCGCAGTGTACATAGTCCGTTTCGTAGTTACACATTTTGGGGACCATCTTGAAAGAAACATTTTAAGTGGTTGAAGTAGGAATATATTTCGTTGAAACTTGTCTGAAAGTGTTGTATATTTTAAAGGGGCACTGACACTCCAAAATCGAATTTTTTTTTTTACTGTCTAAAACGATGCAAGTTGCAGTCATAGACACGCAAAAAAAAAACGCATCGCAAAAAAAATTTTCCTTTTTTTTTAAATTTTTGGCGTTTGATCCTCCCGCCTCTTGCCTCCTCGCTTCCTTTGATTCGTGACGTCAAGAATCATGAAATTTAGAAGCTTTGTAGGCGACATCTCTATAACCTTTAATAATGGCAATCCTAAAACATGTTTTTTAACGCAACTGCGAACGCACTATGGCCCTTCTTTTTGAAATACCAAAAATCGGGAGTTCGTTATGGTGCCGTCTCCTGTATTTGTATCCTCCCACGGAAAACAGGCGACACCGCTGAAAACCGGTCCGCCGGTGCTGGCTCCTTTCCTCCTCGCTTTGGGCCGCCATGGCAACAGGAGGGAGTCGTGAAAGAAAGTGGACTCTCAGAACTCCGCAATAATTGACGTCAACGCACCGACGCGGATAGCGCGGGAACTTCGAATTCGGCATTTGGAAATAGTTTTTTTACTTCACAAATACTGAATTCCCAAATTTCGAATTTTGAGGGAAATGTCCCTGCAGCGTTTTCAATCGTTTCAGATAATAAAAAAAAAAAAAGATTTTGATGTGTCAGTGCCTCTTTAAGAATGCGCTGACAAGCAAAAATATTTCACAACATAACTAAGTAGCTCACCTGCACCTTTGCATTATTTGCATTAACATCATTTCGGGACGTATTCTTATGCAGGAAAGGTGAGCAAACCAGGGTTAGAACGATGGAGACTTTTTGCGAAGAGGTTGAGATGTGCGGGGCTTTATACCAATGGGTTCAAACAGGACGGGCTCAAACGTAAAGGGTGTTTCAGCTACGGGTTCAAAAAAGAAGGGCGTTTCGGGAATGGGTTGAAACGAAATAGGTCCAAATGGGAAAGGCGATTCGGGAATGGGTCGAAACGGGACGGGTTAAAACGGGAAAATCGTTTTGGGAATGGATCGAAACAGGATGGGTTAAAATGGGAATGAGTTGTTTCGGGCTACACCCGTGTCCCTTCCAAGCTTGTTATGTTGGCGAGGGGCAACGATGCAAAGTTGACTATACTTCTAGTCAGTAACGTTCGCTTATATCCCGCCATAGCTAACTAGCCGCATTTTTGCTGAGGCCATCATTGATCCCAAAGCTACTATTACTAGAAGTAAGCTATCTTTCGGTGTTTAAAAAAATATAGCAAATCAAGCCAAAAATAAGGGCATGCTATCTTTCGGGAGTGGGGCATCTCTCGGGATTTTACGGTAGGCTTCAAACGAATGACGTCATGCCCTCTCCGTGCCTTCTAATATCCTCGTCTCCACGTGATTGGCGTAACGCGACCATGCAGCGTGCTTCTTGGAGCTGTTGGATCATCCCTATGTTACCAGCGTTTCTCATATCACAACCGCCGTCATCGTCTCACCATTTCTGATTATTGTCCCTCTGAGCTTCATTCACACTACGTGCGCAGACTGATGCTGCGGTTGTGCAGACATCGTCAAATATCGTAGACCCAAAAACGTGGTGGGTGAAGAGTGTGGCGCAGACGACACTTGCACTTTGCACACGCCTTTCCCAAACTTGCTCATCGTTGCGACAAGGATCACGTGACATCTCGCACCACGTAAAGCCATTTTGTTTGTCAGCCTGAGGCCAATGTTGCCGGAAGGAGCCGAAGTTTCGGTTTTGATTTTTTCTCATGTTTAAAGTAAGACTTTACAATATATATACGTATTCCATTTTTTCTAAAGCAAATGATGTACTGCCTTTTATTAGTGCTTTTTATTGTGAAATCACTCATTATCCCAAAATTCTTGGAATTGAGAGGAGTTGCCCTTTATACAGACGACAATGATGTTGGATGCACCATTTGTTGAGCGATTGTTTTGCAGTTATATTCATACCGCTTGCTGATCTTCGCTTGAAGATTGATTGGCTGGCACCACAAACAAAAGCTCTGAAGTAGTCATCCCACGCCGGTTGCAATGTTGGTCCGTCGTGGGCCGCCATCGCATCGTCCAGACCGCGGTTTGTCGCCATATTGAGAATGACGCAGTACATGTACCTCCTCTGATCTGGGCAACATTTTCATTTTTAATCAACGTCTTTGCAGTTTTTTGGAAGCCACAAAAAATGGGTTTTATATTTATTTTTAATATTGAATGTGTGCCTTAGATGACTTACGTGACTTTGAATATATTTGGTAGGCTAGTTTGATTGGCATGCGACCATGGAAAAGAGTCAGCACACCTCAAACCGACCAATTCTCAACCGGCAGTTTTCTAGCAGAAAGAAAACTAATTTTGAGCCGCAAATTGTATTCTGGGTAGTTGGGCTCTCATAGCCCACGTTCGAATAAAAACCTCGGCGAGCGTAAACACCTTGTCGGTGTCCCTTAAACGATACAATTAGTATGAATCAACAACACTGACCGAAAGTGGACGTCATGAAGCAGAAGACCTTGTCTTTCTTCTTGTCGTAATGTGGTGGGGGATCCTCCAAGGGTGCAGAGAAAGTGCATGCCTTGGGAGCGTAGACGGGCAGCCACTCTGGCTCCACCTCAGCCACCACTGCAGCAATGTACAAAGCACAGAGGGCTCACAGTTCAGACAAAGCCTATGTCTGCAAGCATTTCAGTAAAGAAATGTACAGAAAAAACTTTTTTAAGCTAAAACAATCGCTAAAAAATGCCACTTTTTTACTAGCATAACGTTTTCGAGGCCGTGGCAGATGTCGGGGCATTAGTGTAATGTGATAATTAGCTATTCACTAAAATTCAACTATGTTCTAAATATCAATTCTCGCTGGCATGCCTCAGTAAGAAATTTGTAGGCCACGACCCAAATATGTACCTAGGTCCTAGCAGTTGTTAGGTTTCAAGTAATCAAATCCTGCTTTGTGCTACTAATTGGCAGGAAATTTAGGCCATTGTGAAAACTCAGATAGAGAAGCATACAAATATTATGAAAACCCACAGTTGTGCTTTAAACGTGACACAGCACTTTAGCAGCGTTGAAACCAAACCCCGCCCGCCCACCACTGCGCGCCGTATCCTGTCCAGTTCTCCCCTCGTTTTCATCCTTGTTGTCTTGGCATATTACACCATGTTGAAACCAAAGTTGAGTCAAAGTGCGCTGCACCTGACTGCTGGACAGGACTACCTTGACAAACATATTTATTCCAATACAGTCGAACACAGATATATCAAATTCAAAGTGGATCGTAAAATAGCTAAATATATCAGTAATTTGATATACAAAATATGTTAAATTAAGCTCGAGTTAAAATTTTCTGGTGACCCTGCTAATACTGAAGGTCGCAAGAAATGGCAGCTTACCAAATAGAGCACCTCTAAATACAGTAGAGCGTAGTTGGCGGAGACTGCAACCACCCCCGCGCTTACACGCACACTTGGCAGGGACCTCCACACAGTATAAGCGACAAAACACGAAGATAATAAAAAAAAATGAAAGGAAAACAGAAAAATAAGACGCATAAAAAAATCAGAAAAAAAAAAAATTAAGCAAGCAGCAAAAAAGAAAGCTCAACAAATTAAAAAAAAAAAATAGGGCAAAGCGATAATGGCAAAAGAAAAAGGTAAACAAAGACAAGGCTTTCAAAGTGCGATTGCACAACCGTTATTGTCAACACACTCAACTTGCTGAAGTTGAGTGTGTTGACTTTAATTGAAAATCAATTAAAAAAAAAAAGGAGGACATCTTTCATTTTAGGGGCGAAGCTCCTTAGGGTCTAGCCTTGTTTGACCGTCCGGCCGGCGTCCATGCTCACATAAAAAGAAAAAATGTTTGCGCAGTCGACAGGATTCGAACCTGTGCGGGGAGACCCCAATGGATTTCTAGTCCATCGCCTTAACCACTCGGCCACAACTGCGGGACAAGTAGGGGGCTCTGAGATGTGGTAGTAACTGAAGAGCTGGGGTTTCTGTCATGGTTGAATGTGTGCTTCTAAATTTTTTCTGCAGACAAAAAGTTTTTTCGCAAGACAAAAGTCGGCTTTGTTTTGATGGGTCAACAAAATATTTTTTCTTTCATCATAATTAAAAGTGGTAATTGCAGTGATGTGATTGGCCTAAGCCATTTTGGAGCACCTTTTGGAGCAGCCAAAGCAGTCTTCTGGAGCAGCAAAAGTGACTTCTGGAGCAGCCCAAACAGTGTTTCAGAGCAGCAAAAGTGGCTTTTGGAGCAGATATTCTCAGAAAAATAAAAATATTTGTTTTATTTGATGGACAAACGAAGGGCACTTTGTGGTGTGTTGTGACAGAACTCGCTGTTTGTGTTTTACTGCTGATACATCCCACAAGTGTACAGTGTTATAGGCGTTGCCGAGCAATTCCGAAAAGAACGCTTGCCACCGATTTACTGGTTCCCGACATGCCAGGTTTTCGTCAAAAGTAAACAAATGCAAAACAAGAAATTGCAAGCGTCCCGGCTGGCGTCTCTGTCATGCAGTCATGTTCATATGCACGTGAGGGCAACTTCAGCAGGCTTGCAGTGGCTGTGCTTCGTTGCGCGAGCGGAGACAACGGCTGTTGAATCGAAACCGAAACAATGCAACTCTCCTCCATCGCCAACTGGTTCCCAAAATAGTATGCAAAATGTAACTGTCCAGCATACAAAAAAAAAAAAAAAAAAAAAAAAACAGTTGAGCGGCCTATGCTTGGTAGGCCGGCAGGCGATGTACGAGCTAAACACACAGAAAAAAAGAACCTGAGCGCATTGATGCATGACATCGCGAGCCAGGGTCAAAACGTTCTTGGAGCGCTTTGTGCAACGACCTAACTCGAGACAAACAAGCGCGATGTGCGGGTTCACACATTGCCTTCTTTGCTTTAGCTCACTTCTCTTCACCAACTTTCTTTCGCGGCAGATTTTTCACGTACCGGGCTCCCTCTCGAAAGAAAGCCCACCGAGAAAAACCGAGGTAATTAATATTTCGACAAGCAGTCGTTGAGTTAGAGGGAGTTTTTTTGTAGTAGAGTATGATTTAAAGAAGGCCGGGAATGTCGATGAACAAGTTTAGAAAGCGCCATATCTGCAGTGACGTGGGAACGACAACACCCGACGTCGCGCGACCACGGTGACTGTGGTCGCGCGAGCGTTTCAGTTCACAAAGTAACTCTCGCCGCCCAAAAAACGTGGTTTTGTTTCACAGCATGACGGCATGGCTGGCACCCGGCACACTAGCGTCGGAGTGTCCGCACACGCCCGCACCTATCGTAGAAAAAATTTAAAAAAGACGCGAGACGAGATTTTCGAGACGACGAGTTACGAGGGCACGGGCAACGTTGGGCATGAGGGTGCGAAACGCGAGACGGAGGCAAGGAGGCTAGGACGACGGGAAAAAACATGCAAGACCGGATGGACAATTGATGCAAGGTACTTTGTGTCGGGTAGAGTTCCGCGGGATTAGAGTTGCACGTCTGTTTTCCACGTGCTGCCGCGCCGCTATTCGCCGAGATCCAATCACGTGAGGAGCCGGATCAAGTGCCGTGCAGGAAAGTAGACGTTGCACGCGCCCCGCCGAACGTTCCCCTGCTTTTGAGCGCGCCGCGCGGCTCGGACGCGCGGCGCTGCTATTTGCCGAATTCAGTCACGTGAGACGCTGGATCAACATGCCATGCAGGAAAGACGGCGCTACGGGGATGAACGCGCAACTCTGGCTCCCGTAGGGAGCCTATACAGGAACTCTAGTGTCGGGCGGCCGCTTGCGCCACCTAGCTGACGCATGCGCAATTACGGTTCTCAGTTTAGTTTCGGTTTTGAAAGGCGATCGAAATTGCTCCTTTGGCGCAGGCTTGGCGCAGATTACCTACATTTTGGCAAAATGTAGCAGGACGTAGCAGGGTTAGCCCCTTGGCGCAGTTTGGTGCAATTGGCGCAGCAATCACATCACTGTAATTGGAAATGGTCAAACAAACTTATTTGAAAACACCCTATAGCCTATTCTGACGATCAGCTACAAATTATTTGACTGAAATACGCCACGTATGATAATTGTTAAAAAATTTATTGAATTTTATGTAACCAGTTTGCTACTCATCACGTTAATTAAAGGGATACTGAAACAAAATTCTAGCACCTATCTTATACTCTAAATGTCAACCACAATCTCGCCACACTATGGAGACACCAATTATTTGCTCGAAAAAACACCAAAACATTATTTAAAAGGAAGAAACCAAATGTCGCTATGTCACTCTGACCCTAAAAGCAGTGCCACTCCGCGGAAGTACGGCGGCAAGCTGCGTGCACACGAGCCCTTTCCAACCGGATTTCCCTTCCCTCCCGGCCTATTCGATTCCTCTGGAGAGCGGGGAGGGTCAACTAAAAACAGCCAGGTTGTAATGCGTTGACGACGCCACATGGCGGAGCTCTTAACCACGCCACCCCCAAGCAGCTTTGCCCGTGCTGGGCCGGTTGATGTCACGTTTCCTGGCCCACACGGCCAGTCAGGAGACGCGAAGATTAGCCTTCGCGCTCTCCGATGGCTGATCTTCGAGCGCTCGCTGGAGTCGGCCCTTTGGAACGAAAAATATAGCCATTCTTTCAAAAGACAAGCGTGCAATTGTCATTAGCAGATAGAGTTGATCAAGTTTATCTTATTTCTGAATGTGAGAGGTACATTTTAAGTTTCGATTCAGTATCCCTTTAAAATGTTCTGATATCAACCACTGCTGAAGTCCAAAGGAACCATGTCTTCACGTAAGTGCCCTTTTTCTTAAAGGATATATTTTAGTCTTACAAACACCGTGTAGTATTTTACTGAACATCGGACAATGGTCGCTGTCACGGGACCTATTAAATTTGGTACATAGAGTATAGGATAATGAAACTTTGATTTAGATTTGCATAACAAAATTTCCAATTAATATAGATAAATAGATAGTTACAATTAGAAACTTTTTCCAGGCCCCGAAAACGCATCCAACTTTGATGCACTCCCACATTCTTTTCCTTTCTTTTATCTTCCACATTTTTGCTCTGCCAGCCTCGTGCCTGTAACACGGGCGGTGACTTTGGCACGCCACCACGCCTCCCATATGCTCCGAGACTTTATAAAATTTACCGACTTAGTGGTCTTCGACGATGCCCAGCAAATTTCTAATTGGAACCATTAGTTTGTTTTTACTAACTAAAAACTAAAAAGTGAATTATGCGAGACTAATTAACGACTAAAGTAGCTAAAATTATTGCTAAATTGGCCCCTCGCCAATGACTAACGTGACACAACTATTTTTCTTCTTCTCTGTAATGCGCACCTTTGACAGAAAAAGAATTGTCCAACGCAGAAGTAGACTAATGCAAAACATTGCATGTTCAGGCCCGTTCGCGCACTTGCGACTTCTTAGGACCGTGTGCCTCGAAACCTCTTAAAATCTTTTACGACAAGGGGACACACTTGTGCCCCTTATCGGGTATCCGTGGAACGCTTGGTGGTCCCGTAAATTTCTAATTTTCTTAGCGCATCATTCTTTCTTTTTACAGCGGATCTGTTAAGGGCTAGTTTCCCCAGTACTGTGTCTGCGGGTAAACAAATGTCGACACAAAACTCTGGACAGCTACCGCCATCTATGAGTGACGGCGGCAACCAGACAACCTGCTTGCCGGTCGTCTGTTTGCCGCCGTCGCTCATAGATGCCAGCAACCTTTCCAGCCTTTCCACTCTGGTTTTCACCAGAGTGGAAAGGCTGAATTTCACTAGGCGTCATCCTCGAAGTCATCCTCGAGGTCGTCCTCGAGGTCGTCCTTGAGGTCGTCCTAGACGTCGGCCTCTAGGCATCATCCTAGACGTCGTAAAGATAGCAGCTTCGCTGGTCCTCCATCTTCACGTGAAGTGGAAGGACTCTACGTTTTTTGGCTCGAAAAAACTCTTGTCAATGTTATAAACTACCGTCTCTCGTAGGTAGTGTGTACATTTGACCACTCAAATACCGCGAAACCTTCGCTCTAGTGAAATGCAGTTCCAGGGACCCCGCATAGATGGCGCAAGCATCGTAAGTGTGTTAATGGGCCTTTATGTAAACTCACCCCTCATGAACATCTTGCTGGTTTCAAAAATCTCTTGGTACATGACGAAGAGCGGAAGCTTTCCACTCAGCACTGAGTTTGGATGGATGAAGACGGGGTCGTCCACTTCAATGCTCTTAAAAAAAAAGAAGAAAAAGGAAAATGAAGTGAATTTTTTGATGCGAAGAGAACAGCATGAACTCAAGCTGGACAAGAAAATGACTATTTCTAGCTTCATGGGTCACATGCTGCTTTACCTTGTAAGCATTCTTGGCGATGGCAGCCTCGGTTTCGCTGCATCTCTCCTCGTCTGTCATTTTTCTGAGGAGCGAAAAGACACACTTTGAGGGTGGACCCAAACAAAGTTATTTTTCTACATAAAAGAAGAAAAAAAAGCTGTTTTTAAACAGTCTGCATGGGACATGCGTGTCAAAAAATAAATTTTAAGAAAAAAAAAAAACACTTTTAGAGCAATATTGGCGACAAGAGACTTATTTGAAATTCTGCGCACAAAGTCTATGACGTCATGAAATGGTCATTCGCTCAACGAGATGGCCATTTGCTTTTTCCACCTCAACGTGAAGGTGAAGCCGGTCCACCTCTCCTCCACGTTACCAAAATGCCGAGAGAAAACAAGCGGAAAGGAGGTGACTACCGACTAAGCCATGTCTTGCGCCGTTAATATCGCTCTAAATTTTTTTTTTTTCACGTAACAATAATTTTTTGATTTGCGTGTCTCAACCAAACTGTTAAAAAAAAAAAAAAATTATTTCTTTTCAGGGGTTCTTTAAGGGGGGACACTACCGAAAAGGGTCAACTCTTGAACCTTTAGCTTAATATGAATGAAATTTACAGTATATACTGGCAGTTGCTAGGCAGAATACAGTGCAAAGTTTCACCTGCATACATGATTTGGAAAAGAAATCATAGTAGTCTTATAAGGAACACACTGACTTTGTTAGTTAGAAAACTAATGTTATACCCAACATTTTTCTTCACCAGATACAGAGCAGAATGCCTGGAGAGTGTGACTGTGAAAACAAGATTTCCAAAAAGTAATTTATTTTATGCAAACATCGCGGTGAAAAATCAAAAAAAAATTTTCCCTTTTATGTTGATGACAAAATCATAACATCTTTTACAAAAAAAAACATCCACAAAGTAAAAAAGCAATGCCACAGTTGCACTGCCCATTAAATTCCAGTTAGGAAAAACGAGGAAGCCTTTCCTTTCGTCCCATTACCAAACAATAGTTTTCCTAAAGTGAAATTTATGCCAAAAGTGGAACGGAGAAATATGCGCGTCCAAGTGCTCCATCCTCTACCTTTTTTTTTAGCATCAATGGACCAAAAAAGATTTATATAAAAAAAGAAAAAAAAATTGGCAGACATTTAAGACTGTTTACATGTAGGAATGCAAAAGCATTTCTACACGCGGTGCATTCCTACAAGCAGCGTGCCACGTCTTCTTTTCTCACACGGCACTCTGGTGGTGACATCCCGCTCCCCCACTGCAAAGGCGCGGTGAACCCTGCCGGCTTCACGCCAATTTCCGTGATGAGGCACGCCAATTTCCGTGATGAGGCATCTGCATTGCTGTGCTTTTCTTTGTTTTATTGGGAATGGGAATTTAGGTGCCGTTTCTCTGCTACAGTCGATTAGAGACAACGCCAGCTTCGCTCCATGGCACAGTTTATGCTTTCGCACTAAAAATACCTATGCAGTGTAAACTAATGAAACTTTCTGGGAATACTCTATAGATGTTGGTGGATGTAAATATGGTATTTTTCAAAATGATCTTCTTTGCAGAAATACCTTTTCTTCTAGGTGGTGTTCCCTTTAACGTCTTTCACACTACTACTACTAAGTGCTTCTTAGAGCAAGCCTCTATGTTGAGAATGAATATAAGGAGGGTGTGCATTTTCCGGTTTTAACCGAAAGACACCGATAAACATCCGTCGGTGACGAAAATATAAAATCGGTTAAAAACACCGGTGGTTGGATATTTTCGCCCTGGTTAAAACCGAAAAACACCGGTCGTTGCTAGTTTCCGACCTAGCGAAACCCTTTCCCCGTAGAGGTTCGTCAAACGTGTTATCTCGTGGATCCTGCATTCTTCCAGTGTTTATACATGGCTTGCAGGTGGCGTCAGTCCGCCCTCCTTTCTGGGGGTCAAAAGCGTCTAGTGAACGCAGTAGACGCTAAGCTCTCATACGCCTTTCCCTTATTGTGTCTCCCATGGCCCCCTTTTGTGGAAAAATTAACACAGTGGAGGGTAGGCTCTCACGTGCCTTTTCCTCATTGTGTCTGGCCAAGTGATGTCAGTGCAAGCCATGTATTCAGAGGTTGCTGTGGTTCCTGGAAGACACTGCCAACGTCCGTGTCGTACAGGAGCGTGCGTTTTCATAATTACGGGTTGCGAACCGCAAGGAACGTGGTGCCATGAAGGCAGCACGTTCCTTGCGTGTAGATGCAAGCATAAAAGTATGCTTGCATCTACTATAATAACCTAGTGTTAGAAATAGTTGCTTCCTAGAGAAGAAGTGTATGAACTATGTGAATAAAATTGGAACTCTCTTTCTGTGATCAATCACTTTTTTTTCACCGATATTCACAGATTTTAGCCTCGTCGTGAGACGTTCCACCGAAATACACCTGTGTTTTGAAAATAAATAAACACCGAAAAACATCCGCCGATTTTTCTCAGAAATAAACACCGGAAAGTACACACCCTAAATATAAGCCATATCCTTGTTTGGTTTAATTATCAGTAACTGGCTCACAGTAACCTTAAGGAAACCTGAAAATTCAATCATTATAATCGATTATCGTTGTATCTGGAGTAGAAACTGAACGCTTCTAGTTTAGAAACTTAAGAAACTAATAGTTATAGGCAGTACATCGTTATATGTGGTATTGTTATAAGTGGACTGCACTGTATACATATGAAATTATAATAAAATGGCCATCGTATTAGCACCTTCCAATTCTTCAGCTCTTGCCACTCAATTTTACCTGCAATGCTTCAATTTTTAATTTTTGTAGCTCACAACTCTGACCAGGCAGCCAACTGAATAAGGTTGCCACATTAATAACAAAAACAAGAAAATTGGAAACCTACAATCGAAGGGACAAAATGACAAAAATAATTTCTGCTAGCCTTTGCAAAGACAGTAGCCTACAACACGGATTCTCCAACTGGGTCCCTAAGAACACTGGGGTTCCCCAGAACCTCAAGTATTCTTGGAAAGCGTATTTCCAGTTAAAACGCCATTTTGGCAGATCTAACTTCTAAGCCATCCATCGATGCAGAACTATAAACAAAACACTTTTTATGTGCATTATTGCTTACAAGCTGGGGGGATGGGTGGCCGACTGGGCTAGTGCACACCAGCTCGGAGCATGTGAAGTGAAAGCTCGCGCTGCAGAACCGAGGATCCTGAGTTCAATCTCCATACCTGCTTGTTTTGATCTGGATGAGCATCGCATCGGCGTGCGGTCGTGTATCACTACTGCGTGGTGCACGTTAAAGACCCCAGGCTAGCGGTTGTACTGCACCGACTAAATTTCTTATCTACAGCTGGGAGACTCGTCGCCCGCTGAGGCAGACCAAGTTGTAGGCTGTAAAAGCATACACACAACTGAATTGTATTTTTTTTTTTATGTTTTGTATACAAGGTGTGAAGACTTCTGAACCGCTTTATTATATCAATGCAGAGTCCGGGAGAAGTATTTCGGATATCAGACAAGGCAGGTGGAGGTCTCTCGAGATAGAAAAGTTGGAGAGTGACTGGTCTACTACAAAAGGTTAAACCGTGAAAAGGTTATCGTACATTATCACGACATATTGTACCAAAACTTTCAAAGTGTTCTTCAGTAAACAGAGAAAGCGTGATAGAAAGATGTGACACATACTTTTCGAAAAAGTAATCGACGTCTTACTTGGCAATGTGGTCGCTGAAGCCCATGAGCACGACTTGGCGAATCAGCTTTGCCTGCAGGTCGGAGGGAGGGTCCATCTTGGGGTCCACAGAGAGGCCCAGATTGGGGATGAGAAGGTTCACTGAAACGTAAAATGATCACTGAACATAAAACTACACTGTTTCGTGTCATGATGCGATGAGCAGAAAAAGCTCATACACCTAGTAAAAGTCCCTCGAGACATTGCTTAAGTATTTGGGGCCATGTCTTCTGACCACGAGTCAGTACTGTCGAGACCGGTTATTACGAAGTCAACGGGAATCGGAAATCACTCCGCTATATTTACAATTTCGTTATAACCGACTTCGGTAAATAAAGGAAGTGCAAAAAGGAAAGGGAAAATCGTAATCGCTTTGCTGTAGCCGCTATTTCGTTATAACCGACTTCGTTATAACCGGTCTGACAGTACTTGCAGTTGACTTCAAAGAACACATGCAAAGGGAAAAAAAACTTTTTTTATAAACAGCCTAGATGAAAAAAGAAAGTCATAAAATGAATTTACAATGAAAAAAACTTTTAGAGCTATATTTACGGCGTGAAACAAATTTGTAGTTGGTGCCCGCGGGAGCCACCACTGGTCACGTGGTAGACCTGTACGCCGCCGCGCTAAGCTCTTGCAAAGTCACGCCGCCACCTCACGCTGAGCGAGGTGCACCGCCGGTTGAATGCATTTCTGCATGCCGCCACCACCGCTGCCGGAAGGAAGCACATTGGTACGCTGCCGCCGTCAATTTCTGACTGGCGCACAGGTCTATCAGGTGGTGTTTGAACTCTTTCAGGAGCTTCCTTTGGGCTCTAAAAGTTACTTATTAATCTTTGTTTTTTTGTTACAGTACAAACGAAGATGAATAAGTAACTTTTAGAGTCCAAAAAGCGCAAGCACCACGTGACCATAGCGGCCAGTCACGTGACCATAGCGGCTACTTTTCTGTAGGCTCCCGCAGGCGTCAACTTCGAATTCGTTTCGCGCCGTAAATATAGCTCTAAATTTTTTTTTTTTTTTTATCTTTTTTATTGTAAATTTGTTTTACGACATCCTTTTTCCATCTATATGCATTTCCACATCAAGAAAAAAGGAAGCTTTATGCATTGTTCATACGCCGCACAAAGTAGTTCTTACAGGATTTGGTTGTCGGAGGAAAAAGCGATGCTTTTGGCGTTTGAAGCGTGTAAGTCTTGGTAAGGTAACATATATCTAATCTAAAATGCACCTACCATAGAATACTGTGCATCGGCCCATTCCACATTAAGCGCACATTACCAAATTTGTAAGATCTGAGAAAATACGCACAGTACATTTATATGTCAAATTGATGACCTCTTGAACAAGTGCCCATCCCACATTTTTTTGCAATTATCTCCAAAGTTTGAGTGGGCGCTTGCCCGGTATTTTACAGTACATATATCTTAATTATCTACATAAAGAGAGAAATTAGTAATGCTTTGTGAGGAGTTGGACTTTTTACTACAGTTCTTAAAATAAAAACAAATATAGGCTGTTTAAAAAAAAAATGTTTCCTTTGCATGTTGTGTTAGGGGAAAACATTTGCTTTACTATTTATGATAACTGAATTAAATTTTTAGATTAGAATTCTTGATCTTCGTTTATAAATCTGGTGTTAGTTTTGATATTAGATTGTTTCTGTTTTGGATACAATGCACATGCAGAAATAACCATGTTATTGCTCTCACGGGGGGCACGACAACACACATTAAAAGAGCCTAGTAAAATAAGTTCATTTGATCCATTTAAACCACTAAGTGCAATGAACAACAACAAAAAAAAAAAGTGTGCGAGACCTATTCTATTTTAAAATAATTGAAAATCGCAAAAACGCCAGTTCTAAAGAGCTAACAGAAGTTTCTTAAATTTTTTTTTCATAGATATAAAAAATATACATTCTAACCAAAATAGTTGTACTCTGCATATTCTAAAACGTATGCATGCCACATCTGGTTCTGGCAGGACATTATTAAAGGGGTGCTGACACCCCAAAGGGCGTATTCTTTTTGTTGTCTAAAACAATGCAAATTGTAGTCATAGGCACGCAAAAAAATACTGCAACGCAAAAATCAATTTTCCCACGTGTGCGTGCGCTTTTTATTTTTGGCACTCTTCTCTCCCGCACCTAACCTCCTTGCTTATTTTGATTTGTGACGTCAAATATTATGAAATTTAGAAGCTTTGTAAGCGAAATTTCTATAACATTTATTAACGGCATTCGTAAAACATATTTTTTAATGCAATTGCAGATGCACTATGGCCCTTCTTTTTGAAATACCGAAAATCGGAGTCCAGTGTGATGTCGCCGCACGGCTTTTATCCTCCTTTCAAAAACATGGCGGTGCTCGAAGCACGTAGCAGAGGATGATCGGTGAGTCGGGGAATCGAACGAAGTGGACTTTTTTAGGTGCCCGACAACGTCTCAGATTTCGAAAAGGAAATCGTCAAATGGTCAAAACAACTGTGGTTTGAGTCTTTGTATCATAGTTTCGGTTGCGACTCCGCCGGGGCAGCCTTCAGGCAGAACCAGCGCGACGTGGCCCCTCACGTCGTTCATAAAAGCCCACTGCGCGTTCTCTTCGACCTCACATTGTTTCAAAGAATTTGAGATCGCTGAAAGGGCCCTAAACGAACTTAAAACTCGAAAGTCAAGTGTCGTTTGCTCACAGCGATATTATGTATCCCAGCGCCATCCCAGTATCCCAGCAACGGGCGTCTTGCCCGTTGCAGTGTGTACCATGGTATGCTGCTTGTACAAAAACCGTGCCAGTGTACGTTTCACCGTGTCTTTTTCTCCCTTCGCCAGAGCCTTCTTTAATTGCTGTACCATTCTTTCGGCTTGGCCGTTCGTTGCCGGGTGATAAGGTGCGCTCGTTACCGCTGTGATTCCATTGGAGTGGTAAAAGCTTTTTATCTCTTGCGATATAAAAGCAGTTCCGTTATCCGACATTACTTTACGTGGTATGCCGAACGTTGCAAAAATGTTCCGTAATTCACAAATCACAGTTGATGACGTCATGTTTCGAACTGCACGAACCTCTAACCATTTAGAGTATGCATCTATCACGACAAGATAGACTTGTCCATCTACAGGCCCTGCAAAATCCAAATGGATGGTGTCCCAAGGTACTGTAGGTCTGTCCCAGGTGGGACTGGTGGCTTTTGGTGGTGCTTTCTGGTGTAGCTGGCACTTCTCACATTGAGCTACACATAATTCGATCTCTTTGTCTATGCCGGGCCACCACACGCAGCTTCGGGCGTAGGCCTTCATGGCTACGATGCCTCGGTGTCCTGCATGTAGAAGTCTCATAGCCTCGGGTCTCATTGACGCTGGGATTACCACGCGCGCACCCCAGGTGAGACAACCACGATGGATGGACAACTCAGTTGCCTTGAGCTTGAACGCGTTGAACCGATCGCCCACCAGTCTCTTTACCTCGCCATTCTTGACTGCTCTAAAGACCTCAGCCAGAGTGGAATCAATTGCCGTTTCGTCTTCCAGTTCTTTTGCGGTCATGGGAGGCTTCGTCAGTGCCTCCAACATCAGGACATCGCCGAGAGGATCCTGTTCGTCCTGCGTTTCCGGCACCGGTAGTCGGCTCAGAGCGTCAGCATTTTGATTGCGTTTTCCCGCTCTGTAGATTAGGTCATAGTTATAGGCCGCGAGCTTGATACACCAGCGTGTCATGCGTGGCGAAAGCACATTCGGTACTGGTGATTTCGGGCCCATGATGCCCAACAATGGTTGATGGTCCGTCGTTATTTTCACGGGACGTCCCGCGACATAGCGATGAAAACGGTCCATTGCGAAAATGATAGCCAGCCCTTCACGGTCCAATTGCGAGTAGTTTTTTTCAGCCTTGCCGAGCGTTCTTGATGCGAACACGATCGGAGCCTCATTTCCGTCTGCATCTAACTGTGCTAATACTGCGCCGACGCCGTAGGGGGAAGCGTCAAATGACACGATCAAGGTTTTGTTCTCGTCGTAGTGCGCGAGGACCGTACGTTTTGCGATGGCCTGTTTCAGCTGCAGAAAGGCTCGTCGATGATTTTCTTTCCATTCCCAAGGTCTGTCTTTCTCTAGCAGTGCGTAGAGATCTTTTGCTATTGTTGCCCGATTTGCCAAAAATCGGTCGTAAAAAGCTAGAAGTCCGAGAAACGACTGTAGCGTGGTTCGACAGGTCGGCTCTGGCATCTCGTGGATAGCTTTGAGTTTTTCCTCAGTCGGGTGTATCCCGGCAGCATCGATGATGTGTCTGAGGTACTGTACTTGTTCCACTGCGAAGCGGCACTTAGATCTTTTTAGTCGTAGACCAGCTTGAGCAAGTCTCGCCAATACTGTGTCCAGTCTAGTCATGTGCTCGGCATTGTTGGCCCCGCTGATAATCACATCATCGAGGTATATCCCTATACCCAGGATTCCTGCTAAAACAGTTTCCATGAATCGCTGAAAAATTGCTGGAGCAGCTGCGATGCCAAATGGCATCCTCTTGACTCGATAGAGGCCTTTTATAGTGCTGATGGTCAACACGTCAGCCGTCTCAGTTGTCAGTTGTAGCTGTTGATACGCTTGGGTGAGGTCTAGCGTCGAAAATACCACACCTCCTTGCAAATTTGCCAGGATTTCTGGAACCGTCGGCATGGGGTACACTGCGAGCTTTGCTTCCTTGTTTACCGTGCTTCGGTAATCTCCGCATAGCCGGATGGTGCCATCTTTCTTTCGTACTACAACCACCGGTGTGGCCCACTCGGAGTGTTGCGTCGCTTCCAAAATTCCTTGATTCTCGAGACTCCGCAGCTCGGCCTCCACCGCGATGCGCAGTGCAAACGGCACGGGTCGTGCTTTGAGGAAGTGGGGAGTCGCGCCTTCTTTTAATTCCAGTTTTACTAGTGGCCCTTTGTGTCCCGAGATCTTGGCGTCAAAAACATCCTCATGTGTCTTCAAGACTTCGGCGACGCTGCCATGGTTGCCGAGGTGATGGATTCCACTCACCCGGATCTTTAGGTCTCGAAACCAGTTTCGTCCTAGAAGGCTGCATCCTGAGCCTTTTGTCACGACCAAAGGCAAGATGTAATCCTTCGATTTAAGTCGGACGTGTACACTTGCCGTCCCAAGCACTTGTAAGCCCTCTCCTGACCATGTATGGAGGGCCAGGCCCTCCTGGTTTAGCTTAGGGGCCTTCTTCGGCCAGAGGTGGCGATATGTAGCTTCGCTGATGATTGAGCAAGCAGCTCCGGAGTCGACTTCGAATTCGAGCTCTTTATTTTCAATCCTCAGCGTCACCATAAACTTTGGCAGCGTCTTCGATGCTCTAACCATATTCAGCTCGGGCAGGCTCCATGGCGTATCCGCATGATCATCGTCAAATTCGGGTAGCTCATCTGGCTGATCGAGGCTGTGTGTCATCCGCGATAGGTGCTGCGTTCTTGACTTTTTGAAACAGGCCTTTTCGATATGTCCCTTCTTGTGGCAGAAGCTGCACCGTGCGTTTCGGGACTGGCAGGAGTAAGCCGAATGTTGTTCTTGGCATCGGTAGCATGTCTGTAGATCCCTCTGTCTGCTGCCACTCGTACTCAACTGCTTAGGTGGTAGCTGTTCTTTCTTAACCGCATGAACCTCCTCTTTGTGTGTTTTCAAATCGCGTTGATGTTGTGCGGCACTTTCTGTTCGCACGGCCATGTCATATGCCTTTTGAAAGGTTAGATTAGTTTCGGCAAACAAACGTTGCTGGAGATGCTCATCAGTTATGCCACAAACGAAACGATCTCTGAGCATTACCTCAAGGGGTAGCATGGTCGGATTAGCCGCTGTGTGTCCTGTGGTTCCCGAAATCACAGGTGTTCCTTCGCCGGTGGCGCCGGTAGCAGTTGAAGCCAAGCCGACGCTTGTTGTACCGGAAGTTGTCGCAGTCCCCGGTGTCACAGGGATCCCGAAGTTGCAGTCTGCGGCTAACTTCTTCAAAGACGCCGCGTAGCTGGATATGGATTCCCCGTGTTGTTGGTCTCTTCTTTGAAACTTCGCTCGGCTGAAGAGCTCTGACGGCCGCGGGTCGAACTGTTTCTGGAGTTGTGCCATGAGCTCGTCAAAACTGACGTTTGCAGGGGTTCTTGGTGCCACGAGTGCTCGTACGACCTCATAGGTCTTGGGTCCGCAAAGTGTAAGCAGTAGTACTCGTTTCTTTGACGGCTCTTCAACTGCGTTGGCCTCACAGTAAAAGCTTGGGCGTTCGGCCCAAGATGTTCAAGCTGTTCCGTCGAACTCCTCCAGCTTGCCTTGAGAAGCCATCCTGCCCGCTGAAGTTCTTGACTGTTGACCTACCTCGTCGCCAATTATTATGTACCCCAGGCAAGGACTCAAGCTCGGCGTAGACAAGCGTCCGGACGTTACTTTAATGGCGCCTAGAATGCCCGTCTCGAGGCCCAGAAACCCGTGCACCAGTCCCGTGCTCTTGAAAGCGCGGGAGTCCGCTCACGCCCTGTCCTGGCCACCGGCCGGTACATTACAGTTTGCTCACAGCGATAGGCGGCACGCAAGTGGTTGATCGCGAAATGCGGGGGAACACGACACGTCGGGTCGGTTTGGAGGCGTGAGAGAAACTCAACTTGCAGGACGACTCAATCTTTGACGTAACTGCACTGGAGAGGTGCGGGAACTTCAAATTCGGCATTTGGAAATTGTTTTTTTACTTCACGAATACAGAATTCCCAAATTTCTAATTTTGAGGGTAATGTCAAGCATCGTTTTCAATTATTTCAGATAATAAAAACAATTATGATTTTGACGTGTCAGTGCCCCTTTAAAAGCAAAAATTTGTGTGTGCAAACTGTGAAGATGCTGCAAAAATTACATAAAGAGAAAAACACGCTCAAATATTACCATAGATATGAAGCGACACTCTTTCGCAACGTGAAAAATAATTTTTAAAGAATATTTTCTGTGAAAAATTTAAGCTACAGAGGAGTGCAATGGAGAGGAGGTGGCTAGGCCTACTTCTCAACATACATGTGATGGCGGGCAACCTCACAATTTTAAGAACTGCACAAAATAAAATGGCTCGAATTTAGGCAGTTCTCGGTTGCCGGAAGCTCTTCAAATGCGTTTGACTAAATTCGGGATCATTATCGGTCCTTATTATTTTAGAGCGCAGCTCTTAGGGGCCTGTTTCCAGCCTGAGTGGCGTCGGCGTCAGCGTCGGCGTCAGCGTAACCGGGGGGGTCACGTGACCCCCCCCCCCCCCCTTCCCGAGGTCACGTGACACCCCCCCCCCGAGGTCACGTGACCCCCCTCCCCCGAGATCACGTGACCCCCCCGGGGTCACGTTACTACCCGCAGGTGACGTGACCCCCCTCAGTACCCTTCCCTACTCCTCAAGAGCTGCGCTCCAATTCGGCGTTACAGGGATTTGTAAACGGCTTTCATTTTTTTATGCATAAAATATGAAGGTTCAAAGATAATACAGTTGAACCTCAATTTAACGAAACCCGATTTTATAAATTTCCCGATTTAGTGAACAAATTTGAATTCCCCGTGCAGCCTATGCGAGATTTCTCCCTTCCTTGATTTTACGAAGTTCCCGATTTAACAAATAATTAGCAGGTCCCGGTGACTTTGTTAATTCGACGTTCAACTGTATATATATATACCATAAAACCCAAAATGAGGTTTCTTGCAAAATACTGCCCTTTCTTCACCCGCATCTCCTCTTAACCCTCAACCTTCAACTGGCCAGCTTATCTATAGACTTTTAATTAAGGAAAGCAAGTATGAAACTTTGAAACATAAACATCTTCGATGCCAAGGGACGGAAGCAGCGGTTCTCAACCACTGATGTTTTGGAAGCCCCTTCTGGAGTGGCGGAACTGTTAGGGGACCCCATGTGCCGGCAAGGGGGGGGGGGGGGGGGGTGTGCAGTATTGAATGACTACAATGACGAAAGGTTAAATAAAGGAAACTAAATGCATGAAAACCACCTTTGCAGCCCTGAAATAGTGAATAATCGACCCTGCTCACTCAGTGCACATGGTTTTATCTATTTAGCCTTATGCAGCAACCAGCGTCCATAAAAAAAAAAGTTCTAGTGCTCAGCTTGACCGAAAGTCTAAGGCTTCAGGGACCCTAAGAAGCCCTTCAGAAGCTCCAAAGGGTCTGTGGGCCCCCATCTGAGAAGCAGCGGACGAAAGTGTTTGCCACTTTGTTGAGGTCAGCAACTCTCACAGAACAGGCGAAGATGCCAGTTTACACGAGGTTGGAAGGATTGCAGGGTAATGCCTTACGCTCATTGGTTAGCTGTATGCGCAGCTTCCTGATCTCGACCATGGCCTTGTAGCGAAGTCCGTGCTGCTCGCAGAAGCTGGGGCTGCAACCCACAAACTCGGAGGCGCCCACTGCCTTCAGCAACACCATGACGTCCCCCAGTGCCAGCGAGTGGCCCTGCATTTCAACACAGAATGCATTATATGACTGGCTCCTAGCAGATTCCTGTAATGCGGACTCCTGTGACACACTCCTGTCACACAAGAGAGTCACATAAAAATTCATTAGCATAAAAAAGCAGCAAAGAAAGCGGAGAAGCGTTATCGGTTTCGAACCGGAGTTGCTCCCGTTGTGAGGCCGATGCCGAACCATCTATGCCAACGGTGCACGCATCAGAGGCGAGTCTGAAATGTCGTAGCAAGGTAGCGAGTGCACTTGCACATATGGGGGGAGGCTGTGCAAGAGGTGAGGAGAAAAGAGAACAAGCACATGCTTCGGAGGAAATAGGGAGACGTGAAATAGCACGCTCGAAGCTGGGACATGCGACTGCAAAAGATGCAAATTTTGTATTCGGCTTCCATTTATGTGCTCGCTCTGACAAGGCCACCTCCCAGAGATGCTACACACAGCGATGCCTGCACAAACAAGGCACGAAATGCGCACCAAGTTCCTGTGCAATGCCAATGCAAAGCAACATAGAGTACATTCTGTATTATAACTACCTTTGCCATGACAATGCGATGCCATGACAATCACACGTTTGTATTTTGAGCCTTATGAGTGTATTTTTCGTTATAAATGGCCCACTCTGGCAAACGCTCGGAGAGCAGCCAGTGGAAAGCACGTGACATCCAACGCAATCGTGACGTAGTTCGTCTCGGGACCTTACGTCTGGACGCTGCGAGCTATCCCAGCCAATCCCACTCTGTGGACGTAGCCCGCGATTCGCTTTCCGCACATCGCTGTGCCCCCTCTCCAAGGTCACGTGACATTTACACGGCCTTGGATAGGCCCCGATTGCTCGTAGCATCCGCTGAAAGCAGCCGGAGCGCACCAGCGATCGGGCCACCGGAAGCAACTCCAAAGGTGTCTTCAAAGCTGTCTTTGTGCAAATTTTGATTGACAGGTTAATCTTCTATAATCTTGTAGAAAAATAATAGCGACTTCTGGGACACACAAAAGAAAGTCTCGGGGGGGGGGGGGGGGGGGAAGTTCCTCCTTCAGCTCTTCTCTCGTCGTGGCCGGAGGCGAGACAGTTACCGTCACTACCTGTCAAGGTTTCAAGACGGGCATTACAAACGAGGCGTTAGCGACATCCGCCAGGTGCTCTTTGCTAATCGTTTAATTCAATTTAAAATTCCCTTTCGTGTCTTTTTAAACAAGAGATTGGTGTGTCTGATGTGATAATGCTCCATCAAACACAAATAGACCAATAAATAAGCGACGAAATTTAACTGTAGTATCCCTTTAAAAGGACATGCGCCAGGGTAAAAGTTTTTCTTAATTATTTACGGCATGGAAATGAAATTTTTACGGATTATGGAGCTTAAATTTAACTATATAAATCCGGTGCTAGATTTGATATAGCTTGTTTCCTTAGGTCTTCCATGCAATGTACATGTAGAAAAAAACATGTTCTTGTCTGCACGTGAGGCATGGCAACAGACTTAAAAAAGCCTAGTAAAATAAACTAATTTTCTCCTTTTAAACCACTAAGTGTAATGAACAAAAATAGTATGTGTGATGCTTCGTTCATTTTAAAATAGTTAAAAATAACAAAAATGTCATCTCAACAGGCCAAAAATGTTTCTTCAGTTTTTCACAGATATAAGAAATATACATTCTAACCGAACCATGATAGCTGCATTCTACAAATTCTAAAGTATATGCATGCCAAATTTGGTTTTGATAGGAGTATATTAAGAACGGAAATTCTTGTGCACAGTCTCTGAAGATAACCCGAAATGACATAAAAAGAAAAACGCTATCCAACGTTAAAGGGATGCTTCAACGAAACTTGAAATATACCCGTCGTGTTAAAAGATAGGCCGAATATGGTGCACAATATCCGTAAATGACAATCGCACGTTTGTATTTTGAGCCTGGTGGTTGTATTTTTCGTTATAAACGGCCCACTCTGGCAAGCGCTCGGAGAGCAGTCAGCAGAAAGCACGTGACATTCAATGTAATCGTGACGTAGTTCGTCTCGGGACGAGCAAAGCTGCGGCGAGGCTGACGTTGAGAGGATGGCCTAGTCGTTCCAGCCACCGAAGCGGCTGATTTTGTACGAATTTTGAATGACTGGTTAATCTTCTATAATATTGTAGAGGGACTATAGCGACTTCTGGTACACACAAAAGGGATTCTCGGGAAGAGGGGAGTTCCTCCTTCCCCTCTTCTCTCGTCGTGACCGGAGGCGAGACACTCACCGTCACTACCTGTCAAGGGTCCTAGACAGGCATTACAAACGAGGCATTAACGACATCCACCAGGTATTCTTTGCTAATCGTTTATTTCATTTTAAAATTCCTTTTCGTGTCTTTTTTTAACAAGATATTGGTGTGTCCGATGCAATACTGCTCTGCTGAACACATATAGACCAAAAAATAAGTGCCAAAATTTTGTTGTAGTATCCCTTTAACATGGATGTGTAGCTATACTCTTTCGCGGTGCGGAAAATGAAATTTTGTTATTTACATTTCCGTGAGAAATTGAAGCTACAGAAGACTGCAATGGAGAGGAGATGGCATTCCTACTTGTCAACGTAAGTGTGATGGTGGGCAACCTCACAACTCGAAGAACCACGCAGAGAAAAATGGCTCAAATTCGTGCTGTTCTGGGCTTTCTAAAGGTCCTCAAATGCGTATTTGACTAATTTCGCGATCAATATAAAGAGTCAAAAATAACAAAACACCATAAATCCCAAAATTCCATTTTTTGCAAAATATTGTTGTTACTTGACTTGCATCTCCCCTTATGTAGAACTTTCTTAAATAGAACTTGCTGGAAAAGGGGAACTGAAAAATATCTACTGTATTTCCCGGTGTATAAGACCCCCCACTTTTCGCAAGTTTCTAAGTAAAAACTAGTATATAAGACGCACCTGTGTATAAGACGCACCGCCGAAAATTGCGGAAAAAGTGTGTTCTATGTATAAGACGCATCGTTGTACAAGACGCGCTCCCCACTTTTCGCAAGTTTTTAAGTAAAAATTAGTATATAAGACGCACCACCGAAAATTTTAGAAAAAAAGTGTGTCCGATACATTAGAAAATACAGTACTTAGTGTCCCTTGTCTTCCAAGGTGGAAGACAAGGGACACCAAGTAGATGAAGACAAGGGACTTCATCTTGTAAGTGCAACTACTGATAAATAAAACACCTAATAAGTCAAATTCTGAATACAAAGTGGAAAAAATTTCCATAGCCCCTTGGAATTTTAAATAAACTATATTCTAACCACCCTATACTAAATCCAAAGAAGTTGCCACAGGCCTGCTCAAGCCAGAAATGGGCGTCTAAGAGCTAAGCTCTAAAATTACAGCGACTGAAATGCACAATCTGCAGGTTAGGCAATTCTGAACAGAGCAAACGGCCTTACCTGTCCGGCCCAGGTCTCTCGCACCTTCTTCCACCTTGTGTGTTTTTCCTGGGGGCAACAAACAGCAAAAGTTTACTCCTCTAATATTTGCATAGATGGTAAGGGTTCTCTCCTTACCCCTAGAGAAAAAAAGTAAAAAAATACATACTATACTGCATATACTTGTCGTATTCACAGCTTTTTCTACCCACATGCAGTTTTTACCACATTGACTATTATAAGAATGGAACTTGAATTAAACAAGTGTGACCATCCCCACCTTGAAATATTTTTGCGATGCAGCAACATTTCGCCGTAATCTAGATGCCATATTGCTTGCGTACTGTAGAATACCGCTCATCCGCCCATACCACACTAAGCGCCCATAACCAAATTTGTAAGATCTAAGAAAATATGCACAGTATATTGATATAGAAAACTGATGATCGGACAAGCGCCTCCCATCCCCCATTTTTTCGCGATTATCACTAAATGTTTAGTGGGCGCTTGCATGGTATTTTACGGTAGTTGGATATCTGTTTGCGTGTGTGTGTTTTAGAGTTTTGTTGTATTTGTTGTGCACCAGATGACACAGAAGGCTTTGAGCTTTTGTGGACATGTCAAAATAAAGATTAATATTATTATTACTATTATTAATTATATGCTCAATGTCAACCTTATATCACAATCGGAGGCCTAATGGTTCAAAAACAATCTGTTGACAGGGAGCCCAGGAAAATTTCTCTTCCCTTCTGGGGCTTTCCAATTCAAACCAAATACTACAGGCTATCCTCCTGAATTCCCCGGTTTTTCCAGGTTTTCCTAGACAACATGTTTAGCAAAATTCTTTATCCAATTTGGCGAAAAGAGAACTACTATGAAGTCATCAATAATAATAATGACAATAATGTTTCGCTCTCAATCGTGAGGTCCTGCATGCTCTAAAGGAAACAACAACTTTAATTTGTACTTGTGTGATTACTGACAGACATACTTCTGACAGGACACTGAAAAGTTGTGCTCAGGTCTTCTGAACACATAACTAAATGAAAACATTCTATGGAGTAACATTTACTCCAAATTCCCCGGCAGTTTCAGGATTTCTCAGATGGCAGACACCCTGCAAAAACTGCTGTATAATGAGAAGACTGCTGAAGGCACCCTCAGAAAGGGCTGCTATTTTCAGAGCATAGTTAATGCTGCCGGTCTCCATTCCCGAAGGAAAGCAAAAAATTAACTTCTCCCGGGTGGCTACCGTAAAATACCGGGCAAGCGCCCACTCAAAACTTATAGATAATCGCGAAAAAATGGGGGATGGGCGCCTTGTCAGGTCATCAATTTTACATATAAATGTACTGTGCATATTTTTTCATATCTTAGAAACTTAGATACGGGCGCTTAATGTGGAATGGGAGGATGCGCAATATTCTACGGTAGTGAATAATAATAATAATAATAATAACAAATAAATCACAGTTTAAGTGTGCTTTTTCAATTCAAACTATATGCTTAATTTAAAGCGTTTTGGTGTTCCCGTGAGCTTTGAATTATCTAGAGTCTATTGTACATCTAAAACAAGAGTTCTTTGCACATTTATGAAAATCCTAGTGTCTCAAGAGGCTATGTATTTATTCGCATAATGAACACACTTTTTTTCCCCGAAAAATTTACCCATATTTGGGGGGGGGGGGGGGGGCGTTCATTACACGGGGTAAAATTTTTGCATTTACACAATTCGTGCAAATGTCATATTAGGTGCCAATATGACACGGCAAGGCACTTTGGCACATTTCCAGAGATGGAGGTGCGGCGCACCCATGGCTGGTTGGGGGCGCGCCACAATAACCATGCTTTATAAATTGCAAACCTTTTTAGCGCGCTTTCGGGGTGCCTTTTGCCGAAGGAAAAGCGCCCTAGGAAGCTCACTCAGCACGAAAAGCAACACGACTGACTATTCTTAGGCGATATATATTGCCAGTATCTGGTGGGCACGCTCAGGTATAATACGCGACTATGCATATAAGAACTCATACCCCCGACCCCCGAAGCCCCCTCGCATGGATCAAGTTTCTTCACGGAAACAAGAACTCGTACGACGTCCAACCGCCGACCCCCGAAGCCCGCTCGCACGGATCAAGTTTCATTCACGGGGAGGCTACCAGACACTCTCAGCCTACAGCGTAGCCTGCACCTCGCTGTGCTGTTCTGTTGCGGATTAAATAAACGCATTTACCAGGAGTATGTGAAATTAGGCCCAACCACTTCCACGATTTCACTGTCCGAAAGCGGACCACGGGCCACGGCTTGTTTGTTGATATCAGTGCATCCGATAGGCGAAGAATGTCCGGGGCTCGGCAATTCCTTCCTCGACACAAGCTTCGTCAAGTGAGCGCAACACTCGGTTTCACGGTTGATCACTTCCGCAACTATGCACTTACGGCCATTACGTGAGCAGCGTGGCTTGACTTGGCCTGACCGCTTGGCGTTAAAAAGAAAACTGGCTTGGTGGCTTGCTAAATTGGACGCGATTCGAGACTCGTGGATCCCAAAATTGGAGGTGCGTTGATTATGGGAGGGAAAAAAAAGTCAAAATATTGATGCCCGTTGTGGGGGTGCGTTTATTATGCGAGCAAATACGGTACTACCATATTTTATGAAAAATCCCAGATCCTAGCCATATTGAAAGAAAAGGCATTATAGGGCTGACTTGCACAAGAAAAGTGACTCATTCCACCTGACCAACACGCAGGTCAAGGTCATATAAGCGATATAGCCCCATAGAAACTGTTACTTATATGACCTTGACATCAGGGTGTCACTTGACACTGTAATGTCACACGACAACCTGACCTCACGTGACACCACATGACACCCGAACTTGATGCCAACTCCCCATGACATCATGACATCACATGACACGAGTAATGGGACGTCACAGGTGCACAGCACGTGCCCAGCTCGTTCACGACACATTCTGTGTGTCTCCGAATTTATCAGGTACGGTCGAGACGTGCCCAAAATTTACCGTAAATTGTTAAAAATTTCTGGGCAAAGTGGGTTTTCCCCGACTTCCCCGGTGAGAAATGACTGCGGCGTGGAGCACCAGACCTGACTGTGTGGCTCCTGCGAGAAGCCCAGGTTGCAGAAGACCTCCTGCACGGTCATGGCGGCCACCACGGCCACCACATAGGGCAGCAGGCCGTGCTGCTGGGACAGGGCCAGCATCTTGGCGTAGCGGGGGCTCACGGGGAAGCAGGACATGGCTCGCCCCAGGGGGGTCACCTTCGAGCTCCACTCCCCTGCATGGGACACAAGGGAAGGTGCACTCCAGCAGAATTCTGTCTAGCAGACATCAGGTTTTGAGGCTTTACGTGCCAAGCCAACAAGAGGCATCTGGCACTCCCCAGTGGAGGGCCAAAGATTCATTCCGACCACCTGGGGATCCTTCGATGTGCAACCAAAAATTCAGTTAGAAGGCGTCTTCTCCACAATAAGCCTGCTACGTCAGATTGTGGGCACCTTAGCAGGGATTCGAACCCACCAACCGGGTACCCGTAAGATGGTGCTTTTCCTCGGAGCCACCGAGGCAGCTGCCTAACAGATGTAGCGTGTCATTTGTCTCTCACAATTTGGGCACCAATTAAAGAATACACCATTTGATAATTAAGGCATCTACTTCCAAATAAGGCATGTGAAGAGTCAGCTGGTGTAATCTACGGTAGAGGCCCAACCAACAACGAGCCCCAGAGAATGTTATTTTGCAGAAATGCAATCTGAGCTGAACTCCACGTGCCCAAAATGTCACGCTTGATATCAGAGGGCGCAGATGTTTTTGTGGAAAGACGTTGCATCTGCCCAGTTGTTTGCTACACCCTTTCCCTGTATTACTGCAATAGGTTTTGTACAATCTCAAGTTCAAGCTTCCAAACACGGACACACTCAAACGAAGTGCTCTGGCTAAGAACAATGCTAGTCAAGGAACAAAGGGACTTACATTTCGCCAGGTCCTTGAAGCGGGCAGGCTTTGGAAGCTCCTCAAGGGCTCCCATTAGGATAAGCTTTTTTTCTGCAGCCTAAAAGTAATTGAAGATTATTTTGCCGCATTATTTATGTATAATAGGCAATGCCAGAAAGAGAATAAGGCAAAAGTATAATACTATCATAGGAAGAAACACAGTCATGATAATAAAAACAAAGCATGGTAGAGCCTCCTTAAAACTTCTAGGATGATTAATTTTCCAGTGGTTGGATTCATTAATGCAAGTCCTGTTGACCTCCCATAGGGACATGTGTTGCTTCTCCGCAGTGCACCCGTGACCGGTAAGAAGCACACTCAACGGGGCGAACCCACTGAAATGAACACATAGAAAAATATAAATTGTTCATCTTAAAGGAAATATCCAATAGCATATAATTTGAAACTGCAGTAATCTCTCGTTATAACGAGGTCAATGGGAAGGCAAAAAGATCCTATATAAGCGGTAATTAGATAAATGCGACAGAGCCAAAAAAGCAGTACCAGCAGCCGTGAAGGTGGATGGGAATACTGCAGAACACTCTGACCGTACATTTAATCAAACAAACCTTGGTCCTGAACATCTCGTGGCAGCTTTACCGAATAAAAAAATAATTAAGTGGAGTTTTCTGATAATTTCATCCGGGCATCAGTTCTCCCCCAACTGCTCCAGGCATCGCAAGAACACTGTCACTGCCGCAGCACTGCACTTCGTTTCGAAGCAGGCGTAGGATGTTTCGTGTCTCTGCAGTCGTCAGCATTTCCTGAGGTGCCTCTCCGACATCGCTTTGTGTTTGTCCTGGCCGCACGAGAGGTCTATGATCGCAGCATCCGTAGCAGATGCAACAACGAGATTGTCCCCATCTACAAGCACGAGCAAATCAAAGTTATCCTTGGTGGTTTTGCCAACACCTCTTCACACACTCCTGTAGAGATTGTTGCAGCTATGGAAATCGTGCGCCGGCTCGTCGAGTGTGCTCGAGAGAAAATTCGACGTGCGCGAAGCAGTTGGCTATCTTTCATCTTTGGGTCACAGGCGCACTTTCTCGTGCATTAGAAACTACTCGAACCCGTCCAATATGGCTTGCTTGTTTTGCGAAATGGTGGACAGTGTCGAACAGCTGATGCCGGAATGTCGAATTTTTTTGGCGATTTCGAACTTGGGACGGTCACTTTTCTCAACCTCGCAGATCTAAGCAACTTTAGGTAAACACTCCCAATCTCCCACACGATGCATGTGTGCGTGTAGTACGCCGCAGGCGCGCATGCCTACACGAATGTGTTGACGGTTTCTGAAGGTGTGGTCTCCGGGCTCCATCGCTCCCTTGACCCGATTCTGACAGGAGTCGAGCAGCTTTGGCCGCAAGTGCCGTGAGTAGTGTCAGATCGTCGACACTGCTCCCACTGCTCCCTGCCCGCGTCCCCACATCAGCGCATCGGCATCGGAAGCGGCGCTCTGCCAGCTCTGCGCGCTCAGCCCTCCGTCACCCGTTTACTCCGTTTTCCCAGTTTGCCGTTTGCCTCGGTGGAGAGGGGGAGGGAACTCAAGGGTCTCCGTGCGCCTGCATGTAGGCTTGCGAGCTTTCGGCACCGCGGCCTTCGTAATAAGCGTGGTCAGGCCAATACACTTCGAATAATCCCGTTAAAAATGCGTGCATTTCGGTCGAGACCATGTAGAACTTCAATAAAAGCAATAATTAAAAAAAAAGTGACTTAACTATGAGGGATTACTATACTATTAGAAAATTTGCACAATATTACAAATCTTTAAAATATACAATGGTTGTAAATTACTGCAAAAGGTACCTATTTCCAAACACTGCCTGTCTTAACAGGTTATAGTAGTTAAATCTACAGCTAAAAATCAAGTGCTATTAAATGAATCTATCATGCAAGCAGTACTAGGGTAGCAAAACAAGCTGACCAAAAGAGATTTCAAAGCCATTTATGTGGCAGCATATGGACACAACAATGCGAGGCAAGTGAGAGGCATTCATCAGCTTGGGGCATCCACAGGTATTGCCAGAGCAAAGCAAACAAAAGAGGAAGTAAACCAAAATTTAAGAAACTAGTTTAGAATACGGAAATTCTTGTTTCAAAGCACTCTCAAAAATAACAAACTGGCATAGTACCAGGCGTCTGCGAGGAAATTAAACCCTGTTTTTTGCACCGCAAAAATAAACTATCCATTGCAGAGAGCTCAAACTCTGCCAGAAAGTAGCCCCAATCGTTTGAGCAAGATGCCAAAATTTCGGCACCAACCGTTATCTTATTTAAAAGTTTTCCGAAAATTTCACTGGAAAAAGGGCGGCGGAGCTCTCGAACAGATGGAGCTCTGTAGCAGCAGAAACCGAAAACGGGCAAAAATAGGCCCCATTTTCCCATTAAAAATTTCAGAAAATCACTTATAACTTTTGAATAAGATAACGGTTGGTGCTGCAACTTTGGCACCTTGCTCGAACGGTTGGGGCTACATTCGGACGAAGTATAAGCTCTCCGCAATGTCTCACTTATTTTTGCGATGCGAAAAACAGGGTTTGGTTTTTTTGCAGACGCCCTATACATTGGAGCATTGGAAGTGCGACAACAAGGAAATTCAGCAACCAACCTTGAGTGCTTCTTTGTCTGGTGGGGATGGGTAGGGGAAGTTGACCACTTTGTCAATGTTCATGGCCTGAGCAAGAGAAGAAAACAATTCGCCTTCTTATGTATCCAGAAAATGGCCACCACTATGCGTGCCACAACTGTGACGACGATGCTGCTGCCAAGAA
The DNA here is from genome assembly GCF_016920785.2 of Ixodes scapularis. NCBI lineage: Eukaryota > Metazoa > Arthropoda > Arachnida > Ixodida > Ixodidae > Ixodes > Ixodes scapularis. The sequence continues at coordinate 103,994,644 of NW_024609846.1, forward strand.
GCATGTTCAACTCGGCTGACTCGGCCTAAATGTAGACCCTATCAAAAAACAGACCTCATTTAAATGCACCACAATAAAGAAAACAGCATCTCTTTGTAGAAAATATGGTAAAGGTGAAGGCGAGCTGGTGAATATTAACCACGCTGAATTTACCTGAGACAGGGATAGAGAAGAAACATGAAAACAAAGAAGAGACAGAAAATAGACAGGACGAAATGTCAAAAGACGTCGTCCTGTCTATTTCCTGACTCTTCCATGTTTTTATGTTTCTTCTCTATCCCAGTCTCAGGTTAATTAAACATTATTAATCTCTAACTTTCTGATGCTCTAACTCCCTCCTGGCTAAGCCAATGTGATGCAATGCTCCCAACTTTACATGCACTGCAGTTGTCCACAACTGAGGATTAAGACCAAAGTGTAAGAGCGTACTGACCTTCATCTGCAAGACCAGATCGTCCACGGGCCGTCTCGTGATTTCTGGAGCAGTGAATTTCTGGAACTCGTCATTAAAAATGGCAGAAGAGTAGAGCCTGCACGGAATGGAAGTTAATTTCAGCAAATCTTTCTCAGTATGATGTATTATCTCAGGGATGTCCAACATGAGGAGGGCATATCAGTTGCCAATTTCCAACTTAATTCTAAAGAAAAACTTTTCAAGTCATGCAACCTACAAACAAAAGATGCAGTTTTGACTTCCTTTCATTGAAAAGATAACATTTTGATCAAGTGTACGTTGGGAAAAAAATGGACTTGCTAAAGCTCTATGTTTTAGAAAGTGTAGAATGAGAATGTTCGAAATTCAGAACACAATCATTCTAAATTTTTACCCAACGAAAAAGCTGTCTTTTCTCACCTACATTTAAATAAATAAAATTAGAGGTAATCGGTCGACTCGTTCAAAAACTATGCGAATCTAAAATATAAAAAAAAATATGCCCGGCTGATATGTTTTATTGCAAGTGACTGCCCAAAATAAGAACACAAATTATGTGCGAAAGTCCAGGCAGATGTAAGGCCTGTAGGCATTATTAGGTTTAAGTGAATCCTATCCTTTTATTCTTACACTTTGTCTTTCTTCCTTTTTCCGTGCCACACCTGTGAGCAGAAGACTTGGCGTCGTGGCTTCACAAGCGCTCCGCTGCCTCGCTCCTTACAACTTTCCTACCCCTTCAAATGGTGAAGAGGTGGGGGATGATGGTGACCACGGAAGGTGGTAGAGTCACAGCTGGTCGGCGTGGGCCGTTCCACGCTGTATGCCGGAGTCAGGATCAGCCAACAAAAAGTCGTTGGTGCCGAGTTATTCAATTATTCAAAGCGGGCCTGGCCGACAAGGTGCTAGCTTTGCTGAAATTCACTGGCTAGCGTCACTCAGTGTGTGGAGGTTCCTCAAAACCAGGTCGCCGACCTTCATGGAAACTGGCTGTCGATGCTCATTGACGTGGCATTTCTGCGCTCTTTTTTCCTTCCCTCGATGAGAGACGGGAAACTGGTGTGCGTCCTGAATAGTTCTGGAAAGTTCAGCTGCGAATGCACGGGCAATGGCCACTGGGAGCTCCGAGTCACTCGGCGCACGTGGTGCTTCCCACGGTGTGCAAAGTTCTCTTCCATGGCAAAGAAACGCCGGCATGTAGCCCGTGACGACACTCTCCGACGTCCTCATGGCAAAGGCGATTTCGGGGATATGTCGATCCCATTTTCGGTGGCTGTCACAGTACACCCGGAGGCACTCTTTGACAGTGGCGTTGTGGCGCTCGACAGCTTGGCCCACTGGGCGATATGGCACAGTGTGACGGTCCTGGATGCCCTAACGCTTCAAGATACTTTTCCAAAGTGTGCTCACAAATGCCTCGCCGTTGTCGCTTAAGACAGAAAAACGGAAGGCCGTGGCGACAAAAGACTACAACAATACGGTCGATAATGTTCCGGCTGGTAGCCTCCCACAGTGGATAAAGTTCAATGTACTTCCTAAATTTGTAAAGTACCACCAGCAAGTACTTGTGTCAGCATAACGTAGAGGGTAGAGGACCAATAATGTCGACGCTCACATCTTCCATTGGTTTTGTTGCTTGTTGGCTGTCCATAAATCCTTGTGGTTTCTGGCAATGTGGCTTCGTCCGCTGACATACGTGGCAGCTCCGCACGTGCCGGGAAATGTCAGCACTCATTCCAATCCAGACGAAGCGACTGGAAATATGTTTGAGTGTTTTGAAGAACCCTGCACCAGCGCTCAGGAGATGATCATGCTACATTTCGAGGACAAATGGTCTCAGGTGTCTTGGAAACCATGGTACTCGCTTTTTCCCTATGACTTGTATCAACAACCCACTGTGCTCTATTTCTGTTGTCTCTGCAAGGTCTTGCAGAAGTCGTGCTTCCCTACCCTCCATCAAGGAGGCAGCCCCAAGAATCTGAGCTTTCAACAGTCCAAGCTGTTGGTCGCGGGCCTGTCCTGCAATTAGACTATGGACATCGCATAGTGGTGTCATGTCCATTCCCGCCACTGCAGCTATTGTCTCAAAGCTAATTCGTTCGAAGAACGATTCTGCGAGGCCATTGTCTGGAGCCTCCACTTGCTGCAGGGGAGCGCGGCTGAGTGCCTCAGCAGTAATGTTTGCACGGCCTCGTCGACCCACCGCTTGACCCTGGGTGATGCTTGATCGGTGGTAAACATCCATGAGAAAGAAGAATGGTCGCAAAATATTTCGAGCCTGGTGTACTCAAGATACAGTCGAAATTTGTCCACTGCCCAAACCACGTCTAGATAATCCCATTCTTGAACTGTGTAGTTTTTCGCTGGGCCGGTAAGGACTCAGCTAACAAAAGATATTGGCTGCAACTTTCCAGCATGCTCCTGTAGGAGAACAGCTCCAATCCCTGTGCTGCAAGCATCAGTTTCCACAACAAACTGGCGATTCAGGTCTGGAAGTCTCACCATCACTGCTTCGCAGGCCAGCATTCTCTAGTGTGTCGAATGAAGTTTGTTGTTCATCATTCCAGAGCCAGGGTTGGTACTTGTTCAAAAGATCAGTCAGGGGCTGAGTAATGACTGATAATCGAGATATGAAGTTCCTGTAGTACCTGGCTAGGCCTAAGAACGCCTGCAACTGCTTCATGTTCTGCGGTTGGGGATACTGTAAATAGCAGACGATTTATCAGGGTACGGCTTACATTTTCCTGGAGAAATAAGATGGCCGAGAAACTTCAGTGTTTGACGCCAAATCTGCGCCTTGTCTGGGTTGATGATAAGTCGAGCAGCCGCAAGTCGACACAGCATTTCCCACACATGCTGCACATTGTCGTCAAGGGTGGTTAAATATACTAGAACATTGTCAAGGAATGCCATGCAGAACTTGTGTCTGGCTTCAGCTAAAACTTTGTCCACGAGTTTTTGGAAGGAAGTAGGCCCGCCAGCAACTCCAAAAGGCATCCTTTTGAATTCAAACGTCCCTGGGTGACATATGAAGGCAGTTTTAGGCACATCTTTGTGGCAGACAACTATCTGGAAGGATCTCTGGGAGAGATAAAAACTTATCAACCACTGGACCTGACCCCAGTCCGCCAATAACCTATCGGTTAGGGGCATCGGGTACATGGGAACTTAAGTGCACGCGTTGAGAGGCCGGTAATCAATTGCTAGGCGCTAGCCTCCAGTTTTCTTTCCACTAGCACTGGAGCACTAGCCCAAGGGCTGTTGCTTCGACGAATGAGGGCTAGATCGAGTGGCTTCGCTATACATTCGTCCATGATCTCTCCTTTCCGCGAATTTAGCTGCCGAAGCTTGCAGCGTATCAGAGGACTGTGCCCCGTGTTTATCTGGTGCGGCACAAGAGATGGTCCTGCCAGGGTTCTTGGTGAAAGAGTGCTGTAATTCTTTTTTAAGCTTCTTCAGTTGTGGCTCTGAGTCAATATCAAACAAAGTCGCCGAGTCATCGGAGACATACTTGTCTGAAAGAATGAAGCCGGTTTCTGAACCTGCAGCTTCAGGAACTAACTCTTCACCAAAAAGGCCTTGAAGGAAGTATATGTCTTCATCAACTGTCTTGCTTACAATGGTCCTCTGTTCCTTTATAAATGGGACGACTCGCTGTGGCTCAACGCCTACCGTCCATCCACCGAGGGCAATATGCACGGAGATCCCACTGACTGTGAGGAAGCAAGAACTGGTGACGACGAATTTCACCAGCCAAGTGAATTATGCAGCGTGCTCTAACAAGACACTGAGCCCATCCTGCAGCTAGACGAAGTGCTCGTCTTGTTTCTTCTTCACTCCAAACGCTACTGCAGCTTCCATCGCTCGGGCTCCAAGAAGGTTCACGCTTGACCAGGCATGCATGAGAGCTGTAAACATTAATTTACTGATCCGGATATCCAAAAGCGACTCCCTTCCCCCGGCAGTTGCTGTAGCTTGCAGCGAGCTGTCATAGATGCCCGCCGGTGCAGCATCTACTGGTGCTCGCTTCCCAAACACTGGGACTGGATGTGACCGAATTGGTGGCACGTGTAGCATACCACTGGAGCCCGTTGTCGTCCCATTGGACATCATCTTTTGGCGTGCCCCATGCCCCCGCAACGCTGACAGTGAGCTCCTTGAGACTGCCGAGGAGTTACAGGCACCTGGAACCACAGAGGTGGCCACTGGACTTGCAGCTGGCCCCGGAAGAATGAGAGTTGGATGACAGCCGGATGAAGGGGCCAGTACGAAGCTAAGGACGTTGTAGGCAGAATGGGCGACATGAAAGCAGAAGTGCTTGGTTGTGCAAAACTCAGTGCTTACTCCAAGGTGCGCATGTCATAGTGCTTACTCCAAGGTGTGCATGTCAACGAGAAAAGTCTACTTCACACTAGCCCTTAGTTACCGTATTTACTCGCAGAATGAACGCATTTTTTTTTCCGAAAAATCGATGCAAAGTTGAGGGGGGCGTTCATTACGCGAAGTAAAATTTTTGGGTCCCTATTTACTCAGACCTGTTGTCCTGAAAAATCTAAATAATTTCTTATCTCTTTGCGAGCGGGCGCCCAATCCCGTAACCAAACTAAACTCTGCAGAAAGAAATTCCTTTTTTTTTTTTATTCTTTAATTATTTTTTTTTTTTGCCGCTTTTCGCAAGCTGTTTTGTTTGCTTAGGGGGATCGGTGGCCGAGTGGTCTAGCGCACACCAGCTCGGAGCACGTGGAGCGAAAGCTCGCGCTGCAGAACCCAGGGATCCTGGGTTCGAGCCCCACCCCTGCCCGTTTCGATCTGGATGAGCATCGTACCGGCGTGCGGTCGTGTATCACTACTGCGTGATGCACGTTAAAGACCCCAGGCTAGGGGCTGTACCGCACTGGCTAAATTTCTCATCTACAGCTGGGAGACTCGTCGCCCCTGTGAGGCAGACCAAGTTCTAGGCTGTATAAACACACACACAACCCAATTAATTAATTAATTAATTTGTTTGCTTAGGCGTTGCTTAGGCGAGGGCTCTCCAATTATCTTTCTTATCTCCTTGCGCGCGCGCGACGCACGGACCCCCCTTAACCAAACTGCGCTGTGCAAAAAAAAAAAAAAAAAAAGCAAAAAAAAAAAAAACAGTTTTTCTTTTTCTTTTGTTTGTTTCTCAGTTCCGTTTTTTTTTTTTTTTTGCCGTTTTTGGCAAGCTGTTTTGTTTGCTTAGAGGGCTTCTCCGCTCCTCTTTCTTACCTCCTTGCGCGCGGCGCCCGACCCCCCAGTAACCAAACTGCGCTGTAAAAAAAAAAAAAAAAAAAAAAAAAGAAATTCTTTTTTTTTTGTTTTTTCTTACGTTTTTTTTTTTTTTTTGCCGCCTTTCGCAAGCTGTCTCGTTCGCTTAGAGCGCTTCTCTTTTTTACCTCCTTGCGCGCGGCGGCGCGCGAGCCCAAAGTCCAGACTGCGCTGTACAAAAAAAGAAGCTACTCTCCATGTTTTTTTTTTCTTGCTTTCGTTGGATCTTTGCGAATTTTTTTAACGCCTAGGCGTTTTTTCCCCCGTGCTGCCCATGCACTCGCGACCTCGCTGCACCAGGATAGAAAAGTGCGTTCATTTCGCACGCGTGGAGGGAGGCGGTCAAAATTTTGACGTCCGAATTGAGGGTGCGTTTATTACGCGAGTGAAAAAGAAGTCGAAATTTTGATAGCCGACTTGGGGGGTGCGTTCATTACGCGAGTGCGTTCATTGTGCGAGTAAATACGGTATATCCATTTATTAAATAACTATCATAATTGACCAATACATTTGCCTTTCCCTCTGTGAAGACGTTTGTCTCAGGTAGAGGTAAGCCAGGTTGCAACTCTGGATAACAAGTTTCGAGTTAAGTTGCTGTAGGGGCCTCAAAGGCAATGTCACGGGTGAAATCTTGCGATTGGTGCGCGTGACATGTCACATGCGAGATGGATGGTTGATTGTAGGAGGATCCCTTGCAGGCTTGCGCGCGCTCCATCCGGTAGGTTTTATCAGATCGAAGGCTAGGCTGTGATGTATTCTAGTACACCATAGCTAGATGAAGGCTAGCTACGGTCACGTGACGTGATCACGTTCGCATGAGAAGTGAGGAGAGTAAGGAGAAAAATGAGAAAGAGGCGAGGCGTCAAGGGAGCATGGCTTGTGGAGGCTACGCAGCCGACGTCATGCCCTCTCCTACCCTTCTATCCTCCTTGGCTGTGATCGTCGACGTGGACGGCGTGGTGAAAGCTCATCGTTCCACGTGAAAGCGCTATCCTTGACTGTGAATTTTCGTTATGTGTCGCTATGATAACCCAGCACATACTAGAAGGGAAGATCCACCTACTCGTGTGGCGATGTCGTGGCGGCACTCTCAAGACAGCAGAAACGCCCGTGCCGTCGTGTTTGTTTACTTCGACTACAGTGGTGCTTTCTAAGCATTTGTGTTTTCGAACATCGCCCGGATTTCTTATTTGGAGCATTTCATGCCTGTGCTCAAGCTGAAGGTATTACTGCCGCGTACAGTATAAAGGATGCGAATTTTCACGCGTTTTCATCACCGGAGAAAAGTGATTAGGGTTAGCAATCCTGAACGCTCGCAACGTCCGTCCGCAACCCGCGACGCCGTTAAAAGGCTGCGCCAGGCAAAAGTCGCTCATTTCTTTCAAAATGTGTGACACACTTGAGAGGGAAGTGTACTAGTCTGGTGAAATAAACACTTTACTCAAACTAAGCTTTATTTTTCATCTAACATAAAATAAATTGTTTTACAAAGGTAAGTTGTCTCATGGCATGTATTTTGGCCTGAAAAATTGATGTTTTGGTTATAGCGCGGTACCGCTTATAGTGCGGACTTTCGCGACTCCCGCGAGATACGTTATATGCGGTCTACACTGTATTTGTATTTATATTATGTAAACATAGATTTTGTACATTGATATGCTTTGAAGATTAACAAGGTAATTGATATTCGTTAAATAAGCTTCTTCTTTGATTGAATGCCTTTGTATTTTATTTTGTTCCCTGTGACTGCTGCTGAATGTAACTGGGGCCGAGAGCTTGTCAAGCCGTCTATCGCGGCTTTTATTCTCGGCCCCATCATTACCTGTAATGGGAAATGAAAATAAAGCTTATTATTATTATTACTATTACACTTCCCCTTCCTTTCTTTTTTCGTGCCACACCCACGAGCGGAAGACTCGGCATTGTGGCGCCACAAACACTCCGCTGCCTCGCTCCTTACAGCATATATAATTATTATGCCAAATTTCAAGTAAATATGCCAAGTGCAGAGTGTTTGGATAAGCCAAGAAGTCTGTAACCCTTCCCTCCCCGCACACCAGGCAAAACAGTGAACAAGTAATCGAGAGCCATCTTGCCTGTAACAGTGGCCGGGACATGTCCTGCCGGCTCGTCCGGCCCTTTGGTCAGCTGAGGCCTTGGAGACCCACGAGATCATAAAAGCCGAAATTCCGGTCACTTTGTCGTAGACACGCATTTTGACCTGAAGGAAGAGGCGTTTCTTTAACACTAAATGTGTCATGGGACTGGGTCTTCTGAGAAAAGCGACAAGTTACTCTCAACTGACATACAGACACACACAGCCTGCGTCCAGCTCATTTGCAACACATCCTGTGCATCTCCGAGTTCACCATATATAATCGGGACATGCTGAAATGTTTTACGATGACTACACCCGGTCAAATGTGGAGTTCAATGTACATACCTTCCCGGTGTCCACCACATATTTGACGTTGGGAATGGTAAGGGAGGTTTCACCGACGTTTGTGGCAACCACGCAAAGCCTCATGCCTGGGGGCGGGTTTTGAAAGACCTGCACGGTCAAAGGAAATAGGAGTCGGTCAATGACATAGCTTACCACAAACTTTCAAACTTTCTTGACTGTTTTCGGAAAGCAACAACGTAGGATGCACTGAAAGTGAACAACATTAAGAAAAGGCCAACAGATACATAAACAAATGCCAAATGGGAAGGATCAGGGCCTCCTTCTGTGACAATTTCTCTATGTGCAAGTTCATACCCTTACCGAGACATATTTTTGAGGTTTCAAGGTTTACTGCATAAACTATTGTATTTACATACATGCAATCTGTTTCCATGGTACCCCTGCACCAGAAAAATGGTTGTAGGACAATCTAGTTAAAGTCAGGCACTGGACGCATCCTGTATAAACCTGGCAAAAAACTTTACTAACAAAGTCCGAAAATGTAATTCCAACCAAAACACGAAAGGAAACCCGACATTTCGAAACCCACTCGGTTTCTTCTTCAAGGGTGACTGAAAACACGCAGAACAGGAGCAGCTCATAACCTCTTCGTCTTCAAAAAAGAAAAAGAAGTTGAAAAGAGGAGAAATTGGGAATTTACTAAATTGTAAAATAATTTTTTAGTTACGGAGACGGTCATCTCTTCAGCTTTCTCGTCAGGTTACGGTGGCCATGTTCGGACACAGAGGGCAATGCGCCCAGGGACCTGTTTAGGTTTCTTAGCGTATGCTGGATTTGCTGCGATTTCAAGAAAAGTCATCTTCGGAAATGAGGCTCTGTGTCAACCACGTGCGTGATCGCAAAGTCAAACAATGGTGTAGGGTATCACAATGTTCGGCGATGGCGCTGCGCTCACTGTCAAATTTCCGCACGTCGTTCTCGTGTTGGCGGATTCGCTCGGGAAAGTTCTTCGTCTTGCCGATGTAGGTTGCGGGGCCCTCTGCGTATGAAATGGTGTAAACCATGCCCTGTGCTCTTTCTTTTGGTAGACAATCTTTCGGTCTACCGTAGTTATAAACCTTCCCAGTGTGGACGCGGGCTTGTGGGGCACCAGAATACCTTCCTTTCCCAGTACTTGTGCTAGCGCTTCGCTGGTTTTTCACGTAGGGAACGCTGATACGCGCGACTCGATGGGGCTGTCTTCCTTCTACTGGCATCTGGTTTTGTCTGGCGAGACTTTGGCGTTGAGCGATGCGATCTATGAAGCTACTAGAGTAGCCATTTTTTTTTAGGTCTTCAATTATGGTCTTCTTCTCCTACTTTTTATCGGTTTCTGACGAGCAAATAGTCGTTGCCCTACGCAGGAGGGTCGAAACCACTGACGCCTGATGACTCGTTGGATGGTTGGAGTCAAAATCGAGGTAGCATCCTGTGTGTGTTGGTGTTCAATACATTGTAAACTTCAGATCTTGACTCGCCGGTTCACCAGCAAATCAAGGAACGGCAAGGTGCCATCCGTCTCACACTCAACGGTAAACTGAATGGTCGGCTCAATAGAGTTGAGGTGTGCCAAAAAATTTTTCCCGTCCAATTTCATGAAAATGCAGAATCTTAGAATGATGGCAAATCCAGCATACACCCCGAAACCTAAACAGGTCCCTGGGTGCATTGCCCTCTGTGTACACACATGGCCACCGTGACCTGACGAGAAAGCTTAAGCTCTATGTAAATAAAAGAGACGACCGTCTCCATAACTAAAAATTATTTTACAATTTTGTAAATTCCTAATTTCTCCTTTTTTTCAATTTCTTTTTTTGAAGACGAAGAGGTTAGGAGCGGCTGCTGTTCTGCGTGCTTTCAGTCACCCTTGAAGAAGAAGCCGAGCTGGTTTCGAAACGTCGGGTTTCCTTTCGTGTTCTGGTTGGAGCTACATTTTCGGACATTAATTCTCACCCAATCACGCAGGTTTCTGCCGAATATGTTTACTTTTAACTTTACTATTGCCAAATTCACCCAAAACATTTCCATGGAGCTTTGCCCTGTGGGAACCTCTGGCTCCCTTTCCCTGATCCGGCCTTCGGGCCGCGGGCGCGACTTCCGACCGGAGCGTGCCTTATCGTGGCAAGGAGAGGCAGCCATCTTGGTTGTCTACTCTCGCCACTCCTCTGTCGGCGTCCCCCCCGTTAGGGGGTACGTAGGGAACTTCCCTCTGGCTGGCTCGCCCACCTCCCGGGGACGAGGCTGGAGCTGCCAGCGAGGGAAAGAGAAAGGGAGTGTGTCCTCTGGCCGCTCGGAGAAGGGACTGTTCTGCGGGACTTGAAACTGTTCGGACGTCCGGCCACACACTCTGCTGCCCCACCTCCGTCCAGGCTCTCGGGAAAGTGCAGCAAGGTAAGGACACCCTCGCCCTTGCCGTTACTAGTCTCTTTATCTTTGTAATTAACCGGAGCCAATAAACCCCGGGGGTCCCTCTACTCTGCATGTCCGTGTACTCCCTTCGTGAGTCCCGGCTAGCGGGTGCAGCCAGCAGTCGAACCCGTCGTAGCGGTGACTCTGATCCGCTGCGGGGTAGTGGTTTCGCAGTCGGCCTCCTATCCGAACGCCTCGTGCCCCTTTGAGACCTCCACAGCCCTTGGCATACATATACTATATCGTCTGAATATTGAGTCGCCCTACAGCGCATTGGAGCTCCATCTAGGATCTTCGCGGGACATCTTGCAAATAAGAAAAGACAGAGAGCGACCTGCCTTGGCCTGCTTGTGGGAAGGCAGCAGGGAAAACAGGGGCAGCACCATCAGGGGCTGGAAGGTCCGGGTGGGTGGTGGCTCTTCGTCTTCGTTATCGGATGATAGTACACCGTCTTCCCTCTCCTCGTCCTTCACAATGTCCTCTAGCTGGCCTTCATCCAGAGGCACCACAGAGTAGCTGTTAGAGCAAGGAATATAGGGCTTACTCAAAGAGTTTGACAACACACTGTGAGAAACACACATTAAGGAGTGTCCTCAGAGGCAAGCAGGTCTTTGGCACTTCCTGTGTACGATTTTTCAGCCACTTCTGGTAATTTTAAACCGTCTGTTCTTACAGTCAGTGACAGGCCAAGAAAGTGGCAGAAGCTTTGCGTCCAGTACGCGCTCATTGCCTTCCATTGGGGTTTGGCTGCATCAGTGACGAAGCATTATGTCAGCAGAAAGCTTGCACCCGAGGCGAAGCATCGACTGACTCTTTAGCTTTCACCGACTATAAACCATTCCAGTAGGAAAAGCGGAGAGAGAAAAACACCCTCTCCCCTCTCACCTAACATCCGGCTGGTGTGCAAACTCGGTATAACATCGCGTCACTTTAGAAATTTCAAGCACAAATGCGTGAATCTGGATATGGGAGATATTGTGTAATGTTACGCCCAATAAAAATACTTACCGGGTCCAATTGCATTGTTACCTGCCATGCAAATAAAAAAAGAAATGTGAAAAATGTCAGAATGGTTGATCTGTCCTCCCCGGCAAAAAGCAAATCTGGTCGCAGCAGCTCTTTCACTATATAAAGTTTGTACTGGTGCAGGCCTTTAGCAACAATCAGTGGGGAGTCTGGAATGAATAAATAAAAACATGCTCTCCTGACGCAATAGACACAGTGGTTGAGGGTAGCACTGCCAGCTGACGCCACTGCTATTGAAGTAACGGAACAAAGATACGCTATCTGATCATTTACTGAAATAAAACAACAGAGCGCTACAGGCCAAAAAAAACACTGAGAGTAGGTCATTTTTTGCGGCTTTGATTTTGGTGCAGACTTGGTTTTTGAGCTTCTACTAGCAATTTTAGGATGGCTAGTTTTGCTGCTTTGGATTGTTTTTTGTCAACAGGGATGAAATTCCTGGTCATTGCTTGGTGGGCTTTTTCTCCATATGTATCGGATGCTAGAACCACGAATCCTCCTTGCTTGTCCGAGACGCACAGTTTTAATCGTTGGCTCCGCACCTCTTGTATGATAGGTCCAAAGCTCACTTTCACCTGGGCCTGGCGGTTTAGGCAAGCAACGACTTGGATTCCCTCATCAATGATTTGTGGTCCTCGGTCTTGTGGGACTTTTGCGGCTATTTGGCGTATGAGGGTTAACTTGTCTAACGCCTCAAGCTTAGGTGATATGACATATTTGGGTCCTTTTTCAAGCACCTGTTTCAAGCTCAACAACCAAGTCTTTGCACCAAAATCAAAAACGCTACAGGCCAATTCTGGAGTAGTCAATAATATTGTAGAAACGCGAACAACTTCACAACGGCAGCCGCAAGCGAGAGTTTGGTGTTTGGTACAGCCTGCCAGTATAGCCCAAAGATGGAGAACGGCTATCTCCCAATTTTTTGTCTGCCAGCGGAATAGGGTGCGTGCCCTCTTCCTTGTTTTACCCCGCTGAACTTGCTGAAGTTCCTGGATCTGTGGAGAGGGCACTGCGGTCAAACAAAATGGTGCCACCCCGAGAGCACTTACTGGAATGGTCTATAGTGTTAAAAAAGTTTGGGAAATTTGTGGTTACTACCCTTGGAAATAAACAATAAAGAAGACCACTGAATTTCATCCACATGATGGACGCTAGATATTTGTTTTAAAACGTGAGGGAAGTGCCTGAAAGATGATGCTTTCTTCCGGAGCAAAAGCCGGAGACCCTTTACACTTTTAGGAGGCCATAGAGCCTATTGCGAGTTGATCTGTCCTCAGCAACTCTCACAGCAGTCGATGTAGCTATGGAGATGACGTTTTTCATGGCCTGTCACACTAGTCATGTGATAGACCTTCACGAATAATGTAGCTAATCTTTTCTAGGGATATTGGTAGAGTGCAAGTTAAGTATCTCTTTAGATATGGTGCCTAGCATTGTTGCCACAGAACGAAAGATGGGTCAGTGTGATGGAAGCCTGCTGATCAGGGATCTTTAATGCAGCCCCTTTAAGGGTGATGAAAGAAACTTTTATACTAGCGAGTAAAGTTCATTATCCAGTCAAGTATCATTTTGCTCTATATATGTCCTTCTAAATGCATTCCTAATAAACTGGATAAAGCTCCAAGCTTGGGCACACACGACATGAACATTTTGCACGCGTTTTGTTCCAGGAAACATTCGGAGAGCTTAGGTTAGTTTTGTGAAAGGTGACGTTTCCCACTCACTCATCGAGGTTTATGCGTGACGCCTGTTTGCTTGCTGGAGCAGTCTGTGTGTCAGACGCGTCGCTCTTACTGCTGCCACTGCCATCTTTCTTCGGATCGGTTGCCTCCTTGGCAGGGACTTCCTCTGCTTTCGGATTGTCTTGCTTGGCGGGGTAGCGTTTCCGCAACTTATGGCAGAGTGACTGCACCTCCTGCTGGCCGGTGACAAACACCAGGATTGCCCCTTCCGGGAGCTGCTGGTGGATCTTGCACACCTGAAATCGCACAGGGCATGGCCATTCTGACACACGTGCCCATCATAGTTGGATGGTGGCTAGTGAAAGAAGAGTTCCTCCAGGTGTTCTGTCTCACCAGACGGCACCGCTGCAACACCATCTGGTAAGAATGCATGCACTTAGCGCGTACATCACATAACAGTACATAGAAACACTGTGCTTTCAAGCTCTAATCAAAAAGAATTAATTGAGAGGAGTTACAGTGACAGCCCACACACCAGGTTTAAAAAGTAACTGCAAAGAAAAAAAAGTGTTTTTTTAAACAGCCTATTTAAGACAAGCATGTCACAAAACAAAACTTCCGCAAAAAAACAAATTTTTTTCTAGCAATAGGTATTCACGCCGCAGGACGTAATTTAGTCGGAGTCACAACTTTTCCACATTTGAAACTCCCGCTCTTTCGATGCGCGCGGAGTGGCTGCTATTAGCAGCAGGATGTTTTGGTGGCGCCCTCTCATGGTTCATGTTACGTGCTGAGTAATCAGGAGTCGCTTACGGAAAGCACAACGAGTAGCTTTACTCTGCGATCGTGATGGCGGCGTGACCGAATGTCCCTGCATGCGCAGGCACGTACACTGTCTGATGTCGCAGAAGAAGACGAGGCGCGTCTTCTTCTTTTTCCATGTTATGCCGGACATAACACCTCCCCCCACTAGACGTCATGTCCATATCTTTGAGGTGGTCGCCGGTCTCGGGAACTTCTTCGAGTGCCTGAAGTGTCAGGCTCTGCTGGCGGCACAACAGGAAGCGATTCCTCGGGAATAGCAGTTGTGCTGTTGTCCCTGATGGTTGTCGCGGGTTGCGGAGCCAGGTCATCACGGCTGTTAATGTCCCATGCGGGTGCCACAGCTGTCTGTGGAGGTTGATTATGCGATGCCACTCTTCGCGGCCGTATGTGGTTGGTGTGCCGGCGAATTGAACCTTGCTCTACCCGAATCATCCAAGAGCGATGTCCCAGCTGACGTTCGATCACTCCCGGTATCCACTTTTTACCGTCTGGAAATGTTTTAACCCACACTGCTTGGCCTACATTCAGCTTGTGTGGGTTTGTAAAGGTGGCAGTGCTTTCAGGTGTCTCGGGGCTGAACGTCTTTAGTCGCTCGAGAGCAGACGGAAGTTCTCTCCCAAAAAGCATCCAAGCAGGTGTCTTTCCTGTTGCCACATGGATTGTTGTATGTTGTTTGAATAAAAATCTGGCAACCACACAATTCAGATCTTCTCTTCCTCTTTTAGCTAGTGCCATTTTCAGCTCTTGAACCATGCGTTCAGCCTGGCCGTTAGTTGCTGGATGGTATGGCGCGCTTGTGATCGATATTACACCGTTATTCCGGTAGAAGGTCTTGATGTCGTCGGACACAAACGCTGTGCCGTTGTCCGAAACCACCTTCCGGGGAACGCCGAAAGTTGCGAAGATAGCCCTCAATTCCCTAATGACGGCAGCCGACGTCATGTTTCGCATCACTCGGACTTCCACCCATTTAGTGTATGCGTCCACGACCACCAGAAAAACTTGGCCTTCAACTGGACCCGCAAAGTCCACGTGAATAGTATCCCAAGGGTGGGAGGGTCTGTGCCAGACTGGCATGGGCTCCTTCGGTGGTGTCTTGCGGTGGGTCTGGCAGGCAGTGCATTCTGCGACGAATGACTTTATGTCTGCGTCGATACCGGGCCACCAGAGGTAGCTCCGTGCGCATGTCTTCATTGCTATAATTCCACGGTGCCCCGCGTGAATCAACGTCAACGCGTCCGTCCTCAGCCGCGTGGGGATCACAATGCGTGCCCCCCATGTCACACAATTTCGGTGTGTCGACAGTTCTGCCGCCTTTTTTGTGTAAGGTGCGAACTCTGGTGATTTGAGTCGATGAAGAATGCCCTTTTGAATTGCTTCTAACACTTCAACCAGCACAGTGTCCTTTGCTGTCGCTTCTGCTACCTGTTGCGCTGACAGAGGAGGCCGTGACAATCCTTCAAACATCAAGATGTCGCCAGGTGGATTCAATTCGTCTTCTGTGTGTGGTAACGGAAGCCGACTGAGAGCGTCTGCGTTCTGGTGACGATTTCCTGGCCTGTATTTCAGGTCGTAGTGGTAGGCTGCCAGTTTCACGCACCATCTAGTCATCCTTGGTGATAATACTTGTGGAACAGGCTTGTTGGAGCCGATGATACCTAGCAAGGGCTGATGGTCTGTGAATATGGTCACGGACCTCCCAGCTATGTATTGATGGAAGTGGTGAACTCCGTACACGATAGCGAGGCCTTCACGATCCAGTTGCGAATAGTTCCGCTCGGCACTGCCTAGCGTTCTGGATGCAAAAGCGATCGGAGCCTCCCGCCCATCAGCATCTTGCTGTGCAAGTACGGCTCCCACTCCATATGGTGAGGCGTCGCAAGACAACACTAGAGGTCGTTTTCCATCATAGTGTGCGAGCACAGTGTAGTTCGCCACTAGATCTTTCAGCTTTTTGAAAGCCCTTCGGTGTGTTTCTTCCCACCTCCACTCTTTGTTCTGTTCAAGTAGTTCGTACAGTTCCTTCGCGATTGTCGCGCGATCCTTTAAAAACCTGTCGTAAAACGCCAGGAGGCCTAAAAAGGACTGTAACTGTGTCTTGTTCTCTGGTTCTGGGGCTTCGACTACTGCTTGGATCTTGTCCTGGGTTGGATGAATTCCTTCGGCGTTTATGCGGTGACCTAAGAATTTGACCTCCTTCACGCCGAAGAAGCACTTGCTTTGCTTGAGCTTCAGCCCTGCCTTTTCCAGTCGTGAGAGTACCTCATCCAGCCGACGCGCGTGCTCACTTGGAGTTGTTCCGCTGATGATTATATCGTCAAGGTAAACGCTAACTCCCGGAATGGCCGCGAGTGTGGTTTCCATGACTCGTTGAAATATCGCCGGGGCGGCCGCGATTCCGAAAGGTAGTCGCTTCACTCTGTAGAGCCCCTTGATCGTGTTGATCGTCAGTATTTCGGCGGTCGTATCCGTTACTCGCAGCTGCTGATACGCTTGCGCGAGATCAAGGGTCGAAAAGACAGTTCCTCCTTGAAGGTTTGATAGAGCCTTCGTCGGTGTCGGGAGCGGGTAGGATGCCGGCTTTGCTGCGTCGTTCACGGTACTGCGGTAATCCCCGCAGAGCCTCACGGATCCATCTTTCTTCCTGACAACCACGACAGGCGTTGCCCACGCGGAGTGTTGAACCGGCTCTATAATGCCTTGCTTCTGCAATGCTAGCAATTCGCATTCAACTACTGGCCGTAGTGCAAATGGTACTTGTCGGGCTTTAAGGAACTTGGGTGTTGCTGTTTCTTTCATCTCCAAGTGTACCGTTGGTCCGATGTACCCTGTGATCTCAGACTTGAAGACCTCACTGTGCGCGCTGAGCACCGTTGTGATAGTACGGTCTTGCTCAATGTGGTGAATACCACTGAGTCGAATCTGCAGTGCTGAAAACCAGTTGCGTCCCATCAGGTTGCATCCTGTTCCGGTTGTGACTAGGAGTGGCAGGATATAGTCCTTAGACTTATGCTTTACGTGTACCTGCGCTGAACCGAGAACTCGGAGTCCTTCACCGGTCCACGTCTGCAGCGTCATATCCTCTTTCTGTAACGGAGGTGGGTTGTTTGGCCATGTTCGCCTGTAGGTCTCTTGACTGATGACCGTGACTGCTGCACCAGAGTCAACTTCAAACTCTAGTGCTCTTCCTTCTACTTTAAGCGTTATGAGGTACTTGGGAACCACGACGCTGGCACGAACAGCGTTAAGTTCCTGCATGTCAAAATCACTTACTGACTGATCAGTCTCGTTTTGGTCATCGCTCACCAGGTTGGTCGAGCGTTGTGCAGCTCCGGATCGAGCCTTCATTCGGCAAGCCTTCTCAATGTGACCCGTCTTTCTGCAAAATCGGCACGATGTTTTGCGAAATCGACAGGTTTGTGCGCTGTGTTGCTCATTGCAGCGGTAACACGGCGTCTCCGGCTGACCACTGGAAGTGGTGGCTGCCCGGTTCGTAGTTCTACACATTTTGTTGAGGTCTGGTTTGGGGAGTTTCAGCTCCTGTTGTTGTTGCACTGCACTCTCAAGTCTGATGGCAATATCGTAAGCTTGCTTGAATGTGAGTTTTTGTTCTGCAAAAAGACGTTGTTGAATACGCTCATCTTGAACTCCGCAGACGAAGCGGTCACGAAGCATCACGTCCAGCGGCAGCATCGTTGGATTGGAAGCCAATATGCCTCCGGAGCTCGACGACCCCGCTGACGCTGTGCCGCCGGCACTCGACGAACCCGCTGTCGTCGTTGGCGATGTAGCTGTCGTCAACACGCCAAAGTTACAGTCAGTTGCCAATTTCTTAAGTGCTGCCACGTAGCAAGCAATTGACTCCCCTGGATGTTGATCACGCCTCTGAAATTTGCTTCGACAGAAGAGTTCGGATGGTCTTGGATCGTAATGGTCCCCTAGCAAGGACATAATTTCGTTGAAAGAAACTTCTCCTGGCTTGTGGGGTGCAACTAGCGCTCGAACTGTGTTGTAGGTCTCTGCGCCGCATAAAGTCAGCAGTAGCGCCCTCTTCTTTCCGGCGTCTTGCACATCGTTCGCCTGGAAGTAGAAGTCCAAGCGCTCCGCCCAGGCCGACCACGCAGTACCGTCAAACTCTTCGACCTTGCCTTGCAGCGCTGACATCGTTCAAACGATGCAAGTCTTCCCTTTTGCGGTTCTGGTCCGCCTTCGTCGCCAATGTTACGTGCTGAGTAATCAGGAGTCGCTTACGGAAAGCATGAGTAGCTTTACTCTGCGATCGTGATGGCGGCGTGACCGAATGTCCCTGCATGCGCAGGCACGTACACTGTCTGATGTCGCAGAAGAAGACGAGGCGCGTCTTCTTCTTTTTCCATGTTATGCCGGACATAACAGTTCCCTCTCATGATGCCATTACCCTGCGAACAACAAGTTTGATGGTGTTTGTAATTACCATGGTGGAAGCTTGAAACCATTGTGCTCTCAAAGCAACACTGCCAGAACCGTCAAAATTCAAGTTCATACATTCCTCTTATTTACGTCAATAAGAAATCCTTTGCTAACGTCATAGTCAGCATTCAGCCAATTGTGAAAGGCCAACCACAACGACGCTTTCGATCACGCACGTCGCCAATACGTCGCTCCATGACGTATAGCAGCCACTCTGCGACGTATAATACCAACTTTGTGGCACGCAATTTAAAACGGACGAAATAGCCGCAAACTAGAATGAGTCTCGTGCAATAAATATTGCTGTAACAAATTTCATTTTTGGCAGAAAATTTGTTTTGTGACATGCTTGTCCCAATTAGGCTGTTTAAAAATACAATTATTTTTCTTTGCAGTTACCCTTTAAAGAGACAATGGAGGTGATTTGGAAGTCCAGCTTAACAGTTGAAATAGAGGTCCCGTGTATTCCAGGTAAAGTTCACCAAGTTTTAGCCCAAAGTTATGCTTGCGCGTTGCATAAATGAATTTAACAGACGCAGGAAACATTACACTGGGACCAATGACAGCGGCGCCCTAGATTGCGACAAAAATCAACCTTATGAGTCACGAGGACTGTGACATCAGTGTAGGCTTGTTAGGCAATTGGTTAAAGGGAATGAAGTCTGCTCGTCTTTGTTTTTAATCGTAAATTGCTAAAACTTTTTTTTTATAGTAACAACGAAAACCTTATATTTTTGTCAGAAAGGATTACTGCAATAGAAATAAAATACTATTTTAGTCGGCTAACGTGTGGATTCAATAGTCTAGTGCTTTTCGCTCATGAATATTAAGCAAGGAATGACTTCAAAAGTGTTTAGTGCGACAATATAAGATTTTTTTTTCTTACGAGAGAAAGAAATCGACACATCATTGTCTTTTGTCGCACAATTCTTGGTTCCACGTGTGAAGGGAGCTACAGAAGCAGTTCCAGGCTGACGCGTTGCAGTTTCCGGTGCTCCTCCGGATCCTCGTCAAAAAGCTTCTGTTAGACTTCGTCTAGCACACCCCAAACTTTCCAGCACATCCACCCAGCCTTTCATCCAAGGAGACCTTTACGCCTTTGCGCGAGCCTAAGACTACGTCGCTTTAATGCCGAGTATCGTCGAGCAGGACCATAGTTGTGTCATGTCTTGGGTTAGTAAAGCTAATGGTGTTCGTGTTAAGCCTGTCACTGTGTTCTGTTTCACATGGTACACGACAGAAATACACAACAATTATTGTTCTTCACAATGAAATAGCGCCACTCGCAATGCAATCGGCAATAAACAATGTCGACAAAAAATAAGGTCTCTGCACACAGTTGTGTTAGAATGAGTTTGACTGCATTGCATCAATAAATGGCTGCGAGACACCAGGTCATCTGTACTTCGTGTGAAGCGAGGCAGCCAATTCAAGGAGTAGCTTGGCAAGCGGCACACGAAGCACGAATGTCCTGGTTACTCGCAGTTACAACGAGGTACAACGCACTCAAACCCCAAAGCGCCGTTAGAGCTCACCGTGCATCTATGCTCATGACCACTAAATTCTACCAAACCGACAGTTCACTGTAGAAATCACCGCCGTTGAGGTTGTATGGCGGGAAAGCCAATCGTCAGTTTCGGTTTTCTTGATTTATTTTGTATATAAAATAATAAGCTTCATAAAACTGAATAAAGAGATTGGGCATATTGCCAGGCCCCAAGAATAAAAAAAAAAAACATCCTTTTCTATACAAAATCGTCTTCAAGGTTCCTTTAAATCACATGGCAAGGTCAGTAATTACAAATGCACAAAAACAGATTATAATTGGGAAAGCAAAACTGCAGAAACCTTTCTGTAGGCTTCCTGTAGATAGTCATCAGGCGTCCTCTTGTTAAAGTGAATGGTGACCGGATGTTGCCTAGAGTCCACCTATTGAGACAAATATGTTTACTACACGAGGCGTTTGATTTATTTTAATTCAAACAGATCTTTTTAACAAAAGGGAGGGTGGGAACTAGACGAGCACCGTGTTCACCATGTATCTATCAGGCTCGACAGACACTAGATGAGGGAATAATCGTCATACTAATTTGGATAATTAACTAGAGTTTGTTCACTAACTTTTTAATTATTGTTTTTAGGGGTCATGTTGCAATTGCAGTATTGACGGCAATCGTCGTGTACTGAGTGACTGATCGGCGTCATCAGCTCGTGGCCACTGCCGGGGCTGGTGCACCGAGCGCTAGTGAATCAGGTGCTCGGGTCAGATGAATGTCAAGTGCAAGCCAGTATAAGCCTGTTTGAGTATCGCCTCCAGCCTATGCCTTCAGTATTCAACATGAAATGCTACTATTGGCCAGACCAATCAAAAATCACTAGCAAAAATGTAATAGTTTTTTAGATATTAATTAATCACGTTTCACGCTTTCTAGCCCAATTTAAAAGGCAACTCCGCTTCATTTTTTATGACAAAACAATGCAGTCCTGCTCAGTATCACATAGGAAGACCACATGCCAAATATTACGACCTAGTACTGTCTAAGTGTTTCTTAAATGAGCACGGCAAACTTTGAAACGTGCCAAGTTGCCAAAAATCAACCGACTCTAGAGGGGCGAATTAGGCGCAATCAACAGTGCAGTCAAGGCTACGGTGTTGGTGTAGTCAACATTGAGATAAACGTCACCACCATTGCCCCTTTTTGTTTGTTTTTACTTCTCCCAGCAAGCGTAACGGGTGACGTCAGCATTGTTTCCTCTCGGCGCTCGGCGGTGTCCACGTGATTGGCATAACGCGCTTGAGCAGCGCGCTTCATGGGAATGGACAGGCCGTCCAGCCGTTACCGCCATCTCCCACGTCACAACCGCCGTCGTCATTTCACCGTTTGTGATTATTGTCTCTCGGAGTTTCCTTCACACTACGTGCGCAGACTGATGCCGCAGTTGTGCAGACGTCGTCGAATCTGTAGACACTGGAACATGGTGAAGAGTGCGGTGCAGACGACACTTGCGCCTGCCCTCCGGCCTCCCAACGGTGACCATGGTGGCCTGCCGGCCCGCCTCAGCTCAATCCTGCCCGTCGTTGTACAGAGGATCATATGACATCTCGTACCACGTGATAGCCATGTTTTTGGGCGGCCCGAGACCAATGTTGCCAGCCGGAGCAAAAGTTTCGGCTTCGATTTCTGCTCATGTTTAAAGTAAGATCTAACAATATACATCAAATTTTTCACGAACCAAGTGACGTAGTGTTTTTCATTAGTGCTTTTTATTGTGAAATCACTCATTATCCCAAAATTTTAGAAATTCAGTGGAGCTGCCCTTTAATGCAAAAGCCACAAGCCTTGGCCACAATGATGGTTAGAAGAGAGACGTAGTCGTTTCATTTATGTCATCACAGTCTTGGCAACGCGTCCTTGGCGGCTAATCTGACAGCACAAGTGACAATGCGACTGAGACAACTACGTCACTCTTCCCAGCGTCATTGTGGGCAGGGCTTGCTGCACTAATTTTTCGTGCAATATTTAAAGTGGGCAACAGAATGTGAATTTTGATCAATATCTAAAAAAAGATTACATTTTCGTAAATCCTTTTAATTGGTCTGGCCTCTAATAATAACCGGGATCAATACTGCAATCGCAACATAACCCCTAAAACCAAGAATTAAAAGGTAATTACTATTTTTTCGTTAGCCAATTTACCATGACGATTAACCCCCCATTTAATATACGTCGAGCCTGATAAATACATGGCGAGGAGGGCACCTGCCTAACTATTGACCTTTTTTAAAAAGAAATCCTTTTGGATTAAGTTTAAACACCATGCATGTTAAAATAAAAACTCAAGAATGAATGGAAGCCTCAGTAAGCAGAATATGCCAAGTAGATACATTACTGTATGTGAGCGATCTCCAACAACAAAGCACCATGGTGCAGAAAAATACCGGGTGAGTCAAAGGGATCCATGGAGGTTTGAAGGGACTGCATAAATCATTTTCTCAAATTATCGCACTGGGATTTACTACAGAGGTGCTCGAAGGTGGCGCATTCATTAATTGAGGGAATAAATACATGAAACCTCCAAAAAAAAAAAAAAAAAACAGGTTTTGTTAATGGAAGAAGTATTGCTACGCCTTTTTTCTCAAAATCATCAGAAAATCGTTCTGGGCTATTCTGGTGTTTATTATGACTGAAAAATTGGTGAAATGGAAAGAAAAAAACAATTGGCTTACCTGCCTCTTGACTTTGTTTGGCCCAGATAAGCGTCACAGTGACACTAAATAATTTTTAAGTGTATGCACAAAATATAGGAAAAACATCGTTTTTGATTTTTTGTGATTTACTTTACTCAGGTGAGCCAATCTTACCACAATTTTAGCGACAGCTTCCACCACCTTCGGGCACCTCTGTAGTAAATGCTAGCGTGATATGTTAAGAAACCAATTTATGCGGTCCCTACAAACAGTCATCGACCCCTTTGACTCAGGCGGTATATGCTAATATAGGTATGTAGAAATGTTTTTAGAGTGTTTTATGTTTACCTGACTTACTATCTTTTTTCAATATGTCCGCTAAACCAAAACATAGAAAGAAATTGCCTTGCCTTGAGAACAGGAGGTGGAACCTTGAAGAGATGACTATTCTGTGTAAAGTCTTCGACTCTCAAAGTCGCAGACATGATTATTAACTTTAAAGGGTTGCCTCTCTGGAAAACATAAAGAAAGCCAAGTCATTCAAATGGAAAATTACAGAAATCAATGCTGAAGGTGCAAAGCAGAAATTATGTGTTCCACAACTTTACTCATTCAACTCAGTTGAGAGTGCTATACAACAGAAAGCATTCGAAACTGTGACCGATTTTTCGCAGTAGTGGTACCGCAGGGACTCAAGATATTTCATCTACAGGCAGGGCCTTATCGAAATATGCCATTTATTAGCAGCTCTTTGCTTTAAAAGAAGGGTAAAACACACCCGGATTGTTTGTTGGCACCCAGGAATGACTTGGTGAATTTATTGTATAAATATGCATGCACAGGAACACTGTATTTCAAACTAGAGTAAGCAAGGTGAGCATTTGAAAAGTGTTTCAGCGACTACACCAACACAGCAGAAACTTTATCAATAGAAAAGCAGAGATCGACCCAAACAACGCCCTAAAATATTTCTAGATTTGTAGGTCATCGACAAACTCAGCAAGGAAAGCATTCATTTATGATGATAATCTGCCCAATGATACACTTTAAAAGGCAACACACAAAAGGGCCCTCATCCAGAGAGGAGTTTCACAACTGAGTAGACAACCTTGGCATACCATGCTGGATAATATACTAAATACCTGAAACAAGTCACGAACGGAATTCCGAAAACTGTACATCCGTCCTCGCAGAAAGCTGGAGCGCCGCGGAAGTCGCCCGAAACTCGGCGCCACCGCGGTGAGCGCTTGGGGAGCGAAATCGTGAACAAGCCGTCCCAGAAGATAGGGAAAATAATTAAAATCAGGCGGAAAGGAAAAAATAACCAGCCGCGGAACGCATTGGTAGTGGCAGCCTGGGAATAGAAAGATAAATGCTTAAGAGAAATACAACTAAAAGTGAAGTTGTCTTGCCTTCCTTCGCAGTGGCACAATCCTCGAGAGGAGTCCAATGAGAATGTCGGAGTAGATGCTTCTCTCGTGTGCTTCGTCGATGATGACGACAGAGTACTTGGTGAGAAGGAAGTTCTAGCAAAATCAAGAAGACGCCTGTATCAAAACCCCCGTCGCGGGACAATGTTGTGTATGGCACTTGTGGCAGCTCATGCGCTATACCTCCATTGTTCTCTTTGGCAACTACTAAGCTTTTGTAATGTCATACAATCATAGTGACCCACATGCCAAGTCAACAGCAAAGGAGTAGTGTAACAAAACAAGAAGCATGCAAATTTAGTAATCCAGTTAAATAAACAACTTGCAGTGTCAATGCAAGGAACATTGAAGACCATAATTGTGGTTTTGTGCTTTCAGCCATAATGCCACCACAAGTAGCAAACAAACTCAATTGCATGTTCTGTATCATGCTTATGCGCCGGACAGATTGAGGTCCCACTGTTCTAACATTCATGGTGCCAATAAGTGTACACAATCATTCTGAACGCCGCAGCCCGCAAAAACGTTTAGCGTGATATCCTGAAAGATGCTCCACACCTGAAAGAAAACCTGCCCCCTATATATGTGGCACCACTTGCTATTTTTTCAAAAACACCAAAAGATAGTTTACTTCTAGTAACCGCAGGACCCTGGTCAATGTTAACCTCGGCAGAAGTGGTGTTACTACTTAACCACGACGGGAGATAGGCGAACGTCACTGACTGGGAAGGACAGTAGTCTCTGGTTCGTTGTTTCTCCCTGCAATCGCAAGTTCCGTAGATCACAAAACCTAAAACTAGATTTTTTTCAACTTTTATTTTTTTATTGCATACTGGAAGTTAGCCTACTCCTTGCTTTTACCCGATTTGCTTTCAATTTCAGGTGGGCTATATCTCAGGATATTACAGTGAGTTTGGATTTCTGTAAGCTTTTGTTTTGAGAATCTTAAGAACCCGCCTCATTGGCTCACCAACTAACCCGTGACTTCCCGCGGCGCCAAAAGGGGCGTTGTGGCCGTAGTCACCGACAGAATGAGAACAAAAGTGTGTGTCTTTTGTATGTTTGGCTTGTAGCATGCGCTCCACGTCTACCGCAGTGCCTAGGCTGCAAAAGTGCTTGCTCGAAGTGCACGAGACACGAGAGAGTTGTCGAAGATGGGAAACTGGCAGAAAGAGCCCTGTTCCTCTCACCTTGTCAGTGATCGTAGGTAACGCAAGACATTGCTCCGATTCAAACGGTTCGGCCGCACCTGTCTATCCATCCAGTACTCTGCCAACTCCGTGTATCCACGAGTGAATGGGTTGACACAGTTTTCAGCTTTTCAGCTGCGTCTCAAATTTGTCATTGGCGAGTGATCATTAATGCCCTTTTTATTTGTGCCAGTCGCTCTTCGTTCGGCTTGCCCATGGTAGAATATGCAGATAGGCGTATATTGTTTAGTCTAAGTGGTTTTTGTTGTTTCTGTGCGTTACAAAAAAAAATTTGGTATTTCATATTTCATTCGACGTTCGACTCTTTGGCAAATATTCAATGCTACTCGATACGCATTTGGTTCAAGCTGAAATCTTACTATTCTCGGACCTCCACAGAAAACTGTTTCAAGGGTCAAGGACGTAAGAGACGTACATTCTGTATCTCCTTGAGGAGCACGCCGTCCGTCATGAACTTGACCTTGGTGTCCTCGGTGGTGTTTCCCTCAAAGCGGATCTGGTACGAGACCACGCTGCAGGGCAGGCTCATCTCCTGGCCCACTCGCTTCGACATGGACACGGCCGCCACCCTCCTGGGCTCCGTGATGCCGATGATGCCCTTCTGGCTGCGTTCCCAAGGGAACACAACACAGTTAGTGGAACCGGCACAGATTCCTTGGAAACCTGCATACAGTCTTCGCTAATATGAAGGACACATTCGATGAGGCAGTTTACGCGGCGGCGGTGCTAAGCACACTGTGGCCAGAGGCACTATGGTTTTAGAAAA
The DNA here is from genome assembly GCF_016920785.2 of Ixodes scapularis. Lineage (NCBI taxonomy): Eukaryota > Metazoa > Arthropoda > Arachnida > Ixodida > Ixodidae > Ixodes > Ixodes scapularis. The sequence goes on from NW_024609846.1 coordinate 104,020,793, forward strand.
ATAGAAAAAAACATTAATTTAATTCCTCACCCCAAGAAATGTGGGCCTCACCAAAGTGAATCCAGCATGGCCGCATGAAACTGCCTCGTCAAGTGGGTATCTCATACGCTGGAGACTGTACACAGCCCTAAACAACTGTTTGGCTGAAAGAGCACCCAGGTGGGGCTAAAGGTCTCTAGAAAAAAAATGTGTCCTTTTCCCACATTATCGTGGCAAATGCAGTGATAACGCAGAACGTATTATGTGTTGGTTTGCAGTGACGATGTGCACAAGAACTTGGTATGCATACTCTTCTTTTGACGGCACAAACATCTTTGTGCATGACGTCTTTTTCGTTACAGGAGGGTGTTACAAACAACAGCTAAGTGACAGTTACATTACATACCCTGTGTTTGAGAAAAAGTATTTGCTATTATTACTTATATACTTCAAATTTCAAATATTTGTAATTACATTGCATCCACTTTAACCAGTCCCATTATTATTTGTTTCAGAAAAAAAAAAAAAGCTTCGAGAGAGCTTTGGAGAAAGCTTGACAAGGCATAATTCCTTAAATACATGTGATGGTAGGCTCTGCCACAGTTCCACGGAAGAAATGAATAATAAATAAATTTAGGAGGTTTGTGTGCCAAACCAATCAAGAGACTTTGGTATGCCTAATTGAAGGACTGAGGACTAGTATAGAACACCAAGGAATCGTATAACATAAAACCGAAAGATAAGAAGTCTTCTCAGCATTGAGCTTCCGTCAAATTGTAGATCAGCTCGGCAGATGTCCAAACCCACCAACTAGGGATCTACAGCCTCGCACTTTGCCCAAGAGCCAGTAAGGGGGCAAACAATCACACAGAGGGAAACCTAAAAAATTCCCCAAGGTTTTCGACTTCACGAGCTGCTGCAAGGGCTTCAAATCTATTTGACTAACCTTGCTACAAAATACTGTCTTTATTTTACTCTTTATATATGTGATGAAAGTTGTAAACATCAAGATTATCACACATCAGAAGAAACTTCTAATTTATATTTTAAATTTAGCATTTTTTAAAACTTTTTTGTGATTACATTTATTAAGGAGATCAGCTTACCTAGCATATCCAGCTTCATAAAGGAACTGTGGGACCTGGGTTGTTTTTCCAGAACCAGTCTGACCACAGATCACCACAATGTCATTCTCATTTATGGCTTCCATGATGGACTGTTCTTCGGCCAAGATCGGCAGCTGGTGCCTCGCGTTCTGCAAGAAAAGAGAACTCGTAGGATGTTTCTCTTATGCATCTCGAAACAGAGATATTAATAAAACTCGTCTCATAGTTCCTAGAAATTTAGAACAGGACACAATAAATTTTGGGGTATGTGCACACACTCACTGCAACTGTTGAAATTTGAGATGAGACATTTGTAATATTTGTAATATGCATGTATCCTTATCCTTCAACAAACTCTGGAAGCTATTTAAAAGTATCCAAAATAGTATCCCCCATTATTCAAGAAACGTGCACATAATTTTCGAAATTCGTTTTAATGGTCGTTGCACGGCAAATTTATGTATCTCATGCAACACTGGCCAGGCTGTAGTCCAATCAGATGATATCTTGCCAAAGTGATTATCTTTGGAATTCACTAGTGTGCTTTTTTATATATAACAGATACAGTGAAAAAATAAAAAGGGGGAGTAGAAATGTCAAAGAAAAGCTAAACATGCTTTCATAGCACTTCACACATGATGCCTTCTAATGAACTGATAGCACGCCTCTGCAGTATTGTGAACGCATATTTCAACAGATACAGGCTAAATAGTCAAGTACTCAATTTCAATGTATGAATTAAACCCATTGCACATGACCAAAGTTTAATCCATCTAATTAAGATGGATAGGAGTTTTTGCATAAATATCCCCAGTCTAAATAAACAAAAAAAGAAATTGCCGCACAAAATGTCAGTTTTCTAAGAAAGGGTCCTGGTATAACAGGGGAGGCAAGAGACAAAGCCTCTGAATTTCAATTGACACTGCCACTTTCCCAAACCCAATGTCCTCACTCTTCCTCTTTATTTTATCCAAGAACAATAAATAGCTTCTGGTAAGAGTAAATTCATAAATTTACTCTGGCCAGGGCTAAATAAATTAACTCATATATTTACCCTCGCAACACCATATTCTGAAGATAAACTTACTAAGAACATCAGCATTAATGGAGCATGTCCCCACCGACCTGAATTTCCTCAGTCCTATGCACTGGCACAAAAACCGCTGGCCTGGGTGGAGGTTTTGGTTGTGTCGCACTCGGCTCCGATCTTTTCTGGGCGAGTTCGTTTGTGGCCACAGCTTCCTCCTGTCCAGAGTTCGCGACAGCGTTTTTGGCACCCTCCGTCGAGTCGTCTTCCCCAGATTTCTCTTCGCCAGAACCTGTGGCCTCTCGATCTGCACCCAACTGTTTCAACCGCTCCTCGTCTTCGCTGCTGTCGTCGTCGCCGGAGCTATCTTCCGAGGATTCTGGATCTAGATCCAGAATGTCGGACCCCCGGAGGCGAGGTCTCTTGGGGGCAGTGGGTCTGCTACCCTTGATGCTGTTGATTTGAGCCCCAAGTTTCTCTGTGGGCTGTGCTTCCGCTGAGGTGAGCTCTCCAAGACTGTGCAGAGACAGGTGACGCTAAGTTAGATGCTGCAGTGAAACAACTCTATTGCGAAGCTTTGAACTGTCTTTACCCTTGGCGGCGTCTCTACTATTACTGCCTTTATTGTGTTAGCATCAGTACTAACTACAATGTGACGTGGCGACTTATCTTTACAATAGGGGAAGGGAATCGGTGTACACAGCGTCTATGGATGTTTGTAACTTATCTTCGAAATTCGCATTAGCTGCAGGTCATACTTTCCTTAGTCCACTCACTGTCCGAATAGCACACAGAAACTTATCATCTTAATCTAAACCCTGAGACAAGGAGAAATAAAGTAATGTGCAACAGCTAAAATTTGTTGCTGCCTTAGTACTATGGTCATGGGACACTACTGCATAAAAATTTAAGGATTGCTCCCTATTTCTTAACATTTAGTAAGGTAACTGAACAGAGTGTTTTAAAAGAGAATGTGTCTGCCCCACAACCACTTCCACCTTATGCTTCCCACTTCCTATTTAAATAACTTACTTTCCTACTTGTCATTCAATCCAGTGAATCAAGTAAAATTATCACAGATAATTCATAACCTAGATCTGATTTTTTCCTGTGTTAGATGCAATTGTTTAAGAATTTTTCTACAGATCTTATTTCCATATTGTACATTTTGTGTCAATGAGTAATCTCTTAGAGCTGAACAAGCAGAGTAAAATGATCAGATGAAGAAACTTGAGACGACAGATGTCCCCTTACCGTTTCAGGCCCTTTGTCTGCATGGTAGATGTTGAAATCAACATAGATAGCTCTTTTTTGCTAGCTTGTGATTTCTCCAACTCTTCTAGCAAATGGGTCCTCTAAAATACAGAAACAAGAAATAATTAAAAATAGTAACCTCTGTTTTGTTGTGGACCCAGGCCTTGTGTCCAAAAGGGTCTACAATCATTTTGTGATCAAGCATACTTAGTATGCTGGCTACTCCTGGAACATCGCAATGAATTAAGGATAAAAGTTTGTATATAAAAGAAATGTATAATCATCCATATGTTTAGGGGCTTAATATTTTATGAATTGGCTGAAACACTGCTTCCTGTATTGTTCTCTGAAAACAAAACATTGCAATTGGGAAAACCGATCCCTAAGCATTATATTAATGCGATTGCTTTTCTTTCCCCAAATTGTTAAAAAGGGGATGGGCAATTCCCCCCTGTTCTACCGTCACTGAACAGTGTGAACTGCAAGCATGGCCGTAGTTAACTACACAGTTCTCTTAGCATTAATGTTTGTACCTCCTATCACCCCAGCAAGCAGCTAGGACACCATAGCAGTGATGGAAGCGGCATTTGACCTTTAGTAGCAGGTACTGTAGCAGGCAAACTATTGGCTTGGAGCAGATGCCAACATCTGTTAGCATATCACTTGACAACCAAAATTTATTACATCGCTAAATGAGTTCATTTTTGATAATGATTGAGGGTTCCTTTTTCATACTGGAGCATATTATTTACTATAATTTGTGATCAAAATAAATAGGGTGCAAAAATAAACACAGATCCTTCTTTTTAGAAGTAAGGCTCTGGTCAGAGTAGGTTCTATTTACAGCAAACACTAAAAGATAGTTGAAAATCTAATCAACCACAACAGTTCAATTGGGATAAAGTGCCATTTTTAGATCCGGTAGTTTATTTAGTCCATAAATATAATTTCTGTAAAATGCCAGAAAAAAGCAGTATATCTGCTAACATGTCTATCAATAAAAAAGCTTCCCCCATGTTTCATGAACCTTCCAAACTAAAGACTCAAATATTATAAACTGAAAAAAAAAAAAAAAAAAAAAAGATCGCTAAGAAATGTGATGAAAACCTACACTTGTGCCTTAAAAGTGACACAGCTCTTTGATGGCGTCGGAACCAGAGTGAAGTGAAAGTTTGTTGCTCTTTCGATTGACAGCTGCACGAGAACTAGCTTCACTACCATACTTATTCAAAGCCATGTTTTTTTTCTCTTTCTCGGTGCAGCTTTTTAAAATTAAAGATCAACTTAAATTCAAGACCAAAGAAGCTAGACCTGTAATAGTACTAAGCATAATTTCCAAGCCTATCACGCTAACCAAGCTCCTCACCCATGCAAGCCACTGCTCCTAGCACCCGAGTGAAAAAAAGGCTCCAAGTACACCTAAGCACTTCTTACGAGTTGTGACTGTGAAAGCATGAATGTCGTTCTTCCGCTCCCTCAGTTCATGTCCGCTGTACTAGCGGGGACGGCCACGTTTCGCTACTGCCGAGCTTGCCACCAAAGGCCGAGCGTGCGCTCTTGTGAAGGGGCTGCGCCGTGCTGACATCGCCCGTGCAGCCACTCCGGAGTCTGCCCGAGCGGACTCTGGGAGGCCTTGCAGCCAGCCGCTTCCTTTTACTGGTGCGCTGCAGCGCAGGCTTGCAGCGCCATGGGGTGGCGGTCCTTGAAACTGACGCGTGCCGGCCAATCGGAGCCTATCAATCATATTTCGGCTTCACTTAGCTCCTTTTGAAGAGGTGAATTTACCTGCCGTTTCCCGTGGCTTTTTGCGCGGCTTCAAAGCTGGGAGCCTTCAGATCGCACTTCACTTCGCTCCATTGGGAGAGGGGAGTTTAGCTGCTGTTTGGCGCGGCTTCAAAGCTGATAACGTCGGCTCGCTCCATAGGACCAGTTAATGCTTTCGCATTAAAAACGGTGAAGCTCGACACGCGCGCTGGTGAGCGGCGGGACAGAGGCATGCGGCAGAAAGGATAATGAAGTAATCTCATCAGGAGTGCAAGACCCCGATTTTGTCTTATCCCAGTTGCCGCCATTCTGCTATCTTGCAATGTTTTCTCGCAACTTCTAGCTCTTGACATCGCCGACTTTGTCTACACAGTGGTCTCAAACTCATTTCAGCATGGGGGCCAGATATCCCACACGGGGAAGACCGAGAGCCAACGTTAGACGGAGGGGGGGGGGGGGTGGCCAAACGATTTAAAAGAGAAGAGACTTCGTGCTCTATGATTTCTGTAAACTCAGTTTTCTCGGCAACATTTTTAGATTTGATTTGTTTATATGACTACTCTGGGCCTTGAACTGATGTGATAACAGTAATTAAAATGACACCTCCTCGCTAACGTGCGGATAGAACATTCTATTTTGAATAGAACAAGAGAGCGAGTACGCTGTCATTCCCGTTGTTCAATTCACTCAGGAATTAACCAAGCTAAACATGTCTCTAAAAACAATTAGTTAATTTGGCAGTTTTGTATTTTCCTGACGATACAACAGCCATAGTTGTCTTTCAATGGTTACATTTATTTTTAAAGGCGAGAATCCCGAGGACGTTGCTTTATCTTCGACGGTTGCTCCTGCTGATCGAGAGTTTGCGCTTGCAGCTTAGTAGCAGAATTGTTGTACGTTAAAAAAAAAACTGGGAAGCAAAACATAAAGCAAAACAAAGGGCAAATGAACACAGATAAGTAAAAACTATGTGAACATGTTAAAAGAGCGGAACAACTTTTCGAGCGAAAATGAATCGGTGAGGTAAGATCACGATGGCACATGCCATTTCTAGTGCTCAAGACATGGAAACCGGGTCTCGTTGCCGGTGGCCTGCGGGCCGCGTCCCAGCAAGTTGCGGGCTGGGCCGCGTGTTTGAGACCCCTGGTCTAGAAATTTAGACGATGTTAGTGATCAAACCACCAGTACATTAATTGGCCAGTGCAGTTGCCGAGCAATCTTTTTAAGGCCCGTTCCCACACTTGAGTTTGACTTCGACCGACTGAAACCAGACCGGTTTTTAAGCCTGTTGTGACAGCTTACGACCGACTGTATTGCTGCATAACTGGTCACACCGTCACAAGAGGCTTAAAAACCGGTCTTGTCTCAGTCAGTCGTAGTCAAATACAAGTGTGTGAACGGGCGTTAATACTTTGTTTCGCCTTAATTCAAAGCACAGCTGACGTGATGAGACGATAGGACCGACTAAATAGCGTCAAAGTGCGACATCATGGGATTAGTCCATCTTCCTGTACGTTCTTTTGGTGACTAAACCACCAAAATGCAGTGAATTTCCCGTGACTTATGCTTTTAGTATGCGTGTTCAGGGTTTTATGTGTTCGAGCTTTCGACCGTGCTTCGACCCAGAAATACATAATTGTACTACCATTTTCTCTTCCTCCTACTTTTCTAATTAGGGTCAACCAATAATAAAATATTTTTATTCTTTGCTTTGCTTAAGCCCATCTTGGTGCAGGTGCGGCACAATTCTTAGCAAGAAATGGCACTATGGTGGAAGATGTAGCAGACTTTTGTTCATGGTGCAATGAGTCTTTCTTATAGATCACTGGGTGGATGCACCAACTCCGAGAAAGAGGAGGAAAGGGAAAAGTGCCATTTTTGGGGGTTCTCTCGTCCGTTTAGTCGCTCAGACAGTGCTGGTTCGGCTCGACTCTCTTCGCAATGCTCGCGTCTTGGCTTCATAGTCGTCGTGCCTCACCACTGCGCAACTGTAGGTTGCACAAATAACAGTAAAAATGATTCAAATGCAAGATTTTATTGAGTTTCAGCAGCCTTTGTGGGTGGCTCGCGAAAGCACCCGATGTCAAATACCCCGCTGCATTTTTTGCCCCACTTTGAGAAGCCTATTATGCGAATCCCCCGTGTCAAGTGGCTGGGTCTTCAACGTGACGGTGGGACATCTGCTTTTAACTAAAAAAACAGTAAGTGTGCACGCAAGCTTGTGTAACGTAATCATGCTGCACCCAGTACTCAAGTAAAGAATAACTGGATAAAGCTTTCCGACGCATAAAGTTGGGAGAGTTGGTTTGACAAACAGAGAGGGGAACAGCGCGGAAATAAACAAGGGAAGAGAAAAAGAGGTAACGACAGACACACCCTGTCTGTCGTTACCTCCCCTTCTCGTCCTTCGTTTATTTTTGCGCTGATCCCCTTTCACAGCGCCGTGTCTGTCGTTACCTCTTCTTCTCATCCCTCGTTTATTTTTGCGCTGTCCCCTTTCGTAAAGCTTTCCGCTCTTCAGGCGTGTGCCATACACATTCACGTCTTGCCATACTAAAAAAAAAAAAAAATTTGTTATTGGCAAAACATTTGAAGCATGCGAAATAGATTCATGCCTTCCAGCTACAGAACCCCGACGGAATGCCTTAGCAACCAACCGTGAGCTCCCCTGTTTACAGGGCCCACTTTGTCAGAGGTTTATAAACATTTTGAATTCAAAGAGATTGTTTCTAACAAACCGTTCCTTACTTTATGATGGTGCAGGCGAGCCTTCGTGACATCAAGACCATCCGGATTTCACGCCGTCTGAATTTGTTTACACAGCCCAGGGTACAGCAATGCCCTGTACGCTTGCGCGGTACATAGGACGGCGAAGTGCCGGAACGCAATAGGCTCGAATAACGTAGGCGCTCAAGGAGGACGAAATCAGCTGTTTGTAGTGGCCGGCCTTATAAACAGAACTCACAAGCTCCGTACAAGGTAGATAGTTGGTTTGCGATCGAAACTGGTCAACTTCCCTTATATAACACTCCCCCTTGAAAGCTGACCCCTCTTTCAGTTGCTTGCACGACGCGACACCGAAGTGACGATTGAGTACTCCGAGTTGATGGTCTATCCATCTTTGAAGGTATAAAGACAAACAATGTCATCTGTATCGCAGACAGTGGCTTTCGCTAATCCTCCAGGGTCGTCCTCAGCCATTTAAAAAAAAAGATGCACACGAAGCGACGACAGAAAGACACACTCAGATTGGCAAGACGGAACAACGCCACCTGAGAACACACAAACTGGGAGACACGCCGCGCGCTGGCACGGACAACGGTCCCGGAGCCCCCAAAAGTGCTTTGAGTGATTTCCACCAGGGCGCACCACGATCGTGGCCAAACTCTGGAAAGGGCCCATTTGGTGCATCACTTCCATCACTGCTATGGGCTGACAATTTCTTTGATTCCTTTCGCTGCATGGATGAACAAATGAAGCCTCACATTGACTTTCTTCTTCTTTCTCTCCAGCACCTTCTGGAGCTCCTTTTTCTTCTTCTTTGACAGCTTGGGGACACTCTTGGCCTCCTTGGCCTTTTGCACTGCCTCCTTCTTCTTCTTGGAAGGGAGCACCAGTGCATTGCTGCCGTCATACTTGTCTTGCCGAATGTCCAAGTTGACTTCAACCTGCGGCAGCACAAAACGCGTGCAAGAAACCAATTGTTAAACAAGGCTTTCTACCAGGCTTTTATTATGACCCATCTTTATAAAGTGGGAGTGTGTGTGTGGAGGCGAGCTAGTGAATATGCTTGACGTGCCTGAACCCGAGACAGGGAAAGAAAAGAAATACATATAAAAAGAGGGACAAGACCCACCGTCTCCCTCTTTTCACGTCTTCCTTTTCCTTCCCTGTCTCAAGTTCAGCCATGTCATTTACACACTGGATGAGGTGGGCTTTTTTGCCTAGCACAAGTAATGCATATTGATGCTTCTTGCACAAGGGGAGAAGCGTTTTTTTAAGCCACCGGTTCCCAGTTATATACTACGAAACAGCTCACTACGAGTGACATGATGCTGAACCAATGGCTGCATTCAATTCAAATCCAACATCTCTACATGCTATGTCCTTTTGACTATCATCACACCTGAACTGGGCATTGTCCTTCATCACCCTGTACTATTAACTGGATATCATTCATTCATTCAAATGTTCATTTCTTCTGAGTGCATGTTAGTAAAGGACTTCCAGTTAACATCCGTCAAGAACAAAGTGTTTGATGGTCCAGAAGACATGTGAACGTGAGGAAACGGAACAAATGGTCCCGGAACAAATACCCCCCGTAATAATTGGTCCCAAGTACAAACTAGTAAAAAATGGTCCCAGATATATATAGCCAATGTGGCTTCTGCATTTTCGGATAAATCCGATAAGATCCAATAACACTCGCCGAATTTCGAGGATGCCGGTTGCACGAACTCGACCCGGTTTTTATATTTTTCTGGGAAGCTCAGAAATGTTTTGCACTTTGGAAACATAATGCATATATAAAGGCATTGAGCTCCGCTCGATATGTGTGCTAACACTACGCGTCATGACGAGATGGAAGTAATTCGAGTTTCATGGCTTCAACAGTATGACTGGGGGAGAGGGGGGGGGGGCAGTTAATCGACTGACGTTTTAGCGAACGCCCACGTTTTACCAAATGACACTTTAGCGAATAGGCGGCCGCCGCGAAGCGGCGTTTATGGGTGATCCAAGTGGGTTCACATTTTTGTAATGAGCCGCCGCAGACCGTCACCGCGAACGGCATAAGCGCAGCGCGGGGGGCGGGTTAACACGCGCCCCTGTTATGCACTAAAGTGTCAATTCGCACAAACGTCGCTGTTTGATAAAACGGCATTCACAAATGTGAGATGGACCCGTAATAACTCCTATAATATCGTTTAAGGCCACAAAATTAACGGTTAGGGGATAACTGTTGGACAGTATTCGTTTCGAAAATATTCTGACGATTTCAAATAAAATTAAGTTCAATACCCGACCACTTTCTTCAAAGTAACCGGCCTCAAAATAAAGACAAGGCCCTTCATTCCACCAGGAAATCACTGATTGCATAACAGAGTAAGTATATTGCATGGTATATCTTAGTTTGAAAACAATCTTCTTATGGGACCATTTTTCCCTACCTTGGACTTGGGACCATTTGTTCCTACACCCATGAAAGGGGGCTGCGAGTACATGTTGTTCGACGGCAAATGACACAGTTGAGGGGGGCTACTAAGCACTACATATGCAAGCCTTATACCCTTGAATATCTTGCTGCTAGGAACGCGACGAAGGAACTGCATTTGTTAGCTGTTCCTTTTACTATAAGACTACAAAACCGCGTCTCCTCATGTAGTCTTGCCAAACAATGGTACAGAAGTCGCTCTCTACGCACTTCTAATAGACATGACTACCATCAGCCATCCAGAGTGTTGTCCGCTTTCTTCCGAGGTTCTAAATGTAATATCACATTTGGGGGCATTGACGCTCAAGAAACTGTGTGGCAACGGGCTGTCATCGTCGGCCCAGCGTTACCATCCGCTCCTATTCCCAAACAGATTTACATCTGTAGGAGCTCGAATCATGAGAAATTAGTATTTAATGGGTAAGAAAAAGCAAGCATTGCAATGCAGAGATGAAAGTTTGTCGTGAGGTGCCCGACAGATACTCGAGCGCGATGACGTAACCTCGGATAGGTGCAGACCTCAAGAGCTTTCGTTGCCTCTGTGGCGGCGACGGGTTCCCTCGCTTTAGCGCCGAATTTCTTGCGTGATCGCCCCATAGTTCCGGATCTTGGGCTTGGGATCCACGCAACTTACCGGATCAATTTAGATCCGGACAACGCGGAACTCCGAAAACAAACGCACGTGGTTGACGGAAACGCGTTTTGAGTTGCTGACAATAATGAGCACTCTTTTTTCGCCAATTTTAGCGAAAACTGTTGATCAAACGTAATCGTATAATCTTATATAGTAATGACACTTTTTATATGTTTTAAAAATAAAATTAGCATAATTTTAAAATTTTTGGAATTAATTAACGGCATAGTTGCGGAAATTTTATAAATTTGAATAAATTAACGCAGCCGTAGTCAACTCTACATTAGGCGCTAGCCGGACAGATTAGCCAGACGTAGCCGGACGCCAAGCCGAACAACGCTTGCGAAGCAAGTCCGGCAAGTCGTTCTTCCATCGTCTCCGTTGGCGCGGGTTTTTCAATGGAATATTTGTAGCGTTTACATCTCCATATCTTCCCTTTTTCTCCGGTAACCTCCGACGCCAAGATGAGTTACGCTCAGGTGCACCACGACATCATGAGCCTGATGTTTTCCAACTTGGCGACGGAGTACGAAATACAGAAAGCGAGTGAGTATCCCTCCATTAGCCACTGACACGATGCGAACGGCAGGCCGTGCTTTGGCGCCTTGGCTGCACGTGCACGATCGAGGCTCACTAGACGCCGAAGCGTTATCGAAGGTGGAAGGTTCGCACAGAAGGCGCGGCAACTGAAACTCCTTCCTGCTGTTCTCATCCTCTTTGTGACAGCTCGCGCAGCACTCCGTCATGCCACTGCATTCACTGTGTGACCTTGCCTCTTTCATTTCATGTGATCCGACCCAGTATCGTCCGGAACGTTGATCGAGTACGTATTGAAGATAACGAATCGGCCCGTGGAGTACGCGTGCCGAAGGGAGTGTATATCTCAACGATGTGCGTCTCCTTCTGCAGGCTCCACGCGTTCTTCCGGGCTCCGCTGAAGCCGGCCCTGAAGCTCATCGACGGACGTCGCGTGAAACGTATGCGAAGCCGCAGCGGCAGGATCGCGTTTCAAGTGACCGGGGAAGCCAAGATCTCGTACACCTGCTTGCAGGAGAGCAACTTTTGTAGCTGCTACTCCTACCTGCACCAAGGCAAGAGAATAGACTTCTTCCAGAATCAAAGCGACCCTAGCAACGTGATGCAGAGCATCTTGGGTACTGATTGGCCACTATACTTCGTGTCACTAATTGCGCGCAGTGCAGGCGAAGGCAACGCCATGCGAGGGGAGAAAGGGCACACTATGAAGTTTGGGGAGGAGGAGAGAAACTTCCTCCTCTCTAACACTCTTAGTGCTCTCCCATTCTCCCCTCGCCCTCCACTGCCCACCTTTCCCGTCCTGCCTTCCAAGTGCTCACCCTTTCTCTCATCACCTGGCATTGCCTTCGCCAGCACTGCTCACAACTAGTGACAAGGAGCACAAGTTTCAGCTTTGATTGGCCAACCTCAATGGACCTCTTGGCGAATATGTGCTGCCACCTAGACACGCGACTGGGTTCGAGGCTAAGTGGCGAGAAAACAACGTGCGCACAAGGTCTTTCCCACCCGTTCCACACCCAAAATGTCAGCTACATCCTGTTCACCCATTGAGACGCTGCGACTTCGATACGGCTCCCCCAAACTCGTCTTTGTCCCCATCGTGCGTAATCTTCCGCCCCGAAGTTGACACAACGAAACCATCTTCCCTCTCTGCTTGGCCAGAAGGAAGAGAGAGAGAGAGAGAGGGTACTGGAACCATTTACTCTCAAACCAATGTTTCTACAAAAGGTCCATTCACGACACCACGTCGAGACCAAATACAGTGCTTGCACTTTCAAATACGCGACTTTCCTTAAATGCGTAGCAATAGTGTAGGCGTTACCTACCGATATGGATGGAATGCTGGGGCACGCTTTTTCCGATTTCGACATGCTGGAGTTAGTGCACAAAGAAACACTGAACGATGATGGCACAAAATCTCCGAGCCGGCAGGGTGATGCTGCAAGCTTGAGTGGCAGCCAGGCCACCTGAAAGGTATAGGGTGCGGCAGGCCATACTCCTACTCCCCGCTAAGCCTAGGCAGGCCCTTACAGCTGCCAGGGTTCCATGTTTCTTTGGGGGGCTCGCACGAAGATGTGCGGGTGCAATGCAAGCGAGCGCCGACTTTATTTTCATGCTGTGCTGGGACGCACTACTTCATCAACAAGGTGATTAAAACCGAAACCATGCAACTCCTCTCTGGATCCTGGGGAACGGCTGATCCTGGCAAGAGATCAAGAGCAGTCATCAGAGAGTATGATGTGTCTCGGAAGATCCGGCATTTGCCGAGACGTATGTCTCCAGCCGCAGGAGTTGAATAGGCCTGGGAGAGAAGGGAAATCCGGTTTGGCCAAGTTTAACAGTCCACGCGTGCTCGTACTTCTGCGGAGCGGCGTTGTTGTTGGGGGAAGCTGAACGTAACTATGTTCCAAGTAGCGCTAGGAACATGCGCCTGGTAAAATTTTGTAATCATATTATGCATTCTAAGCAAAGAAAATTTTTTTTTTGGTCTTTTCAAATAAAAAAAATTGGTGTCTTTGTGGTGTTGCTGCAACATTGCTGACATTTAGACACTAAAATAGGCGCTGGAATTTTTGTTGATCTCGTTTCGGTACCCCTTTAGCACAATGAAATGTACCTTTTTTTTTTTTTTTAATTTTTCAGCGAACCCCGTATAATAGTGCACATAATTTCTTTACGGCATTAGAGGGCTAAAGGCACCTGTGTCATAGCTCATTTTCAGCCCAATTCAGTTTTGGAAACTCGTATATGCGCAATTCCTCGGCAAAGAACTGTACATTTTCTAATAATCTTTAGCTTTTTTGGTCAAGAGAGACGGTTTATAACTCGTGATCAAGAGAGCGGATTTCGCCGCTTTTGGGAAAAGGTAAAGGAGGCGTGAAAGGGTTTTGAAAATGTCGGAGCGTATAGACCTTTCCAGCGGCAGCCTCGAACGGAGCGATTTACAGCGCGCGTCCCTGGTTTTGAGAGGGTACGTCAGTGTTGCCCGACTGCGCTGAGCTGTGGAGTTTCTCGTCATTGGGCTGTGGCAGCCTGCGTAGGCGCAATTCCGACCGCTGGTGGCGGCTGAATTGCCGCGTTTTCTTTTTTTGTGTGTTCTGTGGCGAACATAATTTATAGAGGTCTTTAAGAAAGCAGTGCTCTATTTTTGGGAACAAACACAAAGAAATGAAAGCTGTTTTGGTGAGTCCGTGCGCGACAGGACAAATGCAACTGGAATGTTTGTTTCATTTTATGTTCATTGTTTTACGGCACCGTACACTCAGCCGTATCAATCTATAAAGGTCAGAATATTTGACCACACAGGATATCCGAACTGCATGGATATTCTCATCAATGGAACAACATATATTGTACGTACCCCACGGTGCCGCGTTATCCGAACAGGATTTTAGGAAGGTCTCAAATAACACAGCATATCCAATATGGTGTCGACGACAGTCACTTCACGACGGTCGGACGGAATCCGGCGTGTTTTGGGGAACATGTAGAAAAGGGCTCCTTTTTTCACAGCTTCAAAGCAAATGAACGAACGTGTCTATTCCGTCCCCACACCCCGGGCCCGACCTTATCGGCTATTTTTCGCGAAGACCCGGAACACAGCCGGGAAGGCTTTTTGGAGATTATCTCAACGGAAATAATCCTCCAAGAACGTCGAACTGCCTGCGTCGCGGGCTGCTTGACGTTCGCTCTCTTCGTTCGTTTCCTGCGAAGGCCGTTCAGGCAACGAGCCCTGGTATTCCCTGGTTCTTACTGTGGAGGATAACACACAAAGGGTAAGCATCCTAAACAGGCGAATAAGGTAAACACTTCCAAGAAAAGCCGGCAAACTCCGAATGCAAAATGCAGGTGGGGAGTCACGCTGACCGGGTTTCCACAGCTCAGGCGGGCGCCAGAAATTTCTGGTTGATAGGGGTCGCTCAATTCGCGAAATGGCGGCGGCCAGAGGGCTCTTTTTGCAAAGGTCTATACCGTACTTCGACTTAGCATAACGAGGCAAAGG
Organism: Ixodes scapularis; assembly: GCF_016920785.2. NCBI lineage: Eukaryota > Metazoa > Arthropoda > Arachnida > Ixodida > Ixodidae > Ixodes > Ixodes scapularis. The sequence continues at coordinate 104,035,808 of NW_024609846.1, forward strand.
GCGAAGGCTAGTGCCCTTTTTTTTTCTGACAGAGTGAAGCACGCGACAGCTTCTTATGGGAGTGCTCTTTAACTTCGCATTGATGTGTGCCTCATTCTGTTACTCTGATCGGCGTGCCACGTCCATGGCTTTTTTCTTTCGCCAAGTGACACTATTGAACTGTTCCAAATATATTTCATTTTTTACCGTTTATTGATTTTGTGACCTTTCTTTTTTTCTGCAGTACTCAGGAAACAGGAAATCCCAATGGTAATTACTACTCTCCAGCACTTGTAATGTGACTGCTTCTTCTATGTGCTTGCACAACCTAAAATGTGTGAAATTTGTACATTTACAGTGCAAGCACGTACTCGCTGCCAGGCTTGCCGTGGCACTTGGCAAGTGCGAGGAAGTGGACTGCTCCGACGACACCATGATATTCGTGCTGCAGAACCTGTTCTGATGTGCGTGCAGTATGCAAGCGTGTTTTTGTAGATGGTAGCCAGTTCACAACAAAACCCTGCCTCTGTAGCATATAATTTGTTATGAATATGAAGGTGTGGAGCTTAAATTTTGAGCAAGATCTCCAACTTTGAACAGTTGTCAAAATACAAGTGGGAATATTGACACAATATTACAAAGAGACCCAATCTATCAGTCTCAAATATTAAGAGGAAAAAAAAAAAAACATGCTCGGGGTTGTGTTTTGTTGAAATTTATTATATAAAGTGTACATCGACACATATTTGTTCTGTATTTTATATTAAAGGCATGCAATCAAAATCGTCAACCACTAAGCACCCAAAAAAGTACATATAGAAATAAAGTATGCTGCCTCGGAAATGTCGACAGGTTCTTTCCGCCTTGCCGGCTTTTTTGCGCATCTGTGGAATAGGAGGAAAAGAGCGTTTCGATTACTTCAGGCGGTGCAACAAAAGTGTGCAATGAGGTTCTGAAATTTTCATAAGAAGTGAAATTCAAGTTAATTTTTGCTTATGAACCAGGTCAGAAAGATCATAAATTAAAAACTTTCAACCTTGACGACTTGAATTCTTCCAAATTTAGTATGAAAAGCCTGACACCCAAAAAAAAAAACCTTTGCTGGAAGATATGCATCCCTCTTAAATTGTCCATTTATGCAACTCAACCTTTGCTTTAAGTAAGTGTGTATGTTTTTCTTCCTGCCTGCTCATATCAACTGGGACTATGTCATTTTAAACTTTCATACATGACAGCACTGACTCCACAAAATTTAGCTCGAGGTGTTACTCGTCCTATCACCTGTTATTTGCTACTAGAGCACAAGTGTTTACGAGTTGCATATCTTTGCTTTCAGGCACCGTCTCACTTATGGGTGTCTGGCCGCAGTGGACGATAGTAGTCGTCCCATTTCAATCCAGCTCTGTAAACATGGCACACAACAACATTCTTCACGCGTCACAGCGTATCCTTCATGAAGGTTACAAGAAACTCGCACGGCCTCAGAGCAGCTCTGATGGCTCACAGCATCCACTGTGGCCGGACGTAAAGTGAAAGGAAGTATAGTATCGAGCTTCTGTAGCCTATGAAACTGGTGAACTCGTGTTACGGTCCAAGACTAAGCACCGTACAATTGCGGCAAAATCTTACCCTCAATAGTCTGCTCCGATGGTGGGATCAACGACAATCTGTTTTTCGAAGGAAGGCTGCGCAACCCAGTAGAGGGCATCGGCGTAGATCTCTGTGCGCTGAGTCATCTGCCATGGAAAAAAATAAGCGCAAAATGAGTTATTGGTGATCTCGCACAATTTTCTTAAAGATCTGGGAGAGGAATCGAAAGATGGGAAAGACCAAGTCCTGGTACACACTTACTCTGAAGCCCCAAGAGTCTCTGACTTGGCGGCACAGGTTGAGGTCCAGCTCAGTCACCAGAAGACCGTCCTGCGTCCTTGACAGGCCCTAGAAGTATTTGGGACAACAGTTGCGCAAAAATGCCTACAGTGTGGTGGTGAGCAAAATGCTTAGCTTTTACGTTGTGTAAGCAACAGTTTTCAGCGTGAAACGGTAGCTCGGAAAGAAATTTTCGCTTCAAGGTTTGCTAGAATAGCAGCAAAACGGATTGAATGATTTCAGCAAGGTCGTCCTTGAAGTCTAATGTATGCTTCCGGCATGCCGCCCAAGGTTTTGTGAAGTATATTGGAGAATCTACGAGTGTGATCATTTAAATACAAAGTGTTGTGCGCTTTCCTTTCTTTTTTTGGTTTAGAATTTTGAAGTGAGGTCTTTGATGCATTGTGTCAAAGTCAAAAAGAGGGAGGAGTACTAAAACTATTGCATTTGACACAACATGCACAAAAACTAAAAATATGACCTTAGTGTGAACCAGAAAACCTATATAGCTCAAAGACAAAACTGGGAAAACTATTTTCCTATGGAAGCAATTCCTTACATATGATGCATGGACAGTGTTACTAGGGACAAAAGCAAACATTATGCGTTTGATGTTGCCACTATACACATTTGCAAGTGCTGCCTCAGGGCACTGCTATCTTGCTCAATTGAGGTGCGCCTGGGCGCGGCCATAATGCGATTACGACGCCTTAACAAGGCTTTGTAATCGGATTATGATGCATCCAAGCGCACCGCAACTGAGCAAGATGGCGGTGCCCTCAGGCCGGACTTGCAAACGTGTATATGTGTCCCTCGCTAACATGTTTACGTTTGCCGTGTGACAAAAAGCGCCTGAAGATGAATGTAGCGGTACTCACTGGGGTCCTGCTTCCATCTGGAGCTGCTACATAGCTAGAGCCTGCAAGAGAAGGCTAGAAACTTAGCCATTACAGTTCCAACTCTGGATATCCTTGGGGAGGGTACTTGGTACGGAATGAGCCTTACCGTAGAAGTGGCCGAAGTCCTTGTGGGCTGTAATCAAACGGGGACAAAAGAAAAGTTTCTCGTTTAGACTACATAAATCAGGATCGAGAGAACCAGGCAGTCGCTTCACTTACCACCTTTCTTGTTGCCAGATGTGAACTCGTTTGGAAAAACTTCCTGAAAAACGCATAGAAGCAACATCAAAGGTTACTCATGCTCCCTATGATACTTTATTCACACACTGAAGGAAGCTGCGGTTTTCAAACAGAACCATGAATGGAGAGAATGAAGCAGCCATGTAGTTGCTACATGTTCAAATAACTGCATGCCACTGGTATGCACAGGGTGGACAAAAATCATAATTTTTATTGAAAATCGTGACTTTTAAAAAATCTAATAAACCAGTTTTATTTCATTTACATCAGATTGATTTAAATCACTAAAGCTAGAAATTGATTCTTTATCACTAAGTAGATATTTGTCAACATCGCAGATTGATTGACCAATTTGTGTGATCACTGATAACAATGCAGAACAAGTACTGTAAATGTAAAGTACAGTTTAATTAACAAGTTTTCATCATTGCAGTGCCCACCATACTAAGGCAAACACATCAGATTTTTCTAGTTAAAGTTTTATTTGATTTTTCTTACACATTCTCGCTCAATCGCTATAGGACATTCATTTTCTAGTTTCCTTTGCATTTTGATTTTCTTGCCAGTAGGATGTTACGTAACTCACTAACAAAGGGGAAGGTAGAAATCGAGCTCAATGTCCCGATTTGCCCACAAGATCGCTTCCTTTTGCTCGTGTTCAGCCTTATATAAATCTTTCTTGCTTGACGATTCTTTGATTTAAATATGAAAACATAAACGATGGACAAAACAGTAAAAAAAAAATTCTTTTTACGGGTACTGTTCAATTTAAATTGTCCTAGTAAAACTGGTGCAATTTAAATCAAAACTTAAATTATATTGGTTTTTACTCTTCACCCTGGGTATGCAGGAATGGGAGCAGAAAGCACCTCCATTACCAGTCTTTCGATTCCGTAATAGACCCTTTTTAAGAGCATGGTGCCATCTAGTGGCTGCTGCACAAATGATCCAAGTCCACCATTATTTGGGCAGATACTCCAAGCACATATTGGACGCAAGGGCTAGTTAGGTTAGGTTAGGTTAGGTCAGCTCGGCTCGCATTGAAAGAATGAGTGCCGCGTCGGCGTTCAGCAAGGGCTTGGATCCAGTCGCCCACTTCATGCCCAAGAAATGGCGACCGCCAATGTTGCTTGACAGGGTTTTGAGAAGAGTCTATTCCTATCAGTCACAAGCTTTCTCTGAAAGAAAATGGTATATGGTTGGTCACTCCGTACTTACAGTGCCCACTCTGTTGATGGCGCAAGTGAAGTAGCTGTTGGCAATGGCGGCGTTTCTAGCCTCGACGTGCCACAGTGGCTCGCTGAGTCCGGCCACGGTGGCAGACGGGTTGAAGACAATGTCCGCCCCATTGGCGGCATACATGAACCAGTTGAGAGGGTGGTGTCTTCCGTAGCAGATGTTGATCGCTATCTTTCCTGTTAAAGCGATCAAAGAGCGCACAAATAGGCGAATATCATCTAAGATGCATTCCTGGGTAGTGAGGGAGTACAGTACACCAATAAGCCTTTGGAATGGACAATATAAGGGCTTGACTTTGGTGAGCGTTTCTTTTTTTTGTCCTTGTCTTTTGCACTTTTAAAAAAAAAATTTATTATGAATTAGCATCGATTTTTTTTAGCTTTCAACCCTCTTCAATGAACGAAAGTTCAATTGTTCACAATGGCTTTTAAGAATGGCTAGTATTTTAGGGGTAGGCCATTAGACTTATAAGTGATCTACCTTTGTGCACATAGAAATGTCTCGGTGTCCACTCACCAAACTGTGTCTGAAACACTGGGTGTCCCAACTTGGACTCCATGTAGTAGGTCGACTGAAGGGAGAAGGCATGCCACATTTTGGATTATTCGGTGCGAAGGTATTGTTATTTATTTACGATAGGCTCAATAAAAGGGCTACTTCTACTTGACTCTCGTCAAAGACCCAGGAATAGCCCTGTTTTGACAGAGCAAGGCGCTAACCTGACTCACCTCATTGAAGTCTCCTACTCTCGGAATATGGTTCTTGCGGGACTTGCCCAAAATGGCACCACTGTTTGACACCACGACAGCCGTGTTCCACATGACGTCATTCTCGTCCCTCTCGAGAATTGGGCAGACAACGACCATGTTATGTTTCTTGGCCATCTGTGGGGGAGACGATGCACGGTCGCTGTTCTGTCATCCAAAGTATTCCAGCTGACATGTCGTAAATTTGGACTGCTTGAGGCAGAATGTCAAAGGGCAGGGTATTGACCTGCTGGCACAGCTGGACAGTCGGACCATGCTCTGCAGACTCTGCAAACTCGCACCAGGGCGTTTTCTCTCGCGTGCAGAAAGCAAAGGGCATATCTGAAAGACGGAAGGGGTCTTATTCGTAGAAACCTCCAGGCATGCCTCTTACCAAAGTGCCGATAGAGTACACGAAGACAAGTTGGCTACACACATGTGTAGCCAACTAGCCCAACAGTTAATTTTGATACGAAGACAGAACTGCAATTTTGCACGCACTTGGGTGATGCTGTAATTATGAAGTGTTAATTGAAAAGTGAATTATGGCTGATGGGGACAGAAACGATAGAAATTAAATTAGGGGATATGGTGCCAGAGTGTGAATTGGATAATTGCAATAGGGATACTTTCCCAGGGTATCTTGCAGATCCAATTGTTCTTATCTATATATTATGATGCACATTATTACTATACTTAATTTCACCTTAGAAAAAAAGGAAGTTCTGTGCCTTGTTCATATGCCACACCACAAAGTAGTTTTTACAAGATTTGGTTGTCAGAGGAAGAAGTATGCTTTTAGCGTTTGAACTGTGCACATCTTGATAACATATATCTAATCTAAAAAGCACATATATACATTTTAATTATCTACATAAAGCAGTAATCTAGTGATTTTATCACTGTTCTTGAGGCAAAAATAAGTACAGTTCCTTGGTTATATTTCAATTGATATGTGTAGCTTTCTGTACCCACTCAGCCGCATGAATATTGTTCCTAAAGTTTCAGCAGAGAGTTAGTTGGCCTCCAGAATAAATCTTTATTTTTGACACAGCCCAAAGAATTGGTAGCAACGAGTACACCATGTGTACGAAAAGTAACTCTGAATGCATTCCATGTGTCTACATCAGTATGCAGGTTAATTGAGCTAACATAATATCATTGCACCTCAAAACAAGCCCATGCAAGCCTTCCCTTTGTTTCGGCATAACTCGACCAAGGGCAAAAGCTGCAGCTCCAGCGAGCAAGGCACATGATGCTATACCATCAGTGTGCAGTCTTCCTGTTGGGAGCTGTCATGCGCTTTGCTCCCTCACTGTAAACAGCTCGCTTGAGCAGTGGCTTCCACCATTTGCCAAGTTATGTCGCAACAAAGTATGAAAGTAGACCAAACAGTCGTCTCCGTGTGCCAGCATGCCACGACTGCAAGCCCCGACTTACGCCACGTCTCCTGAAAGCAGATGATGTTAACACCACACAGGGCAGCGGTGTCCACGATGGTCTCTATGCGCTTGTGCAGCGCCTCCCGTTGGGCGGTGACGGTCTCGGTCGTGGGGAGCACTATCTTGTTCTGCACAAGCCCGACACGCACCACTCGGGCAGGACGCAGCTCCTCCCTCTCAGCAGCCATCTTGTAGCCCTTGAGCTCAAACTTGTGTTGTTTCGCCTGGCCCAGAGCATCCGAGCTAAACTCCAGAGGACTGGAAGGAATACGCTAGGTCACTGAACCAGGCTGAAGATGAAGGATTCCACAATTTGAAAATCTTTTCAGCATGTTGCAGCTAGTGTTGCATACTGGTGTTACTTAACCAAATATTAGTAGGGATGTGCAAATAGTGGTTTGTACTGAATAGTGCCGCATCATTTATAGCCTTTACGGTGTAAGAGAAACCATGACACGCTGAGCTAGGTTTTATTCCAAAATGCACAGGGACAATAAATGACATAGGGCCCTGTCTTGTGTTTCCTCTCACTTTTTGTATCCGTGTTTTTTGGGTATAAATCTTCAGTATGAATCGGAACCAACAAGCTCAACTTGCAGTATGACATACCACGGCTATCGTTACAGTACTGAGGCAAGGAATGGATGGATGGTCGAACAGCATTTTAGCGAATGCCGACTTTTCATCGAAAAACACTTTAGCGAATGCTTGGCCGCCGCAAAGCAGTGCTTACAGGTGGGCGAGGTGTTTTAACATTTTGTCATGAGTCGCCACAGACTGTCATGGCGAAGCGGAGTATATGCCGGCGGTGGGCTGGTTTAACACGACAGCCCCAGTAATTTGCTAATACGTCGATTCGCTCGAATGCCGCTGTTTGCTAAAACGTCATTCGCTCATGTTATATGGACCCTGATAACCAAACATGTCTTAAAATTATGCCTGGAACTCAGAAATACTGGGCATCCATGAGAAAACCGAACACTGTTTTTCGCACTGCAAAAATAAACAAGGTATCGTGGAGAGCTCAAACTCCGTCAGAACGTAGCCCCAGCCGTTTGAGCAAGGTGCCAAAGTTTCAGCACCAACCGTTATCTTATTCAAAAGTTGTAAGTGGTTTCCTGAAATTTTTAATGGGAACATGGGGCCCATTTTCGGTTTCTGGTTCCATGGAGCTCCATATCCTCCATGTATTCGAGAGCTCCGTCGGCCGCCTTTTTTTCTCATATTAGACAACGGTTGGTGCTGAAACTTTGGCATCTTGCTCGAACGGCTGGCACTACGTTCTGGCGGAGTTCGAGCTCTCCGCGATGTCTAGTTTATTTTTTCGGTGTGAAAAACAGGGTTCGGTCCTTTCGCGGATGCCCGGTACTACTCATTACATTGGTATTTACGATGGTTGTTACGAATAATTTATTTCAATTTTGCGTGAATACCCACTGGATTTATAACGAGCAGCATGCATGTAAACGCGCCAGGATGTCAGTTGCATGAAATAAAATTGCTTCTTGGTGAATACACTAATTTCTCTCCAAGAAAGGCGAGCTCAGCTTCCGGCGACAGTGCCACGACGCGCGCCTATCTAGGTCGCCCATATCTCACTGCGCCTGACCGCGCGGAAGTGAAAAAGAGTCTAGCGTTCACCTGCAGTCTCTTCCGTAGAGAACAGCGCGCACTTTCTCGTGCTCCTCGGCAGGAAGGTGCTCCTTGAGAATCTTCTCCACGCTTTCGAACTCTTCCTGACCAGCCATCTTCGTGGAGAATCTCGGACACGAACTGAATGTCTCGTCAGCGCGGGCCGGACCTGCGATATGTTGCTGCGCCGGTTACGAAGTCGTGAAGATGCGACGCCGTGGCCTACTTCTCAGACGCGCAAAAAACCAGTTTGACCTGAGGGCAGCGACGAGCAGCAAAAGTGACGACTCGGTATTCGGGTTGAGTTCGCCTTGCGCAACGCAGACGACCACTTTCTGGATTTCTTCGAGATATAACGCCTGCCCGTCGCCTTGAACTTTAAAGCGCGTCTGCTTCGCGACAGCTTGTGTCGGCGGACAGTTTTGTGACGTTTCGTGTGTCTCCTCCCGCTGGCCTGCTGAGCGTATTGGGTTGATAAAGAAAAAAAAAGAAAGAATAGAAATCATGTATTTCCGCTCGTACAGTTGTTCTGTCACGCGCCACGCTAGTCAGCTGATCTTGATTCTTTCCAACCTTGTTTCCAACAGCCAACAATTGGATTCCACTGGACAGCTGAAGGGCTCGAGACAGCTGCAAACAACTCGTTAAAAAAAAAAAATTGAAATAAATTAAACTTATTTTGACGTAAGCGCGTTGGTGAAGCTAAATAAAACAGAAAGAATAAACACAGGGACCAACAGAACATGACAGCAGCACCGAAAGGTGCTATTCTGTTGTTCTCTATGTTTATTCTTTCGTTTTTATTTAAATTTACCTCTTCAGTTTTTAGATTTTTGTTTTTATTTTATAACACTCAGTGACGTTTGTTTTATTTTATATGTGCACGCCTGCTGTTTTAGAGCTTTTGTTATTGAACGTAACTGGGTTGACCTGACATAGTGGGGGGGTCACTGCTTTGCGGAAACTCAACTAAAATGCTACCTCTAGTATGAAGTCATAAAAAAAGCAAATATCGTAACATTTAGTATATTGTCAAATAATGCTTATTTATTTATTAAGTGAATTTTGATTGTATTGGTTTTGCTTGAGTTTCAACGTTTTATTTTAAAATATACTGTAGACACTGTAGACAATAACTCTATGCTGTAGACCTGTACTAGCGTGATTGTGGATTTACGCACATTTTCACTGCTAGGGAGTCTTCCTCTGTGCTGCCATGATTTATTGCAGCTTCGGACTTACGATTTATAATTTAATAAAATTTTTAAAACATAATATACACTTATAACAATATATAAAAATAATAGAAATAAATATGCACTATATTTTTTATTTAAAATTGTTTTTAATGTAAGTAACTGCGGGATTGGTGTTTACAGCGCCAAGAAACGTACCGGGTACGTTCGTAATTTTGAATCAGGTTGTCTATTTAAATCCGATTTAATCGAGTGTTCTTTGCTACGAGAAACGACAAAATGTCGATAGGAGTGCCTATAAAAGTTCTCCACGAAGCCGAAGGACACATCGTCACCTGTGAAACTAACACCGGCGAGGTGTACCGAGGCAAATTGGTTGAAGCGGAGGACAACATGAATTGTCAAATGGCGAACATCACAGTCACCTACAGAGACGGCAGAGTCGCCCAGCTCGAAAATGTGTACATCCGGGGAAGCAAAATTCGCTTCCTGATATTACCGGACATGCTCAAAAACGCTCCTATGTTCAAAAAGGCCGGCACGAAAACGGCGACCGCGTCGGCCGGCAGAGGGAAGTCGGCAATATTACGCGCCCAAGGTAAGATTTGTGTTTGAGCTGCTTGCTTGCGAGGGAGGTACGAATGGGGGCTACTGGTTTATGTAATCACTGATGTCATCACTCTGCCTAGTGCAAGCGGCATTTTCCGCTAATTTCTATATCTATGAGGTTTCGCTCCGGAGCCTACTGGCGTCTTCGCTGTTTGGACGTTGGGTGTCAACGAAAGGCTTGTAGAAAAAGGAAATATTTGTCTCCACCGAGTTTACCCCATTTACAGGGATTGTCCGGTCGAAACCGGAGGTACTTGAGTCTTGCGCTCGTTACGTCGAAGGAGCCTTCATGTAGACAAGCGTCATTTTTATTTTGATATATGATCTCCCGTTATTGATTAATCCTTTCATGAGCGTATGTAGGAAACTGCATCCCGAATTTCGCCAGTGTCAATGGCTGACATCCGTAGGTGCTGCGTGACGTCACAAAACGCAAAGGTTTGCCGGATGGTCGGGATAACAAGCGTTGGTCAATTAATGTCTTGTATTTTGTTTCAAATTATGTAGTCTCTTAGGCTGTACCCTACTGAAATACGGTTCTTTTAATGCAGTTTCCAAGCATGGGCAAACAAAGTCACGTCTTTTAGCAGGAAATTACTCGCAGATAGCCACAGGCTTCGAGCAAACGTATGCCGTTTCGCGCAAACACAACGGCGACGGCCAACAATCGAACTAGGGGCGCTTGCAAAGCAAAGGATGCAGATTTCGCCTCTGAAGCGGCACCTAGGTACACTAAGGGGTATCTGGGTACACATGTCGGCGGATCCACTGGATCGGTGATGAGGCTGCGGGCCGTTCCCTCGGAGGCGATGTCCGCGCGGGTCGAAGGCAAACGGCGAATCGTTCAAATGCATGTCGTCACTTGACTTGGACGAGCTTGGTGAATCATAGTCACGCTCCATTTTCACACGCGGGTCAAACAGAATCGGGCTGCACGCATGCTAAACACAACTTCTGGTATTGTTTCCAGATAACCTAGCTGTTGGTTTCGGTTTCGCTGCATAATCAAATTGATTGATCCGATTTGGGCGAGGAGTGGATGGACGCAGTTTAATATCGTTGGCACAGTATCACACCTCAGCTTACGAGCCTTCTGTCCGCTTAGAGCTCAGCACGTAGCTCTCTTCTGTGAGTTGATTGCTGCAAAAGCGGGATCTCAATCTTGATGGGAACCCAGTCCCTACGCACGGCAACAATCCACTTCGCTCGTCACTGCACGTCTCGCGGAAAAGTGTGGAACGTCATGTCTTGGCTCGCATGCGCTGCCCAGTGGTTGTGGCACGTAACCGCACAACAAAAATCTCGCCCAAGCACGAAACAAGTCGAGCGCAACAACAAAAACAAAGCATGCTGAGGCGTTCACTCGCAGGCAAACGACGAGACAAATGCCCGCTTTGTGTTTTCTGAGGTCAGAGCTTCAATGTTGCCAATGAAAGCAGCGTTTACGTCAGAATGCGATTGGAGCAGTATAAATTCAATTTCTCACGCAGAGGGGCATATAAAATTCAGATATTGCGCGTACGATGAGCCTCTAGGCAATAACAATGATATCCGATTGCTTTCTCGAATACAAAATTTGACCGGACAATCCCTTTAATGGCAATTTTGCATACAGGAGTTCCCTTAGCATTCATGTGTAAACAGGTCGAGTGAGAATGCGAGGTCGACGATTGGTTGCTTTGACCTCTACCTAAGGAGAGGTAGGGGTGAGGATGATGGAAGTTCCCGATACGTGTTTTTTTGCATAAGCCCTGCAATCTTCTTTCTAGCAGGCGCTTGTACTCGCTGAGCGCATGCTCCAATGTTGTGCAGTACTACCGAAGAAATTTACTCTCTCGTGTAATGTTGCCACTAAGAGTAGAAGTGATTTTACGTCAGTGAAGCCATATGAGGCAAGGTGGAAATAGGAATAGCTAAATACTCCCTTTAGACCAAGGAGTTACTTCTTTCATGCCTGTCAGCCTGGTTCAACTTGGTAGCTAGCATGAACCTGGATGCTGCATGCCATAGCGCTCTACTGTCAATGAATCTACTGAGTGAATGTGTGAGCAGGTAAAGAGATGATGTCTTGCATCTAGTGTCATGTCCTTTTCTCTGCAACATATCTTTGTTCCATTCTTGGGGTGGCAGTGGTATGGGATGTCACTCAAAGAGAAATCAAGAGAAAGTGTACAAACAAGCTGGTGATGCTCAATCATAATCAAAGCCTGGCACACGGGAAGTAGAAGAGTGACACACACAAGAGTGGCACACACACCATATGAGAACATAAGATAAAGCAGCTTTCATAGTAGAATTGCCTTGGGTTAAAATGGTGAACATGTCAGTGGTGCCCGAGAGGTACCAGCACAATCAGTGAGTGTGAACACCGCTCTGCATAGCCCTGGTACAATCAGTGCCCCCTGTCGATTGTTACATAAAGTATAAAGGCGCTTTGTGGATGAGACATAACATCTCCAGTGATTGTTACACCACCCTGCACTTCCGGATCGTCTGCTAGCGAAGATCAGTCGGCGGAACCACGAAACTGCTAGTGAACTAGAGAATTTTTCGTTAAAAATGTGCGCTGGCAAAACTAGCATTTTTTTTTTTGTAGGGTAACTTTTTTATTTGAAAATTTTGGGATTGTTATGATTCTAATAACAATACTGGACACTCTGCCAATGCCTTTGTGCATGCATAAAATTCTACTAAAACTGTGTAATATTTTCTTTGCGCGAGTTTTGCGAAAGCGAAGGACCGCAAACCTGCATTCGCAAGAAGTTAGCGCGGTGCAATTGTGGACAATCTTTTGCCCGCTGCAGCCGTAAAAGCAACATGACCCAACATAAATCAATCGCAAATTTTCCCACAGCGAGTTCGGCTTCGCTCCGAGTTATACAATAACCAATGAACCACTCTGCAGCTTGATTGAATATTACAAATGTTTGCCCCATCACTCGCGCATAAAATGGCGTGTGTGCATACAACAAATTGTAAAGGGCATGGTCGGTTCATCCAGACGACCCAGAAGTGAAGGGTTTTGCAACACGCGCAGGAATCTACTTGTCTCGACTCCCTTGCATCTGAGCTTTACGGAGCATTCAACAAGGAACACTGATAGTACCGCAGGCCATGTGGTGCAGTGCTCACGCTCATATTGATAGTGATGGTACAGTCGTGCACAAAGTTAATAGTTCCACGCAACCATGCATTTTCTTTTTCTGCGGGGTGCCGACTTACCGGCACTCGTTTCAATTGTCTATACATTATGGTTTGGTTCATCCGCAACTCAGAAGCTGAGGCCCGTGAAGGGTAAGCAGAAGATAACAGCTATAGCATTATAAAATCAAAGAAGTTAACAATTGGTGTTGGTGGTAAAAAGCTGTCTGTTTCTTTTAGGCTTTAATGTCAAAAGAATTCAGAAAAAGAGTGGTGACAATCTTTTATCACATCGAGCGCTTGACACCCACAGTGTATTGGACAATAAAAAAAAAAAAAAGGACTCCATCGACTGTGAATGGACCAAACCAGGACTTGCGGATAATTTGAGGGAGTTCCTTCGGAAAAACATGCATGTTCGCATAGACCCGGTGTTTCTGCGTCACTATACATTTTGAAGCAAAAGGAAAGACCAGCCCAATGCATGTGGTCTAGGCTGTGCTGACAAAGGTGCAGTGCATATTGTCGGCAGTACCTCTGCATGGTTCTGAAGAGTGAAAAAGATAATGCAACCAAATTAGGTCTGCATTCACTGATTAAGCGCATTCTCTTTCGGGATGGTATGGAATTGCCCAAGGTGCAAGGAGCTTCCCCGCTAGCCGCCGTCTCTACCACATGCTCCGAGCGGGTCTTCCATATTGCTGGGAACTGTTTCTGGACAATGCCGGCCAAACTTGCTGAACACAGAGACATAAAAGAACCTTGCTGAAGACTCTGAATCTACCAGAACACATTTTTGGTCATGGTTAGCTTCAGGTTTTTGCTGATCAGTAATGATGCCGTCTTACTGGCGCTGTGTCAGTCTTCATTACTGCTAGAGCTTCCTTTTACAAATGGAGGACATGGTGCACTCTCCAGCTCTTTCTGAATGTCTTTTTTTTTTAATATTATGCGTGACACAGAATTTTCAAATTTTACTGTGGCATTCGAACTAGCTAATATTTCTGGAACATTATCACATTTATCCTTTTTGTTAACCTCTTTCTGAACTTCTCTGACTGCTTCCAACAGTACTCATCCTTCTTCTTGCAGCAAGGTTCCATGCCTCTGCATGAATTTTTTTTTTCTAATGCAAATATGTTGTGTGATAAGGTTTTACACAAATATATAGACCCAGTGTTGTCAGTATGCATGCACAGAAAGGGAGAGAAAATAGTTTAAATAAGGAGAAATATTAAAATAAAGAGAGAAATGGGAGGTTGTGGAGAGATTTTAAAGATGGCAGCATGGCACTAAGCTTGTTTGCTACATAATTGTTTTCTTGTAAAGAGGGTCGCATATCCTCCACAAGAAAACACCGACTTTTGAACGAAGTTCACTTACAGAACACAAGCATTCTTTTACCATTTTGTTGTTGAAGCATTTTTTTTTTATCTTGAAATGTGCACTTTTTTATTGTTCAACAAACAACCCATGCCAATGGAAGTGAACACTGCTTTTTTTTTTTTTTATTTGGTGAATACAGTATATAGTAAAACTTTATTCTTGCTGATATGATCACATGCTCTATGCTCGAGGGCAGCATTTCGTGGAAATTCAGACAAGAACAAAACGTACATGCAAGCTTTGACTCTGTTGAGTTCTCCTCATGTATAGCAATCAATTTTGAGCTTAACTCACTCTTTGTTATTTCCTTTTAAAAGAAATAGCTCCCAATTGCTCCTGGAAACAGGAGCGATTGGGGAAACTCTATTTAGTCGCACATTGCCTTCCATATTCACTAAAGCGTAAATCTTAACAAAAAATTGTGTGACAAGTTGGCGCAACTTTTAGAGTTGCTTTTTATTTTGATGGTCAGAATAGTCTCAGTTGGAATTCCTATTTTTTTTTTTTTTGCTACCTTACATACACTGGCGCAGAATTCCGCGAGACCTCGTTATGGGTTGAGTGCCAAAAGTACACAGATGATTAGCAAAACGGAGCTTTAAATCAGTTTGATGACATACTAATTGACATCACCTAATTCAGATACTGTCAGAATGCATTGAAATCAACTCACCCTTGGAACCAGCGCAGCTCAAGCGCTCAATATCAGTTGTGATTTGCATGTCTACAATGCCTTCATGGTGACTAACCAGAGACACTTAACATTTGTTGTATTTGTAACTGTAATAATATTGGAGCAGCCTCCTATGTCCATGCTTGTGCTCAGTATCCTCTCATCTCAAGCATATGATAAAATTGTATAAATTAGTCCTTACTTTCTGATTTGCTTATTTCTCTACGAGCATCAAAAATGAAAATCTGATCACACCATTTTTATTTTTTTTTTTGACCTGACACTATGTGGCATGGCATGTTGTAATTTTAGGGCAGAACTTGTTTGGGTGTGCTGATGGTTTGATTGAGCTCTTGAAAACTTCGAAGAAACCATTGAGCAATAAGATTGCCATTTAAGACATTGAGATAACATCAGTTTGCCAGACTCCTCAGTGAGAAGAAAATCGACAGAGCTGGAGACTTCAAGTTAAGGGTACATGTTTTCATGCTTTGACTACGTCACCAAACACAAGCAAAAAAAAAAAAAAAAAAAAGTTCCCCCTTCATCCCTAATGAAAATAATCGATATACAAGATGTAGGAACTGCATCTGAGGAAAGTTTGAGAAGTGGGTGTTGAAGCCTGTTCTTGTTCTATTAATTTACTGAATAGTGGTTAGGCCACAGTTGCACCTGCAGTGATGGGATTCTGTGGAGTTTCAACGTTCTGGCAAGCCAAGGTTCCTCTGTGGCAGGTTTTAATTGTGGTTATTTTACTCCGAGTTCTGCGATGAAATATTGTTGTGTTCTGGTGTAGCAGTGTGCTCTGTGTGGTGTGTAAGAACCTTCTTGTGGCCTCTTTCCAGCGGCCAGAGGGCGAGGTCGTGCCAGAGCCCTTTTCCAGAGACGGAAGTAACGCAGACAGCGCTACCCCCAAAGACGACGGCGCCTTGCCTCCAATCACCTTGGTCAAGTTTCCCGACCCTTGTCCCGTCCCGTAAACTGTACCTTCTTGGCATCAGCCCACTTCATTTTCATTTCATGTGAATAAACTTGCGCATCAGTATCTCGCGTGTTTGTTGTATTTCGTTGGAGCCGTTCTCCCCCATCGAAAAAAGGGCGCCGAAGCAATCAGACATTGACGTGAGGTACGCTTGTTTTCTATGTCTAAATTTGAATTTTGGGAAAATACGTGTTTGATTACTTTGTCTTTTTAATCTCGTTTATTTACGAATTCGGAGCGAATAATTACCCAAGCTGAACAAATTTTCGGACATACTCTAATTTGTCAAAGGTTAACAAAACCAACTGCTGCTGAAACTCGCGATTTTAACCGAAACAGCACGAATGGCACAACCGACATCGAAAGCAAATGAGAAGGCACGCGAAATTGCGTCAACGGCCGGTGGTCCTTGTGAAATACTTGTTTACCGACGGGGCCGAAAACCCTCGTGCAAATGCGAGGGCGTCCAAGAGTAAAGAAAGAGACACGTGCGCGTCCTGCGCAGCTGACGCAGCTTCGTCTGTTCGTCGAGAGGCATAGTCGACGTTTAGCGTTTTGCTTGTTTTTTATTCTCGCCGTTTACAGTGGTCACGGAGATCGTCAAGGTTATTTTCAATGCGCAGGTAAGCCCAGAACTGTCTGGTCCGTTTTGCGTACCGTGCTTTTATCCTTTTACAGTCGGTAGACTTTACTTTGACAGTTGACAGTTCTTGGCCTTTTGGCACGTGGTTCTCGCGGATTCGTGGCTTTGCTCGTGACCGTCGTGCGCATTTCGCAGTGCTAAATAATGGCAGGTGCGGGAACAAAACGCGAGTCGAAAACGCCCAAAGCATTGCTGATCGACTCCGAGCACGCCGTCAACGCCGTTTCGCAGCGCTGCGCAGAGGTCCAGAGGTGATTAAACTCGAGGCGCCTAACCGAGGGCTCGGTGTCCGAACCACCGTGGAACGCTTTACGTTCGGGTGTTGTTAACGCGAGACAAAATGCATTCGTAAGCGCTCAAAATAAATGTGTACCGATATTGAGAAGACATTTTTAATTCGGCGATTTTAAAGAACGACATAAGTTGTACGTCGAGGCGAGGACGGCGAGGACTTTGTTTTAGTAAATAAAGTAGTCCGTCGGGGCGAGGGCAGCGAGGGCAGAGGGGCTGCAGAAATGTGCACAGCACGGCAAGCATGTATTCGGGAACTCGCGTTTCCCCTGTTTAGGCTTAGTACTAGGGCCTGACTTTGGCCCGAAAGAGTTTTGCCGATACGCGGGCATTCAGTTACTTCAAGGTAACGTGTAACATACCAAACTCTGTAAATAACCATTCCTCATTGAAAGCATCAGATGCCTTGTTTTTATACTTCTAACTGTGATATTGCTGGACTGCTGTGCATCGGACTTCTCAAAGATCGGCCGTTTAGGCTTAGTGGCTCAAGTGATCCACTTATCAATCCCCTTCGTGCCACGCTACGAAGCTGCAATAGTTGTAATATAGTATAAATATAAGGAAGAAGATATATAGAAGGTAAGCTCAGGGCGGGACTGTTTGCGGGCCAGCTTGTACAGCCGTGCGAGCCGACAAAGTGCACCGAGTCGTTCCATCCCAGTGGAGAATCATGAGTGGAGACACGAAGAGGAAAAACAAGAACAGCGCGAGGTTGGTGCATTTTCTCGCTGTCTTCCCAGATTCTTAACTGCACTGGCCGTGCACCGATACCTAAAGTCGCAGCCAGTCGCTCTTTTTCGTCTAAGTACGAGCAAAACATGGGTCGTGTCGTGCGTAGGCTTAGACCGTGTTCGGAGTGCGACAATTTCTGTGTTCTTCGCGTTCCGTCCGAAATTGCCGCCGGACGGTTCATAATAAGGCTTGTTATGCAATTCGCATGCGTGTAGTTTTTTCTGATTAACGTAGTGCCCGATAAGTGCACGGTCTTCGAAGAGCGGTTCAACAAAACCCGCATTGAGGTGTTGCTGAGGTGCCCACGATTGATGAGTTAATTAAGGCGTCGCGCGAGCAGTCGTTTCTTGCTAGCTGTAATAGTAACATCTCCTAATCTCTAATGCAGTTCTATCCTGCTTGTTTAGCGAGAGTTCGGTGTAGGACAGTGCTGCTGTAAAACCTAGAATAGAGGATTTCTTACAGCAATTCTTTGCTTTGTAACGCACCCTCTACCACTTTTTTTTTTCTTCACAGACATTTTGTTAGGTGTAACGTATATGTTCGTGAGCGAGCAGTGCGACGAGCGGCTTTCACACTCATCCATCCTTGGTATCTTGGGTCTCCATCTCTGATTCATTGTTAGAGCATTCTACGCTGTGTCGTTGATACAATGTGTATGGCATTCGAAGTCTCGTGTCAGTTAACGTTTCTTTGTCACAAAGTTAAAAAGAAAAGAAAGAAAAAGAACACGCGTGAGACACCTTTTTCATTCAGTCTTGCCGCCTCTGTGGTAAGATGGCAAACTACTCAAAACAGGGGTAGAGTTGTTTTATTGTCTGCCAGCGGTTGACCATAAAGTAATCAGGAGCACAAGTTATCTAGATTTGAACATTGTGGCTTATATTTGAGGATCTAGAATTGTTTCTAATCTAAACAGCAACTGGTTGATCACTCACTACTAATAGGCTTCTTGTTTTGGCGATTCGAGCATTTACAAATCCACTGCCCGTCATGCGCATGTTTGTGGCTTTGGATGGCACAGAAAACGGCACCTGCCAAATCCCCTTATTGGAATGGTCTGTAAAATGTATATAGGAGCCTAATTTTTCTATAGAAGGACACATAAATGTGGAAGCTTTATGCCACGGGCCTTTAGCTAACATGCAACAATATGTATGGCCATCATTCTGTTTCACGCATGGCCCTCTGTGAGCCGCCTTGGAGAGGTGACGTTTTTTGCATTGTGCTAGCCTTTTTTCGTGTGCTTCAGCTACAACTGTGAGAGATTGCAGTAGTTTGGGGCACTGTGTAAGAAGAGTTACAGTGATGTGATTGCTGCGCCAAACTGCGCCAAGGGATTAACCCTGCTACATTTTGCCAAAATATAGGTAATCTGCGCCAAGCCTGTACCAGAGGACCGATTTTGGTCGCCTTTCAAAACCGAAACTAAACTGAGTACCTAATGAGCACACATGAGCTAGGTGGCGCAAGTGGCCGCCCGACACAAAGTACCCTGCATCGATAGTTTATATGGTCTTGCATGGTTTTTCCTGCCATCTCTCATTACGCGCTCTCATGCTCTCGTCGCTCTCGTCGTCTCGCGTCTTTTTAAAACTTTTTCAACGATAGACGCGAGCATGTGCGGGTGCTCTGGCACTAGCGTGAGTTTCTTTGTGAGCTGAAACACTTACTCCTGAATGCAACGGTCGTGGGAAAACTTTATTAAACGTTGGTAAGTTAACACACCTGGAGCATGAAACAGGTGCCTTTTATTGCTACGTAGCAGAAAAACATAAAACAAAGGTGCCACATCACTTCATTCTGGTCAGTTCATCAATACGTGGCATACTCGTGCTTCAAACTACAAAAAACGTGCCAACTAAAAAAAAAAATTTTTTTTGTTGAGGGTCTTGCGGTCCGCGGACCCCTATTTGGGAACCACCGCTGTAGAGGTACACATTCGGGTGAATGAGCCCTCCACATGTCTTGCAGGTGGTGAGGGATGCTTCCTTCTGTGTTGCCTAAGACAGACAACTCTTTGAAAGTTTCTCATGAAAAAATCTTGCCTGGTTTTCTGCACAGGAAACCAGTTACACAGTACACAATGCAATCAACAACTTCAGGTTGACTCTCATCACTGGTCACAACCTCATCACAACGCTTTGGTTGTGATCAAACTTTCAACTTTTTCCTTTAGCCTTACCAGGCTCGACACGCGATCCCCTGGTTCTTTAATGTACTTTTGAAAATGGAGAAGTCTAGCTGTGGTGCCTCTCCGGTCAGTGCTTGACAATTCTCAAACTTTGGAGGCTTGAGGAGGCTGTACACCATTACCATTTTAATACAATTGAAAAAAGGTAGGCATGTAGGGATGATTTTCCCGAAAAACCTCTCCAAGGGATTTTGATTGATTTGGTTGTGAGAATGTAATCATAGCCACAGGTGTTGAGAAGGTGTTCCGTTAGACAAATCGTTGACCTCATTGTCACTCTGAGGCCTTCAGCCATCATTTGCATCAGAAACATGTCCTTAGAGATCTTCCCAGAGTGTGCCTCATGCTCCCATTTATCAAACTACTCCATGACTTCTTTGATGACAATCAGGTCCTTACCTCCCTTTCAAATGCCGACATCTGGATGTTGCCTGTTCACAATGTCAAACAGATCATTACACTGAAGTGTGAACACCATTGTACCAGTGTAGTTCCATCAATTTGGGACTTTTCGGTCACTGCAGTACTTATTCCAGACTTCATCGCCCTGCTGAAGACTTGGGTAGAAATTTTTGCCCTCATGAGGTCCGTGTTTGAGGGGTAAATGTGATGGTGTGTTATCTTCGGGAACACTTTCAGCTCACCAGCATTTCTGCAGTCTTTGTATACTGCCACATAGTCCGACCAGTTGACCAACTGACCGTTTACTTTGAGGAGGCGTTTCCTGAGGAGCTGATTCCTTATACATTTGAAAATGTGTGGGACGTCTTGTACACATTCTTACCTCGTCCATTGGATGCACGAAAAAATATTTGGGGTTGTTTATTTTCCCACTGACACCCAGCTGTCCACATTGTCCAGTTAGGGCTCGTTCAATCGCAAACTATGCTGTCAATAAGAGCCTGCGCCTTCCAACGTTTACTTAGAGGAGGCGTTTCCTGAGGAGCGGATTCTTTATACATTTGAAAACGTGTGGGACGTCTCGTACACATTCCTACCTCGTCCATTGGATGCACGAAAAAATATTTGGCGTTTATTTTCCCACTGACACCCAGCTGTCCACATTGTCCAGTTAGGGCTCGTTCAATTGCAAACTATGCTGTCAATAAGAGCCTGCGCCTTCCAACAGGGTGATTGTTGCAGGTCTTGAAGCAGACACAGCAACAGGTTGTGCATAGCTCTCACCGAAGGGGCGAAATATAAAGACTAGCCCATGATTCGCTTGCTCGGAGCTTTGCTGGTCGGTGTCTCTGTGGTCGACGAGTCCGGTGTAACTCAATGTCTTTGAGTTATCAGCTTTTCTTTCCCCGACCTGAATTTCATCAAGTAGCAGCATGCTATGTCTTTGGAATTTGGATTTACCTTGAAGCTTTCTTTTGAGTGCTGTGAAGAAGTTCACATAGAATCTGCACTTGATCTTGACAATGGCAATGTATCGGCGGATGGCTTTCACGCACTGCAAGTGCAGCACATCATTCTCCCTAAGCAGTCTGTAACTGGCCGGGCTGCAAATGTGCAGGAGTAGGCACAGAAGTAGCCAATCATTTGTGTAGCGCCTCCCTTTACTTGAATTGCATTTAGCCGCTGATATGCACTTGCGCAGCAGCATTTGTTGAGGTTCAGGCAGTGCAGACCTCTTCAAAACATCATTTAACTTCTTGCTGCTCAGCTGTTCCAGACCTTTTTTGCACATAGATAATTCAAAGCTTTCTCTTTCTCTTTATCAACCTGACTTTAGACCTGTGGCATGCAATGCATTGCCTTCTCAAGATATCATTCTTTTTTGAGGGAGACAGGGACATTCTCACCATTCATTCTTTCTCTCTTTTGTCCAAGCGTGCCTTGTGAATACGGAATGTGTTACTGAGGCTTGCACAGAAAGTGCACCGCAGCTGTTTTATTCAGATGTAGAGGACATTGGTTGTGTCTCCACATTTCCATTTTTTCAGTGGATGCACACTCTGGGTGTATACCAGGAAACATCTTGTATGCTGGACATCCGGTGCAGACGGGCTTTGGGTCAAACACATGTACAATTTCGGTGATATCATGCACGGTTTGCAATGGGCACTCTGCCTGAAGAAGCACACAGCTCACTTCGTGGTCATGGACATACTGGTGAAAGTTAGAAGCTTTTGGCACTGCTCCAGAGTGAGAATCTTGCTGGTAAATGGCGGTTCAATTGCTGACATGCTCTTCATCTAAACTCAGCAGAGACTCTGAAAGCCTTCCATGTCGACCTCGTGACACGCCTATGACTTACTTGGCATTAAAATTGGGTTCTTCTTGGCCAACACGCTGAGGAAGGGCACACTATCTTCACTTGACCTTGCTGAAACCTTGGCTGGGATGTCATTGATGGAGTCGTCCTCGTGTACCGTGTCGGTAGAAGGCTCTCCAGCTATTTGCTTCATCGTCTTGAGCGGTGCTCGCGGCGATCCCGGGCTCCGTGTGATCAGTCAACGGGTCTTCAGTCACCACGTTTGAAGCTGTTCCTATAAAATGGTCCCTTCATTTCATTTGTCCTGCAGCTCTGTCTTCCTTCGCTTGACAACACTTGCATGTGCACAGTGTCTATTTTGCAGCAGTTTTCTTCTTTTCGCTGTCAACGACAGGTAAAGCTAACATCCCGGTAGACGGCACAGCATCCGGCGCTAGAACAGGCCTCTTAGGCTGGTCAAGGAGCACTTCACCACCTAGCTCTGCGTGGTACCTTCTAGTTTCTATCACTCTGTCAGCGAAGTGTTTTTCACACAGGTAGTCTTTTGGTGTGTGCTGCAAGCCACTTCTCGGAGTGGCACAAGCCCACAAGGCTAAGCGTTCTGAATCGGAAGGCGCTTGAAACGCGCTTACTTTCTTTTTGCATGATTTGTATTCGCTGTTGCAGTTTGGCGCAAAGCACTTGCGACCCATCTTATGCGTGGTTGAGTTCAACGAACTTGATAGAAGCATACATCAACTAAGTTTAAGGGTCTCAAGCACAAATGAAAGAGAAACCGGGCTGCCCGCATTGTTATAGTCGTCGAGACAGTTCCTAAGCCCACAAAGGAGGCCGAGTTTGGCTGTCCCAAAGCAGAAGGTCGTTGGGCGCGCTGGGAAACCGTGGGGAATGGACCGAAGGCGCCATCTATCGGGAGCTCGGGGAAATGTTTTTGACGTGTGACCTTGTCTGGTCGCCTCCTCTTTTCCTAGGCCACCGAAGTGTCCTCAGCTGACCGCCGAATTCACAAACCCCACTCCAATTGAGGGGCCCCTTTACTTCCTCGAGGAAGGCGCGAGGGCTGGTGCTGGCCAATCGCGATAACGGATCCGCCGTCGCGATTGGCCAGCGCCAGCCCTTTGCGCGCTCCTCGAGGAAGTGGAGGGGCTCCTCAATTAGAGTGAGGTTTGTGAATTTGGTGGTAAGTCTTCTTACACCGTAGTTTGGGGTGGTTCCATCCCACGCAGTGAGGTGTCATTGTACTTATAATTAGGATTCCGTGTTTTCGGTTTTTATTTTTTCTAAATTCGGCATACTTTTTTTGGTGTTTAAATTACAATTCCTTTTTTTTTGTCTTTTTTTTTTTTGTTGTATATTTATGCCTACAAATGTTTACTGTCTCTTTTTTCGCTGAATATGAAATAAACACCAGCGAACACAGGATCAGATGATCCTTTAGCTCTGATATTTGTGATCACTCAAAGAATAATGGCACAGATGCATTGGAGAAGAAATGGACACTTTTGGAAAATGTGTGCAACTGTAAAAGAAAGAAGAAAAAAAAAAAACAGAAGTACAGACAAGTCAGATACGAAACCTAAGCCCGAAAAGCATGGAACTTCACCTTCTGTACATCAGGATTATGTGATCTTATTGTAGTAAACACACATGTACTTCCCCAGGTTCTCGTTGATCTGCACTCTTTCTTTCCTGTTAATATGACCCTGAGCTTTGAGAATAACACTGGACACTGGCACGCTGAGGAGGTGAAGTGCCTGAACCAAACTCGGCCAATCAACCAAATCTGACCGCCAAAAGAGACACAATGCGACGTTTTGAAGCACAGCATATTTCGTGTACTTTCTAAACTCTTGCCGCAGAGCTTGCATCAAGTCAGTCTCCCTTACAACAAGCTTGAAAACAGGCTCAAACATGATGAAGTCATGGGGCATTTCGGACTTCACATTCCGATCTACGATGCGCACATTAAACCATAACGTCGTGATGGCATCCTTGTATCCCATACATTCGGGCATGTTTTGATAGACACTGTCGTCCCACTTTTTCGCCACGGCTCTGCGGTACGAATGGAAGGTAAAGTGGTCTTTTTCGGTTAACACCAAATTTAAGAAAATGAATTTGACATACTTTTATTGGTTTTTATTGGTTTAAACCAAAGACGCCAAACCTACAAGCTGACCTTTTTCGGTTAAAACCGAATTTCCGAAAATGTATTCGGCGTACTTTTATCGGTTTAAACAGAAAACTCCAAACCCTACTTATGATGCACCATATCCTCTCAAGAGACGTAGAGGTCGCAAGTGGTGCCCCCTCGCTCTTTTCCTCCTTTCGTGGCTGTGCCTATATTATCGCTGGGCTGACTAAAGAAAAGGGGCACCTGCCGGTTGGAACGCTGCGTGTCTGCGTATCATCCGAGCCCGCCACATGGTGTCAGAAGGGGTCACGATAACAGCGGCATAACGCTCGCCACGCTTGCTTGCTTGACAGGGCCAGCATGGCCACGCGGAAGGAGACACGGCCTATCATCGGGCAGCCGCTCGACAGCCCTTGCACGTCCCTCCCATCATTGCCTGTGTTTAACTTTGCGAATCCCAACACCTGGAAACAATGAATCGTGGTCTTTGAAGACTTTGGCTTCGCTTCGGGACTACACCACGTCGCCGCCGAAGTCCAGGTGCAGACTCTTCTCTACCCCATCGGCTCCCACAAGGCTCGGCGCGTACTTGAGCCATTCGGCCAGTCTTCGGAAGTGCCAATGTCCTTCGGTGCAGTCAAACGGGCTTTCACAAGCCACTTCGTACATCCTACCAACAATGTATATGCAAGGGTCGTGTTTCACCGCTGCATACAAGAACCCGGCAAAAGCATGGACACGTTTTTCATGGGGTTCCGGTCGCTCGTCAAGAAATGTGATTACTCGTTGACGGCGGTTGAATACCGACCCCCCGGGGACCGCTTTGTCTTGGGACTGCCCGACAAGGCACTCATTGACAAACTTCGCTGAAGTCCCAAACCATTGCGGGACAAAGTTTGCCTCCAGGCTCATATCCACGAGGACGCCGGGCGTGCACGTGACACGCTGTTCGCCAAGTTTGTTTTCGGTCACATGGTCGCCGAGACATGCAAGAGTGACTCCGAGGCTCGACAGTGCTCCAGGGAAAACCAACAGTGCACGAGCACACGCGCTGGCAAGCACGGGGCCTGGACAAGCACGGCGGCGACAACCCTTGCCGTTAATGTGGCTGCACTGCTCACCCCTGCTCACCTTTGTGGGAACTGCTAGGCACGGGACATCATATGCAGCCACTGCAAGAGGAAAGGTCACTTCGCAGCAGTTTGCGAGCAGTGCGACCGACTTGGCTCTCCAGCTGCTTGTGGTGAGCCGCGCCCCTTAGTCAAGTTCACGCAAGTGTTGGTTGACGGTCACTCCGTGAACTTAAAGATCGACTCTGGCGCCGAAGTCACTGCCGTACCCTAGACTTTTTCGGGCCTCCCTCTACAACTTGAACCGGCAGAAGGCCAGCTCACGGGACCTGGAAACTACGTGTTGACCGTTTTGGGCACGTTCAACGCCACTCTCACATGGAAGGGAACAACAACAGTCCAGCGCATCTATGTGCTGCCAGCATCGACCACGTCATTACTTGGCTTCCATGCAATCCTGGCCCTGGTTGTCGTCCGGTTCGCAGACGCTCTCACCAGCTTCGAAGGGCCACAGCAGCACACGCCTCTTTGTCGAGACATCTTGGACGGGCTGGGCGAACTGCGAGACAAGTATGGTCATTCGTCTCGAACCCGGGACATGACCCTTTTCGTTGAGCACGCCAAGAAGGGCTCTCCTTCCACTCCATGACGCTGTCCGGCACGAGCTCGCGAAACCTTAAGTTGACAGGGTCATTCGCCGTGTTGGCGGCCACAAAGAGTGGTGCTCTGGTATCGTTGTCGTCATTGTTCCGAAGCAGTCTGGAAACTACCGAATATGTGTCGATCTAACACATTTCAACCAGGTTGTCCTAGAGAGTGACGCATGCTCCCCTCCGTCGAGCACACTCTGGGACAACTTGGACAAGCTCAAGGTTTCTCCTAACTCGACGCAATGGCGAGTTTTTGTCAGGTGAAGCTTGCGGAAAGCTGCCAAAAACTGAGTACAATCATTGCACCTTTTGGGCGGTTCTGCTTCCGACGCCTCCCTGTGCCGAGCATCTGCTCGGCACCGGAATACTTCCAGCGACAGAGGAGCCGCGTCCTGGGAGGCCTCGAGGGTGTGGTGAACACGATCGACGACATCTTGGTCTTCGGTAACACTCAGGCTGAGCACTACCATCTCCTGAACGTCTTGCAGCATCTCCAGGCAGCTGGGGTCAAGCGCAACGACTCAGAGTGCGTCTATTCGGTGCGTGAAGTCAAGTTCCTGAGCGTCATGGTCAGTGACAAAGTCATCAGTCCCGGCTCGGAGAAGATCAAAGCGCTCGCAGACCTCGACGCTCCCTCCGACGTCAGCGGAGTGAGACGACCGCTGGGAATGGCCAATCATTTGGGACGTTTTCCTCCCCACTTGTCGGACAGAACAACACACCTCCGGGCTCTTCTTCAGAAGACCAGTACATGGGTTTGGGGTCCTGCACAGCAGCAAGCTTTCCACAAGCTTTCCACACATTGAGAGGGCTGCTCGACTCCAACGCCTGCATGGCCCGGTATGACCCTACCTACCCGACGAACGTGTCCGCCAATGCCAGCTTTTACGGTTTCGGAGCGGTTCTCCTGCAGCAACAGCCCTCTGGAGAGCAGCGTGCGGTAGCGTTTGCAAGTTGTTCACTAACACTGACGGAGTCCAGGTATAGTCAGACCGAAAAGGAAGCACTTGCTGTGGCGTGGGCGGCGTAATTGATTCGAGCAGTTTGTGCGAGGTATCCAGTTTGACGTCTAGACCGATCACAGGCCTCTAGTAACACTACTGAGCAACGCCGAGTTCGGCCTCGTCCCTCAAAGAATTTAACAGCTGTGGATGAGGCTTCTTAGCTTCCAGTTCCGGGTACTCTACGTCCCTGGAAAGCTTATCGCCACCGCCGATACCCTCTTCCAGGCTCCAGCTACCACGCTGGTTGACTCCCTAGATGTAGAGCACTTTGTGAACAACATCGTGAAGGAATGGCAAGACCTCCCTGCTTAGTGTCTCGAGCAACTGTACAAACATCAGGAAGATGTTGGAACCTGCATGGATCTGGCTCGTCTCTGCGAACGTGGGTGGCTGCGGCGAGCGTCGCAGGTTCCCGTCCATCTTCGCTGCTTTTGGAGCACAAGGAGCAACATCACAGTATAAAAGGGGCTGCTGCTCTGCAACAACCGAATCCTGGTTCCAGCTGTGCTAAGGATAAGGGTAACTTGCCAGAGAAATAGAAGAGATGCCGGACCGCCAAGTTTACACTGCTGCCAAAAAGATGGCAGCAGTGTGTCTTCTCGTCGTAACAGACAAGAAGAGGTTCCAAGGCATTCTGTTGTAAGAGGTCACAAGTGTGTGAACGGGCCTTAAAGGGACAATGAAGGCAATTTCGGATATCTTTTTGGCAATTGAACTGGGTTACAGGCACGTTTCAGGCCACATTGCCCAAATTTCAGCCGAAACCGGCGCTTGTGTGCCGCACAAATAAATTAAACAGTCGCGGTAATAATCCCGCCGGGATCGACTAGGCGACGCCCCGAGAGAGTTGCGGGAGAGGCCGGGAGAAGCGGAGCTCACGTGACCTTTGCGGGGCCAAGAAGCGCGACGTCACAAGAGACTCGTCAGCGAATGGTCGAAACGAGGGACGTGCCCTTGGTCACGTTTTGGTTCGCGATTTTTAGAAATGCTGTTCTAATTTCCGCTTGAATAACCATGAAGAGTGTAAATCGGACCGGAAATGACTACTAAACCGTAAATAAAACAGCATAATTGTTTTTTTCTTTGCTACGCTGGACGCGAAACAGGCAACAAGCAACTATAAGCAAACAAAGAAAAAGAAACGCACGGGAAACGTTTGGTTTGGATTTCAGATGTTGGTGTCGTGTTTACTTTGGGAACACTGCACTCGAAGGATTCTGCAAAATGGTAGTCATGCTACATTTGTGCGCTGTAGATGGCTGTTCTAACGGTCGACTGAAGACCAGTATTCGTTCGGGTGACGCTAGTTTTCACGTGCGAGTTGCTGTTCGTGTTCTTTGACGACGAAAAAGAGGACGTCTGACTTCGGTGAAAATCAGAAATGGTGCTGTTTATTTTCTCCTTGGGAAGCGTCCCCCGCGAAGCATCCGGTTTCCGGAACGGCCGGTTCGCTGCCGCTTTACCCTCGGCATCTCCCCGCGTCCCTGTCCTCGAGCAACGCGCCGCTTTCGTCTCGCCTGCATGTATGTTGCTCACCACTTCCCTCCCGAACTCGCCCGCGAGAGCGGCATTGTCGTCCATGTTGACAGGTTCGACGAAACGACCGCGCCACTGCGCTTCTATAACCCACCCCGGTAACCGGAGTCTCGATCTCCTAAATACTACCAATACCGACTATTCACATTTGACGTCACTGCCTGCATCACCTCCGTTTTTGGAGGCCCAGAAATGAGAATGGAGATAGTTCAGTCCTTCAGTTCTTTTGTAGGCACAGAAATACGCGTCCGAAATTTCTGCAAAAAATTAGGCACGCTAGGTTCCCAAGAAGCCTAAAAGCACCATTTAAGAAAGTTATATAAATTTTATTTAATTTTTTTAAACGTCCACTTTTCAATTTTGTAACATTCGAAAAATTTTACAAAAGACATCTTTACGTATTGTTGACCTAAGAAGGCGCCCATCCCCCAGTAAACATGATCATCTAAGAATTTTGAGTAAGCGCTTGCTCAGGATTTTACGGCAGATAAAACTTGGTCGTAATATCTTATGTGTGGTCTGCCTAGGTGATAATAAACAAATTGCATTGTTTAAAAAAGAAAAGAAAATTGGAAGTGGAGTTTCTCTTTAAAGGGGTGCTGAACCGTAATTCGGATTTCATAATATAAGCTTCCTTTCCTCTCCGCGCCCTCGCTGAGTCAAAGTGAAAAGAGGAGGAAATGAGAATTGTGAGGTCACGCGTCTTTTCGGCCTTGTTTGAGTGCACTCTTCTTTTACAAAAATATGGCGATCAGTTGGAGATACTGCTTTATGAGTAATGTTTTGGGATTTGTAGCGTCCCGCCTATTGATTGTTTTCTGATATTTGATTTTCAATTCAGCATCCCTTTTAAACTCTTCAACCCCTTAAGTGCCTTCGACGAGCTTGAGCTTGTCTGGAACTTTCTGGCCAAAATGCCACGCACGAGCTCAGCTCGTCTAGTGGTTTTTTTGGTAGCCCTCAATTCCTCGGACGAACATAGCTCGTCTGAGTGGTTTATGTCACTGATCATAGATTGTAACACTTGTTTTAGTTGGTGTTTTTTCTTTTTTCGGCACATTGGTGGGATAAATGAAAAAGATACTCTGTTAACAATTATTTAAAAATGGTGTCGCTACCCAACGGAGCACATGGAACTTCATCGCGAATAAGAAAAGCAATCGCTGGAGAAAGCTTGAGTGACTCGGAAGAAGTTGAGTTTTGTTTGTCGAGTTAAGACTATTCCGACTTTGTTGCTGAACTCGGAAAAAAACCGATGACGACCACAAGAATGATTCAGATGGTAGTAGCGATTCCACACAGTCCGCAACTTCAAATAAGTTGGCTGTACCATACTTTGTGTTTGAGTTTTGACTAATTAATAGTCTTACCCAATTGGTACTGAGAGATTTACATCCAGGGAACACTTGCTTGCATAAGAGGAGCTCAACAGCCCATATATTCCTTTAAGCCTTTATACTGTCAAGTGTTCTCGGTCATTGCAACATCTCTGTGTCAGGTATTTTCACAATAAATCAAGGGAGGTAGTAGAGTCACTGATCAAATACTCAAACAATGACAATTCATCTTTGAAGTAACATTGTCCAGAGGGTCACATTGGCTCCATAGACAATCCTAGCTGACTCATAGAATTTTGCTGCTTTCCGAAAACTGACTACAACTCTTACAACTTTCTGAGGCTGTGCACCTCTCTCTAAAGCAACATAGTCAAAATAATCATGTGCATGTTGCATACATGCACACTCCCGTTAATGTGACAAACAAATCTCACGGTTAAAGTGGAAAGTGTATTGTGTACATTCAAAGCACCATTGTTTAATATTAATGTGAATGGCATAGAGCATAAAAAAAAAAAAAAGGTAACTTCAAAATCTGTAATAAATTCCACTTCCTTTTTTGCCTTCTGTTTCAGCCGACCGGCAAGGTCTAAAGCTTCCCAAGAGCGCAAGGTTTGTGTTCGTCCAATGTCCTACTGTTTATAACAGTGTTCTGTTTGTTTGCATTGGCAAACTGTTACTTTTATACTTGTGATTTAAAGCAATTACACTGCTTTTTGCTTGCAAAGTGCTTGAACTGTGATGCCTCGTTAATATGGACCTCATTAATATGAATACATTAAGATACAGACACCATTTTTGGGAACGAACTGGGTAAATACATACATTTTTGTCTCATTATAGACAACTCATATTATGAACAATTTTGAAGGGAATAGAAGTGTCCATATTAATGAGACATGACTGTACTAGGCCACTTTTTTCTGTCTAAACCACGTTTCTGTGTCCTGTTTCTATCGAGCTTGTTTCATGCTTGATGCTGGTAGCCCTGCAAATACAGTCAAACCCGATTGTTTCGGGCACGGGTATATCGAAGTAGAATTCTAATAATAAGTCCACGCATTTTTAACTCCATATTGAATATGATCTGGCTCATAATGGATATGTTGAACTCTCCCACGCCAGATTGTGCGTGCTCCGGTTGCATGTGGCGCGCTTCCCCGCAATACACCGACGCACAGCGGTGGTGCGGCGGGCGCTTGCGACTCTAGAATGCTTGACCAGCACCGTGCACGCATGCCGTTGGCGCCATGTAGGGCACTGGTGTTGCCTATGCCCATGTCCGCGCCACCCTCTCTGCCTGCACTCGGCAACTCGGTCGGTTTCTTTCAATTCTCTTTTCCCAATCGTGATGGCTGCCAGTGTGCAGAAACGGACGTCGGCGACGACGACATCCGTTGCTCTCAGATGTCGGTGAGCTCCGACGTGGTTTCCGTAACGTCTTTGCGGAAACCATGGCGGAGCTGACCATCGTTGAGGCAGAGGCCGAGGACTCCGTACCGCTTTTGAGCTAGACTGAGGCCGTCTCAGTCATGACCCTGCTAAGCTGCTACTGCAGTGCCATTGAGGGTGGCGGACTTGCGGTTGTCGACCGTTCAGATATCGTGGAGCGAGCAGTTGCCAGGTATGCGATGAGTTCGAAGAAATGGGCTACATTTGCACAGTCCTTTTCTCCCCAATAAATGGTTATCCTTTTGACAAAGTGGTCCAATCAGTGGTGAAGTGCAGGCTGGTAAGGGCTCCGAGTTAGCTCATGAATGTGGCTGCTGTTTTGCTATTACGTGCGTTTTCTTTTTTACTTCTGTACATTGAATTTTCGATGTATGAAACTATTTTACTATGTTCGCGCCGTTCGATAAAAGTGGACTTGGCTGGTGACCTCCTAGTTGTAGGCAGCCACTTTTTGCATGTGTCGTGTTTTGACTAAGCCTAGTTTTCAAGTACATCTTTTGAGTCTTCCAGCGTCAGTGTCTGTCTGCATTCTCTTTCAGTTTGAGGGAATCTACAGCAATGCCAGATTTGTCCAGATTGCTGCTTCCCTTGTGGTATGTATCCTGCCCCTGAGGTCGTCTCTTGCCCTAATTATACGTTGTCTAAAACATACGTCTTGCCTGTGTACCATTGAGTGAATGAATAGACCCCTTTCAGAGGTCCGTGTCAACGCCTGTCCGCCATTGCTTCTTCACATTCACTGAGCATGTATTGGACATAAGGGCTTCGTCAGTGTTCCACAAGAACTCGGTGTGAATCACGCGCTTCCTTCCCATAGATGGATGGGTAAATGGATGGGTGGATGCATGCATGCTAATGACCATACCCTTTATAGTGGGCAGTAGCTTGTGCCACTTAGTCTAGAAATCAAAAGCATGATTCATCCCCATCGCCCTTCCAAGCCTATTTGCTCCTCCTCTGCATTTTTGTAACTATTACCAGGTAGTGTGGGGGATGCCACCAAAATAACCTTTAAATAATAAAGAAATATATATATATATATATTTTGTTAGCGGGAGAGTTGTTAATTTTCCTCTGGTCGAACCTAGTCGGCGGTGCCCCACCATTGGGCCGACTGGGAGGCAGGGTTCAGACTTTGGGCTGGAGCCACATGGGAGGGGGTCCCAAATTTCCTCTGTCCCCTGTCCTGCCTGTCCCCAGCTGTGCTAGTTGGTTTTTCATCATCCAATTTTCTCTGGATGATTTACACCAATCTTCTAACCTCCTTTTTGCGACTGTAATTCTTTCCTCCTTCATACTTCCATCTTTGCCACCAAAACCAAGCAATGGCGAGCAATGGAGACTGCCAACGTTGCTTGGTGGACTTCTGAAAAGGGTCTGGTGAAGCTTCTAAGCAGGGTTGTAAAAGTTAAAAAAAAACTTACCTAAGATACAGTTACAGTTACTCATACGAAAAGGTATCTGGGTACAGCTGCAACGGAAAAAGTAGCACAAATGACCGACGACCGAAGCGGCAAAGTCTCGACATGCGTCGCTATTGTTCCGAGCGCGCCAATAGCAAGAGTGCCAGTCACGTTCCATGTCTCAACGGGGGTGGCCGGCGGAAAACAGCCCATCATAAAGCCCTCATTTTAGCAGCTATCTTATTCCCCAATTTTCTGCCGGCCACCCCCGCGTTGAGACATTTAACGTGACTGGCACTCCCGCTATCGGCATGCTTGAGGACAAGAGCGTCGCGTGTCGCGATTTTGCCGCTCCTCTCATCGGTCACTTGTGCTACTCTTTTTTCATTGCAGCTGTACATGCTTAAAAATGTGCCTAGGTGCTGGTATATACTTCAAATATTTATTTTCCCCAAGTTTGTCAGAATATATTGGAAGTAAAGCTTTTTATACTAAGGATACACACAAAAACGAGTTCAAAAAATATGCTTTATTGGTTTCAATGTAATGTCCACATCGGAGTTGAGTCCTCATATTGGTTCAGCTAGGCCACAACTTCCACTGTTTACCAAGTCACGCCGAAGCCGCCAAAACTCGCTTGTTGACGTTCTTGCCCTCAGAGCCGGTGCTGACGTCGACGAGCCCAGAAGACGTCGGCCGCATGAAGAAACGCACTAGTCGAGAGCATATGCGCCTAACCTTCGTGACTACGAGCGAAAGGCTTCAAGCTTCTTTAGTTTATTTTTCTTTCGTTAGTAAGAAAACAAAAAAACAAGCCCTATTTTTTTGCACTTTTTTTGTTATATAATTGCAATACTTGAGTTGGATTTATTGAGTAGAAATGGTATTATATACGCAATGTTACATTGCTTTACAAGTGTAATTATAGTTTATTTTCAATTATATTTTATATTGTATTTATGGCAGAAGAGAGCCACCACCAGGACAAGATACAGGAAATAGAAACTGCAATCCTCTTTCAACAAGTTATCTCCTCCCTTGTACAGCTGTCGGAGGAACTTGTAACATGCAATGAAGTCGATTTCGGTTTGAGATTAAGGAAGCAGCTCGCTATTGTCCCTAAACGGAGTTCCGGAGCGATTAGATAAATTGTTGTCTCTAGAACAGCATCGCTAATCCACTGTTCGCTCACATGAACACTGCCATTTGGTAAAGTGTCGTTTGATGAAACATCATGGGCAGGGCTTCGTTCGCTCAAACGTCGTTCAATCAAGTCAGTGCCTACTAGGTCGTACCGAACTGAACGCTAATCACGGCACATGGTAGCGTGTTAATACTTTTTTATAGTTTCTTCCATTTTGACAAAGTGAATAGAAAAGTACCTGTAAGAAGTAACTTCACTTAGTTACAAGTTACTGGAAAATGTATGGTATGCCCCTAACCTAACGTCGCCACGAGATGGTCCGGTTTCTTCTCTTTTTGAGCTATCTTGAACCTAGCGGTCAAACTAGTTGGTGAAGATTGGTGACGATGAAAACCCAACCAGGGGAAGGTATTCCAGCGGCTGCAGGGTAGAGTT
This sequence comes from Ixodes scapularis, assembly GCF_016920785.2. Taxonomy (NCBI): domain Eukaryota; kingdom Metazoa; phylum Arthropoda; class Arachnida; order Ixodida; family Ixodidae; genus Ixodes; species Ixodes scapularis. The sequence goes on from NW_024609846.1 coordinate 104,070,090, forward strand.
TATCTTTGGATAGCATGCAATAGATCAGTATTTGCGTAACCGAGTGGCGGCGTTAAGTTTGAGGGGCACTGTACCTACGACACGGATACAGATGCCAAGAAATGAAAATGCCTAGGTTTGTACCTCAGGTACAACAAAAGTACCTAGATACCGATTTCTAGTTACTTGTACCTAGGTACTTTACAACCCTGCTTCTAAGCAGTCTTGGGTAAGTTACTTTTAAAAAGTAATTCGTTACAGTTACAGTTACTTTCAGAAAAAAGTAGCGAAGTTACCGTTACAGTTACCGCAACAAATAAGTAACTCGTTACAGTTACAGTTACTTTTAAAAAGTAACGACGTTACTTTCCAGTTACTTTTCTATAACACAAAAAAAAATTTAGGAAAAACTAGAAAACGCTTTTCACCAAGTTTATTTGCATAAAATTAAAAAGTGTGCTTTTTACTTTATATTGTAAGTTAGCAGCAGTTGCTTCTCGAAATTAGTGTCTGAGAGTTTTGTTTGATAACAAACACGTCCCTGTCCTTGCTGAACAGGCGCTCGTCTAACGCGCTGGTTGGGATTGCTGTGTTGTTTCGCCGGAACAGGTTTTTTATTGCCGGGTAGGCGTTGAGGAAACAGAGTGCCGTTTTCTGCGGTTAAGTTGTTAGTAACCTCCTCTACCGCAGCAGAATACTCTCTGTACGCCGGCCATGGTAGTTCTTCTTTGTTCTTGTCAACATTTATATCCTTGGTAGCACTAGCACACTGCTGGCTCGTTGACGGTCGCGCTGGGTTCATAGAGTCCCTGGACATATTTCAGTTCGTACCCGGCATAGAGATCATACATACTAACTCTAGAGGAAAAGGTCCGCCATTTTCCCATACATTCTGGCTGCCGCAAGCGGCGGATCATGCAGGCAGACCTTCTGGGTCCCAAACACGGTTACATCATCAGAGCAGTTTCGTGAACTTCAACAATCCACGAACTTACCGGTGGAAAGGTATTCGCGTCCCTTTCGAAGCTTTCTTTTTGCATAGCGCGCAGATGTATGGCCTCGCGATAACGCTAAACTAAACCATATACCCGGCTTCGCCGGTGGGGCGCGGGTGGGCGCGGTTGAGGAATACAAAACTGCGCAACTACCAGATTTCCGAGATTTCGACAGAAGGGAAGTTAATGCAGCGTAATGACTTTGTTGCTTTTTATAAGCGTTAGAATAGCTCAGAACTTAGTTTACAACGTTAAATTATCACTATTTATATTGCTGAGAGTTTTCACTCTTCGCGTTTACCATGGCAACGTTGCTTTCTTTCTCTCGTGTTCTGTCACTCTCTTTCGCGATCGTTCACTCGGGACCCCGGGTGTCGGCGCACGGGATTTGCCACTCCTCCTTACCCACCTTTACCCCCCTGGTACTCGGCAAGCCAGAAACAAAGCCCGCGCAAACAGCAGTAAATTTTGCCTGGACTGTTGACACTACACCGGAGTAGTGGCGCAAATCAAAATACGAAACATGCGCAGTGCGGAGTGGTGGCGCTAATCAAAATACGAAACATTCGCAGTGCCCTCCGCCTGTATTGGAGATGCATGTTTGATTCACCCGATTAAAAAGCGTTTGCGCAGAAAAAGAAAAAAAACCGCAAAAGAGATAGTTCTTCAAGATACCAAGATATAAGTGTTCAGTCACAAAGTACAAGCGCGTGCTACTTTTTTTTTTCACCAAATCTGCACGTGGCTATATTCGGGTCGTGACTGGCGAGAAAGAACGTATCCACAAGTATGTGTAAAAAATAACTTGACACTCGAAATGTCAGAACAGACAATTTGGAAAGCGCAAAGAATGGCTAAACTGTACCCTCGTTCAGTGATGTATTATTCATAAAAAACTGGAAAGTAACGACAAAAGTAACGTCGTTACTTTCATCGTTACCTCAGAAAAAGTAATAGAACTACAGTTACAAGTTACATTTTCAAAAAGTAACTCGTTACAGTTACAAGTTACCAAAAAAGTAACGCCGCCTCGGTGGCTCCGAGGCGAGAGCGCCGGCCTACGGATCCCCAGGTGGCGGGTTCGAATCCCGACCGAGGTGCCCGCAATATGACGGAGGCTTATTGCGGAGAAGGCGCCGTGTAACCGAGCTTTCGGTTGCACGTCAAAAGATCCCCAGGTGGTCGAAATTAATCCTCAGTCCTCCGCTGGGGCGTGCCAGATGCCCGTCGTAGGTTTGGCACGTAAAACCCCAAATTTGACTTGACCAAAAAAGTAACGAAATTACAGTAACGCGTTACTAGTAACGCGTTACTACCCAAGACTGCTTCTAAGCATAGCTCCCTGTTGTTCAAACCCTCTGTGTTTTTACCACAATCGTCCAATCCTCCTTTTAAAAGCAAGAGGATTGCCGAGTCTGTCGTTACCTCTTCTCGTCCCTCGTTTATTTTCGTGCTCTTCCCCTTTCATGGAGGCATTGACCCGAAGTTTTACAGGGCCAGAGTTGAGTTTCCGAGTTTCATTGCAAGGACCGACAGCTAGCATAAATTTCCGAGGAAGCCCCTAACCCGTTAAAGTGAGCTGCAAGTAGTCAACTCCCGTTTTCTTAATTTCAGGGACACGTAGTACAGGTTCAAGTTCGGGATGGGGAAATATTCGAGGGAGTTTTCCGGACCCTGTCGCCCGAGGTGAGTGCCCAACATTGTGAATTCTGAAATATAATGAAGATTGTAAATAAGCTAGAAGAGACCTGATTGGCCTTAAGCAACTTGTATTCATAAACATATAGTGAAATTATAGAGCATCTAACTGGGGGCGCATGCTTACGCACAGCTGGAGATTGTGCTCGAGATGGCCCACCCCGTGGAAAGGGGCCTGTCCCCACTGGGGGGCCCCCTGTCACGGTTGCTGGCCTCACTGGGCAACAACCACCCGATGGCGGGGCTCATGATCTTCCGGCTGGGGGATGTGATGTCCCTGGTGGCGCCCAACGCGGACCTGGACTACGCCACCAGGGACTCGTTCACGGATACGGCCATCAGCAAGTTCAACGGGCAGCCGCTGGAGAAGCCCCTCGAGCCCTGGCTGGACGGGGGCCTGGAGGGGGACGCCCTCGTCCTTGACGACGTGGCCCCTGACGGAGACGACACGGTACGTGGGGAAGTCCGAGGGTCGGATTTAGGGGGTTTTAAGGGGCTTGCCGGAGACTGGCATCCGGTGTGCCCTAGCGGAAAACCGAGGATTAATATGGACTGTCCTGGGATCTTAAGACATGCAACAGTAATCTTGGTTGCGCGTTTGTCGGCGCAAGGAGCCCCCGTCTGTTTGCGGATGCCTCGGCCGGGTTTCGGATCCACCACAGGCAAAAACGGGGGGCGGGGACTCGCCACTAGTGCTTGGTGTACAACGCCGTCAAAGGTGGTGGCTCGAGCCTGCATCCCGATTTTGAGTTGGATTTGAATGCGCTCTCGTGCGATGAAGCTACATGCTCGAGTTGGTAGCTTTGACGACGTGGTACCTTTGTGGACAGTACGAGCTGAAACACTCGATTTGACCTTTCTCTGCATTTGTGGTACCCGCAAGCTCGATTGTCTCTTGGTTTGTCGGGTAGTCCGAAGCATGAGACCTCAGCTTCGCATTCCATTCCTAGTTTGGACCCACAATCTCTCAGGAACTGACAGGTTAGTGCAAAGAAGCACAAGGGACCGTTTCAGCTCGTATTGTCTCTGGCAGTACACCACGAGTGTAGAAGACGAGGGCTGCTCATTTTCTCTAATATTTTCAGCAGCGAAGTATGATACGCAGGTCGCAAGGTGACCTTTTCGAGCATTAATGAGGTGTATGTCTGTGGACGTCACATTGTTTGACTGCCTGTAGTGACTGAAGCAAAACTTTCCGATCGCCCCTTGTATGTCGCGCAACTTCTTTTAAAGGGAAACTCCGCTTCATTCTCGGTTGTTACCAAACACTGCGACTCTCTTTAGTGTCATCTAGAGAGACCGAATGTCAAATATTATAACGTAATACCGCTTAAAAGATCACTAAACCGGCCGACAAAAACTGAGACGCGCGAAGTCACCAAAATCCGCTAATTTAGCGGGCGACGTGCGGCGCAGCCAACGTTGTATTTCCGTTGTGGCTGACGTCTGTTGCATACGCAGTTTTTTTCTTGGTATTTTCTTTTCCAGGGAGAGCTTACCGGGCGGCGCTACGGACGCGCTCCACGTTTGAGCAAGCAAAGAGGCGAGCCTACTACAATAGAGATAAGTGGGCGAGACAGAAAAAAAAAAAAAAAAAAAAAAAAACGAGAACAAGAGAAACAAAAAGAGGAAGAGAGAGTTGTACGGGGATGAGTTTCGCTGACACACCGGCCAACCGGTGCCGACTAGCCGCCTGGGTTGCCGCCTACATAGCCTGCTTTGTTGCTGCTTGCGTTGCCTGTTCGCCGCCGCAACGCTAGGCCCGCCCTCCCTCTAAAGTCCCTCTCCCTCCTCCCTCCTCGCCCTTCCCCTCGCATCCGCGTCTTTCTTGGGTTACCGCTAGTAGATCACGTGACCCCTTGTCTTCCACGTGGGTGCGTATGCAACTGACGTTGAGAGTACAATGTTGCCCGGCTGTGCCGAAGTTTCAGTTTCGGTTTGCGATTGTGGTAAATAACAAGATCGCACGAAAAATATTTTGCTTTTAATGAGACAAACGGTCTAGGGTTGTTTTGAAGTACTTTTCACGTTTATATCACAGACTATCTCGAAATTTCCGAAATCAAGCGGAGTTGCCCTTTAAGTGGGGAAGCTGGTATTGAGCCTAAACTTTTTTATTTTTAGAGCTATATGAAATTTTCAGGGTACACTCATAGCACATACTGTATTTTCCGGACTATAAGTCGCACCCTTGTATAAGTCTCATTTCCGTATATTGAGCCGTTTTCACGGAAAAGTTGGTATATAAGTCGCGCCTCTTTGCACGGCTCACGTGATAAGTTTATTTGTTTTATGCGCATTGGTATCATGAAATGGGAGTTTCACGATATGATACTTTGACGTTTCGACTCACGAGAAATGCTCATAGCACGGCGCTGTCTGGCGGGGGCAGTTGAGCGTTTCGCACCAAAGGGGACGTAAAACACGCAAAATGAGAAGGCAGTCTGCTTTAGTTGAGCGTACAGATGCCGAGCGAACAAAAGTTTAGCATGCCAGACACTCGTGAACCAAGCTTTGGACCATTAGGCGTAGCCTAGGCCAAGTCTCGGAGACGACGCGAGCATCGATGCACAGGCAGATAGATAAAGCTTGGCACACTTCTTTGGGTACCGCTAAAAGATACTGCAATCCTTCCTTTTACATGTAGCAACCCGGCTGGAGCATGGCAGATAAAAACTGCTCATCAAACGGAAACGGGAACACCACCTATGGCTGCATTGTTACGGTGCTCTTTAAAAGGTGGTGCACGGCGCATAAAAATCATTGCGTCGCACTGTGAATTAAAAAAAAAAAAAAAGCGCATATAAATCATATTGCTGTATAAGACTCACCCAGAAAAATGTTTTAAATAGCCCTGACCTATACACCAGAAAATATGGTATATAAGAGTAATTGCCGAGTTTCATAAAGCTGTGCCCATGGGCCCTTCAGTTGCATATTTCTTTCAATATTGTTCACTTGCTTCCTCTATTCCAGGCCTGGAGAAATGGCAAAACATAGTGGGAATGTGAAATTTAATATAAGCATTCCTGGATAGGCACACAGGGCATCACTGAGCCCTTTTTATTATTTTTGTTTCAGGCATTTTTTTTTTGTGCAACATTGAATTTTATGTTGCTGATCATATCCTCATCCATCAAATTTAATTTGAGTATTATAAATTTTAACAAAACTTTCTAAAAAAACTAAGCTCTTTACGCCCTCACAAAATTAGTATTTAGGAACAGAATAAAAAATAAAACCCGTTTACAACTCCCTGTAATGCCGAATTAGAGCGCAGCTCTTAAGGAGGAGGGGAAGGTACGGAGAGAGGGCTATGCCCCTCCTCTCCTGCTCGCCCCCATTTAGGGGGAAATTTTTCACTAAATTTAGTGGGAAAAATTTTCTGCTAAATTTAGCGGAGAAAATTTTCTGCTAGGTTTAGAGGGGAGAACTTGCCGTTAAATTTGCTAAATTTACCCACCATGCACCGCGCAGTTACGCCAACGCCGCTCAAGCCGGAAATGGGCGCCTAAGAGCTGCGCTCTAAAAAAAGAAACTGCATGCAAATTCATTAAAATGTTTCCGAGATTTTGCTTGGATAAGTGCCAATGCCAGCGGAAAAATCCATTTTGAGAAAATGGCAGTTGATACTTGCACACACCTTTCCAGCATCGAGCCCGTTTCACGTGGCGCGATTCTGCTTGCAATATTCATTCTCTTGTGGCAAAGAGCTTGTAGACACAGTACCCATGCACATAAGTTTGTTTACGGCTTTTATTAATTCATTTTGTCTCGTGCAAGTAACGTGGCAATCGAAAATCACGAAAATTGCAAGCAGGATTGCGCCACGTGAAACGGCTTTACCTGCGGGGTAGCTGGTAGTGTTCTTGCATATTTTCTTTTTGTTCTGCCATTGTCTTCACTTAGTTTCAACGGCTAGCGACGCAATGAGCGTCGGCACCCCGCTGCGCAGACGCAGGCCGCCGATGCTGCTTCCAATGGTCGCCGTGCAAAGAAGCTTGCATAGACCACTCCAGTGTGCCGAATGTGCGCACCTTTTCCCCGATTCATTCGCCGCATGTCTTGCGGCCGGGAAACACGTGGGCAAAGTATGCGAAGCAACTGAAACAAAGGGCCGCAATCAATCGTAAAGGTGGTGAAAAGCAAAGTGGAGTTGACAAAGCGTAGGAACAAGCGACGAGACAAAGCATCTTGACTTGCCCCGGCTGCGTGGTAGCCATGGCAATGCAAGGAGAACAAACATCACAGCCACTAGTAGTCGCGCGCTCCCTTGTGTGGGTGCTTTGGCCAATCGCTGCTTCGCAGTCACGAAAGTCACTTCGCAGTCGCAGTCACGTCATAACTATGCTACGGACACTGTTTTGAAGGGCGGAAGAAAGAAAAGAAAAGAAAAACTCTGCTTCAAAACAGGACCAAGATGGCGACCGTTCACCAAGTTGAAAGAGAGCAGGAATTGCTCAGTCTGGCTCGATTTTGCGTCTTTAGCGCGATTTAAAAGCCGCCGGGACCTCGTAAATATTTTTTTTAAACATATTTTTTCAGTGAATTAGGTGCTGACATAGCCTCCTCTATACTGATAAAGCCTGGCAGATCGCTACGAAACGCGGCCACCACCAAAAGTGAAAAGGTAGAGCGGCAGACAGGAGGCATGTAACGTGCGCCCTGGTGTGGCGAGACGCCGAAACGCAGTTGTCCCGAGCGATGGAACGTCCACTCGTGCTTCTCGCGTTCCTCGGGCTACCGCTTCTTTTCTCGTTGGGTTATAAAACCACGTTTCGGGTCCTTGCTGCTGCAAAAGCTGTGCGCTGACTAAAGGCTCCCCGAGAAATGCTCTGTGCTACCAGATCCTCACACTCCAAATCTGCGACCGGGCACTCTATGGCTCCGTCATCGAACTGCCAGACTTCGTGGGTATAGAAGAGGCTGTTGTGCTGATAATTACAGTGGAGGTAGTTTGGAATATACAATCCAAAAAAGTAGTTTTCCAAAAATCTACTTTTTCACAATCTTTGTTTTCAATCCCCGCATGTGAAATTTAGCGTGTGTTGGGAGAATGTTTTTGCAGCTTGGGAACACTTTTATTTTACTTCCCTGTTCTCTCTTCTGCTCTTCCAGAACGGATGGGATGCAAATGAAATGTTCAAGACAAATGCGGAAAAGTATGGCGTTACGACGTCGTACGACAGCGCCCTGTCGGGATACACGTAAGCGTCTCTTGGTCTTTCCTCCTAGCCGTTCCTTTCTGCATTGTCACAGTGGTGGTGCTGACGGAGTGGCCGTTGTTCTTTTTGCAGGGTGAAGCTAGAGCCCAAGAACACGGACGAGTACAAGCTCCAGGAGGCCAAGGCGTGTAAGATTGCCCAGGAGATTGAGAACAACCCGGTGTTCAAGAAGCGCACGGACCTGGAGAACGGCGATGAAGAGGACAAGTTCAGCGCCGTGGTGCGGCCCTCCACTGACCCTTCACCCCCTGGTGCCAGGTAGGGGGCCCGCTTGCTTGCTCTCACCTGCTCTGAAATGAAACAGACTGGCTGAGCTATGGTAGAATCGGTTGGTTTTCGAATTGTCCATTGGGAGTACTCGTGGATTTGTACCATTGTGAAGGTGTGTCCAAAGGAAAACGGGGACCAAAGGAAGACATGTATGACAGACAAGTGCTCACTCATAGCTGAATTTCTTTTTTTTAATTTAACAATCAGTTTTGAGTAACTCCTCGTCTGTCATAGGTGTTTTCCTTTGGTTTCTCTTTTTTGTGCGCTCTGTTTTATAAGTAATCAGTACTAACTAGTGCCATTTTCAACACTTCTGCATGGATGTATAGTTGGTGGAACACAAAACATGCTGTCTAGCCTGGCAGGTGGTGGAAGGGTGCACTATGCAACCATGCCTGTCGTACAAATACGAGCGCACAAATCTTTTTCAGTGTAGTGCTTGTGTGAAAAAGTTCTACAAAACAACAAGTTTCAATGACTAGGGGACATAAATTTTTCTGGCAATCACCGAGATTTGATGTAGCATCTGAACTGTGCAAATCTCTGGTTTAGGGTTGCACCTTAGGTACACATTTCTGGTTCATAGCAGTTTCCTGCGTGGCTTTCGTAGTGTTGTGTCTAATGTCGCTTGGCAGATGACTAGAGAGTAAGGCTCTGCAAATTATGAATTGTTGAAGTGAACAGTAAGTGATTTTCGTAAATAATAGGGACGAATGGCAAATACAAGACGAGCCTGAAACTTCGAAGAATGAAAGGAGTGAAACACCTCCGGCTTACCTGCGGTGTTGGTTGTTGGTTCTATTGTAGTGGACCTCGCATCTTAACATGAGCGAAGGTATAAAAGTGTTAAAAATTCGTTGCTCGTAGTTTAAAGACATCATAAGAGGCTAAAATCGTGAGAGTGGAGAGAGGGAGCAGGGATGGAACTGCTGCGCCGTTGACCCTGGCTAATTTTTTGGCCCCATTTTTTTTTTTTTTTTTATAGAAAGGAAGCTACGCTTTGTTGTTTTTCAAGAAAAAACAGACCTGTGAAATACACCTTTGACAAAAAGTTTAAATTGCTTCATTCAGGCGTCGATTTTTACAATCCATTTTAGAATGAGCCTGGTGACCTCAGACACACTACCTTTTTGCAAGTCGGTTCCATCATGCATCATACTGTAGTACAAGTTTGCTTCATATGTTTTATGTAATTTTCATGTAATTTTGTGAAAAATGTTTTAAGTAAAATGTTCATTAAATCTACCGTTAAGTTCACATGGAGTTATCTGCATGCCATATTTCTTTGAGTTTTGAATGCCAGGTGACAAATGGCCTCAATTTTAATGTTTTTAAAACTTGTATGCTGCCTCCAACTTTTTTCAAGACCTTGTTTTCGCTGTTTGTAGTTTTTTCTGCTCCCAAGAATTCTCCAAAGCTGCTTTGCCCACTTTCATCCCTGAGTGAGAGACGACACGACGCAGAAGTCTCAAACACCACCGACATTTATTGCCAAAAGAGATTGGTTTCTTTTTACATTTTTCCAGATGAACCAATTTAAAGGACCTGTGCAAGGATTTTAACGTTAAAAGAATTGGCATCTTCTGCTTTTGATATTGTTCACCTTGTCACAAATGACAGAAAACACACCTCCTTTCATCAAAATGTTGCGATTCCGCTGCGTAATACCGAGGCAAAACTTAGAATATTTCCTGACCTGCAGCCATGAGCGGCGGCCATGAGAAACAAGCGGCGTGACGTCAGTGGGGAATCTTGTAGAAAGATACCAAGTTGTGCGAATACCTGCTCGATAAAAGGTACCTTTTCTATAAATCTTGTCGTTCCAACATATATATAAATGCGTCAAAACCCTGGTATCATCGACAAAACTTTTTTTATACGGATTTTAGTGGCGCCATCTATCCTAGGTCTACAAAACCGCGAATAGCTGCCAGGAGCCGGAGGGGGACAGCGCCGGACGGGTATGGCCGGACCCGGATGAGACTTTCCTCCTTTCACCGTATATTTCGCAAGGCGCCCGCCTGCACACGGTCGCGAGCGGATGAGTTCTTGCTGCTCGCTGATGGCTCTAAAGAGAGAACTTTTCCGGAACCCCGCGCCTATTCAAGTGACGTCACTGCGCATGTGACCCGGAAGACGATGTACGAGTACGATGTACAGCAAAAACCTGAATCTTTTTCATTTTTTTAAATAAAAACTAGGGTATCCAGGCAAAATCTGTTATCTGTAGTTCACTGCAGAAGTGTCAGGCATCAACTTCCACAATTATTTAACCAAAGCCCTCAAATTGTTGCACAGCTCCTTTAAACCTCGCCAACTCTCGTAAATACGTACACAGTTGGCGTCCAAAGCCTCCTAGTATCCCTGTAACTCCATTCTTTTCGAAGCGCTCGTCGAAATGCGCATTATTCGGTATTAATGCGAAAAAAAATTGGGCTACCGTAACATACAGAGTGAGGGCCCCACCCAACACTTGGATATAATTTTGGAAAAATTTGGAATGGGGTGCTGTTAGGTATGAGAGCAAAAGTGGGGATGGGGCATACGATGGGGGTAAACGTCACCCACTTTGCGTCGTGGTGTTGAAAGAAGTGAATGACTGAGGGGAGCACTTTGGTTAGCTAGGTGGGCACTTGATATTGCATGAGGCGGAAAAGGGCAAACGAATGTAAAACTGAAAATGTGCGTTTAACGGGGTGAACTTGCGCCTACAAACTAAAGAGGGAAGTACCATACATCTTGCGTTGGCAACGGAAGGACAACTGTAAGGGGACCAATTTGTATGGTTGCACGATTGACAGAAAAATCTCTCGGAAAATGCGAATCCCCCCTCCCCCTCCCCGCACTTAACAAGGACTTCTTGCTGTCGCAACAAATGGTTGCAATGATAGCGAAGCCCAGCTGTTTCTCGCTAGGATGAGCAGCGCGACATAAATGTAATGAAGTGGTCTTCATGTACATTTGTTGTCAATATTTCTTTTTAAAAAACCTCAACTTCCACCCCGCGCTTAGAAATTTTCCCAGATTTTGTTTCTCAGAAATTGGCAGGTATGCCATCCCGAAGCGGCAGTTACTGTTGCTTTTATACATGTGGTGCGTTCCCAAATGAACCAGAACACAAGATTACGGCTGAGAACGAGCTGTAACTTTCCAGAAAAGTACAGAACAATAAAGTAAGAAGATGTGCTGAGGGGAGTTTGGACTCTTCCTCTACATGGCGGCTGAGTGCATTGTCGACTCTGCCATGCACACAGACATACCATATTTACTCGCATAATGAACGCACTCTCGCATAATGAATGCACACCCCCCCCCCCCCCCCCCCCCCCCCCCCCAAAACGGGTACCAATATATTCAAACTTTATTTTTTCCCCTCGCGTAATGAATGCACTTCCAATTTTCGGTTCCGCGAGTCTCGACTTGCGTCCAATTTAGCTAGCTACCAAGCCAATTTTCCTTTGCTGCCAAGCGGTCAGCCAAGTGAAGCCAAGCCGAGCAGCTCTTGTAATGGCTGCAAGCATCCGCAAGTGCATTGTTGTGAAAGTGATCAACCGCGAAACAGAGCTGTCGCACACTTGACGAAGCTTGGGTCGAGGAATTGCCCAGCCCCGGACATTCTTCGCCTATCGGATGCATTGATGTCAGCAAACATGCCGTCATCTCTGGTCCGCTTTCGGACAGTGAGTAAAAGTGGTTAGGCCTAAGAACAGTCGCGTTGCTCTCCGTGCTGAGTGAGCTTCATAGGGCGCTGTTCCTTTGGCGGAAGGCACGCCGAAAGCGCCGGAAAAGGTTTGCAACTTTAAAAGCATGGTTACTGTGGTGCACCCCCGACGAGCCGTGAGTGCGCCTCCATCAGTGGAGACGTGCCACATTACCTTACCGTGTCATATTGGCAGCTAATATGACATTGGCATGAAGTGTCTTAATGCAAGAATTTTACCTCGCGTAATAAACCCCCCCCCCCCCCCCCCCCCCCCCCAAATATGTGTCAATTTTTCGGGGGAAAAAAGTGTGTTCCTTATGCGAGTAAATGCGGTATGTCTTCTGTTTAGTTTTTATACTTTTCAAAAGAGCCCAGAGAACCCATTGGTTCCCTGGGCTCTCGCATCTTCTTGACCGCCCCAGTTTTACATAGTGTTTTCCCTGTTTAAGGGGGTGTGGTGGGTTAAATGGGTCATCTTGGTTTTAATTTTGTATCTCGAAAACTACCTCACCTTTTATTGTGGAATTTTATGTTTTTAATGGTTACACCCTGGGGATCTACTTTGTGTTGCTTTTTTTTATTGAAGACCTTTTTTTTATATTTTAGTAACAGTGTCAAATCTTAGGCTGAGTTCCAGTTTTTAAGCCCTTAGCCATTTTCGACGAGCCTAGCTCGTCCACCTAGAGCTGTCCCCGAACCGTTTAGGACGAGTGTAGCTCGTCCGTGCGCCCTGCCTTACATTACCCCTTGGCTGTTTTTTGGACGATCCAGGCTTGTTCAGAGCTTAGTTTGCGGCACTGCTCAGAGATAGCAACATCTGTTTTTTATTGTACACGTTTTTAAGGCTGGCGACCGATTCTGGAGACACGTGCAACATGGGCCGCACATACAATAAAGAAGAACAAAAGTTTAGGATAAATAATTCTGCGAAAAGAAACGGTTAAAGGAGCTGTGCAACAATTTCAGTGCTCTGCTTAAATAATTTGGGAGTTGGTGTCTCAACCTTTCTGAAGTAAAGTACATAAAAACCGCTTTTGCCTTCATGTTTTAGTTTTTATTTTAAAAATGGACAAAGATAGAGGTTTTTGGCGCCTCTCAACTCCTTCAACATCTTCCGAGTCACTTGCGCTGTGACGTCAATGGGGGACGCGCGGGGTTCCGGTGAGGCTCTCTCTAGAGCCATGAGTGAGCAGCGAGAATTCACTTGCTCGCGACCACTTGCTAGCGCAGCGCAATCAACATGGCGAAAGGAGGAACGTCTCATCTGGGTCTGGCCATCACCGTCCGGCTCGTCCCCTTCCGGCTTCTGGCGGCTGTTCGCAGGAGCAGATAGAGCTGACTGTACTGTTTTGTTGACATTGGATACATGGCGCCACTAAAACTTTAGTCGATGATGTCAGGTTTTTGACGCAATTATATTTAGGTTGGAACGACAAGATTATAGAAAAAGCTAGGGATGCCGCGAACTTTTTTCGAATCGAAGTTTCGATGATCGAATCAAGCGGTTCGAAAGGTTCGAAAGATTTCGATTTTTCGAATTGTCGATATCGTAAAATTCGACGGACGTCGAATTTTCGAACTTGTTAAGCTAAGAAGTTCGACGCTTTTCGAACCGTCGAACTTATTACGCTAAAAAATTCGATCTTTTTCGAACTTTCGAACTTATTGTGCTGCAAGGTTCGATGCTTGTCGAACTTTCGAACTTGACAGACCAAAAAATTCGATGAATTTCGAACTTTCAAACTTATTTATCAAGAGAATTCGAAAAGTTTCGAACTTTCGGATTCTGAAAAGTCAGAAGTTCGACGAACTTCGAACTTTTAAGGTAAAAGTTCGAAGTTCGTCGAACTTCGAAAGACCGGCGGACGGTTTCATTTGATTTCAAGTAGTGGGGTACATTCGTAATTTTTTTTTCTCGAACTTTTACATGCGGTGCTGCGTTCCTTACGAAAGACAATGTCGTTTATTTCAATGTTCTGGCATGCTTAGGTTTAAAGAAATAAATCCCCGAAGGGGCGAGGAAGGACGACGGGTTTTTGACGATTATCGTTTGTGCCAGATTTGAAGCACGCTGCAGCCGGAGCTATTTATGGTAGATATGTTATACTTTTTTTTAAGAATGATCTATGTATAGCCTAGGTAAGTGCGTCTTAAGATGTGATTATTGTTATTCAACGTGAGTTTCGAAGAAATGTCCAAACATGTATCTGCATGCAATTATAACCTAAACTTGATATTTATTTTCGTCTAAGTTGTTTGAGGTATCGCATTTAAATTAACACCACAGACAGTACATATCATTGCCATCTGCAGAATACGAAATAATATATTTATTGTTTTTTCACGTTAAGGAATAAATTAACTCATGGGAGAAGATTTCTAATAGTGTTCAAGTTCAGCACGTCATTAAAAGAAAACTTTTTTTTTTTTTTTTTTTCGCTTTACGTTCCTGGGACGTGTTTCTTTTAGCCTGTACACATTTTGGTAAAAGAAACTTGTTTCGAAGTTCTGAACCTCTGAATATGCAAGAATAGAACACTTCCGACGAATTCTTGATAGTTTTTTTTTTTTCTCCTGCTTTTTATTCCCGCATTTATTCTTTTTTTTTTTTTTTTTTTTTACTATTGGCACAGGTGTTTAGGTCGAAAAGACAGCTTTGGACTTCCGAACCACTAAGCATGTGACGAGCAGTGCCTTCTGACAACGAGTTTCTAACAATGACCATCTACGCAACCTTTTATGCAGTGAAGAGCGACAGTAGCTATACATATGCATAAATAATTTCAGATTAAAATAGGCTCGACCACGCCCTCTTTTCCCGTATTGTTTTCTTTAACAGTTCGAAATACCTGCAAGGGGGAGAAAAAAGCTGAAGCCCCCCCCCCCCCCCCCCCCCCCCCGTTTTTCCTCTTCCGACGCCACTTCCGACGCCTCGACCTCGAGTTGTGTCGGCTTTTGTGCTTTTTGCGAGGCGATTCCTCCGTCCCAGAAAATAAACCTCCAGGACAATTACAAACTTCACCGGATCGGATTACTACCAGCGTGCAAGGGGTGGCGAGGTAGTTTGCCAGGTCGCTTCAAGGTTTTTCTGAGCCTCAACCTCCTGCTCGCCCCTGGCCGTTTCGAACTGGATGAGTCTCGTAAAACAGTGTGTTCGTGCAATCACTACTGCGTAATGCAAATTAAAGAACCCCCCCCCCCCCCCCCCCGGGGCTGGCGGTCACAATTCTGCACTGGCAAATATTCTAGCACGTCCGGGACACTCGTCGTCTCATTTAATTGCCTGACCAACTTCGCAGAATCTAGATATCACACCCTAACTTTTCTAAACTTGATTTCGTGAAAACCAGTGAGTCGTGAAAACGTTATTTGAAACTGAAACTGTGGAAAAACTTGAAAATCGGACTTCGAACTTTGAAAACTTGGATTAGAAAGAAATTCAAAATCTTCGAAGTTTTTTTTTTTTTTTTTTTTTGATTTAGCGTTAAAAGAGAATCGAAACCTTCGAACTTTTCGAACTTTATGCAAAAAGAAATTCGAAATCTTCGAATTGTTCGAACTTCATGTCTATAAAAATTCGAAGCGTTCGAAGTTTTCGAATTTTTTTTACAAAGAATTTTGAGATCTTCGAATTTATCGAACCTGAAGTAAAAAAATATTCGAAATATTCGAATTCGAAATTTTGGAAACCGTGAAAGCTTCGAAATTTTCGAATTCGAAACTCCGCTGTGGTCAAAAGTTGCGAATTTTTCGAAATCGAACCTCGGTCAGTACGAAAATATCGAAATTTTTCGAAATCGAACCTTAGTTCACTTCGCAAATATCGAAACCTTTCGAAATCGAACCTAGGGTGGTTCGCGACATCCCTAGAAAAAGCACCTTTTATCGAGCAGTTATTTGCACAACTTCTTATCTTTTTACAAGTCCCCCATTGACGTCATGCCGCGTAGATCTCATGGCCGCCGCTCGCAGCTGCAGGTGTGCAAATATTCCAATTTTTCCCTCGTGATTATGTGGCGGAATTGCAACATTTCGAAGGAAGGAGATGTGTTTTCTGTCGTTTGTGACAAGATGATGTCAAAAGTAGAAGATGCAAATTTTTTCAAGGTTAAAATCGTTGCACAGCTCCTTCAAGGTGTTTATGTATCTTCTCCCAGCAACAAAAGATGCGATGCCCATTTAATTTGGCACATACCTTCCACATGTTACTGGCTTTAAACTCAACGTAAGATGAACAAGTTGGAACATGCAGCATGGAAGAGAAAAAATATTGTTCTTGTCATGAGCCAGAAGATGGGAGCTTTTTTATTTTAATTCTTTTTACCATTTTAATGTCGTGAAATCTAAACTTTTAGGTTCAAGCTGTTGGCAACGTATTTTGCTATAAGCGGTAAAAGTTTGTGTAATCGGATAAGTAGTTTCTAGTGAACGTGCAGTGGTCAGCAAACTTATACGGAACATGCAAACTGCAAACTATTTCATGAAAGAGCTCTCTTGTCACGCTTGATCAAATTTTATTTCCTGCACCCGACGAGAGGCTGTTTCAACCTTGTCCTGAGCAGCCACAAAGCTTGACCAGGCCGGCCAGGATAGTGCTCCCTCGTAATAATACACAGTTCCCTTGTTTTGTACAAGTTAGGTGATCACTGCACGTCAGAGTTCCGAATATTGTAAAAATGTAATTTTGAAAAACAAAAAACAAAAAAAACAACTCCATTTTATGTCTTCACATTTGTCACGAAGGTTCAAAAGTCTCCGGCAGAGTACATCTCTTTCCTTGCTTTCTTCTTATGCTCCCCAAAGCCTTTTTTCGTGATCCTCCTCCTTCAGTGTCATTCCTTACTTTCCCCATGTAGGGGGTGTGGATTTTGACGCCACATTTAACTGGCTTGGAGTGCTTGTTGGTGCTTGCCGCTCTCTGATTTTGTTCCTCGGACTACATATAATTTTTTGACACGAAATCTGCAAATTAGATTTTTTGGTTGGTTCACCCTACCATCCCCCCCCCCCCCCCCCCCCCCCCTTGAGAAATATTTGACCATCTCCGAGCCATCTGTTGACTCGTAACTATGTGTCAAACGCTCCCTGGTGTGTTCAATATTGATTTACAAGTTCTGCAGTCCTCTGCACTGCTTGGTTGTGCAGAGATGACGCTCCTTCGGTCACCATTCTGGTCAGATGGGGGTTCCTCAATATTCGTACGAGCGTGCGGGGAAGTTGAGGAAGCCTAAGAAGTGTGTCCCTGACAGGGAGCCCTCCACCCCGTGTGTGCAGGTATGTGCGTCGGAAGCCCCTGGGCGGCCCCAAGCCCCTGCGGGGCACGCCTCCCCCTCCGGGCGGGGGCCTGCCCCGGGGGGGCCTGCCGTCGTTCAAGGGGGGCCCCCCGCTGGGCAGCCCGTCTCCGGCCAAGACGGCGCCCCACCCCAAGCACGGGCCCCCCGCGGCCTCCCAGGCACCTCCCGGGACGCACCCCTTCCCGGACCTGGACCCAGCCTCCTCCCCGAGGGTCAACGGAGGTGGGTCTCTCTCTTCCCCGGGCTGCCGGCCGAACGCTGACCCACCAGTGGGCTCGTCCGATGTCCCGAGAGACGGACGGAATGGTACGGCTAGATCGACTCAGAAGCGTCCCAATTGTGCGTGTGCCCTTTTTTTTTTTTCTTTTTTTTTATTTTTATTATTTTTTGTTTGGAGTTGGTTTGTAAAGGAGAGTGGGAAGGAATGGGACAGTTTTGTATAGTTTAATGGGCGCATAGGAACAAGTTTAGTGGTCCTAAATGTCGGCGGGCCAGTGTGCTGTGTCTGTGGCACAGGTTTGGTCCCGCAGTCATCAACCCACGGAAGCCCTAGACGTCTACGCCTACGACCTTGTGGACCTCTTTGGACAGGCTTATCCAAAGGTGTCACTACGGGTGGGCAACCCAATGATACGGGACCAGTTCATTGTGGGTCTCCAATCCAAGCTGCGTGACAAAGTCCTCGCCACTGACCCTGCAACATTTGAGAAAGATCTTGAGATAGCCTCAAGGCTAACATTCATTGGGCAACTACTGTCTGCGACTACGGGGACACTAATACCGTGCGCCGCCGTGGGTGGCACTTCAGAAGCCACTACACGACCCACGGGCGATCCCATTGCGGCGTTGACCAGCAGCGTGGCTGACCTTTGCGCCACAATGAACAGTTTCATTGAGTCGCAGAGTTATTCCAGGAGCACGGCCAAAGCTTTTACCGCGGAAACACTCCTAGGAGGCGACCACAATGTTTTCAGTGTGGTGGCACTGGCCACCTCGCAAGATCGTGTGCAAACTCTGACCAGTTTGCGCCACTGCGAAGTGACAACCCTACATTTGTAAAACGTGAAAATCGGGGAATTCTTCCGCACCCCCAAGTAACAGTGAAGGGGAAAGTGGGCGGAATTTTCATGAACATGCTTGTTGACTCCGGGTCGTCAGTGACCATTTTATGAGGCAACAAGTGGCTTGAGCTCTCGCGCGGCAACCCTGACCTTGAGTTCACTCACCGAGAGGGAGTCATTGGCCTTAACGGCGCCGTCTTCGAAGTTTGGGGAACATGCAGCTTAAACATTGAGGTTGCAGATCTCTCGGTGAGCCATCCTGTCATTGTTATTCCCGGCATCCTACATGAGTTCGTCCTGGGACTGGACTTTTTAATAAAATACCAATTCCGGGTTGACTTCAGCGAGAGAAAACTCAAATGACAAGTAGAAAGCCCATGTGCCCAGACCCAAAGAGTTCAGCTTTCTGTCACGTCGGTCCTGCCACCGAGGACCGCAACCATCGTTCTCGGGACCATTTCACCGAATACGGCAGAGTTCGGTACTGGGCTTCTCGAACCTCACCTGCATCTTATCGTGAAAAAGAATACTGAAGTCACCTAGAGCGTGTTGGCAGTGTCCGATATGCTACCAGTATGTGTCATTAACCATCCCAAAGAGCCGGTCACCTTATTCAAGGGTACAAGTCTCGGAACCCTGCACGCTTTTGAACACCCTGAAGGCAAGTACTCCGCTGCTCCACTTGACGAGAGGCACGTGCAGGCGGCACGAGACAGCGTCTGCTCTGCGACGAAAAGAGAGAAATGGACACTTGCCTCGTTGTAGGATAAGCTTGCCACATCACAACACCTCCAGGGTGATCAACAGAAACTCGTCAAAGGTACGCTCCTTGACTTCGAGGATATAATTTCTCAAGGTGATTGGGACTTGGTGAGAACGTCAGGTCTGACGCATTCGATCGACACTGGTGCAGCAGGCCCAATCAAAGAAACCCCACGCCGCTTACCTCCAAACCGCCGCGAGGTTGTGGCCACGAAAACGCATGAAATGCTGGACACGGGAGTAATTCGTCCTTCTAACAGCCCATGGGCTGTGCCGGTCTTTCTAGTGAAAAATAAGGACGGAAGCTTGCACTTCTGCGTAGATTACCGTCGGCTGAATGAGGTCGCACAAGGATGCATATCCACTGTTTAGGGGCAACGACACTGTCGAAGCCCTGAACGGGTGCTAAATATTTCAGCACCACCAATCTGGCGTCAGGATATTGGCAGGTGAAGATGTCGACGGGGTCTCGAGAGAAAACAGCGTTTGCCACACATCAAGGACTTTTCGAATTTAATGTCCTTCCATTTGAGCAGTGCAACGCTCCTGCGACGTTTCAACGCTTGATGCAAATGATCGTGGGAAAATTTGACTTCTGTCTCTGCTATCTCGACGATCTTATCATCTTCAGCAAAACGGAAGCCGAACACGTCATGCACCTTCGACAACTTCTGAAGGCGTTGAGAGATGCAGGTCTCAAGCTGCAACTTTCAAAGTGTCGCTTCTTCAGCAACAGCGTTTTGTACTTGGGCCACACAATTTCGGCTACGGGAATCGGAGCCGACGAGACGAAAACAGAAAAGGTCTTGAAGCGGCCACAGCTTTTAAGCGTCGAGGATCTTCGCTTGTTCTTAGGAATTGCCTCATACTACCGGAAATTTGTTGCAAACTTTGCCGGCATCGCGGCCCCACTTCACAAATTGTTGCAGAAGCAAGTTCAATTCGTGTGGACACAACAGTGCCAAGACTCCTTCAAAGAGCTCAAACAGTGCCTCACGAACTCTCCAGTTCTGGCGTTTCCAAATTTCAACCTACCCTATTCGCTACTCCAGCGAACTATAGGGGGCGCCACCACCAAACAAACATGGCGGCTGGGTCCAGGTTGCGTCGGCTCGGCCGGGCCGCCTGAATGGGTGGCGCATTCAATTTAACAAATTTTCTTTTGTTTAATGCCTAATTTTATGGGTATTTGAACTGAGACGGTTAAGTGTAGCCGGTGCGCATAAACTTGCCGAGCATAGTTTTGTTTTCCCGGTGTTTTTCGTTATTTTCATGTCAAACTTTTGTTTCGGAGACTTCGTTCAAAACCGAAACTTTGGGCTTCGGAGAAGCGGTAATAGACTCTAATTAGTTTTGATCATCTAAGGTAAGCGGCGATGGCTACAAAATTGTTCCACCGAGAGTAATTTTTGGCTAACTCGCATGCCTCGACCAGGCGACTTATCTGTCCACGAAATAGAGCTTTTGTGCTTGTCCGCGTTTCAAGAAACAGCTCCAGTCGCGTGCTCGGTCAAGAACACAGGCTGCAGGAAAATTACGAAAATTAAGCAAGCGCTTCTTGAGCCAAGGGGCATTTAACCCGCTGGTGCTTCACTAAGCAGCTGATACTCGTATTTAAATTCAGGTTTTAGTAGCCATCGATAAGTCATTTTGACGAATATGCGGATTATGTATTATATTACGTACTATGGCCCCACTAAAGCGATATTAGTATATTCTTCGGGTTGAAATATTAACTTAGTTGACTAACTATTAGGTGAACTGCTGAATAAAAGTATATTTGACAGACAGAGAGATACTACTTAAACTTAGCCAAATGGTTCTAGCCGGTAGAACGGAGACGAATGTGGACAAACTGAGGAGAGTCTTCATCGGAGATTCGCTCAGACCTCTCTGCAATGAACTTGACTTCGAATCCTGAACGGATAAAATGAGTATCTTTTGTGGCCGGTCAACCTGAGCAATGTAGACGTATATTGCTGCTGGCTTTGACGGGGGTTATAACATAAATATTGGAGGGGCGATAGATCATAATGCCGTGACAGCTTCTAACTTTACGAGACGCGTCCTCCATCTTTTGAAAGCAGATAATTTCTCTCATTAATCATATGCAGCGAGCAGGTTTTCTGAATCAAGTAATTGCGAAATCAGCCCAACTCCTTCAGTGTGGTCTTTTCCGGCGAAAAGCAGCCAAGATGAATAGCCAACGCACCGGCCGGCGTTAGTGGCTCAAACTTGAAGCTAATCGAGCACAACCAAACTCAAGAAAAGCAGCTATCGAATCTTCCCATTCACTTGACTGCAACATTGGTGTTCCCTCCAGTGAAACACCTCATCTGTTGTCCTCAGTCAACTGCTCTACATCCTTATAAAGAAACCAATTATCAGTTACCAAGTAGTTGTTACTTTGAATGTGATTAGAGACACACAAGAAATCAAAATCTTTTTCCGTGATTCCTCCCCACCCGAGAAATCGAAAGCATGCAACCGTGTGTTGTGGAGTAAACGGGATTTCAAACACGTGATGGAAAGAAACAATCTACTGGGGCTTCACCACACTAAAGAACACTGAGGCAAACTTAAGAAATTTTCGGACCTTCGTCAAATTACATTGCTCGCCCCCGCGCCGACAGCACGTGTCCGCGAGAGCCACCAGAGACGCGGCGGGGCGTGGAGCGACCTGGACAGACTGGTTCCCGGTTTTTCCGCTTGGCGGCGTCTGTTTTGCTGGAGTCGCGAATATCCTCGACACGGACGCAACCGAAAATGGTATCGGCGCGGTACTATCCCAAGTACAGGATAGGAACGAAAGGGTAATCGCCTACGACAGTCGTACCCTCACAAAGCCTGAACGCTGCTACAGTGTGACCGGGAAAAAAATGCTAGCCCTGGTTTATTTCGTCCGTTACTTTAGGCGCTACCTGCTTGTACGGCGATTCACCTGCAGGACGGATCACAGCGCGCTTCAATGGCTACACAGCTTCAAAGAACCGGAAGGCCAGGTCGCCCGCTAAATTAACCAACTCAGCGAGTATGACTTCATCGTTTCGCATCGGCCGGGAAGGCAACATGGTAATGCAGATTCACTGTCCCGACGGCCTTCCCCGACGAATGAAGGCCAACATGTCGCGCTCATGACAGTTGCACAGTCCTCCTTCACCATGACAGACCTTCAAGAAGAACGACGACGTGACCTGCAGCTTTCGCCCATCATCGACGCCCTGCTTGCAGGCATGCCGGCAGGAGTGATTTGTCGATGCAGCGTGGGAGTGCTCTTCCGCAACCGGCAGAAGCTAAGGCTCATCGACAGCTGCCTCGTGTGGGCAAAAACACCAGAGTTAACCCCCGTTCCCGTGATCCCCGAGACATGGATACCGCGGGCCCTAGACTCTGTTCATGATGCATCGGGGGGCGGGCATCTTAGGCGCGCCAAGACACTAAAGAAGGCCGCAGAAAGGTTTTTCTGGATTCGAATGGCACCATGTCTAGCCGACTGGTGCTCCAGATGTGTTAAGTGCTCCGCTCGTAAGGCACCAAACCCCAGACCACGAGCACCACTGATTCAGGAAGCGACCACCTTCCCTTCTAAGCGCGTGGCTATTGACATCACTGGTCCGTTTGCAATGACGGAAAGAGGCCACAAGTACATCTTGGTGGTGAGCGACTATTTTACTCGATGGGTTGAAACGTTCCCTCTGAAGATTCAAGAAAGCAAGGAGGTCGCCAATAGCCTCGTCCACAACTTCTTCAGTCACTATGGGATACCGTAAGCATTACACTCTGACCAAAGCAGAACTTTCGAGAGCAACGTCTTTCAAGCAATGTGCTCAATTTTGGGCATCCGAAAGACAAGGACCTCCCCTTATCACCCCCAGTCGGACGGATTGGTCGAGTGATTCAATCGCACGCTGATGAACAGCTTGAGTGCGTACGTCAATGACATACAGACTTACTGCAACATCAAGCTCCCTCTCGTCATGATGTCCTATCGCTCGAGCGTGCATGAATCGACTGGTTAGAGTCCTCATTATCTGCTCTTCGGTAGAAACATGAATATCCCAGCTGACATGCTGCTCGACATGCACGTCCATACTAACATGGCGTCGACGTACGGTTATGAACATTACAAAAGGCTCGCAACTACGCAATCATGAACGACATAAAAGCAAAGGATGCACAGAAGCGCCACTACGACAGCACAACCAGCGAAGAAGACTACGAACCTGGCAACAGAGTTCTACATTCTCCTGCTGTGCCGCGAGGACAGTCCTCGAAGTTATATTTGCCATGGTTTGGTCCATATGCAGTCCTCAAGAATCTACCTAACGTGTACAGAATCCAGAAAGAAACAGGAAAAAAGGAAGCGGCGGGTTGTACGCCACAACCGTTTGAAGCGGGTAGCCGATAGGAGGAGCCACTCTTATTGCCTCTTAGGACGTTATCACACGTCACGGATAACGACCTGCCTTTCCCTGCACCAGCGCTCAAAGACTTCCCCGATATAATCATCACAGAAAACAAAAATAATGACCAGACTCCTACTCGCCCAGCAGCCCCCCACTACCCAGACATAATAGACATTGAAGGTGATGATCTGTACATCGATGCGGTCGAAAGTCTACCACCGGTACAAGCAGCCGAGGATCCAAACCTGGTCGACGCTCTTGAGAACCCACTGCTGTTAGACATCTTCGACAACAAGCTTCACGTTGACGACCAAGTAAGGGAAAACGGGGACCAGGGCACTGAAGGAGGCCAGCACAATACGCCACCAGCGAACGGTGCCGAACTCCTGGACGACGATCAACTTCCAGTCGTTGTTTTGCCCCCTGATGACGTCACTCCAATGGACTTGCCTGTAGACGTGCCACAGCAGGCAGAGCCAGAAGAGCGATACGTCCTTCGGCCATGAGAAACATTGAGTCGGTTCGCGCGGTATCGCGATTGAGTGCCCTTAGCGTAAGAAGCCTTGTGCCGGGACGGTAACCTCCTCGTAAAGGGGGATAGTGTGATGATGGCTGGTATCGCCACCGCGAAGAAGCAGCACACTCTGGGAGCGCGTGCCAGGGGAACGTGGATTGAGATAAAATGGGTAGCCTAAGACCGAACGCCGTCGCTTCTTGGCCATCACGTTACACCTTTAACAACTTGTAAACCAGACTGCCATGTGCATTTCTTTTTTTCCCTATACATTTTAAATTTTTATGTAGCAGTCGGGCAACATGAACTTCATTGAATTTTGATATAAGTTTGAAGGTTTGATAAAAGTTTGCGATGTCCCTAGTTTGTATAGTTTGTGTTCCTGGTATGACCCTTCCACTGTCCCAGCGGCCGCCGACCTATGAAAGCTGTACATTGACACACGGTCATGTGGCTGTGCCCGTTCCGACTTCTCTTGAATTTCGGGCCTTTGACCCATACCCTGTCTGAAACTCTGTTCCAACTCCGTGCCTTGCAGCGCCCAAGCTGGACAAGGAGCAGGTGGCCCTGCCGGACGGGCCCCCGTGCGGCCCGGAGGAGCCCGTCCTGTCCCCCGTGGACCACCCCGGGGACAAGGGGGCAGAGCGCAAGGGGGGCCCGCCGCAGAAGGGGCGCGACCAGGAGATAGAGGAGTTCAAGAAGTTCAGCACAAGCATCAAGCTGGACGACGGCTCCACCCGGGAGGTCAGGGAGGCCGAGCAGGAGGGGGAGCCCCGGAGCAAGGAGCTGGACGAGGCGGCCACTGCCAAGGAGGAGGCCGACCAGTTGGTCCGCAGGTCCACCCTCAACCCAAATGCCAAGGAATTCGTGCTCAACCCCAATGCCAAGGCATTCACCCCGGTAAGTCATCCTTTCTCTCTTTTTCTGTGCCCCAAAATCGGTGGTTCTCAACCACGGATGGTTTGGGGGCCCCTTATGAAATGGCCGAAGTGGTGGGGGATTCCACCCTCCAGGGAAGGGGGGTTGTTAGATGATTGTGGCAATTAAGGACCCCCATTTGAGAACCGCTTTTCCAAATCAGATCGTCCCTTGTATCGTTATTGCCACTGACAGGATGAGAACAGCAAGGAATTGTTCCAGTTGTCTCGCCTCCAGTGCGAACTCTCTTCCTCTAATGCTTGGTCATGCATCTCGTGGGCCTCAAGCGTGCACGTGCAGCCAATACATGGTGGAAGGCAATGAGCGCGTGCTGGAGGCATTCTCGTTCTGTAGGTGACTGTAGTTCTTTCGACAGCTGTCCTTTTACCGCTAAAGAAATGCCGACCACGTTGCATCGAAGCTAACCGCACTTCGCGTTGAGGTTTAATCTCTGTGGTAGGTGCAGCTTGTGTGCTCGTAGGCCTTCAGTTTGGGTGGTGGAAAGCAGCCCTTTTATGCGGTCATTAGGGGAGCAGCATTCGACCATGGTCCTTAGATTACCTTGACCAGAATTATTATGTCGTGCCGTGTGAAAGTTTCCCCTGGGGACAGACTGAAGCACCAGGGGTGCAGTGCCTACGTTAGGAGGGAACCAGTCTGACTGCTCGGAGAACCTGACGGATGGATGTGGCTTTGGAGAAGCAGCCGCAAAGAAAACACCGGATGCGTCTGCTTTTTTTTTTTTATGAAACCCTACGAATTTGTTGAAAAGATGAACGATTGGAAAAGCCATTTGTACTGAAGACCTAGGGGCCATATTCCAGAATACAGTCCAAGCTCGTTACAACAGACCCGGTTACAACAGACATTTGGATATAACATACCGATTTGTGAAGTTCGGTTGGTTTTCCTCTATGTACCATTGACTGAACTTCATATCTGCATACAACATACTCCTTTTACAACGGACCGAAATCTTGGTCAAAATCAAGGTCTGTTTTATTGAGATTCGACTGTAATTGGCATGCCACGTTAAGGGCTATACCTGCTTTAAACGAGTGCCTAAAATTATTTTAGGTTCCAATTTATTTTTTTTACTTTTATTTTTACATTCATTAGTGCCACTTGCGATGACAAAATTTACTAGGACGGAAACTGTCGAAGTTTAAGTTTATTTAAGGACAGTGGTTTGACTCTTAGAAAAAGTTTCTAATCGACCCTCCTTTTGCGTTTCAGCGTACCCTGCTGCCCCTGACGAGCCCCCCGGGGGTGCGGCTGGGCCAGAGTTCGAGCCCGCTGGTGTCCCATGGCCAGGGGATGGGCCCCATGCAGCAGGGGGGCCCTCCCCCCCAGCAGCTGGTGCCTGGGCAGCACATCATCACCATGGGCCCCCAGTACCTGATGCCGGCCACCCCGGTCAGCGTGGCACAGTTCGCACCGAGTCAAGGCCCACGCTTCCGCAAGGGTGAGCTTTGGGAGGGACGTTTTAAGGGGGGACACTACCCGGAGAAAAAAAGATTCTTCAAAAAACATTGATTTTGAAAAATTAGATATTTACATCCATCTACACCCAGAGAGTATTCCCAGAAATTTTCACTAGTTTACACTGCATAGTTAATTTTTTATAAATTATTTTCTGTCCACCAAAGCTGCAGGAAAGGTAGGGTTTGAAGCACTTTGAACACATTTTTCTCCATTCCACTTTTTTGTATAAATTCCATTTGAGTCAATCTATCGTATGAGAATGAAAATACAGGCAAGGCTCATTCTTCACTTTTCCTGACTGAAATTTAATAAGGAATGCGCCTATGGAGTTTGTTTGTCACTTTATGGATGTCTTTTATAAAAAATATTGACATTTTGTCGGAGACACAGAAGACCAAAAAGTTGACCAATTTCGCAGAAGAGAAAATTGATAGAAATCAATTACTTTTTACAAAAACCTTTCCATAGGCGCACCCTTTAGGCATTCTGATACATACCTAGCGAATAAAGATCTTTAATATTGTGATAGTTTTCTGACGATAGATTAACTAAACAGTGTAGGGGTGTTGCTGATAGAAGCTGCCCCAATTTCCTTCCCAATTATCCGACAGACCTAAAATTTTGTTATGCACCCTCTAGCATGACCACCAGCCTACCCTGTAAATTTTATTAATTTTAAGCCAAGGGTTCAAAAATTGACCCTCCCAGGGTGTGTCTCCCCTTAAAGCAATAGATTTGTGTGACGGCCCTGCATGAACCTTGCTTTCTTGCATTGGTGTCTGTTGCACTGTAGCAAGGCTATCGGTGAGAGTTTCTTCAATGGAGTGTAGCTGCCGGTTTGATGTCGTAGCACATACAACCAATGGCATAGCTTCGTGCTAAGTGGAAGGGGGGGGGGGGTTCAATGACTTGCTGCGTAGGAAGGGGGGCTGCAGAGTAAGGTAAGAACTGCCTACCACTGCCTTCGTTGCATGTGATGGAATGTCTAAGCAAGGCATGTTTACAGCGAAGCTGTCTATGGCTAGGTTTTGGCAGATTGTCTCCGGGGTCAGACCAAGTGTAGACCAACCATTCTGTACAGTTAATGCTGCAGACGCCAGGGCCATACGCGCGCGCCTTCCCGGTATAAAAGATTTGAAGTAAATAACCAAAATAT
Source organism: Ixodes scapularis (assembly GCF_016920785.2). NCBI lineage: Eukaryota > Metazoa > Arthropoda > Arachnida > Ixodida > Ixodidae > Ixodes > Ixodes scapularis. Next base: position 104,097,556 of record NW_024609846.1, read on the forward strand.
AGTGTTGACAAATGCGTGTGCAAGAGTCCATTTGTTTTGGGTTTTTGCTTTAGAACAGTTACTGCTGCAGACGCCGGCGCCGCACGCGCGTGCCTTCCCCGTATAAAAGATTCGAAGTAAATAACCAAAATAAAGCGTTGACAAACGTGCATGCAAGATACCATTTGTTTTAGGCTTTTACTTTAGAACAGCTACTGCTGCAGATGCGGCGCTACACGCGCGTGCCTTCCCCACGCAAGGCGTCTCTCTCCCCCCCGACATTGCGACGTCGCGCAATGCCGGACGCTCTTCAGCGGCCGCCTTCCGAAGATCGCGCCACTGTCCTTATCAGTTGGACTTCAGACTTCCCATGGATCACACCCGTGTTGTGCGTTCTGAAGAGGACAAGTGGAAGTACGAGAACCGTCGGCATGCCCAGAAGCGAGAATGGGCACGCCGCCAACGTGAAACCGCCATTGTCGCTGCTTCCAGCTCGACATAGCAAATCCCACCAGAGTGCCAGCTTCGCTCTTCACGGGGTGGAAGGGCTCTCAATTTTTCTCAAAGTGTGTGCATTGTGCCACAATGTGAACAATGGCTGAAAGATTTTCTGAAAGATGCAAATGCTAATTTTTTATGATGTGAGCTAGTGTTCTGTGGTGAAATTGCTTTATTAAAGTAAGTTGCTGACCAGTGAAAATGCCCAGGAAAACTATAGTCGGTGACAACTCAAGAGCAGAGTGGCAAATGCTCCTCAAAGGGAATGGTAGCCGTACGCGAGCAAAGCGAATCGCGTCCAAGCCTTTCCGTGATGTCATGATTTTGCAAACCAATCCTGTTTTTTCGTCCGAAAATTTTTTGAACTAGGCAGTCCCCCTAGTTGTTGGAGGCACCGACTTTTCACAGTGCTTTATCAGACACCTTCAAATGGTAAAACGCTACCCAGAAAAAAAAATATTCTTAAAAAACATGGATTTTGAATTGCCATATTTACATCTTCCAACATCTACAGGGTATTCCCAGAAAGTTTTATTTATTTCCGCACTATAGTTTTTATGAAATATTTTTGATCCTTTGATGCTAAAGAAAAGGTAGACGTTCGAGCAGTGTGAATGTGTTTTTCTCCATTTCCACTTTTTGGCATAAATTTCACTTTAAGAAAACTTTTGTTTGGTAACAAGACAAAAGGAATGGTTCACTCATTGTTTTTGCAAACTGGAATTTAATGGGAAATGCAACTGTGGCATTGTCCTTTTACTTTGTGGATGTCTTTTATAAAAGAAGTTGCGATGTTGTTGACAACATAAAAGGCAAAAAACTTAATTTTTCAGTGCAAATCTAACATAAAATAAATTACTTTTTGGAAATTTTGTTTTTGCGTTTGCACTTCTCCAGGCATTCTGCTGAGTGTCTAGGGAAGAAAAATGTTGTTTTACATTTGTTTTTCTAAGCAATGTCAGTGTGTTCCTGATAAAATGACTAATTTCTTTCACAATTCATGTACACAAATCAAACTTCTATTGGCCTTCATTCACAAATGGCAAGAGTACCGCTGGCTCTACGGTTAATAAAGAAGTCTGTGCCTACTGAAATGACACCTTCATAGCAGTATTTATTCATCCGTAATACGTGGCACCCTTGCCAGCTCTCCGTCACAGTCAGTCGCGTGGTAAGCAATGACTGCTATAGCACATGCATCTTCGTGGGGAACAACATTGAGCTGTTACGTGCATGTTTCAGCAGACCGGTACCATGGTTTGTCACCGTGGTACCGGAGCTGGCCCTACCTCTATGTGACTGTGGAGTGCGCGCTTCAAAGCACGGGTAGTGCGGTGACAGTCATGTGATACAGACCTCTCTTTGATGTCGTTGTGAAGTTGACTTTCGAGAAGGTTGTAAAATACTAAAGTTGCCAAGGTTTTTAATTTGTACCTGACATAGAGCGGCCCGGCTATCCTAGACAATTTGAGGCTCAAAAATTTTTTTTTTTTTTTTCCTCCTGAAAGTTGATTGAGAGCTGGCCAGTTTGAGTCACGCTCACTCTCTTCTTTGTAGTCATGTGCCGTTCAGACAGCCACCAAATATGATCGAAATAGTGGGTCATTGAAGGCACACATTCAATATTAAAAAAAAAAAAAAAATGAAACCCATTTTTTTGTGGCTTCTAAAAAGCTGCAAACACATTGATAAAAAAAAAATAAAAAAAAGCTGCACAGCATATTGGAAGTACATGCACCGCGTAATTCTCAAGATGCCATTGTATTGCTGGAGTCGTGGGCTGGACGACTGGACAAAGTGGACTAAGGGATGACGACGGGAGTGGGCCCTCTATTTCAGAACTGTTGTTCGTGGTACCGGCGAATCTGTCTAGCTTTGAAATAGACATTTTTTTACCGATCAAAACAATTAGGGTTTTTTCCGTACGAAACTCCCGCCCACCAAGCTGATTCGCACAGAGACATCGCCGAGTCATCGCCCCTTTCCCTGGCTGAAAACGTTGCTTGTCTTACGAACATGAATTGGTAAGAGCTTGAAAGACGTGCTTGACGTTCGTGCGTTTTTTATCCGCTTCGCATAAAAAAAGAAAAAAGACTTGGTCTGCCGTAGTTACATGACTTCCGGCAAACTCTCTCCTCCTCTACATTTCTCCGTCCTCCCCAGTCCACATGTCATGACCATTAACTCCGTGCTCATGTTTCAGTTTCAAGCAGTTGCGTCTTTTAACTTTATTGAAAATGTATGTAACTGTAGCAAAAAATTGATTGGGTAGTCTTCACAGCCTGCCCGGAACTCTGCCGTTATCTTTTGAACCTTGGGGATTTCATTCCACCCAAATAAAGCGACGCACGCATGATCTTGACGCAGGCAATGCAAAGTTGCCATGTTTACATCGCGCCGCCTTTTGCCTACACTTGGGGGTGCTTCCGAGAGGGTGTTATAAATTGTCTGTTTGTTGCATCCACTGCATTTGTCTCCTTCCCGATCTCGTGGCGTTTCCAGAGCACTATTTCCCTGACAGTGGAGGCACCTCAAACGGGCGGATTATGCTTGCGGGCGGGGCTTCTACTGCTCTTGACTTGTCACCGACTATAGTGTTATGGTTCACTGCCCATGGTTTCAGTGTGTTAGCTCAACCATAGCAACAAATTTGTGCTTGGCAGATACTTTTGTTTATCGTATAAGATGTGTACGCCCCACAAAATACAAATAAGGTTGTTCGTGTTTTATTTTTATTTTCACGTCCATGACATCATTCCCGGGACGGGGGAAACCATTGAAAATTTCGGGAGCTTTGAACCCGTAAACCAGGGGGCATAAAAGAGGAAGGGCAATCTTAAACAAAGACACATAGTGGACAATGAAGACACGACCATCAGAAAAAGATAAAACCTAGCGGACGTTAAAATAGTCGTTGACAAAAAAAATGACCGCATCTCCACGTGGTGAATGATGTTGATTGGGGCGAAGCTCTGGTGGTGCTGATACGCTGAGCCGCAGCATGCCAAGCTTTTCTTTCGTCTTCGTCCATGTCAGAAAGAGAATGTGTGGTATGGAACGTGGTTATATACGCATTTGACCGCGGCGCCCTCTCGTCTATAAACGTTGAGCCAATGCATGCAATGTCGGCGAACCTAACGTTCGCCGGCGCTAGGTTCGCCGGCGCAAAACGATGTTCGTGCCCACTTCGCCACGCTGCGTCACGCTGCAAAAGGAATTGTCAACAGTGTCTATAGTCCGGCGCAGTCTAGCGAGCCTCGACGCGCTCGTCCTTGCTACGCATGCGCGTCGTCATGGCAACCAGGGAAATCGCGTTACCATTTCCGGTTCTTCGGTTTGTCGCCGTTCGAAGTGAGCCCGCGAGTCCTTGTTCCTCGTGTTTAGATCTGCTGTCAACATGAACGTAGACGCTCAAACAAAGAAAAAAAAAATAGCAGCTGTGCTCCTGTGGCGTCGAATACAGCGCCGGAGGAGGCGTACGATGTATGTGCGCGACATCTTCGACAAGCGGGGTTGGGAAGAGGGATCACAGAGCGGGAAGCCCAAATACTGAAAGCATGTGTATGTGCGTGTATGTTTTTGTAGGGTTCGGTGTGTGTGTGCAGTAAATAATCTTCCAGAACACTAGTGGCGGCGTTCCTTTTCGTCACCGGCGCCGCCACCACCGTACCATCGCTTCCCCCACTCAACGCGCATACATACGCGCCTACAGAATACCAACCCTCGCAGTCGTAAACCATCTGTACGAACGAGTGCGTGCATCCACAATATGGGTGAAGGGATTCCCCCGAGGGGTGCTTTCCCTAAACTATTTCTCGCAAACCACCGCAAAAGACGGAGACTTTTTTCTTTTCTTTTTTTCTTTTTCAGTCGTACGCATTGGGAGTGGGCAATTTAAAACTCTGTCCGTCTTTTGTCCAAACCCGTCGCAACGTTTCCATTCTTTTTCAACTTTGTCACATGGTGTTGTTTACTACTGCTTGTCATTTTTGGTTTTCCGTCCTTTCCGCGCAGGTTTGGTCGTCCGACTAAAAATAGCAGCAAAAATAATAGAAAGGATGCTTACAGCATTGACTATCGGTTCCGTAATAAACATATATGTAGCAGTGACAAGCGAGCTGCCATGCCGCGCATTTTGTGGGCTATTCATACTGGGACATAATAGAGCGGGTCACAGCGGGCCCGTGAAAATGAGTGTTGGGCCGGGCCGGGCCGGCTGTCGGAAATAGATAGCGCACCCAAGAGACAGCGGGCCGGGCTGAGACAGGCTTCTAGATATCGGCCCGTGCAGACCTCTCGTACTCACAACTTCACTCGCGTAAGCGAGGATATAATTTGATTAATTTCGGCGAGTTCTACAGGCCGAGGAGACATGGACATGCGAAGTGTCAACTTACCGCTCTTCATGCCGCAGATCGTAGCCACGAACGCCCATCCGTTCTCCTTCCTGAGTTTGTCCCGGTAATCGATGCAGCCAAGATCGTAAAGGCTAGGGCGACCTCTGACTGCCTCAATGAGACGCTCGGCATCACTTGTTGGCAAGTCCATTTCGCTAACGCTCTGGCTCATCTGGCTACCGCCGTGCGCCATTTTGATTTCTCCCTACCCGTCGCTCGCGCAAAGATTTCTGGGTAACGACCGTCGCCAGCCGACGCCGAGATTCGAGCAAAGCCTACCTCGGCGAAACCTTCGCTGACGGTCGCCGAGGCACGCTACGTTGCGTTACGTTCGACTGTCGTCGGAGTATAGACGCTCCCTTTGCAGCAACGTAACGCAACGAGGTCGGGCGCATGCGCCCGTCGACGTTACGTTGGAGTATAAACGCACCTTAAAGGGGCCCACCAACAATTTTTTGACTGGTTTGAAGTTCGCGCTGAAACGGAGCTCCATGAAAGCAGGAACACCGAGGAAAAAAAATATTACACAAATTCGCAATATTTTGTGAGTTATTAGCAAATTAAATATTGCAGAAAACAACTTTAAATAAGCAAAACATAGCGCTTCATGACGTAAAATGAAACAGTTTAGCGATTGGAGCAAAGCGGTTGGCCAATTGGACGCGAGTTTGGTTGATAGCCCGTCGGCCCGGTCGGCTCGTCGGCCATTAGGCCTAGCTGCAACCATCGTAGCTTTGGGACCGGGTTGCCATCATCGATGAATTTACCGTGCTTATCGGATTTTTAGTGCGGATTTGGGTGTCGCGCCGTACGAGGACAATCCACGCAAGCGCCGCGTCTCTGCCTCAGTCCGCTTCGACAGCCGCGAAACACTCGTCTCCCGCAACTCCGCCACCGGAGCCACCTCGGCGAGTAGGAGGGAGAAACTGGTGAGCGGTCCCGTTGGGCACCGGTCCCGTCGCCGCACTTCACTCGAACAGTGAAAAGTCTGTCACAGCACTAAAAGAAAATAAGGATTCCCCTGCCTCCTCTTACTGCTTTTAGTTGACCGGGACCCGGGGCGCACAAGTGAAAATACGATGCGCGTTGTGTGCACGGATCACTTGTCGTCTGCTCGCGATGGTACGTCGCGGACGCCGCTGGAAGGCGCGCATGAGCGACAAGGCGTTGTTTTCGCCCTTTTTGAACTTTACTTTGCAACTTTATTAGCTCTATAAAAATGACTTGTTAGAGAAATAATGACGGTTAACGTGTGATATACTTTATTTCGCTTCAAAATTCCTGGGACGGCCCTCGCCAATCACGAAACCCAGAGAATGTGACGTATTGTGAAAGGGAGCGCCGTTATGCGCGCGCATTCGGCACCTCGCGGCGCCACCGTCGGAGGAGGTGTTTCCGAGTTGTCAAATTAAAATACGATGCGCTAATATTTTCAAACTCTTTCGTTGTCCACTGGGTTTCCGGGACCACTAGCGTGTAGAAACCGCAAAAAAAAGTGGACGCTCAAATACTGTTGGAGGGCCCCTTTAAGAAAGAGAGGTGCATGGACAGGGTCAAAGCATTCCCCCGGCTGGCCTCTCGGTCCGGCAAGATGTTTTACACCTCCACTTTGCACCAACTTTTGGCAAAAGTGGCGGTGCTGTGTTTGGAGAAAGTCTACGGTAAGTGTAACTCTCAAAATGTGGCTTTGGCGTCCGGTTCCAGCAATGCCCTTGGTGCAAGCGCGGCACGATCTCCCGGCCTCGATGCACGTGGCGGCGGCGACGGGGCAGCCCATCCTGGCGCCCGCGGCCATGAACAATGCGCAGCTCATGGTGCAGTACACGCCGCCGCAGGGCATGATGCACCCCTCGGGACCTCCCCAGGCCACCGTGGCCTACCCTCAGGTGGGGGCATTTCCTCACTCGGGGCACTTAGCCGCTTTTCCTGTTTCGCCTCATTGTTTGGCTGGAAGGGATCTGTCAATGTACCGTTAAAGTGTACACCTTGAGCGGTGAGCTGTTTTGTTGCTCCGACCGGCTTGCGGGGGCCGTAGTTTTTACCTTTTGACGGGTTACGTCGAAGCAAAGTATAAGACGATGTCGTTGATCAGTGATGTGGCACATCTTCCTTGAACTTCTTTCTAATTTGGGACAGTCCCAAGCTCACAGCTCTAGGCTTCTCTTCTTTTAAGCCCGCTTCAGACGGGGCAACTTTTCAAGCAATTTTGAGGTTGCTGGCGGGTTTGTTACCTAGCTTTCCCCAGACCGACACGAATTGCTGAGATCGGGTCCGGCTCGAAACGGACGAGCAACTCGAACAACTTGGAGCCGTTTGAAGCGGCCGCAGCCAATCAGGGGCGCGATATTTTCACGTGACACCCCCGTGGTGGTGATGATGACAGCTAAAGACTTGGTTCTGGTTTGAAATCGATCGTTTTTGGAAATAAACCTTTTCAGAAAGATGAGTTAGTATTCTCAATGCCATTCAAAGATATAAAAACATGTTTTTAGCGCGTGGCCGGGCGTCTAAATAGTGAAAAAAAATTCAAAGTGAATGATGATGATAGCAAGTTGTAGCAATTCGGTTGCTGCGTGTGAACGCGGACGCCCCGTGTTGCTGGTGCTGCGACGTCAAGTTGCTGGGTGAAATTGCTCCGTCTGAAGCGGGCCTCAGGAAAGTCTAAAAACTTGTAGATATCTTTGCGCATGTTATTGTTTCACTCTTGTGACATCCTTCCTTAGCGATTTTAGAGCAGCTTTTGTTCCCAGTCGGTCGGAAGCCAATTTACTCAGGTCTCTACTTATGGGGTCTCTGCGTGTTTCATTATAATAAATTGGAAGGCTCACAGTTGCGCTGCTGTGTGCAGCTGTAGTCTTGGTTCCGCTACGGTCACTTACCTGGTGCAGACTAAAAAAAGTTTCTACCGTGGGAGCATGTATGGCAGAACCTTCTTTCAGAGCGCACTCGAGGCATGCTGATCGAAGTACAGCTAAATCATTCTTCGTATGACGATGAACCGCAGCATGTGCTACGAGGAATCCGAGCCAATCCATGGGTCGCATGGTACACGTGGAGTGCCGGGTCGGTTAAAATGTCTCGTAGCATCCGCTGCAATCCGCCGCAAGGTGAAACGAAGTATGGGTAGCTAAAGGGTAATCTACGTGGGACACATGTCAGCCTGGGTGGCTTCACGCTTCTTCGCGCGATGAAATTAGTTTGGGAGTTGTGTCTGAATGGTCTCGGAGGACCCAGTAATGCAGTTTGCGCTTGTTGCTGCTCTGTGCATTGCGGTGGAGCCCGCTCGAGCCTCCTGTCCCTGTCCTCCCTTTCCCTCCTCCCCTGGGGCAGGCTCAGTGCTTTGCCCCCCTGGCCCAGATGTACCCGATGATGGGCCACCACCGGGTGATGTCCCCCCAGCCCATGGGGATGGTGGCCGCCACCCACACGGCCTCTTACGGGGACGCCAGCCACCTGCCCCAGCTTTACAGTGAGTGCTTGCCTCGGCTACCGTTCTGGTCGAGGGAACTCTGTGCGACGGCCTTTGTTCAAATACTTGGCGGTGGAGAATACATCCTACTCCGCTCCTTCATATTAGACAGGCCCGCCTGCATAAACTGAGCACTAGAGATCTGCGCGAGCTTGGGCGAGCCCGAGAACCCGACCCAATCGTCGTGGGAGTCGCGTTTCATCCTCCGCGATCAATTTTGCTTGTAGGTGATTGCTTGGCAAAAGCAGGTTTTCATTTTCTATTCAGAATAACCCGTGTCCTAGATTTTTATGTGCTGGAATTACCAAATGATACCAACTAAACTCTTCTGCATTTACAGATTTTTCCTTCCCTAGAAATTCACCTACCGTAAAATACCGCAGAAGGGCCCATTTTGTTCAACGGCCCACTGTTAGCATGTTTGAAACCTGAGAATTCTGCAAATTATACCGTACGTTAAGCGACCGATTTGACCGGAAAAAGCGCCCATGTCTACATTAATCCAGTTTTAAGTGAAGTGGGCGCTCCCCTGGTGTTTTACGGTACACATAAAATGAATTACTGCTTGTCGTTTCGAGTAAGTGGTAAAGCTTCATAAATCAAACCTGTTTTCTTATAACTACGCAATCATTATAGACTCGGTTCCCGAGCGCGAATAAAATATGGCTTCGTTGACGTTGACATTTTTGTTAAAACGGTATAATTCTGAGTGGAAGGAAATTTGGTTTGCCATGAATCTTGGAATCTAAATAGAAGTTAGAACTTAATCAAAGATATGGAGATGAATGAACAGTAGTGATCTTTTTATCGGCGCCAGGATTCGAACTCCGGCAGTGACCCTGCGCGTGGCAATATTGAAGGGGCGGGGCGGGGCGTTGATTACACGAGGTAAAATTTTTGCATTTACACACTTCGTGCAAATGTAATACAGTCTAAGCTCGTTACAACAGACCCGGTTACAACAGACATTTGGATATAACATACCAATTTGTGAAGTTCGTTTGGGTTTCCTCTATGTACCATTGACTGAACTTCATATCTGCATACAACATACTCCTTTTACAACAGACCGAAATCTTCGTCAAAATCAAGGTCTGTCATAACGAGATTCGACTGTATTAGGTGCCAATATGACACGGCAAGGTACTGTGGCACATCTCCAGTGATGTAGGCGCCCCCACGGCTGGTTGGGGGCGCGCCACAATAATCATGCTTTATAAAAATTGCAAACTATTTTTAGGGCGCTTTCGGGGTGCTTTTTGCTGAAGGAAAAGCTCCCTACGAAGCTCACTCAGCACGAAAAGCAACACAACCCGTCTTAGGTGATATATATTGCTAGTATCAGGCAGGCACGCTCGGGTATAATCCGCGACTACGCATATAAGAACTCGTAGAAGTCCAGCCCCAGTCAGACCGCCGAAGCCCCCTTGCATGGATCAAGTTTCGTTCACGGAGCCAAGAACTCGTACGAAGAGAGACTACCGGACACTCTCAGCCTACAGCACCAGCGTGCACCTCGTTGTGCGGTTCTGTTGCGGATTAAATAAACACATTTACCGGGAGTATGTGAAAATAGGCCTAACCACTTTCATGATTTCACTGTCCGAAAGCGGACCATAGACGACAGCTTGTTTGTTGACATCAATGCATCCGATAGGCGAAGAATGTCCGGGGATCTGCAATTCCTTGACCCAAGCTTCGTCAAGTGTGCGACAGTTCTGTTTCGCGGTTGATAACTTTCGTAACTACCGCAACTACGCACTTGCGGCTATCACGAGAGCAGCCTGGCTTGGCTTGACTTGGCCTGACTGCTTGGCGGCAAAAGAAAACTGGCTTGGTGGCTCGCTAAATTGGACACAGTTTGAGACTCGCGGATCTGAAAATTGGAGGTGCATTGATTACGGGAGGGAAAAAGAAAAGCCAAAATATTGACGCCCGTTGTGGGGCGTGCGTTTATTATGCGAGTAAATACGGTATGCTAACCACTGCACCACACACACAAGATCAGGTAGTCGAGCGTGGAAACGTTTCCCGCACCATCGTGGCTAAGGTAGCGGTACTACTAATTCAAAATGTGTTGCCTGTTTCTCCGAACATTAGCCGAAGGGTAAATTATGGGATCTCACTTGCCACGTTATCAATCCCTTTCTAGACCAGGATTAACTTGCTATCAACTTGCAACCTCACTTCCTTTTTGTTTAGGGTCATCAGATTCACATCTAAAGGGGGCCGGGTTCTACCCCCAACAAGCAATTCCTCGCTTTTTTTCTAGTGAATTGACGAGTGACAGCCGCTTTCGTCCGCAAGAATGATTTACATCATTTTCAGAAAAGGCTAGGAGCCAGCCAGCCATAAGCACTCTATAAGAAAACGGTAGGTTCGGGCCGGGTTCGCATTAAAAATGACAGTCGTGCTCGGCCCGTGTAGGGGCCAGAATGCTCGTCGGCCGGGTCAGGTTCGGGCCAGGACTAAAGGGGGGGGGGGGGGGGGGGGACACTACCCAGAGAAAAAACAATTTTGCAAAAAACATTGATTTTGAGAAATTACGTATTTACATCCATCTACATTCAGAGAGTATTCCCAGAAATTTTCACTAGTTTACAATACATAGTTAATATTTTATAAATTATTTTCTGTCCACCGGAGCTAAGGAAAAGGTAGGTTTTGAGCACTTTGAACACTTTTTCTCCGTTCCACTTTTTGGTATAAATTCCATTTTAGTCAATCTATCTTTTGATAATGGCAATACAGGGAAGGCTCGTTCTTCACTTTTTCTGACTGAAATTTTATAAGGAATGCGCCTATGGAGTTCGTTTGTCACTTTACGGATGTCTGTTATAAAAAATATTGAAATTTTGTCGGAGACACAGAAGACCAAAAAGTTGACCAATTTTGCAGAAAAGAAAATTGATAGAAATCAGACATTTTACGAAAAACTTTCCATAGGTGCACCTTCTAGGCATTCTGCTACATATCTAGCGAATAAAAATCTTGAATATTGTGATAGTTTTCCGACGATAGATTAACTAAAACAATGGATTGGTGTTGCTGAAAGAAGCTGCCCTAATTTCCTTCCCACTTAACCGACGGGCCTGAAATTTTGTTATGCACCCTCTAGCATGACCACCAGCCTGCCGTGTAAATTTCGTTAATTTTAAGCCGAGGGTTCAAAAATTGACCCTCCCAGGGGTGTCTCCCCTTAATCGGGCTGGTCAGGTCGGGCCTTAAAAATCCGGCTCGATCCGATCTCTACTGGACATTGCAAAGCGTGAAGCTACTAAACTGAGAACTTGCACGTGCTTGTACGGACGCAAGATGCAATTGACTTCTCAACAGCATTTGTAAAGACTGCTCGGTCTGTGCTCAGTCAGCAATAAGAAATATGCCCTCTTTCTGCACCATAAAAGGAGCGTAGATGCATGCTTTTGTAGTCACTGGCAGCTAAATAATGCGGGTCGTAGCGAGTCGTGAGCCGCTTATTATCGCTAGGCTGCCCACGAGATTGCGTCGCCAATAACAACCCGAAGAACAAATCAAGAGAGATTATGAGTCCTGCATTTCTAAAGCTGTTCTGCCGCATTCCTCTGGACCCTGGTGAGCTCTCCCGACACAGCGGTGCCCCCCTCTTCACCCCCGCAGTGTCGCACCACGCGGTTCTGCAGGGCGGCCAGGGCGGGGGCGGCCCCCCTCCCCACTCGAGTCCCCCGACCCCCGGGGGGGGGCAGCACGCCGGTGGGGGGCCAGGCTCCGACACCCCCCGTGGTCTACCACCAGCCCCCCGGCCAGGGCGGGGCCGGAGGGGGCCCCCAGGGCTCTGGGGGAGGGCCCCAGCCCCCGCTGGTTCTGGTGCCCCACTCTGGGGGGGCTAACACCCCGCCCCACCTGATGCCCCACAGCCCCATGGTGCCCCCGCAGCTGGCCACCGCGCACTTTGTGCACCACCAGGGTGAGAGTTTGTGTCCCTCTTCGTGCAATGCGCCTCCGCTGCCCCTTCCCCCACCGCTCGTGTATGCGGGCAACGCCTTGCTGGGGAGAGTTTGGCGGCGTGTCTTGGGGGCCGGGTTTCGGCTCTGGACAAGGTCGAAAGCCGTTCCGGTACCGCGTCGCCTAAAAAGCGGCTCCTTTTTGGCATTGGCTCTTTGCAGCCGGAAGTTTCATCACGACGTTGCCGGCCATTGGAGTTATCGTAAACATAGGCCACACTCCTTTTCACTTCACGACGGACCACATAGGACGCTACAAATTATTGAAGCCAATGGAATGCTGTGCAAGTGTCGCGTGACCTTCGGGCAGGGCAGTGCACGGGGTTGTTTGTCACCCGATACCTTCACGGCGCTGGGATGGCTCATAGCATCTGCTCTGTTCCGTTGTGAGGTGAAACTGAGTATAGGTATTATCTGTCCCAAAACTCATACATGCATCATAGGTAGATACCGCAGACATTTGCACCGTATTTGCCATTGTTGCTGCATCACTGGTGCATGCACGATGGTCAAGGAGTGGGAAATCAAAACTGTGGCTCAGGACTTTTTCGTCGAAGTTCAAAATCAATAAAGTAAAAATCATTAAAAAAAAGTTTATTATGTAGGAAATTTAGTTTTATCAAGATTAAACTGCCTTTCTCTTTCGAAGAGAGCTGTATCGGAGGCTTCTGTAACGTACGTGCCGTAACAAATGGTTAATTACTATTTAAAGGGACTCGTAATTTACGCCGCAACTTTGCCTCCTTGCCGTGCCTCGCCGAGTCAGTAAATATGCTAAAAGCATTTTTTGCTCGACCCGTCTACGACTGGGTAATTGTGCCGCATTGCTCTCTCTAGTCCGTTCTCCAATCTGCTCCATGGGGCACGCGTGTGTATGCTAAGCAAACTCTCTCCACCAATGGCTCTGCCAGAAATCTGCTTGCTGCACCCCACCTAGGCACTTGATAAGATGTAGACATGCGGGGAAGTGCCGGTGGGCTTGGCCAGAGGGCGGTTAGGCTCTGTTGGAAGCCACAGCTTTTGCCCATGGTCTAGGACCAAATGCCACAAAAGCGGCGAATTTCAGTTTTAAGTTACTGAAAATTCGCAATGCTGTTTTGTGACGGATTAAATCGTCACATAAGGTCATTCTGCTAATACTTGCACATAAAAAAAAAAAAAATTGCATAAAGCTTTGTGACTGTCCAGCAAGAGGTGGCTCTGGACAGCGTCTAGCATGCCTCAATCCAAGCTTGCCATGGTGTGTTTCCTTCTTTTGGATGCGGCGTCTCCCCTGTGGGATCAAATGCCACGAGGAGAAAGATTGCAGGCCGGAGCCCGAACGTGCGGACTCTGTGCCATCCCCCCGGTGCGGCCCTATCCGAGCGTTTCCTGGCTGTCTGCGGCTTGCGCCTTCTCGCTGCTTGCGTTGCGCAGAAGACGGCGGGTGTGCCTAACCACTGCTTGGTCTGGGGGAAGGAGGACTGGTGCCCGGGGTCATGTGTGGTTGTTCTCTGCTTCCGCCGCAGATCTTTGGACTGGCCTGTCCTGTCACTCTCCTCCGTGGCGTTTGGTCCCCGTTTCCATCTCGGGCACGCGCTCCAACCAGAGGCATAGCAATGTGAGCAGGGACTGCCAAGCACCTGGGTCCGTCTGCACAAAGTGCACAAGCTTGTTCTTGTCGAACGGTCGGAATGCTCCAAGCGAGTCGGTTAGCGCGCAGGGGACAATGACACGCTTGTTCTCGTGTGCAGACTGTCGTAGGTCCGGAGCGGCAGGGCGGGGTAGCCAAGGGAGTACGTGATTCGCTGGTGGGCTTTTGGCTAGGGGCGGGGATTCTTCTAGCGCTAGACTCTTTCTGTACCTTAGCGTTCGCTTCGCTCCAGTCTCGTCGGCCAGAACGCCGGATAGCCTGCGCTCCGTTATACATATTGCGTGCTATGCAGTTGCAGTTCTTTCGATGGAGTGTTAGATGGCTATTCTGCCAACTGAACTTTAATGTTTAAACAAGATTGGGCATCTAAGTACCACAGGTGTACGAGGTAGCTGTCAACCAGGCGCTGCTCCGTTAGTCTGGGAAAAGGCTATAGAGTCCTAGCTGGAATTTTCTGAAAAAGATCGCCTTAGCCAGCACCCATGAAGATTTCTCATAGGACGACATGTCTCTCTGTTTGCAGTGGACGTATGCTAAGACTTAGTTTTGTTGCACTTTTATCTCGCATGCATGCGTACGCCGGGCCCTAGAGCTGCGCCGCTGCTCTGGGTGCAACAACGGGTAGAACCGAGCCAGTGCACTGAGTAGCACTGGCGGCAAAGCTGGAGGGACTGCTGTAAAACGGAGCGTAGTAGCTCATCCAGGCGATCTGGCTGGCCCATACCAATGTCAGTGTTAAAACTTTATTATATGCTTTCTGGAAGGCGATTTGTAAGCTTTGTAGCAATGTGCATGTGCATGCTCTTGGTAGCCTCTTTCGTAGTTGAGTTGCTCTGGGTGTTGTGTGCTCTTTTGGCCAAGGTTGTTTTGTTTGCTTTTATAGTGACGGCTCTGTAACGGTGTTGGCTTCTGATTTGTGACTTGTTGAGTCTTTTGGTATTGACCTTGGAGGAAGTGAAAAAGGTTTTTATTGTTTTCTTCTTTCACGTATGTGTGGTTGACACTTGTTATGGAATAGGATAAAGTGGAATGGAATAGGATAAAGTTCTGGCTTATGTCCTCTATTCATAGTAGGTTTAAAGGGAATGCTGTTAAAGTTTTGGTGGGGACAGGTTTCCATAAGATTTACATTCCAATAGGCTCGACATTTTGTAAAGTATTTTCCTGTGATAGGTTTCCTTTCCAGAAAACATTAAACTCAAAGCTAGCTTACTTGCTGTTACGTGTAGTACCACTCTTGGGACTTTTTCAAAAATTTAGACGAAGAAGGCCAATATTGCACTTGTATACTCTTTTCGATGCAACATGTCATGACGTGCCAGAACTTTTACTTCAATCCCTTTTTACCTTGGGACAAGTATGAAGCAGAGGTGACAAGTGCGAGTTCACGGCTTCAGGATATGTTTCAACTGCGTGAAGGTTTGCTTCTCTGACGCAGATTCAAAGGCGAGGAGCTCATGCTCCTAGCCTTTGCTGCATACTCATCTCAAGACTAAACTGAGCGTTTTGGGCCTTGGAAGAAATACAGAAAAAGAAGGGAGACAGTGTAGGCAAGCTGGGAGGTTGCAGTTAAATGTATGATGTCACACAGCATTCACTATGAATAGAAGGGAATTTGGATCTTTGATTTTGCATTATGGTGTCTGTGATCTAAAGGCAAAGCATATTGTTAATGAAAGACAAGTACTGTTGCTGAAGAGCGTTTACATGGGGCTTCAGTAGATGTAGTTAGTTTAAAGTGGCCAAAATGTCAATGGAGCTTCCCTTTAAGATTAGCTATGTCTATGGTGCTCCATGTTTTAAGCTAGTTCAGAATTCACGATGCAGGTCCTTACTATAGTCAAATATTTAAGGCGGGATTGATACTTTGTCACTGTTGTAAAGTTAAACGAAGGTACCTTGGGGACACAGTTTGAAGCGGTGCTTTCTCGCTCACATCTGAGTGATGTAAATATTTTCTCTTAGATGGAGGTGGTTGAGGCACAGTTCAGTAAAAGCTAGCTGCCTCTGCAGGGCCACTCTTGCTTCCCAAAATGTTTTCACTTGCTCCCAGTGCTTGGAACATGCATGGGTGGAGAAATTGCCACGGAGACTTTTTTTACTGCTTTGTTGGGTCTCTGCAAGCAACCTTAACTGTCTCGTGACAGCACGCTTGGACTTTTTTTTTTTTTCTTTTCTGCTGCTTTTGGCTATTGCGCAACTTCCTTTCACCCACTGTACATGTGTTGTCGGAGTGTCTTTTTTCACCCCTTCCTATTTTTTTTTTTTTTAAAGAATTTGGAGCCATCTTTTTTGTCTCCCTTTAACGAGGGGAAGCAGGGAAGGTTGTTTTAAGTGAGGGTTTGGTTTTGTGAAAGGGGAGGGTTCTTGTTGGAAAAAAAGTGAGGGAGTGATGCTTTTTCTTTTTTCTTTTCTGTGTGTGCGTGCGTGTGTGGTGCCGTCTCATTTCCTTGACTATCTGTGTTTTCTGTTATTTTAGTGTTCCCCAGGCTGCTGCCACCAGGTAATGCCCAGTGCAACTAGTCACACCTCCCTAGATAAGAATAGAAATCGAAGGCATGCAGTATCCTGACCTTTTCCCCTAAAAGCTTTTTTTTTTCTTCTTGCTACAGTTTATCACATGTTCTTGCAGTAGTATTTACGTGAGGTCTTCACTTATTTCGAAAATGTGCAGACATTGGAGTGATGATTGGTGTTGAAAACGGGAGTTTTCAGTCTTCATAAAACCGGGGCAAAATGGAGGTCCAACACGCTTGCAACTTTAACTAATTTGGGACTGTGAGCTCACGTTACGTAGGCGGGTCTGCGGTTCATTTCGTGCTTCCTAAAAGAATCTCGTGCAGTTGTTAGTCACCGAATTGGAACGTTGGAATGAGGCAGTCAGTGCCAAGTACCTGCTTGACATCTAAAGTCTTACTAAGCTGCAGAAGTGTATTGACTCTACTGTGTGAGGGCTTTGCTGAAGGCACATGTGCAGGAGCTATTGATGTCTAACCTATTAGAGTAGTGCACCGGAGACAGGGTGGGAGAGCGCCAGGCAACACCATCATCACGACAACCTCCGCCTGGCACGTCTTCACTTTAACCACACGGTGGACACGAAAAAGCCGTGTACTTTCTCTCTACGAGGTCGTAACCAATTAACATTACGGCAGTTGTAAAGAGAGAGGGACAGTGTTGACAGACATCGTAATCTTGGAAATGAGACCATTGCATGAGTGGATCTCGTTTGCTTGCTTGGTCGTCATGTGTAGAGTAGGACTATGCGCTGCAGTTCCCTCTCTGTCCCTCCAACAACGGACCATCCCAGGGGATCGATTGTTGCAATCAGTTATTTTTTATGCAAGTTATAAAAAAATATAACTACAAGTGCTGTTTAATGCTTCCAGGTCTTTAGCTTCTTTGGCTAGAATTGCCAGATAAGCTTGGCTAGCCCACAGATAAAGCTCGCGCTCCTTGCTTGCGAACCCATGACGTGCTCCGTTGCATTGTTCCAAAAACTCTGCAGTTACACCTTTTTTTTTTTGCTGTGAATTATTATGGGTATTTTCAAAATATTTTCTTCCCTTTTCTGTCAATAAATCTTTGGTGGCTTTGTATGCGGGTTTTGGCAAGCTGCAAAGTTCATTGTTATCATAGGCATGAAAGTATTTTAGAGCTTAGCTCTTAGGCGCCCGTTTCCTAGTTGAGCGGCGTCAGCGTAACCGCGTGATGTCACGCGTGACGTCGCGAGGGTGACAAGTGATGTTACGAGGGTCACCCATGATGTCAAGAGGTTCACGAATGATGTCACGAGGGCCACGAATGACGTCGCAAGGGTCACGAGTGTTGTTACGTGTGATGTCACGAGTGACGTCACGAAGGTTACCAGCGACGTCACGAGGGTACATGTGACGCCATGAGGGCTACGAGTGCCACGAGTGACGTCACGAGGGCTATGTGCGACGTCACGAGTGACGTGGCCCTCGTAACGTCACACGGGCATACCCTCCCCTCCTCCTCCTCAAGAGCTGCGCTCTAATTCGGCCTTACAGAAAGTTGTAAACGTCTTTCATTTTTTTTTTTTATATTATTAATAATAGTAGTAGCCTGGAAGCACTAATATAAAAGTAGACTTTTTCACAGATTTTAATGCAGATTCTTTTTGTACAACTTTTCCCGAAAACCAAGTTGGTGCTCCTTCTTTTATACATCAGTGACGCGATTGCTGCGCCATTTTCACCAAACTGCGCCAAAGCACTTGCCCTGCTACATTTGGCCAAAATGGTGTCAAAGCATCCTTTCACTTTATTAGTCGTGAACATATAATGAATCGGGCCCCAAATAAATGGGCACCATTACATGGCTGGATTGTTACGGTAGGCGAGTGCAAATTTCCAACACTTTCTGTTAATATCTCCTCAAATAACATCACATACAATTTGATCTCTGCATCAAACATTGACAGTATTGGAAGTTTTGAAATATTTATCATGCGTGTTTTTCTGACTGGATGGGTTAGCATCGTTGAGTTTGCTTGTCACCGCATACTAGGCGTTGCAATTTTGCATACTTCGCTTCGCCGCAGTGCACCCGCGTGCTAAGGGGAAGGCACTCCCCCAAAGCGGGATGTTATGGTTTCTGCAAAATATTACGGCTAGTATATATATGATTGCAATGTTCTGACGGTATAGGTTTCACATTCAAGATTCATCAGGGATACTTGAGTGTTACAAGAAAACTTCTATGAACTGCTTCATGCGTTTATTTTTTTGTCAACTCTCATTTAGTTATTACTTCTATATAGGTTCCATCCATGCAATGGCACAGGGAATTCTGAAGATTAAAACTAAATTAGCTGGAGCAGTAAATGAAGCCTGGCAATACCCTAAACATGTCACTGGGATTCTTTTTCTTTTGTTTATTAAATAAAACATATGTATTGTTACATACATTTGCATATAGCAAACATCAATTATGGTGCTGGAAATGGTTTATTTCAGTGGACTATACTCTTGGGTTTACATTTAATTTCATACCTAAAATAACCAGGCACAGCGGTTTTTAATGCCCTTCAATCAGCATCTTGTTATTGCGCCTTGCACTTCCCTGCGCAATTAAACTGCTAGCTAGGGAATTAAACCTGCCATTTATTTGATGCCATCAAAAGGTTGCAGATAAGCAGGAAGGCAAGGTAGACATGAGCACCTAAATCTTAACATGATATTCCAACTGATATGAATAAAAATGCAATCTGTGCTTATGCTCCAAAAGTACTTACTGCTGCTCCAGCATATACTTCTGGCTGCTCCAAAACGTGCTCCAAGATCCCTTGGACTAATCACATCACCGATATATAGGATGGTGCAAGTCACCAGACTCTTATCTAAAATAGACTGTAAAAATCGACACCTCCAAGTAGAAATCTAAACTTCGTCAAAGGTGTAATTCACAGGTCGGTTTTTTCTTGTAAAATTACAAAGCGTAGCTCTCTTTCTGTAAAAAATAAGGCCAAGGAACTTGCCAGGGTCTACGGCAGGCAGCGACGTAGACGACAGGGGTTCAGTAGCGGGGTGTGTTTGGCGTTCATATTGATATATGGCGCTACCTCCTTATCGCGACCACCGTGGTTTATTAAAATGAATATAGTCTTTTTAAAATGTACCTTCGGTTAAAGAATAAATGCGAACAATAAAAACAAAACTTAAAGCAAAAAAACTCGTCTGCATAACAGCGGCACTGTTGCTGCCAACGGATTTTGTCTGCATGTGGTTTGCTTTCTTTCGCTGGTCGGCTGCACCTTCAGACGCTGCTCCCCACGCCATCTATTAATACTAACGCCATACACACCCCGCTACTGGACTTGGTCTTCTGGGTCGCCGCCCGCCGTAAACGCTGGCAAGTTTCTTGGCCCTATTTTTTACTAAGAGAACTACTATGCTTTGTAATTTTACAAGACACCTTTGACGAAAAGTTTAGATGGCTACGTACAGGCGTCGATTTTTACGGTCCATATTAGATCGAGCCTGGTGACTTGAACCACCCTACATATACCTGGGTATTGGGACACTAGCCTGTTCTTGTGGTCAGCATTATGAACATTGGGAGCCATCAAGCACTAGAAACATGCTTTCAAGCCAAATGAAATTACGGCCTTTTCTATCCGAGTGGTCTAACAATTTGCCGAAGCCGTGCAAATCCCGGACGGTCCCCTTGTGTTACCAATACTTGCACTTCATTTTTTTTTTTCTTTCTTAGTCCAAAATCAGCGATTCCTTTTCCCCTGGGATGGTTCGTTTCTGGCCTAAGCTACCTTGCAGCTACACTCTAACCCCCATGCATGGACTTGCTTGCTCTAGCGCTAACCGAATCGACTCTAGAAGAGGAGGGCTTACTAAAAGCCAGTCTCCGGACTTTGCGTCGACGTCATGGTTTTAACCTCTTTGTTCTCTCTTTGCTTTCTTTTCAGGAGTATGAAGAAGTCTGACGACTTTAGGTAAAGGAAAAAAATAGGCAGTGCTAGAGGAATTAAGTTATTGCGCTTGCCCCCCTTCCCCCCTTCAACTCGCCCAACCCTCCTTAAAAAGAACTTAAAAAAATATGAAAAGCGTAAACTTAATTTAATGCTTAAAAAACAGCATTCAAAAGGATGCCGGACCCCTCAAAAAGCTAAATTTGTCCGATCATGGAAGAGAGTAGCCTCCTTTGCCCCGCAAGCGACGAGTCTCGGCCCCGGGCCGCCAAGTTCCAGCCCGAAAGCAAGAAGGGAAAAGAAAAAGGAATGCTGCTCCAGTCTGCCGAGGCTTTCCAAGCAAAAAAACTTCTCTGTGAGCCTGACAGCAGGGCAGTTTCCACACTGGACTCCTTGTAGGCAAACAAATGAGAGAGAGAGAGAAAAAGGAAAGAGAACATTTACTAGTAAAACAGAAGCGGTGTGTGTGTGACATCATTTGCTCGGGTGGCTGGCGGGGGATGAGGGCAGTTCTCTTGCACATGAAGTAAGAGTGTACAGACCCATCTGCAACACTGCTGCATCGCTTTCTGGCACGCTTGGACTGGTAGTCCATTGTTGGGCGGTCCATGGACCCAGTGTGTCTAGCAGACATGGGCCTACGTTTATCACTGTTTCCTAATGCTTAGTGCCGTGGTGCGACGTTTGGTTTGCCAGTGCAGTAGTTGAAATCGTGTTGCACAGTTGATTTCCCACAGGTTGTGGCTAAACTGACACCATTTCACCTTAATGCATTGTACGAAATTAGCGAAACACCTAAAAAGTCTACTTGTTCACTCTTTGGTGACGGGGCGGTGGGAGCCCCGTGTTAGCCGCGCCAATCAACCGCCTGCCTTTTTATCACCTGACGCCCCTCTCTGTGTGGGCAATGTCACTGGGTCCTTCGAAAGTAGTGCCAAGCTCTCTGTATGTTTGCCATTTTGGCTCGTGGAATGAGCAGTTTCTCCCTGTATCTCTCCATTCTTGGTCGTCCAATCTAAATTCGCTGGTGACAGGTGGCTTTATAGAGACCTTTCTTGAATACGGAGATTTTTTTATCCACACCGGCGAAAGAAGCACACATCGTCGCACCACTACCACATGCGGCGCCAGTGTTTGGCAGCGTGGAAAAATAATTTTCCTGTCTTCCAATGTGCAAAAACAATACATTTGTAGGAGATCTGTGGAGATAAGCATGATTGATAAGTGGATGGCATGCGCAGCTCCGGAGACGTTTGTATTGGCGAGGAATGTTTTCAGTATGATGATGCTCCATAGCGATCTTGGTGCGACTGGTTCAGGACGACTGCTTCGAAGATTTGAATGGACCAAACTGGTGATTGCCATGGCAACTGAGACCGATCAGCCAATCCCCTTGTGATGTTTGGTCGTCTGTATGTTAGTATCTGTTTGTGGCCGGCTAACAGGTGGGGAAGGCATTGGCACGACTTTCCCAGGATCCAGTGACTTTATTTGTGGTTATGGGCAGGATCATTATCACGTGCCAGAAGGTTGGTGAATGACTGGTCTTACGAGCACACAGCTTCCATTTTGAATAAGCATTCCAGTTGTGGATTTACAAATCTCGGGGGAAAAAAAATTACTTAAGGTGTAGTTGATATTAGTGCATGTACAAATATTTTCATTTGCATTCTGCACTTTTTTTTTTTGTAGTTTCCATGCTGAAATATGATTGTTGTGCGAAGTAAGTTTTACAAAAATTGGTTAAAGAATAATCTATTTTGCATTTAAAACTTGTTTGTTTCGATAATACATTTTAAATGCACCAAAACGTCGACTGTATAAAAGAAAGAAAAACTGCTCTCTGAGGGGTCCAACTTGTTTTAATTAGAGGCTTTTAGGTGAAGACGAGCATAGTGTTTCATTATAGAGGGACCATACTGTTTTCACGGTTTTGTGCGAGACTCGTGGATTACAAATTTTCAAGTCGCATTGCAGTAGCGGTTTAGTGCAAAATTTGTAGGTACAGTGCTCACCAAACTTACGGAACATGAAACTGCAAAGTACAAGCCATCTGGAAGCACCACGTCGGAAAGCCATTCAGCTCCATGCAGGATAGTGCTGCCACGAGAAAAGACACTGTGTGTGTGTTCTGTTTAAATTTGGAGGGCACCGTACACGCATTTTGTAGACAGAGGATTGGAGTCATTTCGCCATGATTCAAACAAGAATTGGCAAATTATCAATGATCCCCCAAACAAAACGTTGGTCAAGCTGTGACAACTGCACTTCGCCCTGAGTTTCAAGTTTGAGTCGCATGGTTCAACATATTTTCAACTTTTTGACTAAATTCAACTGCTTAAGTTGAAGTTATGTGTTTGTCAGGTTCGATGGGCTCTCAATCTTTTAACGTGCAGAGTCGCCTGCCAGGCTGGCACAAGGCCCATTGGCAACGTACGCGGCCAGAAGCTTAGCAGAAGTCTGCCTTTCACTAGACTCGAGTAACTGCATAGGCTTTGCTGGCAGAGCCAGAGTATCGCGTTCCTTTTCCTTTTGCCGACAACCCCGTCTTGGCGGAGAAGCGGTGACGTGCTCCGAGCTGGATCCAACCTTTTTGCGGGAAAGCGACCTTGCAGGCGCCGACTTTCGGGGGAGCATGTTTCTCGCTTTGCGTTTGCGAAGTATTCATCATACACTAAAATAGAACGAACTTGAAGGTTCCTTAACCTCATTACGTGTAGCCACTGTATACAGCATAATGGCGTTGTTTTATAACGCGAGCGATGTTTTAAAATGTGTTCTGGGAAGCAGACGACACGGAGGACGATCGCGTGGCTCGCGTCTGCGGCGCTCGCGGAGTGATGCGTGAGTGGCACATCCGAGCACATCGGACCAGACAACCGGTGGGTATGGCTCGCGAAGGGACAACGCTTTCGTCGGCTACTACATTCTACCGAAAGCATACAGAGAAACGGGAGACAAATGACGGGACGATGGCCCACGCACGCCGCAGCACGCAGCCACGCCATCCGCGGCGCTTGCAGAAGCGACGGTTGCTTCCCGCAGTGCGGCCTTGGTTCCAACATGACCTCCCTGGGAGCAACATTGTGGTACTCTGCTCCGTAAAGGCCTGTCCAAACAGGATACTACAAAACTCACGACTCCGGCAAATCGTGTCGCGCTCTGCCGCGATCCGCTTCCGGCCGTCGGAGGGAAATTTCCCTCCGTCAATTCCCGGGGGGAAACTTCCCTCCGTCAAGTCTCCCCCTCGCTTCCTCCACGGCGGCCTTGCTCTGCTCATCACGTGGGTCCGGAGGGCCACTCACACGCTCTGTTGGCTGTCGGTCAATCGCTCAAGGCCTCCGCTCATAATACGGAACCGCGTCGGACGCCATCACGACGAAAGTGAGACAAAGAAAGCAGGTCCGAGGCGGGCGAAACGCACCCTTCGACGCAGGAATGTCCCAAATCCACCCGAAGCCGGACCCCCTTGGCCTTCTAGCCGAGGCGACAACGGTACGCGAGGTCGTTGGCGAGGTGAGCCAGATACAGGTGGCGTGTGACGTCAGGGAAAAGTGGAGGAGGCGAGGAGAGCAGTCGTGATCGTGAAAATTTTCACGACTCCTGCAAAAACTTTTACGACTCCGACAAATGGTAAAAATAAAAGCGTCCGCTTCGATTTTCGCGATTTGTCGGAGTCGTGCGTTTTGTAGTGTCCTGTTTGGACACCCCGACTATACAGTTACTCTACCTCCCACGATTAGCCAAGCGCGCACAATGACCACTACTTTCGTAAGATACTGCTTTCATTGGTGAGAGTCAGACTGCCAACTTTGACGGTGCTAAAGGGGTCATGAAATTGTTTTTCAGCTTTTTCCTGTCTAGCTTTCCTCCAACTCACAAATCGCGAAGTGTACCAGATAACTTACTAGTTTGATCGTACCAAACAGTTCAAGAAGACGGAAAGGGGGGAGTCCCCCTTTGCTCGGACCTTGTTTGCCATTCTCCCCCTAGATTAGCCCTTTGCTCAAAACTCGAACAAAAGTTGCTTTCCCCACTCCGTTCATCCCGAAGCTGACAGTGTTGTGGAAGCTACGTGTTCGTTGGGCCAGCCACACATTTGCCACGTGATCACGCTCCCTCGCGCATATCCATGCGCAGAGGAGGCGGCCAGGAGATGAAAGGAAGGCGGCTAATTGGTCAGGCAAGTCGTAGCTTCCACCGCACTGTGGTGAAGGAAATAAGTGAGGTCCGGTGTCGTGTGACGAGCGTGTGGGTCGGGTGACGCGCTTTGGGTGCCGCGGATGTATCGCAGTGAAAAGGCAGATTTAAAAGGCGCGAACTGAACAAGACGAAAAAAAGATACATGTATGACACGGACCACTGATCTCTATGACAATTGCTGGATCGCGCTTCCCCGCTTGTTCGCTGCAGCGCAAGTGAAGCCACCGGACTTCACTCGCTTGGGATACGATTTGCCGTTTTTGCTAGCCTTTGCTGCGGTTTTCCAGCGTGCTGTAGACACGTTTTCTACTCGTTCGTCGTCATTCGCCGAAGAAGTTTTTTGAAGACTCTGTGTATTGTTGAGACTTGCCGTTGTGAACACGTGGAAAATTTTACGAAAGTGCAGTGTCGCAGGAAAAAGGCACAACGCGTCGAAAGGAAGGGCTGGCGGCGTGTTCAAAGCTTCCTTGGCACGCCGAACTGCCGTGTCTCTGTGCCTTCGCACACATGGATACCGACCAAGAACCGACGCCGTGTGTATGTGTTTAGCGAGTGCAATGTGCGTGAAGCTGTTCGTGCCTCTGGATCATCGTCTTTTCCCCTCGCGGTTTAGGAATGAGCTTAATCCAGCGTCCACTAGCGACGGAAGATGGGGGGAAGGTACGTCTTTTTTTCGTCCTTAGACGATTTACACAATACCGTGCACAACAGCTCCTCATCACTGATCAGTGCTGGCTTATTATCAACCTACTTAATTGCACTTGACGTTTGAGCGCGGCTCGCCTAATTGTAATTGGTCAACAGATTGCACACGACCATATCGGCCGCGCTTCAAAGATTTTCATTCTCGCCGTCTTGTACTTTTGCTTTCGAAAACCCCCCTGGCTCCACAACGTTGCCCTATTCGTGCTCCCACGGAATCTATTAGAGTAGATTTGGGACATAGCCATGGTTAATATAGTACATAAGACCACGTACAGATCTCCCCCTTTTATTGATAGCAACTCACCGGAACAGCTGGACGATTCAGAACTCCGTGGCCGATATATATAAATGATCTAAAGGCATCTACGCGCGACACACGTTCAGAACTTTGGCGCGGCGTCAATTCTTGACCGGTATCCAAGCGTGCGAAGGCACAAAGATGCATCACTCGCCGTGCCAAGGAAGCTTTGATCACGCCGCGACACCGGCGACACGTTTTCGACGAGTTGTACCTTTTGATACGGGTTCACGCACATTGCACTCGCTAAACACATTCACACGGCTAAAGTTGAGGCTTGGGCGAGTTGGTACATACTTCGGAAATTAAAAACAGCGCGGAAAGACGAGGACCAGACAAAGAAGTGACACGGACGTAGCGCTGCGTCGCACGGCGTCGGTTCTTGGTCGGTATCCAAGCGCGCGAAGGCAGAGACACGGCACTTCGGCGTGCCAAGGAAGCTTTGAACACGCCGCCAGCCCTTCCTTTCGACGCGTTGTGCCTTTCTCCTGCGACACTGCACTTTCGTAAAATATTCCACGTGTTCACAACGGCAAGTCTCAACAATACACAGAGTCTCAAAAAACTTCCTCGGCGAATGACGACGAACGAGTAGAAAACGTGTCTACAGCACGCTGGAAAACCGCAGCAAAAGGCTAGCAAAACGGGAAATCGTATCCCAGCAGGGTTCCGTCCGGTGGCTTCACTTGCGGGAGCGGCAAGCGCGATCCAGCAATTGTCATTGAGATCAGTGACACGCACAAGCGCCTACTTCCAACTGGTTTAATGAAACGCAAAACGTCAAAGGTTCCTATCGCTCATCACACGCAGCCCTCAAGGAACACAACTTTGTTTAGCAGATAAAGGGATGGCATGCTTACGCATTTGTCAGCCGCTTTTGTGTATACAGGAAGCTTCGATTATTTCCCTTTAAACCTTGTGCGCTCTAACATAGGTTTACACCCACATCGATTGCAGTGCTCCCTCTGCAAGATGCCCACCCGAATTATTGCGTACGGCTAGCTTGTGTTCCCGCGCTCTTCCAATAAAGGGATACTTCAACGAAATTCGAAATACACCCGTCGTGTTCAAAAATAGGTTGAATATGATCCACAATATCCGTAAATGACAATCGCATGTTTGTATTTTGAGCCTGGTGGCTGTATTTTTCGTTATAAACTGCCCACTCTGGCAAGCGCTCGGAGAACAGCCAGCGGAGACCACGTGACATCCGACGCAATCGTGACGTAGGTCGTCCGGGACGGTCGAATCTACGGCGATGCTGATTTGGAGAGGATGACCCAGTCGTTCCAACCACCGAAGCGGCTGCTTTTGTACGAATTTTGTGTGACGGGTTAATCTTCTATAATCTTGTAGATGAACAATAGCGACTTCTGGGTCACACAAGGGATTCTCGGGAAGAGGGGAGTTCCTCCTTGCCCTCTTCTCTCGTCGTGGCCGGAGGCGAGACAATTGCCGTCACTACCTCCCAAGGCTCCTAGACGGGTATTACAAACGAGGCGTTAGCGACATCCACCAGGTGCTCTTTGCTAATCGTTTAATTCGTCTTAATTTTCGTGACTTTTTTAACAAGATATTGGTGTGTTCGATGTGATACTGGTCCTTTGAACACATAGACCACAAAAATAAACGCCGAAATTTCGTTTTATTATTTCTTTAAAGGGGTAGGGAAAGGAAATTCCAGCGCTCATTTTTTAGCTTTAATGTGTTGCATGTTGCAGCATAACCTCAAGAATAGCAGTCTTTCGTTGACAGGCACAAGCAAACTAATTTTAAAGCTAATTAAACGATCTTTCAATGTGCACCTGGTGGATGCATGTGGAGCCTATTTGGGAAGTAATCTAGCAACGTTGGGGAACTCGCTACGTAGTCATGACGTAGCAGGTTCCATCGGAGCGGCGCCGCTCTTTAAAGGGCCCATGAAACGATTTTTGGGTTGGGATAAATCATTTTAGATTGGGATTTTACTAATAGAACATCGTTCAGTGGGCCAAAAGAAAAAAGGTAGAAAGTCAAAAGCCTGACATTCAGTGCGAAAATTTGAAAACACAGCGGACTATTTCGTTCCTTCTCCCCTTCGTAACCGCTCTGCCTTTTCACGGGGATACATCCGCGGTCCCATAAGCGTGTCATCGGGTCCAAACTGACGTCACACAAAACCGGACCTCATTTAGTCCCTTCACCCCTAAGCTGACATTGTGGTGGAAGCTACGCGCTTGCCGGACCAATCAGCCACCTCCGTTACATCAACTGACTTCATTCTCTGCAGCCACATTTGCCACGCTTACGTGGCAAAAGTGTGGCTAGCCCAAGGAGCACGTAGCTTCCACAGCACTGTCAGCTTAGGGGTGAACGGGCTAGGGAAAGAAACTTTTGTCTGAGTTTTGAGCGACGGGCTAATCTTCTAGGGGGAGAATGGATGTGTCCGGGGATTACACAAACCAGGTTCCGAGCGAGAGGGGCCTCCCTTCTTTTCGTCTTCTTATCCGTCATGCTTGACTCATTTCCGAACGAAATCTGAATATGCTGCCATCTTGGAATAACGTAACCCGGCCGCCATAAGGTAGCTTCAACTCGTCGCTCCACCCTACCCGCCACGCCTTGCCGAAGGCGTTGCATTCGCGTTTTTCGTCGCTTTTCACCGCGTTTCTCGCCTTATTTTAAATCGCCGCCTGATGCTCACATTTACAACTTAATTGCATGCCATAATAATGTGCACGACAACATCTGCAGTTAATGTTGTAATATATTTGTACTATTTTAACCATTTTAACCGCCGGCGTACCGGATACGGACATTACGGACCAGGACCAACTTGAATAGGGGGGAGACCTGTCTATCGCGCGCCCCTCCTATGGGAGAGCTACTGGAGCTCTAGTTGGCGTTGCAGCTACGAGGCGGCGCGCAAAGCCCCCCCCCCCCCCCCCCCCCCCCCCCATCGATTTGAACTGGAAAGGCTGCGCGATTCACGGTGCGATACTGAAACCGGTGATTTTGTGCAGCTTATGTGCGCAAATATTTCATTTTATTGAATTTACAGAGTAATAATTAAAAAATATATACATATATAGCTTTTTTCACTAATTACAAAACAAATTTTATGCGTGCTTTTTTTATAGAAGTCCTACACCTTCAACACAATTCAGGAAGTCGGTTTTTCCTCTTATGACCTACTTTGCCTGGTGCTCCTCCATCATGTTTGATGCAATGATCGTCAGAAAAGGTTTCGTAAACTTCCTGACGACGACTGCAGCCAGGGCCGGTTCTGTGATCTTGTCAGTCGTTGACTCCACAGGCAAATAGCAGGTTGCTCGCAATTGCCGGCAGAGCCCTTTTAGTAAACGTCAGCAGTGGCTTCCTCAGTGCAAATAACCCCGTCTGGGCAGAATTGGCTGCGCTCTCAAACGTAATCAGAAAGTTGACGAAGCGGGGGCTGGGGTTGCGCGGTACCCCACGGTCCAGGTTGCATGCTATCGTAACGGTTGTGCTGTTGTGTAGAGGGGACTTGAGCTGGTGCAAGCACCTGTCGCTGGCAATGGGCGCGTTCAGTAGCGCCTCCCTTGCCTCCGAACGGAGTGCCTCGAGTCGGAGTCATCGGAGCGCCTATTGAACGGCAAAAAAACCCGCGGCTCCAAACCTGCTTCTACACAACTTCCGCTTCCTCCCCTGCGCCAGACGGTCTCCGAATATACTGGAAGCAGACGATGGCGAGCACGATCGCTTTTATTTGACGCCGGTATTGAACAAGTCTTTACAAAGTCGTTGAAGAAAAAGCGGGTGATTGTACACATCAGCGCTGCTGTTCGAAGCGATGCAACGCGATCGAGCTCTTCGCTTGGCGGTGCAAAGGCAGCTAATGTTATAAAAGCCGACAAAAAACGTCGTCAGCACACGCAAAATACAGAGCTCAACGAATCTACCCCGCCGGTTGCGATACTTTTATACGGCTCTAAGTTTGTTCCGCCCTTCGTAACGAACTTCCTATAAAATGTATTCGTATACACACGGAAAGTTCGACCGCGCTCGGCGATCGGGGTTTTGTCGGCCGAAGCGAGTCTCAGCCAACGTGCACCTCGATTTAGCTACGCAAACAAAACATCAATCATTATCATGCTCTGCGTGAGTGTCCAACCGGCCTCCAAAGTCGCGTTCATACCCCGTTTTGCTCTGTTGAGCGCGGACAGGGGACTATCGTCAATATTACCGAGTTTCCGTGCAACGGCGATCAAGACAAGGCGTCAAATGAACGTTTGCGTTGTTTATTAGCATATTCAAACCAACAAAATACGGTCCAATGCATTTTCCGAAAGAGCCTTACCTGAAAAAGATATTCGAACGCGTTATTCGTCTTACCTTGAGCACTTTTCATTCACAAAAGCGAGCAAACCGCGCACCCGCGACAGAACCGAAGCAGCTTATCCCGCCATATTGTTTGTTTTTTCCTCTTTTAGCGCCGGAAATCGTCACCAGTCAGGAAATTACGTCATCTTTAGCTCCCTTGACTCTACGTGCACCGTCTCCGGACCCGGTGCTTCGGAGCTTGACTCCGAAGCCCCGGAGTCACGTGCACCGGAAGTGACTTTTGGCCGTCCAGTGGAAGGAGTCAGTGACTCCTTGACTCCGGGGCCGCTACTGAACGCGCCCAATGTTGTCTTCAGCCGCTCTCACGAGGAAACCTCCGATGTGTGCCTCCGCGCTGGTTTGCAGTCCTGGAGCTGGAAAACCTACCAAAAATTTTGTTTTTCGTTTTTTACTAGTTTTAATTTGTTATAAACGATAAAATGGTTCCTTATCTGGGAACGTCTTAAGTTCCTTTAAGAAGGGTTGCAAAATATTCTTCATATTTCGTGGCGGAGCAGCAGGCTGCAGTCCTGGCTTTTGCAGCAGCGCACCGATATCGAACTGTGCCGCTCCTTTGTGGAATGCCCGTAAAAACCTACAAGGATAATAAATGATGATGATAAGAATTTTGTGCAGAAAGGAGAGGGCGCCTTAGGCATCCGTTCAGCCCCACCGCAGAGAAGGGCGATTCTTCTCTGTGTGAAAAGAACTTGGACGTTAAAACGTACTTGACTCCTTGGTCCAACAGATTGCGTGTGCACAATACAGTAGACAACGTTCTGATTGCTAAGGCTTCGCGCGTCTCGGACGTTAGAAATACGCTGAACGACGGTGCCGTTCTCTTCCAGTTGTCCACGCACTCGAAGAATCTGTTTTCAAGCGAAAATATAGAGGGGTCCATCGACCCCACCTCGGCCCCTCTGAGGCAGTATTCCTTTCGTTCACCGGGCTCGCCGTCCGTAGCAAATAAAAATCTTGTGTCGCCATGTATAACTGTTACAATTATCCTAAAAAATGAATTGCACGCAAAGAAAAAATAGCATATTTTTTTTTTTTTTGTTTTTGCGATGGTGGTGCGGGCGTCGCCGGGTGTTTTCAAGTCTGCTTTGAATTGCACTGTTTGTCGATCGGATAAATCTCGAACACGGAACATCGTTGGCACCGCTCTGGATTTTTTTTTTTTTTTTCAAAATTACATTTTCCTTATTGTCATCTGCTGTAAAATTCTGAGAGCATAGGACAGTGTCCCCGCTATCACTTGGGCGCCATTGGGAGTTCTTTTCACATTTAAAAGAAAAGAACGAAAAAAAACAAAAACATTGAAACATGTCCTGAATGCCTTTTTTTTCTTCGAATACAATATGACGCTATTATTTTTATTTTTCCAAATGACTGAGATGAAAAAAAAAGTCGACACTTACCCGCTCTTGAGATTCTTTTAATCCATTCTGCGGATACTTGGTGATGGAAATTTGTGAAATAGAAATCATTCGCCCTTTTTGTTGTGCGAGGTACACAGCGGCACGCAACAGTGCACCATTTACCCGCAGTTCGAGTCGACACTTAAATTTTCGTATCGTAACACACAGATTCCAGCGGCGTAGCCACCTCGCTTCGGTGTTTCCCAAGGCGTCCCGGTCTGGATCCGGGAGGGAAGGTAGGGGGGCTCCGAGCGCCACCACGAGCGTTCGTGAGGAATGCGCGTGCTACTGAGCCGGCGCTGAGCCTCCGTTCAGTAGACAGGTCTCCCCCTTATTTAAGTTGGTCCTGTTACGGACACAGCTCAGCTTGTCAGGATCAGGCCTAACACCCTGCCTCGAAAGGATATGTCCCAAGTACTTCACCTCCCTCAAGAACTGACACTTGGAGGGTCCCAACTTCAGACCCGCTGCCCGGAACCGCATCAGCACGGACTCCACATCCGCTAGGTGCTGGTCAAAGTCATGGCTGTATATAATCACATCATCTAAGTACACGTGGCACGACTTCCCCAAAATACCTGCAAGGATTACGTCGGCTGTGCGCTGCCATACCGTCGAGCTGTTAACCAACCCCATGGGCATCCGTCGCCACTGATAGTGTCCAGACGGCGTATTGAAGGCCGTCTTTTCTCGGTCACTCTCGTCCATTTCTATTTGCCAGAACCCTGAGGCCATGTCGACCACGGTGAAGTACTTAGCAGTGCCCAGCTGAGCAATGGTCTCCTGAATATTTGGGAGGGGGTATGGGTCGATTCTTGTCACCTTGTTTAGTTCGCGATAATCGACCACAAACCTGAACGACCCGTCGGGCTTCTGAACCAGGAGAGCGGGTGCACCCCAGGGAGAAACGGAGTGTTCTATGATACCCTTGTCCAACAAGGCCTGGACCTGTTGCTCCATCTCGTCTCTCTTAGCGAATGGTATTCTATACGCTCGGCGGTATATGGGTGCAGCGTCCGACGTGTTGATTCTGTGTTTGATTGTGCTGCAGTGACCGAGGTCCAGCTTCGTTAAGGCGAATGCCGCCCGGTACTTCCACAGGAGCTGAGCGATCCTTCCTCTCTCCCCGGGGTGGACGTGGGACAGCTCGAACATTCCCAAGAAAGCCGCCTCCGACATGCCGTCGACCGTGTCGCAACTCAGTATCATCTCCTCAAGTTGTGGGTCAGATTCTACGTCAACGAAGACTCCAACCCGTTTGTTCTTGGGCGGGCGCATTTCAGACAACGTAAGGTTTGCTATCCTGACCGGCACACGTCCCCTCTGATGTACACGGGCCAGAGCATCAACCCCCAGAAGCCCATGAGACTCAATCTCTACCATCTCCACTACACCCAGTGCGCCGCGGGGCGGGTTCCCCCGGAGCTTACCAGCCACGATAATCTCTGTCCTTGGTGGAATGACGCACTCCGACGCCAACGTGACAGGTGTCTCAGCAGGGCATACACCCCTCACAGGTTGCGATGGTGACCAGTTCAAGATCGGAACCTCTTCCCCGTCGAGCACAACCACCCCCTTCGTGGTCAGCAGGTCCAAGCCGTGGGCGCGCACAACATCCTGCCCCAGGATTCCGGACACGAGGATCATTGCACTGTCGTTGCAGATAAAAAACGGATGGCAGAACGAGGTCTTCCCGATCCTAAGTGGTATGATATAGCAACCACGGGTCTCCAGCTCTTCTCCCGTTATGCCTGTCAATTGCGTGCGCGTGCCCCCGAGGTGCTCGTTGAATGTCCGACCACTCTGACTCAGTTCTCTGAAGACGGACTCTTTAAGGAGACTGACCTTCGACCCGGTGTCCACCAGAAAACGTAGCTCCATTTTTCCAATATTTGCCGCCACCACCGGACTGCTCTCCCCGCACAACCTAATGGCCACGTTTATTTCTCCCCCTCCGCCGGTGTCGCTCGGAAGGGGACCTGTTAGTTTCCCTGCCTGTGGGACCCTCCCGAAGCGGCCTTTCCTCTTTCTTCGTTGCTGTGGGGCTGCTGTACCCCTTGTTGTACGGAGTTCGAGAGTGAACCCCTTTCATTCTCGATTCTACTTCTGCACTCTCTTATTCTATGGCCGACCAGGTTACAATACCAGCAACGCATTGGGAGACGCACTGACGTATTCCGAGGGAGACCCCTCTCCATCGGCGCCCGCTGAAAAGCGATGTTGTCAGCAAACATCTTCTCAAGCCTGTCGAGGCGCTGAGAGAGTAAGTCCGTCTCATTCTTTTCCTCGCGCGCATCGACCGCACGTAATGCAGCCCCGGGTGCAACTAACTTCTCGTTGCGCTCTTCTGCAGAGGCAGCCTCCACGGCGTCGGCAAAGCTAGTTGGACCCTTTGATAACACGTAGCGTCTGACAGGATCTCGCAGTCCATTTACGTACAAGGAGAGAAGCTGTCGCTGCAGCGCACTATCTGCAGCTGCTCGTGATTCAGCCGCGCCGGCGCCTTCGAACTTCGGGATATTCTTCGCACCCAGCGCCCGCATTCGACTTGCGAATTCTCGGACGTCCTCTTTAGTCTCTTGCTTGGCAGCCATGAACTTCTCAAGCCTCAGACTTTCCGGTTCATTGTCAAATCTCCTGAGCATTAGATCCCTGAACTCGGGATATTTCTTCACCTCTCTCATTTCTTCATCGTGCCAGGCAAAGTTGTACGCCCTTCCGATCGTCTTGCATTTATAGCGATGCCAATCTGTTGTTCATCACTCCACCCTCCCATCTGAGCAACTTGGCTTAGCACCTGAAGAAAGTCTGCCACAGTGGGGCCGCTGCCCTCACCCGAAAACGAGGGCACCATTGAGCCCAACGCGAGCACTCCGGCGCCGATCGAGTTTGCCATGATTTCGGCTACGGTGTTGATGACCGCCGTACTTGCTTCTTCAGACGACATGGACACTGTCTCGATTGCGAGGGTTTACTTTCCCGCAAAACCTTCAACGTAGAATCCCACCGCTGCCACCAATTGTGAAGACTCTGGTTAGGAGCTGCACACACACCGTCGTCGGGGCCCGACGTTGAGGAGAGACAGTACCCAGCGCTAGCTCCGGCACATATAACTTTATCTAAACTCGGCTTGAGTTCGCGACACAGACAACTGCTACAACGTTCTCCGTCCGAGGGCTTGCGATGGCTAACCGCCCTTTTTTGCTGCCCTTCCTCTTTGTCCTCTTTTCTTCCCATAGCCGCGAGGCGAGGATTCTTCGTAATCTGGCGCTAACGCCACCAATGGGATACCCACCCACACACACGTGCCCGCACGCACAGCACCGAATGAGTCGGTAATACATTCCGTCACAGGGGTACAGGAATCAGCATCAGCCCTGGCGCATATTGAGCCCAATTATTTATGACAACTGAAGCTTGCTTACTGATAGTGGCGAAATATTCGAAATAAGTATAGTGCAATGTATATGTATAACCGCGCATTTAGGATCTTAAGGAATGTGACCAAAATACTCAGCATATGAAGCTATGGGTGTTTCCTGAAAGTCTCCTGCCTTGCCTTCACAACAAAATTAAAATGACTGTTTTTGATTATACAGGATATATAAGATATATAAGGTAACGAAAGTTTAACTCGGATTTTATCCGATGCTCGGCATAATGGTAGCGTCCACATCAGGCGATTTGTTTGTTCACGACATTACACTTAAATCTGCTAGATGTTCTCAATGCAGGTTGTCTAGCAAATTATTATTTTGATATTCCCTGACTGTTCCAGGTTTTCCCTGAGAATTTCCGGTGAAATTCTCTGACCACTGTAGAGGCGGTTTAAGTATATAAGACCATTACAATATAAACATTGAGCATTGCGCACTGTGAGGATCATTTTGCATGGGCTTAATCCAACTTGTATATTCCGAAATATTCGTCCAGTTCGGATTAAACGAGCACTTTCTTGCCGCGGACATCGTCAGTGAAGAGGCCACTTCCGGAAACGCGATGAAAACACGACGCTCAACCACACACGTTCATAACCAAATGGCGGCATGGCCGCCAGACGCACACTTTCGGCTTAAGGCTTGGAATGTTTTGGGCATAGAGTTATTATAATGTACGCTAGAGGTTCAACTGGCGCTAGTGTGCTGCTGCAAATTGAAGCAGACAGCAACCAGTCCGAAATTGACTTCCGGTAATGCATTTCTATGGGAAAAAGCGAGTGCATTTTCTCTCTGCGCTCGATTATAAGAGCAAATATCACGAATAATTTGTACTTATAAGGCCCATTGGAACATTTCTCAGTCACGCAGACGAAATAACTGGTCAGTTACAGCATTTTTATTTGAAATTCGTGGCATGAAAAACGGTGTTAAAATCGCTTCGTACGTGTATTTATGTGCACTGTCGGACACTGTTAGCGCGAACACGGCGTCGGCGCTTTCCAGCATGGGAGATATACGTACCGAAACGAACGAATTACGTGTGAAAAACCAAGAGAGACGGCAAGAACTACGCAGTAACACTGGATAAGTAACTCCTTGTGATCAAAATAAATTGAAAGCCACGTAATATGCTAGTAGTCAGATATGCAATAAATAAGTACTGCTTTATTCTTTCTGCTCGTGAATGCGTGCGAAGATGCTTGTTCTGCGTTCAAATCATAAGCCGCACGCTCCAAATCTTTGCAAATAGGAAGAAGCAGAGAACAGATGCCTGATTAAAAGTGGCCGACATAAGAAATAATGAAAAGACGCACCTTTTGTAGCCCACATACTTTATTCTTTTTTAACAGATTGTCAAGATGCACGACGGAGTCATTTTCATATAGTGGGTGACAGAACGGGCATATTAGCAATATATAAGCGCCACCGGAATGATAGCGAACCTTGAACGCACTCTACATTCCTTTCGATTGTTAGTTTGCTTAGAATCGTCGCTCATTTTTACATACCTGCCATGGAACAGAGGTTTGGGCCTGAAGTATAGCGAAGTTTAACATCGTTCAGTGGTAAAGAAAAATGCTGTAACTAAAGCAATTACACATTCACCATATCAATAAAGGTACATACTATCCGGTACAACTGAAATAAGAAAAGTTATTCGTGTTATTTTCCGGCGAAGAGACAAAATTCACGCGCGCTTTCCCATAGGAATGCACAGGAGCACCGCAAAAGTAGACTGGTTGCTGTCTGCTCCAATTTGCCTCCCGGAAGTCGCATAGACACTAGCGCCAGTTGAACCTCTAGCGTACATTATAATAACTCTATGGTTTTTGGGTCTGCGGTTTTCCCATTTGCAACTAAATCTAGCTTAGTTGCACCCTCAATCCAACCCTATCCAAGGCTTGGACTGGATTTGTCGGCTGTTCCCTTTGCATCGGGTAGCACACTCTACATCGGGTGAGCAGAGCCCGTCCTCCTCTCTAAGCAGAATTTATTGCCTATTTTTCTGCCTCCAAGTCCTGAAGTCTTTGCTCAGGGCACTCGGTGGCGTATGGATCCGGCTCATTTTCCCTGACAGGGCTCACTTTTTGACAATATCACTGACAATTCCCTGCTTTTTCCCGGTAATTAAAATTTCCCTGACAATTCCCGGTTTTCCTGCAATCTAAATTTGATTTGATTTATTTATGAATTTAGACAAACTGTATACCATGTTCGGTCCCATATCTGCAGTCATTAAAGGGTGTTGACTTTTTTTTTTTAACACAAAATTTAATTTATTTATGTTAAATATTTTAACACAAAAACCCATTTAAAAAAAAAAATACTGTTACAGGGAGTTTGAGAGTGCCTAGGGCTCCGAAAAGAAGTCGTCTATATAGAAATCACCTGATATTAGCGTTGATGATTTTAGATCGCATCAGTTTCAATGGAGACCTTTCTATACAGGTTCATGAAGTCGTGCCTAGCATTCGACTTAAGCCAAACGTACGGGAGATCACTTCTCTCGGACCCTTTAATTTTATTTGGCATAGTTTATACAAAGACAACATTTCAGACTTCAGTTGAGGGGCCTGTCACTTATTTCATGTGCACGTCGTAATCAAATGTCAGTAAAACAAATAGCTCATTTTCTAACGCCAACGTTGTGAAATGCTGTTGATAAGTACCCGACATAGGACGCACTATCGAAACATTTCTCGAGTACTTAATTTCTTTAAAGAAAACAGCCCGAGACAGTATCACTTATTTCTTAGAACATCTGCGTTATTATAGGATACATTTCGAGTCTCCAAAGTCCACAAAAAGTTGGTGTCCGCGAAAATCAAGACAGTGAGCAGTGAGCTGGCGACTTCAAATGTTTTTTGCGATTCAGGAGGTTTTTAATTAGGTTGTGGACCTGCATTTTTACTATACATTTACTCAATAGTCTCTTTATTAGTTCATTTTTATGAAAACTAGGGTCAGTGGGTACGGCCGTAGATGATTGGAATCCTCTTTGTGCATCATATATAGTCGTTTCGCCGCCGAACCTTATCGAAATTAACGACGAACATGACCAGATGCATCGTAAAGTGTCCGTAAAAAAGTACGCGAATATGAACCTAAAACACTTCGTGGTTCTCAAATTGGCTCAAAACTACAGTTTTATCAGTTGTGTGCTATAACGGGCAAATTTGTATCATTAATTATGCGAAACTGACACAACACATAAACACAGCCAAGAGCGAGCTGAAACCGAAACCAATTAAATTGAAGCCACCCAATGGCGGCGAGTGTGCCAGCGCCCTCTATCCGCCGGTCGAGTAAGTACTGAGATGAAAAGGTCTATAGCATCCCGGCTCCAGCACAAATGATTCTTAGTAAAATTGAGCTGCAAGTGTAGAAACTG
The DNA here is from genome assembly GCF_016920785.2 of Ixodes scapularis. Lineage (NCBI taxonomy): Eukaryota > Metazoa > Arthropoda > Arachnida > Ixodida > Ixodidae > Ixodes > Ixodes scapularis. The sequence continues at coordinate 104,135,765 of NW_024609846.1, forward strand.
AATACTGCCATCATTAGGCATTTCCCAAGTGAAGTTCAGTCCGCCGGACAGTGATCTAAAGAAGTAACAATTTCTGCCACAGCATGTTCCACACGATTCGCTGTACATTCGCCCGAAATAGCCACAAATCATCCACATAGTTGGCGCTCGTCCGTGTCGTACGTGTTTTTTTTCTTGTCCTGTTCAGTTCGCGCCTTTTAACCTTTTAATCGATATGTACCGACTAGGCCCAAGAAGCAAATTCCATATAGCTTCGCCAATTTGCATGTGCACAGTCGACTTCTTCCAGAGCATACTGACATTGCAGTAACATACCTGGTTCGAAATTGCCTTTTACTTCGTACGGAGACGATCTTAACGGGATTAGCCAGCTCGCCTAATGGACAAAACCATTTTAAGCAATGCAGTCATGAAAAGTGGGAATTGTAACAACAAAAGGAAATGATTGATAAGAACAGTAAAGTTAAACGCAACTATGTTTTGAAATTTTTCTACATTGCCCTTCTTCAAAAAACAGCGCGAAGAAACATTCGTGTCTAGCTTGGCTTACATAAGTTGACAGAGTGTTTTCTTCGGGAGAGCCCTAAAATTGCAACCAGAATGCACTGACATATTTCCCACGCGAAGAAAGTGTCCTTCACTCATGAGGTTGCACCTAGTTTGTAACATTCAAAACAGCGAATACCCGTGACAATTTTTTTTTTTTTTCATTGGTCACGTCGCATGGAGATAGGCAAAAAGAATGGACCTTTTCCAAATACCGACGGCACCAGGCGGTGGCTGCACGAACTAAAGATCGAGGAAGTGACCTACCTGCGCTACCATCGATAATGGGAGCTACGTTACCAGTTGCTTCGCTCTCTGAGCAGCGTCGCGTGCCCAACGCAACGAGGTAGGCCTAGCGCGACTTTAAAGAAGGAAATCCGTAGCGTCCACCCAAACGTCGTGTTTTTCCTTCTTTCCACTTTCTTTTTTTGTGTAACACAATTATATATATGCTGCAATGACGTGTTCTACTCGTCGATTTACAGCCTCATTCCGAATTTCCTCGATTTTTTCGTGCCGACTTCCACCGCTTGGCATCGGGCGCTCGCGCGTGCGCAGAACGCTTCTCGGAAAAGGTCCATTCGTCTGTTAGCGGAGACTCCGAGCTCGCCAGGGGCGCTGCGATCACTTTTCGCCTGTGCTCCGCGGGAGTTGCCAGTATTGGCTTCCATGGTATTTGTTTTAAGGAAGAGAGCTTTTGAAGGGAAGGAAGTACGAAATAGTGCGCTGTGTTTTCAAATTTTCGTACTGAAAGTCAGGCCTTTGACTTTCTACCTTCTTTCTTTTGGCCCACTAAACGACATGTTATTAGTAAAATCCCAATCTAAATTCATTTATCCCAGCCCAAAATTAGTTTCATGGGCCCTTTAAGAACGCGATGACTCCAAGCATCTAGCATACTTATTGCGTGCACCATCAAACTGGTTTCCTGAATTACAATTCTGGTCATGACATCTCGGATAGGAACCGTGAGACGGCGCCACAGAAAGATTTCGGCAGTATGGCCAGGGATTAGGGTAACTGGTGGGGAGCCAGCTGACTGCAACAACACAACATTTTCCGTTACCAGAGGCTGGCATGGTTTTCTGATGTTGCCATCGGTACCTACTCCGTTGAACAAGTCCCAAGGAAGCTCTTTTGCATATGTGGATTTCTATTTAAATAAAAGCTAAAATAATTCTTAGAAAAAAAAAAAAAAGAAAAGAGCGGGTTAGAGGTGAATTCTAGAGTATTTTTATCCCGTGAATCTGAATATCTCGTTCGTTTTTCTCGAAGATGTAACTAAACGCGAGGAAACCCTCTGACCAGTCGTTACGTCATACGCAAATCTTTCGGCCGCCAAGCGTGTGTCGCTCCTGTGACCAGCATGCGCAATGCAAGCTTGCCAGGTATATTCCCTCGCACTGACACCAGTCGTGGCGTCTTTTTTCGACCTTTTTGACAATAGCAAGAGTGCGCTTACATAGCTTTAATAGGCACTGAAGATGCGTAAGAGCGGTGATTCCGAAAACTCCTCTTGTGAAGTAGCGCTCCGGGAAGGAGGAGCTTCAACGGTAGATTAAAAATTATTTTCTGCAGCCTCCGTGCACCAACTTGAACATTATATTCGTGATCCTGGAGGCCAAATGAAGACGATTTAAGTGTTTTCTTTTTCTCAAATACAGAACCGCTTCCGTTTCCTTTTAACAAGCTAAACCTGTTTTCAGGCTGTTGAATTGCAACAAAAATATTTGATGCGACACTATATGGTTGTTTTGTATCGTTTTTTGATAATTTCACGTGTTTTATGCAAACAAAGATATTGCTTGCCTAGGAAATTAAGAAGGTTTGCCAGCCAAATGTACAAGTTTCTGGAGGTCATGTATTCCTCCCAAAGGAGATAAGAGCACCCAAGAGCCGCTGCTATATCGGCGTTTATCCAAACAAGGCGCACGTACAGTTCTCACTTGAGCTTCGCGTCAGTCCGACCTGCAGCCAGAACGGTTAGCGAGATCGCCTGAATCCAGGAGGTCCTCCTTGAGCGACAGTTCTTCGCCCGCGGGCCTCGCCAGTTTCCCTCCGTAGATATGCATCCTCGACAGCACGAAGGTCTGCGTTAGTACCACACCAAATATGACTCAAGTTGGATTTACTTAAATGTGCTCCCTGCTGACGGTAGTGGAATAGACCTTTTGCAAAATTACCCAAACACCAAGACGAGTGCTAGCTGAGAGCGTAGGTACACGTGCTACACGCGATCGCCTTATATATATAAATGAATCGAAGCAAATACCCCTAAAATGGCGTTGAACACTCGCGCAAAGGGCAGGTCGGAAGGAACGACGAAGTGGTGCCTGGAACGCGTCTTGTGTTCGCGGAGTTCGTCTGCTTGCACAGAGGTTGCGATGATGTCAGAACGCCAGACATTGAAAACTACCCGCCTTGCCCAGATGGATCCGGGTGGTCGTGTCACGTGACAACACGGATTGAAGAACGCTGGACGCGGTAGGTTTTAGAACGCCAAGGTACAAAACCCTTACCCTGGAGTAAGGTCGACTAAATTTTGGAACACGGCCGCTGTCGCCAGGCGTCATTCTGGCGGTGTCCCAGCAGCGGTGCTGGTTCTGGCAGACGCCAGTTCTACCGCAGGTCGCTCTTTAGTTTGGCAGTCCACGGATGCTTCGGCAGCCAAAAGTTAGGACGCCACGATGACAACGACACTCGCGTTCGCTCATGCTCTTCGCCTGCATTTCTACGACAAACCGTCAGGATCGCGATATCCGACAGCAGGGCACTGTGGCTTCTGTGACGTCATTTAATTTCCACTCCAAGCGTGCGTGTGTGTGTGTGTGTTTGGGGGGGGGGGGGGGGGGGCTGGCAGGAGCACTTGTGTATGGGCTTTTACCTTTCCGCACAGCCCTGCACGCTACCCAGGATGACATTATTTGCAAATAAATATTGCTATTATTACTTTCGATGTAACGGCGTGGTAGGACACTAACCAGTCGGAGACGCGCTCTAGGCACCATAGTGTTATCGAAGGTCCTCTGGAGGCGGGACAACTGAAGAACCTCCCTGCCGTTCTCATCCTTCGGTGACTAGTGGACACGCTAGCACGTGCAGCGCGTGTAACTACACTCTTAGCGTGCTCCGTGGTGCTTAGGTAATTGAGCAAAAGGTCTAATGCGCCACGACGCTAACCCTGTTGCGTTAAACACTTGGGTAATTGGTACAGCTTTGCGCTCCGCTGCTGTTCCGCTACACTGCCGAGTCGGCATGGCGGGCATGTGCGTGTATTCGTAAGTTTAGGAAATCGCTTCAAGTCAGTAACGCACCGACCGGATTTTTTTTTGTGTGTGTGTGTGTGTGTGTGTGTTTGGGGGGTTGGGGGGGGGTTACCCTTCCTTCTCTCTCAGAGATTTTTTTTTTTTTTTTACTTGACGTTGAAGGTTGGTAGGGTGAGAGAAAAAAAAGTAATTTCTGCCTGACGGGTTGGAACCTTTCCGAAGTTCAGTCTGCTCACTTCACTCGCTATCATCATCATCAGAGTGTTGGACATTTGTACGTCTAGTCAGCATAAATTCGTAGAACTTTGTTCTGTAGCACTGAGAGCGGGTGTTGAAGAAAATGGCCCCGGAACGACTGGTCCCAAGTGCAAGGTACAGAAAAAAAAGGGGATCCCACGATCGCGGTGACAATGAAGTACAAGGTGAATTATTAAAAACATAAACTACCTGAGGCAAAACAAAACAAAACAAACAAACAAACAAACAACAACAACAGCATTTGAAGATTTTTTTTCTATGAACGAATCCACGCTAAGTTTTTTTGTGCGAGATCATCAGATGGCATATTGGCCAATTGTGGCGTTTGTAAAGCATGAAAAAAAAAGGTGTAATAAGAAAGTAAGCAAAATTTACGTAAATATTCCATTCAGTTTGTCAAAAACACGGCAGTGACCCGAAAATCATTTCTTCTACATGCGATCGAAGCATAGAGTTGGTCGATATTTGTGTCTATGCTCCTTTACGAAGTGAACCAATCCATTTTATACTTTTACTAAACAAATGCACCACCTTAATATACCGGTGTACCTATTTAGACAGAAATTTGTTTAAAAAGTTGATTTGGTAGCCGCCTTCAGATCATCCTTGCATATTTCATGTTCTTTATTTTTATTCAATAAATGTTTATCTAATGCAGGGGTCTCAAACTCATTTGGGTGCGGGGGCCAGATAGCCCACTCCCGTAAAGGCGAGGGCCAACGGAGGCGAGGAGCGGTATTTTGCTATTTTGGGGGAAAACAAACAAACAAAAGAAACGGGGTGGGTGTTTCACGTTGCTAAGCAGCTGAGTGTCAGAGCGATACCCCATCAAGTTTTTAGACAGGGAACCTTACGATTTTTTTTTTTAAAGCTCATCGTTTTGCCCTCTAGCTTTTATTTGCATATACGACTACTTTGGGCCCACGCCTGATGTCATAAAAAGAATTAAAACACCACCATACCACAGTACTGGCAGTTTTCAGTAGCTTTATCTCTGACCGTTGTTCCTGCTGTCCAAGAGTTCGCGCAGCCGAGGTGCCTCCTTGACCAAAGAGCTCGCACATGTATACACTAGTAGTGTTATTGCCATTCCGGTTAATTTATACGAGAAAGCTGAGAAGCGAATATTCAAAACGAATCAATACTTAGTAAAAAAAAAAAAGTGCAAAATGGGTGAACAGTGAAGAGCTCTTTTTCGAGCGGAAATGAATCGACAATATAAAACTATTCTTTATGGCGCAGTGGCGCTCGAGGCATGGGAACGGGGCTTGCAGCCGCTGGATGCTTGTGGGCTGCATCCCAGGGGGTCCCGGACCGCGTGTTTGAAACCCTGGATCTAATGGATAAACATTTGAGACCTGCTAATCGTGAACAAGCGAGTGAAGTTCTTCACATGAATATGTATTGCGGGGGCAAATAAGCGGGTTCGGTGAAAGTGCCACCGTATTTTTCTTTTCTTTAATAATCCAAAACATTGTTTAGATAGTTCTTACTCGTTAGCGAGTCTGTTAAAGTTCGAGGTTTCAAATATCTCCTTGTTTTTCGTCGAGAGTCATCTACAGCTTGCATGGATTCCTTCTCCACTTTCCCCTCCTTAAATATGACAGCCAACAACAATCACTTGATCATGGCGTCTTACCCGAGGACTGGAAGGTAGGGAAGGTTGTTCCAATTCACAAAGCTGGTGACCGTTTCTCCCCTTTCAATTACAGGCCAATATCTCTTACTAGCGTACCCTGCAAAATCATGGAGCACATAATTTCTTCACAGCTCTCGCGTTTCCTGGAGTGCAACTCCTTCTTTAGCCCTTTTCAACATGGATTCCGCAAATCTTTCTCGTGCGATACTCAGCTTTTAGTTTTCACCCACAACCTCCACTCGGCTCTGGACCGTGGATCTCAGACTGGCTGCATCTTTCTGGACTTTGCAAAGGCTTTCGATAAGGTAACACATAAACTACTACTATGCAAGCTTAGCCTACTCAGTATTGATCCATATATCTTATCTTGGTTAGAGTGTTTCCTCACTAACAGATCGCAATTTGTAACTGTCAATAACAAAAACTCGTCATCGTCCCTCGTTAAGTCCGGTGTACCACAGGGTTCTGTCCTAGGCCCCCTCTTATTCTTAGTATATATAAATGACCTACCTACTAGCATTTCCTCCTCCATAAGCGTATTTGCGGATGATTGCGTTGTTTACCGTGAAATTACTAATGACTCTGACGTACACATAATTCAATCTGATTTAAATGCAATTTCTTCCTGGTGTGATGCTTTGCACATGAAACTAAACACTATGAAGTGTAAGACAATGAGGATTTCTCGCAAAGCAGCACTCTGTCCTAACTACTTCCTATCAAATAACATCCTTGAAAACGTATCAACTTACAAATATCTAGGTGTTCATATCTCTCCTGACCTATCACGGAGGCGAGGAGCAGTATTTTGCTATTTTGGGGGGAAAACAAACAAACAAAAGAAACGGGGTTGGTGTTTCACGTTGCTAAGCAGCTGAGTGTCAGAGCGATACCCCATCAAGTTTTTAGACAGGGAACCTTACGATTTTTTTTTTAAAGCTCATCGTTTTGCCCTCTAGCTTTTATTTGCATATGCGACTACTTTGGGCCCACGCCTGATGTCATAAAAAGAATTAAAACACCACCATACCACAGTACTGGCAGTTTTCAGTAGCTTTATCTCTGACCGTTGTTCCTGCTGTCCAAGAGTTCGCGCAGCCGAGGTGCCTCCTTGACCAAAGAGCTCGCACATGTATACACTAGTAGTGTTATTGCCATTCCGGTTAATTTATACGAGAAAGAGCTGAGAAGCGAATATTCAAAACGAATCAATACTTAGTAAAAAAAAAAGTGCAAAATGGGTGAACAGTGAAGAGCTCTTTTTCGAGCGGAAATGAATCTACAATATAAAACTATTCTTTATGGCGCAGTGGCGCTCGAGGCATGGGAACGGGGCTTGCAGCCGCTGGATGCTTGTGGGCTGCATCCCAGGGGGTCCCTTACCGCGTGTTTGAAACCCTGGATCTAATGGATAAACATTTGAGACCTGCTAATCGTGAACAAGCGAGTGAAGTTCTTCACATGAATATGTATTGCGGGGGCAAAAAAGCGGGTTCGGTGAAAGTGCCACCGTATTTTTCTTTTCTTTAATAATCCAAAACATTGTTTAGATAGTTCTTACTCATTAGCGAGTCTGTTAAAGTTCGAGGTTTCAAATATCTCCTTGTTTTTCGTCGAGAGTCATCTACAGCTTGCATGGATTCCTTCTCCACTTTCCCCTCCTTAAATATGACAGCCAACAACAATCACTTGATCATGGCGTCTTACCCGAGGACTGGAAGGTAGGGAAGGTTGTTCCAATTCACAAAGCTGGTGACCGTTTCTCCCCTTTCAATTACAGGCCAATATCTCTTACTAGCGTACCCTGCAAAATCATGGAGCACATAATTTCTTCACAGCTCTCGCGTTTCCTGGAGTGCAACTCCTTCTTTAGCCCTTTTCAACATGGATTCCGCAAATCTTTCTCGTGCGATACTCAGCTTTTAGTTTTCACCCACAACCTCCACTCGGCTCTGGACCGTGGATCTCAGACTGACTGCATCTTTCTGGACTTTGCAAAGGCTTTCGATAAGGTAACACATAAACTACTACTATGCAAGCTTAGCCTACTCAGTATTGATCCATATATCTTATCTTGGTTAGAGTGTTTCCTCACTAACAGATCGCAATTTGTAACTGTCAATAACAAAAACTCGTCATCGTCCCTCGTTAAGTCCGGTGTACCACAGGGTTCTGTCCTAGGCCCCCTCTTATTCTTAGTATATATAAATGACCTACCTACTAGCATTTCCTCCTCCATAAGCGTATTTGCGGATGATTGCGTTGTTTACCGTGAAATTACTAATGACTCTGACGTACACATAATTCAATCTGATTTAAATGCAATTTCTTCCTGGTGTGATGCTTGGCACATGAAACTAAACACTATGAAGTGTAAGACAATGAGGATTTCTCGCAAAGCAGCACTCTGTCCTAACTACTTCCTATCAAATAACATCCTTGAAAACGTATCAACTTACAAATATCTAGGTGTTCATATCTCTCCTGACCTATCATGGAAAACTCACACCGAATATATCGTTAATAACAGTAACCGCATGCTTGGATATTTAAGACGTAACTTTTCTCTAGCTCCATCATCATTAAAATTACTACTTTATAAAACACTGGTGCGACCAAAACTTGAATATGCATGCTCGGTCTGGGATCCCGGTACAGAAAGCCTCATATCAGCGCTTGAAGCCATCCAAAACCGGTCAGCACGTTTTATATTATCAAACTACCATCGTACATCAAGCGTCACATCCATGAAAGCTAGTCTCTCACTGCCCCCTCTTTCCACTCGTCGCACTATCTCCCGTCTCTGTTTATTCCATAAAATTTACTATGCCAATTCACTCTTGAAAGAAGATCAGTGCTCCCATCTACGTATCCTCTCGCCTCGATCACTGCTGCAAAGTTGGTATACCCACTTCCATTTCAAATTCTTTTTTCAAATCTTTCATCCCAAAAACATCTCGTGATTGGAACGGCCTTCCCTCACCCATTGCGTCCATTGGCGATTTTGTCCTCTTTAAAGAAGCTTTAACAAGTTACTATTCATGATCTGTGCCGGACTAACCATTTTCAGCGTTTTTTGTACTTCCGTTGCCCACCCCCTCTGTAATGCTTCGGCCCTGAGGGTATAATAAATAAATAAATAAATAAATAAATAACGAAAAATACACTACACGGAACAGGCAGGCAGAAATACTGCGTTGGACCGCACGACTACGCATATAATATAAAACAACCCGGTAAAAAAAAAAAAAAAAAAATCACCCGTTCTTTTTTTTTTTTTTTTGCGAAAGGATGGAAAGTTGAAACCGTCAAGCAACAGTGAACAAAACCATGTGCCAAAGTTGAAAAGGAAGGGAAACTTCGCGACGGGTTCAAACTTCTAACAAAAGTCCGGCAAAGTTCTAAATTGCCTACACCCACTGTGTACAATCGAAAAAAAAAAAAGATACGTAAAAAAATACCGCCGGCTTTTGCGGTGATCTGCGAGAAATTGTTTAGGGAAAGCACCCGTGAGGGGAAACTTGTTCACCGATATTGTGGGTGCACGCACTCGTTCGTACGGGCTACAGCTGGTGCACTTGGTGTACTCCTGCGAGGGTGCGCATTGTCCAGGCGCACATGCGTGCTGATGGGGAGAATTAAGCGGCAGTTCGCCGGCGACGAAAATGAATGCCCCGTCGCTGGCACTTTCGGCCTGAGACAGACCTTCTTCAAGACTGGTTGCCAAAATCGGTTATATAGACAACCAGTCTTGAAGAAGGCCTGTCTCAGGCCGAAAGGTCGACTCACTAATTGCTTTAAAACTCCAACGCTTCGAAGTGCGACTTCATTACTTATTCACACCGGCGGCTCCCCAGCCCAGTTGCCCGACTACGGGGCTCAGCGGGCGAACTTTCCCGCGTGGCGGCGGATTCAAGCCGGCCACGCGCACATCGCGTGCGCCGCCTCGATAAGGCAGGTCAGAGGCAGCGCACAAGCAGTCGCTGGCTGGACTCAAGTGCCGCCTGTGCTTGTTGGTTTTCTGTTAATATTCTTCATCGCCTCGTTTATGTCCAATTAAATGTAGTTTCTTGTTCTGGAAACCACTGGCTCCGTGTGATTCCTCCGGGTCGGGTATGCAGCAAGGCAAAACGACCACAACCTTTGCCGACAACGTGGAAATAAAAAAAGGCCGAGGAATTCCCTCCCAAGGGGGGCACTTTCAATCTGCTAGCTCCCTTAAATGAAATTAAGCTACGGAGGTTCTTGAAAAAAAAAATGAGTTAGAAGTGAATTCTGATGGATTTTTACAAAGTGAACCCGAATAACCAAACCATTTGCTGCGCAAGTATTGTTAAACTCGAGAAAACGCGAAAGACAGTCGCTGTACGTGACGTCATCAACGGATCTAATTGTGATATCTGTAATTCGAAAGGCCAAATGAACGCAATACAAGTGTTTTTTCTCAAATGCAGAAGTGCCCCATTTTCTCTTTCACTGAAATAAATGGTGTGTCACTGTGAAATACGTCGAGACTGCCCGTACGCGAACTGGTGTGTACTTTAGAAGTCGTAAAAAGCGGGAAATTTTCAGGACGCATATGGTAGGGATGGCTGGCTTGCTCTACTATGTTGTTGCGTGTGGCCCCGTTGTTTGCCGTGTTTGTGCAGGCTTAAAGATTTAATGTGCGTCGTTGTTTTTTGTCAAGACGTGGGGGACAATCTGAATGTATTACCTTGGTTTTTGTCTTTGTATAGCGTTTTTACGGCTTATGGGCTTTTATGTTCGATTAGTCATGGTCAAGTAGTTTTGCTCCTTTGTCAGACGTTCATTTTGTCTGGGCATACTGAATGGTCTGGCCGTGAGAAGAAAGAAAAGGGGGGGGGGGGGGGTGCTGTCATTTTGCCAGGGATGTCCATGATTTTTGTGGCGGCCTCCCAGACAACTGTATTCTTCGACGGTTGTCTTGATAAACCGACTTTGACTTTTCTATAATTAGGGACAGCTTCATGGGCAGTCGGGCAATTCCCGCGACAGAGAGGCCGCCTGTTAGTCCGACGTCGCTCTGAAAGCAAAAGATAACCCGGCAAACACGGTGATAGCTCTTGGTCAAACGCAAGCTCGGAGACTGGCTCGCAGACAGATCTGGAGCGTCGCTCGCCCTTTGACAATAAATGATAAGACGATCGGTTTTGAAAAGGCCGTTTTTTCCCGGCTAGGGTACAGTCCCCCCCAAAAAAAGGGAAACGACTGCGTGTCTAAACTCTCTCTCCCCCCCTCCCTCAGGGCAGAAGGGGAAGTAGCCCACTGAAGTTGCACAAGGCGGGGCCGGCTACGATAGAGTAGGTGCGTGACATTGGCAGCGTCTGGATTTGCTGAGATGTTGACGGACCCCTGTCAACATACCCAGAGTTGCTGAATGTAGATGTTGTTGACTTTCTTTTCTCCATCTCTTTCTTCTTCCTTATCGCTATCTCGTTCTCTTGCTCCCTCTCCATATCTCTCTCTCTTGCCCTTTCTCTTTCTTTGCTTTTCCCATTTTCTCTCGATCGTTCTTTCAAGCCCATCGAAGCACTAAAATTTGTTGTGCACCGATGCCGTTCACTCGCTGCAACTTTTTTCCCAGCGTGACTGCTGCTGCGCAAATCTGAGAGTCCAGGATGAGCCACAGCCCCTCATCCGCCTGAAGCGACAGCCAAATACTACGCATACCTACTTCTCAAAAAAAAGAGTCGAGATTTGGAACCAGCAGGCTTTGCATCAACTCCTGAATGTGCGGCACCCAGCATTTGCGAACCGGTGATTCAGCAGACGCTATTGTCTTCGGCAGAATCACATCATCAATCCGTCAGTGCTGTGTTTTTCCAATCCTTGAAGCCACTCATCCGAATGAACTCGGGATATACGCCGGAAAGTCGGACTATTTCGGGTTCGTTACCCTTCCGTTGCCCAAACTTTTGTTCTGAATTCATCAGATCAGATAGCATTTTATAATTATTTAAGACTAATTTTTTTAATGTTTTTTCGTCTTTTTCTTTAGATATTTACTTCGATGATTTCATTAATTTTCGTCTTTTTCTTTAGGTATTTACTTCGATGATTTCATTAATTTTCAGGTAATGACAATATTGGAATTTTTTTTTAAAGTTTACCTAAATTACTTTTGCCTCTACAGGTTTTCCCGCTCATTTTAATCCAAGCGACGACCAATTTAATCCCGGGGTCACTCAATTTAATCCAAGCGCCATACGATTTAATCCAAGCGCCACACAATTTAATCCCGGGGTCAGTCAATTTAATCCACAATATATATATTGCCGCGCGCCAAGTAGGCAGCGCGGCCGTAGCCTAACGGTTATCGCGCTTGCCTCCCACGCGAAGGGCCAGGGTTCGATTCCGGGCCGCGGCTATGCATTTTTGTTAACACTGTAATGTGATGTTCTGGTGAAATCGAGAACCGTCTAGCTGATTCGAGGTCAGAATGTTCTACGCGTTGAACCTTCTACATCGAATGCTCCAGAAGCCAACGTGTGTACAAAAGCGGCTCCGCGGGCAAGCCGGAGTCAGTTTCGCTCCAGCGTTCGACTGTGCTGCTACGCCGACTTCAACGCCCGCGACGCTCTGTTATTATCTTTGTTCTCCCTTTATTTTTTTGGCACAAGTTCGCCACATTAAACGTTTATTTCTTCCCGTTTATTTCCTTTTATTTTGGTCACCACCCGTGACATTTTGGTGGAGGTGCGGGGTACCGCATGCCCGTACAGCGTTCCCCTCCCAGGGCCCGCAGTGCAAGCCCGATTCCAAGCCCTGTGACAAGACCACTCAACGCGGAACCTGAAACTCGGACCAGTCGCCGCACCCAAGGTCTACACCCGGAATACGGACTTCTGCCACCCAGGACCAGGCAGCCTACGAGGCCGACGATGGACGACCAGCAATCGCAGTCCCCGACCGCCGCCGCCGTCGTCTACCTGCCTGTTGCCCAGCGAACCCCGACGACCTTCCATGGTGAGACCCACGAAGACGTAGAGGACTGGCTCCTGCACTACGAACGTGTAGCACGCCATAATGGATGGACCACTGAGCAGCGCCTCCAAAACCTCTACTTCTCCTTGGAGGGTACCGCGAGGCAGTGGTTCGAGAACCACGAGGCGTCGCATACGTCGTGGGACACCTGTATCGCTGGCCTGAAGGAGACATTCACGAACCAGACACGACGACAGCGAGCGGAAGACCTCCTTCAAGTACGAACTCAAGGGCCCAACGAGACGGTAACCAGCTTCGTTGAAGACGTCCACCGCCTGAGCAGCCGCGCCGACCCCCAGTCCACCGAGGAAAAGAAGCTGCGTATCCTGATGCGCGGCGTGAAGGACGACATTTTCGGTGGCCTCGTACGCAACCCACCGACGACGATTCAAGAATTTGTGACCGAGGCGACGAACATTGAGCGTGCACTGCAAGCCCGAGCCAGCCACTACCAGAGGCTACCCGGCGTCAGCGCGGTTCCGCCGTCCGCTTGCGACCTTGGCTCCAGCATCTCCAGCATTCGCGAGATCATCCGGGACGTCGTCCGGGAGGAAATTAAGAAGCTCCTGCCTGCTACCCACCAGCCGGCTTCGGTGTCAATAGCCGAAGTTGTCCGCGACGAGGTTCAGCGGGCAATTCAACTGGAGGCTCCTGCCAACGTAGCTGCACCCGAGAAGCCCACCGTGACCTACGCCGCAGTGGCCCGACGGCCACCGCCTCCTCCTCGCGCCTATGTCGCGCCGCCCCGACGCCAGTCTCCCGCGCCGCAGCACGACCGACGCCGCGACGACCAGCCCCAGTACGCCAGCCAGGAGCCCCGTGTACCCCGGAAGACCGATGTGTGGCGAACGGCCGACCGACGCCCGCTCTGCTACCACTGCGGGGAAGCCGACCATGTGTACCGCCGATGCCCATACCGACGACTCGGGCTGCGCGGATTCCACCCAAACGACCCGCGCCCCCGGTATGGTGAACGCCCTCGGGAGATCGACGAGTACCTGCGACGACCCCAGTCCCCCGAGCCTGCGTCCCGCCGAGAGTTCCGGTCGCCATCGCCCCGACGTCCAGCTTCGCCGATGCACCGACCCCGACGTGAAAGCCTGTCACCCCTCGCTCCTCACCGGGGAAACTAGGCGCGGCAACCCCTGGAGGTGGAGTTGCCGAAGACAACCGACGTAAAGAGCCTCCAAGAACGACGGAGCGCTCCCACTCTCCCGACCCCACGCATCACAACGACGCTCCTGCATCGGTGTCCAACAACCTGAACGTTGTGATCGACGGCCTCGACGCATCGGCACTCGTGGACACCGGAGCAGACTACTCAGTCTTGAGTGGGAGGCTCTCCCGCCGCCTTCGAAAAGTCATGACGCCGTGGGAAGGACCCCAAATACGAACCGCCGGAGGACATCTCATCACACCAGTCGGGAGATGCACTGCTCGCGTCGAGATCCACGGTGAAACGTGCCCTGTCAATTTCGTCGTTCTGCAAGACTGTTCGAGGGACGTTATCCTCGGAATGGACTTTCTCTGCGAGTATGGCGCCGTCATCGACCTCGGAACAAACCGGCTGACACTACGAAAACCTGCTCCACCAGCGGAGGAACCCCAAGCGACGTCACCCACGGTCCGAATCCTCGCAAACCACGTAAACCTACCACCGCGGTCGAGTGTTTTCGTACTTGTCGGGATCGATGAAGCTTCCTGTGGCGAAGTTCTTCTCGAGGGAAGCCTCCAATTGCTCCTGGGAAGAGGCATAGGCGTCGCAAGGGGAGTAGCTGAACTTCAGGATGGGCGGACTGTGGCCCTCGTGACGAACTTCCGAAACGAAACGCAACACCTCACGAAAGGTGCAGCCGTGGGCCACGTCGAGAAACTCCGAAACCCCGCCGAAATCACCGCGATTACTGACGAATCCTCGCCGCCCCAGCAAGACAGTACGTCGCCAGCGCAGCTCGACATTGACCCTAAGCTTCCGGACCCTAAACGGCGTCAGCTGGCTAACCTCCTCGCCGAATACCGCGACTGCTTTGCGACGTCGTCGAAGATGCGCCAGACCGCGGTTGCCAAGCACCGCATTGTTACCGAGGACGACGCGCGCCCTGTGCATCGATCGCCGTACAGAGTCTCCGCTAAGGAAAGGGAGGTGATCCATCAGCAAGTTCAAGAGATGCTGAATGACGACATAATCCAACCTTCAAGCAGTCCATGGGCCTCTCCAGTCGTGCTGGTTAAGAAGAAGGACGGAACTCTTCGGTTCTGCGTGGACTACCGGCAGCTCAACACGGTTACGAAGAAAGACGTCTACCCACTCCCCCGCATCGACGACACTCTAGACCGGCTGCGCCACTCTCGATACTTTTCATCGATGGATCTGAAGAGCGGCTACTGGCAAATCGAGGTCGACGAACGGGACCGAGAGAAGACAGCCTTCGTCACGCCGGATGGACTGTACGAGTTCAAGGTGATGCCCTTCGGACTATGCACGGCGCCAGCAACTTTCCAGCGTGTCATGGACACCGTACTGGCAGGGCTGAAGTGGCAGAGTTGTCTCGTCTACCTTGACGACGTCGTAGTATTTTCAGCTGACTTCGACGAGCACTTGAGACGACTCCGAGCTGTTCTTCAAGCCATTCAGACCGCCGGACTCACACTCAAGCCGTCAAAGTGCCGGTTCGCCTATGACGAACTGAAGTTCCTTGGCCACGTGGTTAGTAACAAAGGCGTCCGTCCAGACCCCGAGAAGACTCGCGCCGTCGCGGCATTTCCAGCGCCGACAGATAAGAAGGCCGTGCAAAGATTCCTTGAACTTTGTGCCTATTATCGACGCTTCGTTCGGGATTTCGCAAGGATTTCCGCACCACTTACGAATCTCACGAAGGACGCCGAGAAGTTCGAATGGGCCGAGGAGCAACAGCAGGCATTCGACGAACTGAAACGACGACTCCAGACTCCTCCTGTGCTTGGACATTTCGACCAGGATGCGGAAACAGAAATTCACACGGACGCAAGTAACGCGGGACTGGGCGCAGTACTAGTCCAAATGCAAGAAAGCATCGAGCGAGTCATCGCCTACGCAAGTCGGACATTGTCCAAGGCGGAGAAAAATTACTCCACGACTGAGAAAGAATGCCTTGCGGTCGTCTGGGCAATAACGAAGTTTCGTCCGTACTTGTACGGGAGCCCGTTCCGTGTAGTCACGGACCACCACTCGCTCTGCTGGCTTGCGAACCTGAAGGACCCGTCAGGACGCCTCGCTCGATGGAGTCTTCGACTACAAGAGTTCAACATGACAGTGGTCTATAAGTCAGGCCGCAAGCACAGCGACGCCGACTGCCTGTCCAGAGCCCTCGTCGAAACCCCTTCCGGCTGCAGCGACGACAATGACGACGAGTGCTTCCTAGGAGCAGTGAACACCGACGATATGGCACGACGTCAACGGGACGATCCTGAGCTGCGCGCAGTAATCGAGCACCTGGAAGGGGGCAGGAGTACCGTGCCACGTCTCTTCTCACGAGTACTGCCGACCTTCGCCATCCGACAAGGTGTACTCTACAAAGAGAACTTCGGCGACAACGACACACCGTGGTTGCTGGTAATCCCTAGTGACCTTCGAGAAGAGATCTTCCAAGCCTGCCACGACAACCCGACATCCGGACACCTTGGTTATTCCCGGACACTGGCCCGTATTCGTGAAAAGTATTACTGGCCGAAGCTCCCCAAGACCGTCCACCTATACACACGATCATGCCACGAGTGCCAGCGACGCAAGAAACCGCCGACGAGGCCGGCCGGACTTCTGCAGCCCATCTCTCCTCCAACTACACCCTTCCAGCAGATCGGAATGGATCTACTTGGTCCTTTCCCGCCTTCGACGTCGGGGAACCGCTGGATCATCGTCGCCACAGATTATCTCACGCGGTACGCCGAAACGAAAGCTCTTCCTTCAGGGACTGCTGTGGAAGTCGCCAAGTTTTTCATCGAGTCCATCGTCCTCCGGCACGGCGCTCCCGAAGTTCTGATTACAGATCGCGGATCTTCGTTCATGGCCCAGCTGACGCAAGAGATTCTTCGTCTCAGTGGCACCGGCCATCGTCGAACCACTGCATACCACCCGCAGACCAACGGGCTGACCGAGCGACTCAACAAGACAATCGCCGATATGATCTCTATGTACGTCGACGTAGAGCACAAGACGTGGGACGAGGTGTTGCCCTACGTCACGTTTGCCTACAATACGGCGGTTCAGGAGACCACTGGATTCACCCCTTTCCAGCTGGTACATGGTCGGAAGGTAACGACCATGCTGGACGCAATGCTGCCCCATGAGCCATCTGAGAATGAGAGCGACGACGCCCAGGCGGTTGCTCAACGCGCCGAAGAAGTCCGCCAGCTCGCCCGACTCATGATTCAAGACCAGCAACGCGTCGACGCTGGCCGCTACAACCTTCGTCGCAGGGACGTTCACTTCCAGCCCGGAGACAGGGTGTGGGTGTGGACGCCCATCCGTCGCCGCGGCCTCAGTGAGAAACTGCTGAAACGGTACTTTGGACCATACAAGGTACTTCGTCGCCTCGGCGAGCTGAACTACGAGGTGATGCCCGACGGAATAAGAACATCATCACGCCGCCCACTACGACCTGAAGTCGTCCACGTCGTGCGCCTGAAGCCGTACTACGCTCGATAGGACTGTGGATTTTATGTGTTTCAAGTGACTCTTTAGTTTGCCGTTCTTTTTATGTGCTTTGTTTTGTTTTGGGATGCATTGGGGCGATGCACTTTTTAAGGGGGGAGTAATGCCGCGCGCCAAGTAGGCAGCGCGGCCGTAGCCTAACGGTTATCGCGCTTGCCTCCCACGCGAAGGGCAAGGGTTCGATTCCGGGCCGCGGCTATGCATTTTTGTTAACACTGTAATGTGATGTTCTGGTGAAATCGAGAACCGTCTAGCTGATTCGAGGTCAGAATGTTCTCCGCGTCGAACCTTCTACGTCGAATGCTCCAGAAGCCAACGTGTGTACAAAAGCGGCTCCGCGGGCAAGCCGGAGTCAGTTTCGCTCCAGCGTTCGACTGTGCTGCTACGCCGACTTCGACGCCCGCGACGCTCTGTTATTATCTTTGTTCTCCCTTTATTTTTTTGGCACAAGTTCGCCACATTAAACGTTTATTTCTTCCCGTTTATTTCCTTTTATTTTGGTCACCACCCGTGACAATATGGACTTATTGTGTTCAGTGGTCGTGTTTTGCTTACACATTTGGTAACTTAGAATAATTGTTTATACAATTTGAATTTTTGGGGGGCAATTGAGGATTTGATCACTAATGTGATTACTTTGAGTTACTAGTCCCACTATTGACGAGGCTTAATTGATATGTTGGTTACTCTTTTTACAGCGCAGCTCTTAGGCACCCGTTTCCGGCTTAAAGGGCAACTCCGGCCAAAACTCAAAATGAATTAAATTACTGGTATCGCTTTAGTGACACAAAATACGACCCCAGCCAAAATTTCACGTCCGTGCGACGCCGCAATCTCAACTAATGCCGATATTAAAAACGCGACCCGCCGCGAGCCGTTGCTCCTTAGCGGGCGGCCAGCGGGTTGCCGATCGCTAAAGCAACTTTGGGCCGTGATGTCAACATCGTTCTCTTTTTTTCCTCCGTTCCGGACGGGAGCACGGCGTAGCCGTCGCGTGCGCTTCTTTGTGCCGTTACCACCGCTACTTCGGCTTGTTATTGCGTGTTTAGCCGTTGCTTTTACCTGTAGCCCGTGTAGCTTCGGTATAGCCTTTTGTTTATTTGTTTGCGAGGTCTCCTAGACTCGTTTTAGCGAGCAACTCGGTGCGTCCAAGACTGCCCAGCTGTTCCTCGAAAGATGCCGAGTACAACTTAAAGCGCTGTGGGCTGCTCAAACAAGCCGCTGCGCAACCCGGAGGTGCTTTTTCACAAGTTTCCAACGGAGCGGAAATTGGAGAAGGTGCGGGTGAACGCAGTTCGACGAGTGGACTTTGGAAAGCCTTGGACGTCGACCCCCAGATCGAAGCTCTGCTCCGATCATTTTTCGCCGGAGAGTTACGAACGAAACCTACGGGTGTTGGTTGCTTGTGGCTTGTCAGCGAAGGGGTCGAGGCTTAAAAAGGATGCCGTGCCGTCGCTCTTTGCCCATCGTACATGTACCGAAAAGGTAAACATGATAAGAGTATCCTGATCAATAAATAAAACAGTCATTGTCAAGTGCAGTGTTGAAGATTGAGCATTCATGCTCCATTGAATGGGGAATGGTGGGCATGTAGAGTACAACCACTAACTAGCTCCAAACACTGAAGTTTGTAATGAAAACGGAAACAATGTTCTGCTTTGCGTCACTGCTTGTTTACTACGCAATCTCGTGCGTAGTATTCAGGTCCGTAACGACTACTAGCGAACGGCCGGCCCGTGAAGCTCATGCGATATAAACATCCGCCTCCCAATCGCTCGAACCCGTTACGCAGCAGTATTAATTAACATTGCGCTTGTGAATACCACAAGGGACTTAAAAGAAATCGCGAAAGTTCGGATTTGTAAGTTACAACTCTCTAATTTGCCCGAGTTCGGCTGGAGGTAAATATAATATTTAAAAATGCAAAAAAAAAAAACAAGAAAACAAAAAAAAAACAAAAAAAAACACTTGCTTTAGTTAAAAGTTACGAAGGAAAACTTAAAATCCTATGTATTCTAATAAAAAAAAAATGTTGTGGGTGGGGGTGGGAATGCGGAAGGGAAAGAAAATGTTCTCACCTTGCTAACGTTCTCTGTTTTCCTTTTTTACCCACAAAAACTTTTGCTAGCTTTGAGAAGAAAATAACTGCCCAAAAAACGTTTTTTTCTTTTTTTAGTGCGGCAAGTTTTTTTTATTTGTACAAAGATTCACTATCTGGACGAACTTATGTGGTGAATTAGTGTCGTAGCTTACAAATTCGGCTTTTACGCGCCTGAGAAAAAATAACGAAAAAACAGACGTCTGCAGCTCGACACACGTCTGTTCGGTTGTTGCGGAACGCGCCGGAGAGCCTCAAAGCTTCGTGTCTGGGACTGACCCGCCGCGCGAAAGCGCCAGCACTGTACGTCACTGGCAGCGCGGCGTAAAGCAACGCCGCTCCATCCACGGAGCCCCGATGACAATTTAGGCCCAGCGACGAGTGCGGGAGACCGCACGCACGCCGACAGCTGCCGAGTACGGCACCGAACGAGTTCACTCGTTTTCCAGTCGCTAGCTTTTGGGTATACAAGCAACGAGTACGGCACGGCATAGCGCACGCGCGGCGGCGGCCGCCGAGTACGCCACCGAACGAGTTGACGGGTTTTCCAGTCGCTAGCTTTTGGGTATACGCACTAACTCGTGCTACATATGCTGGATAACTACCACGTATACAGAATTAAAACAAAATCAGTTTACATTCTATGTTTAGACGACTAGCGCAACAGAGGTAGGTGCCGCTTGGACTGCGTACTGGCTGAACGAGAACGATCTTGGCGTCGCGTCCACATAGCGGCTGATTTCCAGTGTTGCCGGAACCTCGAGCGGCTAGTTTCGGTTTTGTCGGCCGCGCCCCAAACAAAACTTTGAGACGTCGATATCTTTGAAACTACGCACAATAACGAAAAAAAAATTACACCTTGCAACTCAACTGCACTAAAAACAGCCATAATCCCAAAATCGAAAGTATGGACCGGAGTTGCCCTTTAAGCGGCGTCGACGTCGCCGACGCCGTTGGCGTAACCACGCGGCGCATGATGGGCAAATTCCCCCTCTAAATTTAGCGGAAAATTTCCCCGCTAAATTTAGCGGAAAATTTTCCCTGCTAAATCTAGCGGAACATTTTCCCCGCTAAATCTAGCGGAAAATTCTTCCCGCTATATTTAGCGGAAAATTTTCCCCGCTAAATCTAGCGGAAAATTTTCCCACCTAGATTTATTGGAAAATTTGCCCCGCAAAGTCGAGCGGAAAAGCTTCCCCGCTAAATCTAGCGGAACATTTTCCCGCTAAATCTAGCGGAAAATTTTTTCCGCTATATTTAGCGGAAAATTCCCCCGCTAAATCTAGCGGAAAATTTTCCCAGCTAGATTTATTGGAAAATTTGCCCCGCAAAGTCGAGCGGAAAAGCTTCCCCGCTAAATCTAGCGGAAAAACTTTCCCGCTAAATCTAGCGGAACATTTTTACTGCTAAATCTAGCAGAACATTTTCCCCGCTAAATTTAGCGGAAAAATTTCCCCGCTCTATCTAACGGAAAATATTCCCCGCTATATTTAGGGGAATATTTCCCCCGCTAAATCTAGCGGAATGTTTTTCCTGCTAAATCTAGTAGAACAATGTCCCGCTAAATTTAGCGGACAATTTTCTCCGCTAGATCTAGCGAAAAATCTTTCCCGCTATATTTAGCGGAAAATTTCCCCCGCTATATCTAGCGGAAAATTTTCCCAGCTAGATTTATTGGAAAATTTGCCCCGCAAAGTCGAGCGGAAAAGCTTCCCCGCTAATCTAGCGGAAATATTTTCCCGCTAAATCTAGCGGAAAATTTTTACTTTACTGCTAAATCTGGCGGAACATTTTCCCCGCTAAATTTAGCGGAAAAATTTTCCCCCTCTATCTAGCGGAAAATATTCCCCGCTATATTTAGTGGAATATTTCCCCCGCTAAATCTAGCGGAAAATTTTCCCAGCTAGATTTATCGGAAAATTTGCGCCGCAAAGTCTAGCGGAAAGGCGGAAAATTTTTAAGCTAACTCTAGCGGAATGTTTTTCCTGCTAAATCTAGCAGAACATTGTCCCGCTAAATTTAGCGGACAATTTTTTCTGCTATATCTAGCGGAAAATTTTTCCCGCTATATTTAGCGGAAAATTTCCCCCGCTAAATCTAGCGGAAAATCTTCCCAGCTAGATTTAGCGGAAAATTTGCCCCGCTAAGCCTAGCGAAAATTTTTCCCCGCTATATATAGCGTAAACTTTTCTAGGCTAAATTTAGCGGAAAAATGTCCCCGCTAAATTTAGCGGAAAATTTTTTTCTGCTAAATTTAGCGGGAAATTTTCCTCGCTGTTTAGCGGAAAAATTTCCCCGCTAAAACTTGCGGAAACTTTTCGCCGCTAAATCTAGCGGAAAAGTTTCCTCTCTAACTTTAGCAGAAAATGTTCCCCGCTAAATGGAGCGGAAAAATTTTCCCCGCTGAATTAAGCGAAATATTTTCCCCGCTAAATCTAGTGGGGACATTTTCCGCTAGATTTAGCGGGGAAAACTTTACGCTAGATTTAGGGGGAAAAAATTTTCCGCTAAAATTAGTGGGAAAAATTTTACACTAGATTTAGCGGGGAAAATTTTCCGCTAGATTTAGCGGGAAACATTTTCCACTAGATTAAGCGGGGAAACGTTTCCGCTACACTTGGCGGGGCAACTTTTACGTTAAATCTAAAATTTTTCGCTAGATTTAGCGGGGAAAACTGTACGCTAGATTTAGCGGGAAAACATTTTCCGCTAAATTTGGTGGGAAAAATTTTACACTAGATTTAGCGGGGAAAATTTTCCGCAAGACTTAGCGGGGAAAATTTTCCGCTAAATCTAGCTGGTAAATTGTTCCGCTAGATTTAGCGGGGAAAAATTTCCGCTAGATTTAGCGGGAAAACTTTTCCACTAGATTAAGCGGGGAGACTTTTCCGCTAGACTTGGCGAGGCAAATTTTCCGCTAAATCTAGCTGGGAAATGTTTCCGCTAGATTTAGCGGGGGAAATTTTCTACTAAATATAGCGGGAAAACTTTTCCGCTAGATATAGCACAAAAAAATTTTCCGCTAAATTTAGCGGGACAATGTTCTGCTAGATTTAGCAGAAAAACATTCCGCTAGATTTAGCTTAAAAATTTTCCGCTAGATTTAGCGGGGAAGCTTTTCCGCTAGACTTTGCGGCGCAAATTTTCCGATAAATCTAGCTCGGAAAATTTCCTGCTAGATTTAGCGGGGAAAATTTTCCGCTAGATTTAGCGGGAAAAAATTACCGCTAAATTTAATGGGAAAAATTTTGCACTAGATTTAGCGGGGAAAATTTTCCGCAAGACTTAGCGGGGAAAATTTTCTGCTAAATCTAGCTGGTAAATTGTTCCGCTAGATTTAGCGGGGAAAATTTTCCGCTAGATTCAGCGGGAAAACTTTTTCAATAGATTAAGCGGGGAGACTTTTCCGCTAGACTTGGCGGGGCAAATTTTCCGCTAAATCTAGCTGGGAAATTTTTCCGCTAGACTTAGCGGGGAAAATTTTCCGCCAGATTTAGCGGGAAAAATTTTCCATTAGATTTAGCGGGGAGGCTTTTCCGCTGGATATTGCGGGGCAAATTTTTCGCTAAATCTAGCTGGAAAAATTTCCCGCTAGATTTAGCGGGGAAAACTTTCCGCTAGATTTAGCGGGAAAATTTTCCCGCTAATTGTAGTGGAAACATTTTACACTAGATTTAGCGGGGCAAATTTTCCGCTAGACTTAGCGGGGAAAATTGTCCGCTAAATCTAGCTGGGAAATTTTTCCGCTAGATTTAGCGGGGAAAATTTTCCGCTAGGTTTAGCGGGAACATTTTTCTACTAGATTTAGCGAGAAAACGTTTCCACTAGACTTTGCTGGGCAAATTTTTTGCTACATCTAGCTGGGAAAATTTTCCGCTAGATTTAGCGGGGAAAACTTTACGCTAGATTTAGCGGGAAAAAATTTTCCGCTAAATTTAGTGAGAAAAATTTTACACTAGATTTAGCTGGGAAAATTTTCCGCAAGACTTAGCGGGGAAACTTTTCCGCTAAATCTAGCTGGTAAATTGTTCAGCTAGATTTAGCGGGGAAAATTTTCCGCTAGATTTAGCGGGAAAAATTTTCCACTAGATTTAGCGAGGAAATGTTTCCGCTAGGCTTTGCGGGGCAAATTTTTCGCTAAATCTAGCTGTGAAAATTTTCCGCTAGATTTAGCGGGGAAAACATTCCGCTAGGTTTAGCGGGAAAAAAAGTTTCCGTTAAAGTTAGCGGGAAAAATTTTACACTAGATTTAGCGGGGAAACTTTTCTGCTAGACTTAGAGGGGAAAATTTTCCACTAGAATCTGCGGGGCAAATTTTTCGTTAAATCTAGCTGGGAAAATTTTTCGATAGATTTAGTAGGAAAAGTTTTCCGCTAGATTTAGCGGGGAAATTTTTCCGCCAAATTTAGCGGGGGAATTTACCCATCATTCACCGCGTGGTTACGCCGACGGCGACGGCGACGCCGACGCCGCTTAAGCCGGAAACGGGTGCCTAAGAGCTGCGCTGTAAAAAGAGTAACCAACATATCAATTAAGCCTCGTCAATAGTGGGACTAGTAACTCAAAGTAATCGCATTAGTGATCAAATTCTCAATTGCCCCCCAAAAATTCAAATTGTATAAACAATTGTTCTAAGTTACCAAATGTGTAAGCGAAACACAACCACTGAACACCCCCAATGAGTGCATATATATATATATATATATATATATATATATATATATATATATATATATATATATATTGTGGATTAAATTGACTGACCCCGGGATTAACCTGTGTGGCGCTTGGATTAAATTGTATGGCGCTTGGATTAAATTGAGTGACCCCGGGATTAGATTGGTCGTCGCTTGGATTAAAATGAGCGGGAAAACCTGTAGATAGCCGAGTTTTCTTCTCATACACGATGGCCATGGGAGGCGCGACCATGCGGCAATACGGCACCGGGAGGACACGAGGTTGGCTCTGACTACTTGCATTGGGTCGGAGGAGCCGTAGCTTTTCTCGTCTTCGAAATTACGTGGAACGGAGTATACGGTAAACAGCTTGGTGTTCATAAAGACCTACGCTTAGCCAACTTCACATCTTGAAAATAATCACGAACAGATTGTCCCGGGAATAATTCACCCCATTTGGTAACGACTATTCTACAAATCATGAAAATTTCTGCCGGCGAAATAATTCCGAAACTGGCACCTTGAGAAATTAGCCAAATATTGAGCTCATAAAAATAAGTCGTCTACAGTAAGGGAGGAAGCCGAGCTAACTCGCAACGTCCGTCTCGATCCAAGACAATTCTGCCTGAACACAACCACGTGCCGTCCGCCACATCGACGCAAGCGGGTCGTGTTGCACGTCTTCTCATCAAGAAGCAGACGGTCAGTGGCTCATCTTTACGCCGATCAAGGCACTCATTTGCGGCCATGCCCAGCCTCTCATGTTACCTGTTGGGTGTTACAGGCTTCTGAAATGAACTTTCGGTTTTCTGCTGTCACCAGCACACCTTTCTGAGAGCATATAAATATGGTCATTATCACCGCTGCTTGTTCGTCGATGTTATAACAAAGGTGGTTATCTTCGCTTTGAAACACTGACCATGTGTCATTTTTTCTACCTAGCCAAACCTCCCCCACCCACGTCCCTCTCTCCCCGGACTCGCTGCAGATCAGTTATCAAGTTTTTCAGACGAAAATCGTGGGTGCGCCAATGGTCAATGGTCCGAATCACGTAACGTTAGAATCCACCCTGATCGTGACGGGTTACAGGGGAAGCTTCGCCCCCCTACTTCCACTTTAGCAGAGCGAAACACACGGAGAGCGTTCACTCTGTGTGTGTTTTTCTTCCAAACGTGGGAAGGTGAAGGCCCGTTCACACTCTTGCGACCTCTTAGAACTTGGTGCCTTAAAACCTCTTACAACGAGAGGACACAGTGGCGCCATCTATTAGGTTGCAGTGTAAACTTGGCGGCCCGGCATATCTTCTATTTCTATCGCGCATTATCCTTTCTTTCTTGGCTCGAAAAACTTTTGTATACGTTATAAACGAGCCTCTCTTATAGGTATTACGCGCATTTGACCTCGGAAATCCCGCAAAACCTTCGCTCTTGTGAAATGCAGTTCCAGGGTCACCGCATAGATGGCGCCAGAATGCCAGTGTGTTCCCTCGTCCTAAGAAATTTTAAGAAGTTTTAACAGATCTCGGTTCTATCGGTCGTACTCGGTTGCAAGAGTGTGAACGGGCCTTTAGTCGCTGCCGTCGCTACGTTGAGCGCGCTTCCCCACATTGCCAGGTTCAAAGCGGGAAAGCGACATCCGCAGAGTGACGTTTTCCCTAAAGCCAGATTCGCCCACTGCCTGAACGGCAAGCCATTTAGGTCTACCAATGTCGCGTGAGCGTCACATGCCCTTCGGGAGGGGTGCGGCGACACGCAAGGCGCGTAGTCATGCGATATATTCACAGTGCTGCATTGACGGGACGTCGTCCGCTGCCGTGGCGAGGGAAACGTGCTTCTCCGGGGTCACCGATCGTCTGACCGTTTCAGGTCATTTATTTATTTATCAATACTGCCAGCCCAGTTTAGGGCCAAGGAAGGAGTGGGTGATACATTGTCAATTGGCACACTGACATCTGAATAGCATACAAGCAAAATGTACAAAACAACAAAATTATCTTCCTATACAGTCAATGCACGAAAACTTAACCCTTTTTTTTACCTTTGACATAACATACATAAACACAATAGTAACATAACAGTAGCGACATTGTAAATACATAGTAACATACACATACACATGGAAGAATAACTTGAATAACAACAAAACCTGAACAATTTACATTTCAAGCGTTGAGCGTGCCTTTGTACGAAGAGTCCAACTTTAATTCTTCATTATTAATTTTTTTTTTTTCAATTTCGCTATTACCAAATGTCAAGTATTTCGACATTTTGGCCAATCTTTATTGTGACCATAGGGTATGACCATAATTTTGTGTCATTGGCGCACGTTCTGTAGCCCGTGCAGTCCGCGACGAACAACACACTGCAAGTACTCGCAGAACAGTACACAGCAATCGGCGGAGTAATTTGAAAGTAGTAGACGTAAGCGGTTCAATTACCTCTCCCAAGAGCCACGACGTAGCACTGGCAAGCCTGGTGGACTGTGCAAACTGGTCGCGAAGAGAAGAGAGTTAACGTAAAGCTCAAGGTTAGTATTACCACTCACGGTGTGAATTAAAGGGACACAGCGGACAATTTGAAAAACCTGAAGACCGGGGAGGAAGAAGATGTTTAGACGTTCTCCACCTGGGTCTTTCTCTTCTACTTCATTTTTTTTTTCATTTATTTTACCGAAGATGTTAACAGTTCCTACTCGCTAGTCTTGATCGTAACCACCGCAGGGGTTGGATCAGATATTTCGTGACTAGATACAATAATTTAGCTTATATCTAATCGTTATACATAATCATTAAACGTATGATAACGTCTTCCGTGTACGAGAAGAATTACAGTGACGGTGCTTTGCCGCCAGGGTCGAGTTTCTCTTATTATTTTAACTAACGAACAATCGTGCTGACGGAAATGTTATAGGTATTGGTTTTCTCACCGTGGATGACAGGGCGATGCTGTTCATAAGCGAATTCGGCTGCGGAAAAGAAAAAAAAGAAGAACAACGAAAGGAAAACACAAAAGTACTGATTAGTACGCAAAGGCTTAAGGCGCGCATTCTTTTCTAGAATTCGCATTCGCAATAAGGATATCTAATTGTTATAGAACCTAAGCCCTTCTCTCGATATCGTCAGACAATTTTCACGAAACCTTCTATCAAAAGTAAACATTTCGGCGGAACTCCGCCTGGTTAGGTAAGTAATAAGTACGTAATAATAAACCTTCTATTGTGTTGAAAAAGAAAATTCCGCTCCCACAGTTAACCTTGCCGCCAACCGCATGTTTAAGGCAATCTTGGCATTTGTGAGGTGCCTAACTCCCTCGAATTTATAGAATGAATCGGATATAATTATCGCAAAACATGATCCACCAGTCTTTAACGTTGTCACAGCATTCACAAAGCATTTAGCACCATAGACAAATCTGTCACAGTTTCTTGATTAGATAAATCTGTTACAGTTTCTTGATTTAACACTTGTTTAAACCAACCATTTCGTGTATTGTTTATTGTTATGTGCACTATTTTTTATCAAACCATTCATTTTAGCTGATTTATTAGGTTTAGTGTTGTCATTTAGCAGTGCGCATGGTTGTAGTTTAGACTTGTTTTCCTATTGCCGATTGCCGACTATCGTACAGGCAGTGCATGCTTTAAAAGAAAAAAATTGAGGGCCGGCCTGCAAGCTCGGCTGTCGGCTCGGCAAGAGGCTAGGCGCGCGAGCACAACGTTCCGCCATAGAGTTATTACAATAAACGCTAGAGGCTCAGCTGGCGCTAGTGTCTATGGGACTTCCGGTTGCAAATTGAAGCAGACAGCAACCAGTCTACTTTTCCAGTCTTCCTGTGTATTCCTATGGGAAAACGCGCGTGAATTTTGTCTCGTCGCCGGAAAACAACATTAATAACTTTTGTTATTTCGGTTGTACCGGGTAGTATGTACCTTTATTAATATTGCGTAAGTGTAATTGCTTTAGTTACAGCATTTTTCCTTTACCACTGAACGATGTTAAACTTCGCTATATTTCATGCCCAAACCTCTGTTCCATGGCAGGTATGTAGAAACGAGCGACGATTCTAAGCAAAATAACGATCGAAAGGAATGTAGAGTGTGTTCAAAGTTCGCCAGCATTCCGCTGGTGCTTATATATTGCTAATATGCCTGTCCTCTCACTATATGAAAATGACCCCGTCGTGCATCTCTACGAGCGGTTAAAAAAAAACGTTCGAAACGTAAAGAATAAAGTACGTGGGCTACGAAAGGTGTGTTTTCTTGTTATTTCCTATGTTGGGCAGTTTTTATCGCGCACCTGTCCTCTGGCTTCCCCCTATTTGCAAAGATTTGGAGCGTGCGGGTGATGATTTGAACACAGAACAAGCATCTTCGCACATATTCATGAGCAGAAAGAATAAAGCGGTACTTATTTATTGCAAATCGGACTATATTACGTGACTTAACTTATTTTGATCGTCTGCAAGCACAAGGAGTTACTTACCCAGTGTTACTGCGTAGTTCTTGCCGTCTCTCTTGGTTTTCCACATGTCGTTCGTTCGTTTGGCACGTATAACCCCATGCTGGAAAGCGTCGACGCCGTGTTCGCGCTAACAGTGTCCGACAGTGCTCATAGATACACGTACGAAGCGGTTTTAACACCGTTTTTAATGCCGCAAATTTCAAATAAAAATGCTGTAACTGACCAATTATTTCGTCTGCGTGACTGAGAAATGTTCCAATGTGCCTAGTACGTACAAATTATTCGTGATATTTGCTCTTATAATCGAGCGCAGAGAGAAAATGCACTCGCTTTTTCCCATAGAAATGCATTACCGGAAGTCAATTTCTGACTGCATGCTGTCTGCTTCAATTTGCAACAGCACACTAGCGCCAGCTGAGCCTCTAGCGTTTATTGTAATAACTCTATGCGTTCCGCCTTCGACGCGACCACGTCGAAGGCGTGGTCACGACTCTTAGCGACTCCAGTCAATGGAACAACATTGGAGCAATCTAAACTGATCTTCAAAAATGCAAAATCGGGCTTTTTTTCCTCGGTATATGTGGAAATTTATTTTATTATGTGATTACATACATTTGCCGCCCACTGTTTTACCACAGTAAACAAAGGATTACAATTGAAAACGAGCGTGTTGGTTAATAGATACAAAACTTGAAAGCATAAAACAGAGAGGACGAGGACGGGAACAGGACATCTTTCATTTAGCAACAACATAGAATGGCACAACGATAAAACCGCCCCCCAAGGGTCTCAACGTTTTTAAAGAGGGAAAGAAGATACTAGTCATAAAGGAAAGGGAAAACACTAAAACATCTATGTTGTTGCTAAATGAAAGATGTCCTGTTCCCGTCCTCGTCCTCTTTGTTTTATACTTTCAAGTTTTGTAAACAAAGGAGGCTCTACTGTTGTACATATTTTGGGAATGCCGAATAAAAAAAAGCTAAAAATCAGCAAAAATGTTTCAGGGGAGAATTGTTCTGTACTACAAAACTTATTGATAAATAGGTAGATTGCACGTTGATTTCTTGGCCAGCATTATTTGTTTTTTCCATGTTGACGGATTCGGATATCAAATTGGTATACGTACTCTTCGTATTTGCACCATCGTGGGCGTTAAAAGTTCCGTCAACTTGCATCCATCGCTACACCCTTTCAGCGCACTCATTTCGCTAAACAAACCCATGACATCCATTAAAGATGTCACATAAAAAAAGATATATATATATATATATATATATATATATATATATGGTGTCACAAAATAAGAATTACACGGTCTTTTTTACCGCAAAAATAAATTAGGCATCGCCGAACGCTCATTCTCCGCCCAAAGGTAGCGCTAGAGGTCACAACCAGATGCCAAAGTTTCAGCCCGATCCGATAAGTTATTCAAAAGTTATGAGTGATTTTCTGAAAATTTCAATGGGAAAATGGAGCCCACTTTTGCCCGTTTTCCGTTTTTGGTGCCATTGAGCCAGTGGCGTCACGAGGAAAGGGGGGGCGGACCACCCCGGGTGCAGCGCTCAGGGAGGTGTCGCGGCGGGCTGCCGGTCCGGGTGCCGCTGATCCTCGTGACTCCACTGCATAGAGCCCCATGTGTTCGAAAACTCCGTCGGCCGCCATTTTCCCATTGAAATTTTCAGAAAATCACTTATAACTTTTGATTAAGTCATCGGATCGGGCTGAAACTTTGGAATCTGGTTGTGACCTCTAGCGCTACCTTTGGGCGGAGAATGAGCGTTCGGCGATGCCTAATTTATTTTTTGCGGTAAAAAAGACCGTGTAATTCTTATTTTGTGACACCATATATACATATATATATATATATATGAACGAATATGTGCAGATAAATGAACCGTACTTAATCCAATGAATCAAAGAATCAAAGTTTCCAGCAACCCGCCGAAAGCCAAAAATTGGCGGAGCCAGGATTTGAACTCTGGGCCTCCCAATGTCCGGTCGGGTGTGCTAACCACTACCACTACGGGTGTGCTAACCACTTTAGTGGTTAGCACACCCGACCGGACATTGGGAGGCCCAGAGTTCAAATCCTGGCTCCGCCAATTTTTGGCTTTCGGCGGGTTGCTGGAAACTTTGACTCTTTGATTCATTGGATTAAGTACGGTTCATTCATCTGCACATATTCGTTCATATCCTCCTCGGAGACCACGTACGATGGTGTGAAGTGCCCGTGTTGTGTATATATATATATATATATATATATCGGTGAAAAAAAGAGGGCCATTACGATGAATTGCAGAGAAACGACAACATATACTCTTGGTACCGCTTTAAACTGGATGCTGTTTTAGAGAATAATGCTGGTATTCATCTTTGCTTTTTACTTGGATATTGCAGTTTATAAACCTCGATGTCTTGGGTTTTATGGGGAGGGGCGAGACATGAGGTAATCAAACACATCCTTCTTTCGCTCATTCGACAAGCGCGAATGTAAGGTCGTCTCCAGAAGAGCTTGAGATTAGAGAGAACACAAAGCGGTTGCTTTACTTTTCGCGCTCTCAATCCTAATCAACGCACACAAGGGCCTACTGCTGAGACCGATCGTAGGTGTTGCCCCATATTTCATTTTATTATTATAAATAATCTCAAGCTAAGTTTTGTGTTATTTTAATATCATCCTAGTAGTGCTCATCAGGGAGGTGTTCTTTTTCTCGCATCTCGCCCAGGTGGCGCTTACCGGCATATCAAAACAAAGGGAAGAAATAAGAAGTCGCAGAGGCCGGCCTTACCATGAGGTACACCTCGTAGAGTACATTGCCGTAGGCGTACATCACGTTGCCAATGGTTCGGAGTAAGATCAGATAAAACGCGAACTTCATGCCCTTTTGATCACCCTGGAAAGATGCATGCGCGCGCATTGAAGCGTATACAGGGCAACGCTGCCGCAAGCGGAAGTTAAAATGTGCAGGGTAATTCGTTTCTTTCTTTCAATAATAACACGAAAAACATACGGGGCGGCTCGATTGAGAAAACGATTTTTACCTTTCACAAGAACTTTATTGACTGCGAGGGGTGTGAGGGCACCATTGAAGCTTGATTAATAGCGCATCAATTAGGGAAAGTTTCTAATTAAGTTTCCAGAAATTTTAGCATGCATGTCCTAATTAGGAGTTTGTAGTACATCGTCAGAATTAAGTCATAGCAGTTTGTGGATTTCGGTAAAAAGAAAAGGCTTTGCGCTATAGACCTTTTCATCTCAGTAGTTACCCGACCGGCCGACAGATGGCGCTGACGCACTCGGCGCCATTCAGTCTCTCGACTGAGTTGCGGTGAGCGGACGTGTTTCCTGGTTCTCCTCGAGCATCCGAAGCTAAGTGCCAGTTTTTCTTCTTTTCTCTCTCTTTTTTTGAGAGTTGATTGGAAGTGACTATGCGGTAGCAGTATTAGGTTTGAACAGCAGCAGTTAACGTTAGTTTCGCAAAGTAGGCTCTGTTTGAATTTTTGGCGGGAAGGGACGGTTTGTTCCCGGTCTAGACATGGGTCTAGATTTGGGTCGGCATGACAAGGGTGGGGACGAGTTGGTGCAGTGCGAGGGGTGTGGGAGGTGGTGTTACCTGGAGGAGACGGGTTTCGGGAGCCTGGAGGTGGCGGCGGAGGTGAGTTTCGAGTGTCGGCTTTGTGTGAAGCTTCAGCAGGTAACTGGGGAATGGGAGGGTAGAGTTCGGGAGATTGAGGCCCAGCTTAAGGCAGAAGGAGAGAAGCGGGTGGGTCTCGAGGCCCAGGTAGAGGAGCTGACTAGGCAGCTTAATCATGAGAGGGAGCAGCGGGTCGGCCTCGAGAAGCAGGCGGAAGAGCTGGGGGAAGTATGGAAGGCGGGTTTAGAGGAGCGTAAGAGGGAGTGTGAAAGTAGGGTAGAGCGCCTGGAAGGGGTAATTCGAGCGAGTGAGAGTAGCGAGGGAAGAAAGGAGGAAGTGTCAGTTCTAGCGAGACGAACCACCAGTCTGCAGGCTGGGGTCCCTGGTGGTCGGGAGTCCGGCCTGTTGGCAGGCGGGCTCGACGACGCTGGAGAGCTGATTGAACCTCAGCTCAATGGCGCCTTCGAGCAGCAGGCGTCGGGCAGTCAGGTGACAGGAGATAAGTCGCAGGACAAAGGCGCGCAGGCACCAGGGGGATCTAGGGTACTGGTAGTGGGGAGCTCTAACGTAGCACGGGTTAGGAGGGGTGTACATAACAGGGTGAAGGGAGACCAGAGGGTAACCGTAGAGGTCCAGCCAGGGAAGTGTATGGTGGATGCTATGACCACAGCACGTGAGGGGGTGTGGGATAACCGGGAGGGAAGGAACCTAGTAATAGTTCATGCGGGGCTTAATGATGTGCTGAAGGGTAGGAGCCAGAACCTCGGAAAGCAGCTAAACGTGGGAATACGTAAGCTGAGGGACGTGTCTGAGAATGTGCATGTGGTTGTGTGCACCATTCCAGAAGTTCGGGGGCAGTCCGGGTTAACGGAGAGGAGGGTTGTCGAAGCCAACGGAGTAATTAAGGGTATGAGTCGACAGCTTCGGTACGACGTAATGGAAGTAAACAGAGAAGTGTACGAGGCTGGCTCCCGCCCTTTTGCAGATGGCATTCACTACAGTGAGGCCACGGGTTACAGGGTGGGGGATAGGATGGGCCGCACGGTGACTGCTTTTTTGGGGGGACCGAGGGCCCTGGGGGCACTGAAGTAACTGAAAACCCAACAAAGTCAGGAGAGGCACCCAGGGTTAAAAAGAGGAGAAAACGTAAGAACAGGTATAAAAAATCAGCACAATCAGACATTGGATATATTAACATGCAGGGTGGTAGAAATAGGTTAAAATGGGAAGAGGTAGAGGAGCAACTAAGAAAGGAGGATTTAATGGTGTATGGGTTTGTGGAAACACATCTCAGAGACATGGAGCAGCCACCTTGCAACCCTGACTATGTGTGGGAAGAATGCAACAGAATGGAGGGAACGAGGAAGGGAGGTGGAATTGGAGCATTCATTAAGAAGAATATGAACTTTCAAAGGATCAGAAAGGAGTGCGCCGAACATTTGTGGCTGAAAGGAAAAGTCGCTGGGGAATCAACAGTCCTTGGAGTGGTTTACTTATGGACAGGGACAGGTGCTAAAGAGGAAAACAGAAAAATGATTGATTGCATATCAAGAGACATTAGTGAACTAGGGGAAGGCTCCGAAATAATTATTATGGGAGACATGAATGCCCATATTGAGGGTCTGGATGGGTATACGGACTCAACTGGAAGCATATTACTAGAACTGGTGGAAAAACATGACTTAGTTTTATGTAATACCAGTCAGAAGTGTGACGGGCACATAACTTGGGAAACTGGCAATCTGCATTCAACTATAGATTACGTACTCATGTCACACAAAATATATGGTAAGTTACAAGTAATGAAAATAGATGGAGAAGGTTCCAAAAGTCTTGGTAGTGATCACAAACGTATTAAGCTGAATTTTGCCAGAGAAGTAAATGCTGAAACTAGACAACATAATTCAAAGCAAACTTTCTGCAGCGACAAAGAGTTGGAAATAGTTGTTGAAAGAATAGAGGCCGCAGTTTCAGGGCAACGGCATACAGATTGGACCTATGAGAGCCTAACTAGGCTTTTTTCTCTAGAACTAGACAAAGTTAAGAGTAAACGAAAGGGGAAGCAAGGACATAGACCAAAAAGTTGGTGGGACAAAGAAGTGAAGCAAGCGATACAAAAACGTCAAGAAGCCTCTAGAGAACACAGGTATTCCAAGCGTAGTGGGGAGTCCGAAACGGAAGTAAAAAGAAAATGGGACAATTTTGTAACATGTCGCCGAGAGGCATCCAGTTTGATCAATGCGAAAATTCAGAGAAAGGGTGAGGAATGGATGAGTAATGTAAGTAAGAAAGATAGAAATGCTGCCAAGAAGTTTTGGGAGCACTTGAACTCACTCGGTGAAACAACGCAAGCTAGACAGAGGTTTATACTCTCGCATCAGGGAGATCAATTAGAGGGAGATGATGCGATACAATATATAGGAGCAGTGATGGAGGAGAAATTTCGGGAACGGGTACATGTGGAAGATAGGAGAACCGAAGGAAGTAGCAGTCCAGTTTGTGACATCGCGGATTTTGGACAAAGAGAATGGGAAAAGGCGGAACGAAGAGTCCCTAGTGGCACGTCGACAGGCACAGATGGTATCCCTATCAAGCTGGTGAAGAATTTGGGTCCTAAATCTAAGGCAAAACTAAGGGAGGTAGTGAGTACCATGATAACAAAAGGAAATATTCCAGATGAATGGAGGCTTAGTAGGATGAGTATGATATATAAGGGAAAGGGAGATAAGTCTGATATTAGGAATTATCGTCCTATAACCGTGACACCGGTTATTTACAGGTTGGTAATGCAGATTATAAAGAACAGACTGGAGGAATGGGTAGATTGCGAGGGCATACTGGGCGAGTTACAAAACGGGTTTCGAAAACAAAGAAGGTTGGAGGACAACTTATTTTCTCTAACACAGTGTATAGAAATAGCGCAAAAAGAAAACAGACAGCTCTGGCTGGCATTTCTGGATATCAAGGGTGCCTATGACAATGTGAACCAAAGAAACCTGTGGGACATAATGGAGAACTTAAACCTAGATGAAGGACTAACAGCACTATTAAGGAACATTTACAAAGATAACAAGGTGATTATAACATGGGAAGGAAAGGCGACAGGGAAAATAGAGATAAGACGAGGCCTTAGGCAGGGGTGCCCGTTATCGCCTTTGCTGTTTATGTTGTATCTGAGAGGATTGGAGGATAGACTAGAGAAGAGTGGGCTTGGGTTCAACCTTTCTTACAGTAAGCTAGGCCAAAAAATTCAGCAATCCTTACCGGGATTGATGTATGCGGACGATATTGTACTAATGGCTAACAACAGGACAGAGTTGCAGGAATTAATGAGCATCTGTGGTAGGGAAGGAGAGGAATTAGGTTTAGAATTCAGTAGCGAAAAATCGGCAGTCATGATTTTTAACGAGGATGAAGTTGAGAGGCTGAAGATACAGAATATTACAGTTGAGAGAGCTAGTAAATACAAGTATCTAGGAGTATGGATATGTGATGGTGCAGAATATCTCAGAGACCATGAAAAGTATATAATAGGTAAGGGCAACAGAAATGCAGCTGTAATGAAAAATAGAGCACTTTGGAATTACAACAGGTATGAGGTGGTGAGAGAGATTTGGAAAGGGGTCATGGTGCCTGGCTTGACTTTTGGAAACGCAGTGCTATGCATGAAATCCGAAGTGCATGCGAAACTAGAAATAAAACAGCGCGGAGTAGGTAGACTGGCTTTGGGGGCGCATTGCAAAACGCCAAACCAGGGAGTACAAGGAGACATGGGATGGGCATCATTTGAGAGCAGGGAAGCGGTGAGCAAGGTAGAATTTGAGGATAGGTTGAGGCTAATGGATGGGGAGCAATGGGCACGAAAGGTTTTCAGCTATTTATACATGAGGAGTGTAGACACAAAGTGGAGACAGCGCACTAGGAAATTAAGAGGAAGGTTTTTGGGCTATAGCGAAGATACGGAAGAGCAAGTCTCAGTTAAGAAGAAAGTTAAGGCCACAGAAAGAGATCGGTGGCTAGAGGGAATGCAGACAAAGACTGCTCTGGAAAGCTATAGATTAAACAAAAGAGTTATTGCCAAAGAAAGCATTTATGACAATTCTAGGGGAAGCTCATTGCTGTTTGAGGCAAGAACGGGTGTTCTGCGAACCAGAACATACAGAGTGAAGTACCAGGAAATTGATACATTGTGCACTGCTTGTGGAGAGGAGGACGAGACGGCTGAGCACTTGATTCTCTACTGTAAAGGGCTTCACCCTATGCCTACCGAAGACAACATAGATTTAATAAAGTCATTGGGTTTTAGAGACAGCGAAGGGAGAGTGGATTTCAAGACTGTAGAGATTACCAAGCAAAGATTAAGTGAATGGTGGCAGAAATCGAGAGAAAACTAGGTATTTTCTTAATCACTGATGGCAAGGGGGTTTCATAGCCTCACTTTCTTTGCACTGCGGAGTGAATATAGATTTCACATTTAAATATTCTAAGCTTAAATGGTAAAACAAAATGGCTAGGTGGCGTAAGCTACCGCCCGATCCAAAGGGCTCAGCCGTATTCACCCATCCATCCATCCATTGGGTGGCTTCAATTTGGTTGGTTTCGGTTTCAGCGCGCTCCCGGCTGCGTTGGTGTGTTATGTTATTTTCGCCTAATTCCGTCATACAAATGTACCCGTTAAAGCGTACAACTAATAAAACTATGGTACTGAGCCAATTCGGAAACCATGAAGTGGTTTCGCGGGCTTTTTTACGAACGCTTTGCGATGCATCTGGTCATGTTCGTCGCTAATTTCGGTCAGCAACGGCGGCGAAACGACTAATAAACTAATGAAAATACTAATGAGTAGATATATAGTAAAAATGCAGGTCCCACAACCTAATTAAAAACCTCCTAAATCGTGAAAAACACACGAAGTCGCAAGTTCACTGACTGATTTTCGCGGACACCAACTTTCTGTGAACTTTAGAAACTCGAAATATCTCCTATAATACGCAGATATTCTAAGAAATCAGTGATATTGTCTCAAACCGTTTTCTAAAAAAAAAAATAAAAAATAAATAAGTACTCGAGATATATTTCGATGGACCGCGTCCTAGGTCGGGTGGGAAATTCATTTACCTATTGACCTTGCTAAAGTACTTATTAACAGCATTTAACAACGTTGGCGTTAGAAAATGAACTATTTGTTTTACTGACATTTGATTACGACGTGCTTGGCACATGAGATAAGTAAGACCCTTCAAGTAAAATCTGAAATTTGGTCTTTGTATAAACTTTTCCAAATAAAACTAAGGGTACGATAGAAGTGATCTCTCGTATGTTTGGCTGAAGTCTAATGCTAGGCACGACTTCATGAACCTTCATGACAGGTCTCCATCCAAACTGATGCGATTTAAAATCAACCCTGAACTTGGGTGATTTCCATGTAGATGGCTTCTTTTCGGCATCACATAATACGTGCATTAGGCACTCTCAAGCTGCCTGCGACAGATTATTTGACAGGAGTCTTTGTGTCTAAAATAAATAAAATTCATTAATTACATCCTGTATAGAAATGTTAACACAATTTGATGACTGCAGATGTGTGACCAAGCATAGTGTACAGTTTCTCTAAATTTATAAATAAACATATTAAGCAAACGTTTCTATTGCAAAAACGATTTAAGACCGTCTAACTGATTTAGGTGTAATGTCGTGAACAAACAAATCGCCCGACGAGGACGTTACCATTATCCCAAGCATCAGATAAAATGTGAGTTAAACGTTCGTCACCTGTATATCTAATATCTCCTATATAATCAAAAACAACCATTTTAAATTTGTTATGAAGGCAAGGCCGGAGGCTATCTGGAAACACACATAGCTTCATATGCTGAGTAGTATTTTGCTCACATTGCTTAAGATTCTAAATGCGCGATTATATATATATATACATTGCGCTATACGTATTTCGAATATTCCTCCACTATCACTGTGTAAACTTCACTTGTCATAAATAATTGGGCTCAATATGCGCCCGGTCTGACCCTGATTCCTCTATCTCCTCCCTCCTCACGCGTATCAGGTATACGCCGACGGTGAAAATAGTCAAAATCGCTTACAAAATTAACTGCATATGTCGTCGTGCACATAATGATGGCATGCAATTAAGTTCTAAATGTAAACATCGGGCGGCAATTTACAATAAGGCAAGAAACGCGGTGAAACGCGATGAAAAACTCGAATGCAACGCCTTCGCGAAGTCGCGGAGGGGAGAGTGGAGCGACGAGTTGAAGCCACCTTATGGTGGCCGCGTCACGTGATTCCAAGATGGCAGCGCCCATGCGACGGAGGCCGAGAAGGTCTATAGACCTTTTCATCTTCCTCCGCATGGGCGCTGCCATCTTGGAATCACGTGACGCGGCAGCCATTAGGTTGCTTCAACTTGCTGCTCCGCTCTCCCCTCCGAGCCTTGGCGGATGCGTTGCATTCTTGTTTTTCGCCGTGTTTCACCGCGCTTGCTCGCCTTACTTCGGAAACTGTAGTCCGATACGTCCACTCGACGACTCCTGAGGTTTGTTTACTAATAGTGGCGGAACATTCTCAGTAAGAAGCGCGT
This sequence comes from Ixodes scapularis, assembly GCF_016920785.2. NCBI lineage: Eukaryota > Metazoa > Arthropoda > Arachnida > Ixodida > Ixodidae > Ixodes > Ixodes scapularis. The sequence continues at coordinate 104,174,635 of NW_024609846.1, forward strand.
ATATTTATATCGCGCATCTAGCATCGGAAGGCGTCAAGAATAGTCAGCGCAAGGAGACTATCTGTATTTCCTGAAAGTATCGTTCTTTGTATTCATAATATATCGAAAACAGTTTCTTTTGATTATGGGGGGAAACGCGCGGAGGAGATAGACTACGAACGTTTAGCTTGCATCTTATCTGAGGCTAGAAGTAATGGTACGTCAACATCAGGCGATTTGTTTGTTCATAACATCACACCTACATGTGTATGAGGTTCACAATTTTTTTTGCTACGTAAACATTCGACTGGTCGGCTACTTATGAAGTTTAAGAAATTGTATACCATACTCGCTCCCATTTCGACAGTCATTTAAGTGATTTATTGATTATATTCGGATAACCAGTGCCATCCACTTTGTTTATTTTAACGCAAAGGTTGGGACTTTCCGCGTAAGAAACTGCCACACACAACTAAACAGTAGCGAGTTTTAGAATAGCATGCACAAAGAAATAACGTCGTTTATATTTGCAAATCTCAAACGCGGTTTGGGTTCGGCACATGCGCTATAATGACGACGTTTTTTTTATGTATGCTGTTTTAACTTTTGCCAGTATCTTAAATGCGCAATATGTAACGCTGAAAAAAAATAGTTGTCTGCATAACAATTACTCGAGTCCAGGAATGTCGATGGCAAATAAAAATTTACTTTTGGTGGCTGGCGACACCGAAATTTACGAAGCGAATATGTACAAACAAATAAATGTTTGTTCCCGCAGGTCCGTGAAGTGGTGCCTAGCGCTAGGATTCAGCCAAACTTTCCGAGGTATTTCTTCTCCTGCGCCCTTTAATTTTATAAGGCAAATTTTACGGAAGACAAATGCTAGGTTCAATTTGACGGGCCTGTTACTTATATCATATCTTGAGTAAGCAAATGTTCATATAAAAATAATTTATTTTCTAGGGCCAATATCGCGAAATGCTGCTTGTGAATACTTTAGCAGGGTTGATAATTTAAGAATGTTCCTACTCGGCCTGTCAAAACATGCTCGAGTACTGAATAATAATAATAAAAAAACAGGTCTAGACGATACCACTTGTTTATATCAATTATCTGCCTCATTACACAATACATTTTTAGTCTGCGAATTTCCTTAAAGGTTGTGTGCCCACGAAAACCAAACAGTGTGTAGTAAACTCGCGAGTTCATCTGTTCTGGCCGATTCAGCACATTGCTAATCAAGCTGTCGATATGCTTCTTTACATTCACGTGTTAGTCTCTTCATTAGTTTGTTTTTCTGGAAATTGGTGTCATCGGGTACGCCCGTAGATGATGCTAATCTCTCCTGTACATCAGTCAGGCGTTTCGCAACCGACCATAATCAGATACATAAAAGGAGTTGGTAAAAAAAAAAGCCCGAAATTTAGGCTAAAATACATCTCGTAGTCCTCAAAATGGTTCAATACCGCTGTTTCATTGGTTGTGTGCTACAAGGAAAATATTCGTATCACAAAATTAATCAAAAGCAACGTAAAACAGCAACATAGCCGCGTTCACGTTGAAACCGAAACCAATCAAATTGAAGCAACCTAATGGCGCCGAGTGCGTCAGCGCCCTCTATACGCCGGTGAGGCAACTACTAAAATGAAAAGGTCTATAGCCTGCTGCAGGTTAAGAAGAGGAGGAGAAACTCCTTTTGCGAAGCCCATTGTATGGAGCGACCGCCGGAGAGACGGTGAGACAATCTTCGCCGCGTCTCGCCTCCTCTCCAGCGCTCGCTCTGCTAAAGTCGAAAGAGTAGAAGGCTTCGCGAGAGGAACTTGTCGTTCTTTTCTTGACCTGCAACAAGTTCAGAAAATAGCTGCCCTAGTTAACGGTACCGAAACTCAGAGCCCAAAAAGTCTTCCAACAGCTCCGCCCTCGAAGATACATTAGAGTGTCACGTATGTGTAACGGTACGTTTGGTGCGAGACGCAATCCATAGACTGCACGATTGAAAGTAGGGCATCTGGTTGACGCCATTCCTCCGCTCGTGCGAGCAAGCACGTGCAAGTGCCGAGTTTTTCGTGCACAAAATAACCCTTTAATCAACTTGGGATTTTCTTTTTCGAAAAGAAGTATATTATTTTTGAAAGGAACGTGCCAGTAATTAGAAGCTCGGAACCAATGCACAATGACGGAACAGTTGACACCGTCAAAAGTGCAAGTCACTCCATAAGATAGCGAACGTTAGAGCGCAGTCAACGCTAGGAGCCGAGAAGCCAATTAAATAGCTTCGAAAGTGCAACGTCACTGAGCTTATTACTTTTTCTGTGAATGTGTTCTTGGCTTCTAATATAACCAAACGCATAAAGTGTGCCGTGACATTGCGGTTTTAGTCCGCCATTGTGCAGGGAGTCACAGCTACCAACAAAGGGCAGTATTTTGAAAGGGGTCTGTTGCGAGGGCTGTTTAGGAATCAACTTACGTTGTTGGCAGACAAGATCCAATAAGCGCAGACGGTGATAGTCACTGTCCTCAGCAAGGCGTTGATGCTTGTCCGGATGTACCCAGTGGTGAGCTCTGAAGCAGAAGACATAGAAACTGGAAAAAGTTTTAAAACGAGAAGGGAGACGTGACATATTAGAATCTGGTGCCCTGGAGGAAATGTATTAAATATATGCCTCTTCCTTTCCCAGGCCCCAGACAACCTGATATCCGAAGTATACCATCCAACCACAGGCATTGTGCCAACGTACCAAAGGGGAGGAATGTGGAATATGGTCAACATTATTTAATTACCTCAGTTGTGGTACTCCCCCGAAAGCGGGGGCGAGTAACCCCTCACTCCCTTCAGACGTTTGAAGCGCCATCTAGGCATTCGTTTCAAAACTGTGTGTTCCATAGAGTACGATGAAACGCAATCTCGACGGCCGTGCTTCGAAACATACGTAGCAGCCGTTCCATCTCATCTGTACCCCCAAAATGGTGGCACGTCGAACGACGGGAGGCGAACCGTGGGGTAGAGAGGGGTTACTGCTTTCTCGGCAAGCAGCGCCTACTCACCTCTTTCCCCTCTAGCAGAGCGCTAAAGTGGAAAGAGGCGGCAGGAGCTTCCACTTTACTCTTAACCCGTCAACCTTCTATAATAACGCTGAATATGACTTGCACTGACATCACAACAGCGGCCATTGTGACGTACCTTGCTGCTGCAGCATATATTTTGAACCGCCAAATTGTTTTTCTCGGCAAGAACAAGAAGGGATGGCAATTGGTACTGCGCGATGATAACAAGTGCAAGCCATGTACTGTTTTCTTCGTAATATACTGACACGATTTTGCCGAACTCAGTAGCATAATTACAACTACGCAGTTACCACTACAACGTCCTAAATGTGCTAAGTTGAGCACTATCTCATAGAGAAAATGATAGGACAACAATGCTGCGTCGTCGCACATGTGTTGTTTTAATAATATTGCAATCCGTCTGCTGACGTACCTTCTTCCTCCAGCCTACCGATGACAGCGACACCGTACGCCGTTTCGCCCACCAGAGCCAGCAAATTTGAGATCTGCAGCGCGTTCCAAAGAGCGTAAGTGTATGGGCACTAAAGGGGAACAGATATTCAGTCCCTTTATCCGTCCACGTTTGACGAGAGACTGTGTGGGCTAGGCGACACGTTGAGAGTGCAGAACAAACTCCCTCCACCCTTTCATCTTTAACATAGTAAACGATGGGGGGGTGGCGAAGTCACTCCTCGCCTCCTTCCGAACGCTCGATCTGTTAAAGTGGAAAGTGTGGGGGGCTTTGTGGTAAGGGGCTTGAACCGCACCCTTAACCTGTCACCGACTATAGAGGTCACTTAAATATGCGCTTGAACCACTGGCATCGTTCAGGATACGTGCCATAACTTTCGTTACTTGTTCGTTTCACATTGAACCGTGTGATCTCTATGCGGAGCGGAGGTCCGTCTGCTTCTTGAACAGGGGCTGCACTGACGTCAAAACGCCGAGCTCCCACTGGCTCTGACGGAGGGATAATGCGTAGACCTCAATCCTCCCTGCCTTGAGATCCACCCACTATACTTCCGATTGGAGCCAATCAGAGCTCGGTGTTCTCACATCACCGCAACCCCTGTTCAAGCAGACGGACTTGCGCTCCGCATAGTGACGAACAGCTGAAGAAACGCGGGATGTTGCTTAATATGTTCACGCTTCTCGCTTCGCAATTCGTTCTTGGGCATTCTTATCGGCCAATAGCGCAATCTCATTGGCTGCGGAGAGATAATGAGATGCTAGCCACTCCCTGCACTTTTTTTATGTTGTGAGTGACTGTAGCAGTTACTTTAGAACAACGCGGCGATACTCACAGCGTAGAGGTAAACCAGCCTTCCAACGCTGGGCATCGAGGTGCACATACTGAGGGTCATTTCTCCTCTGCGGTGGCCGTTCCTCGTCTTCTTTCTCTTCAACATTGCAATTTTTTTTCCCGCCAGTAAATTAATTTTGTAAGGCGAACTCTTTGGTTCTTATTTTCAGTAACTACCGATTATGTAGTGGTTCTTTTAAAAAGTGAATGAGAAAAAAAAAAAAAAACTGAAAATGTTTGCAATTTTTTTTTCAATTTCTCTTTCATAATTATATTTACTGTGCCTTTAATTCCGCAAAAAAAATTTGTTGGTTTTTATATTTTGGCGTCCCAAAAATTAGGTAAAGTAAAGAGAAATTGAGAACACGATGTAACAAAAAATTTAAGTGTCTACTGCAACTTTCAGCGTTGTAGTTATATGAATCGAAGCAGTTTGCGCTTCGGTGAAATCGAAAATTTCTCTGGCCAACACTAGGCTGCCTTCATGTGCGCTTTGCTTTGGGTACACTTAAAGTCACTGGATCCTAGGAAAGTAGCGCCATTGCTTTCCCTACCTGCTAGCCGGACACAAACGGATACTAACATACAGACGACCCAAACCTCGCAAGGCGATTGGCTAATCGGCCTACGTTGCCATGGAAATCGCCATCTTGGTCCATTTAAATCTTCGAAACTTCCGGGGGGTCGTTCTAAACCAGTCGCGCCAAGATCACCATGGAGCATCATCGTACTGGAAGCGTTCCTCTTCAATATAAGAGTCTTTGGCACTTCGTATGCGATCAACTTATTAATCAGGCCTATCTCCATGGATCTCTTACAATTATATTGTTCTTCTTGCGCATTTCAAGACAGTAAACTTATTTTTCAGTGCCTCCAAGCACCGACACAGCAACTGGTGGTGGTACGAACGTGTACGCCTGTTTCGCCGGTGTGTGGTTAGCAAAATCTCGGTATACAAAAAACGACTCAATAAAGCTACCCGTCACCAGCGAATCTAGATAGGCTCACCAAGAACGAAGGGTTCAAGGAGAAATTGCTCATTTCATGGACCAAGATGGCGACCACACGCGGAGCTTAGCGTTACTTTCCCAGGATCCAGTGACTTTAGGTACACTCTACCATAGCCTCCGCTATACTCACAAAGCCTGGCAGTTCGATGACGGAGCCATAGAGTGCCCTGTCGCAGATTTGGAGTGCGATGATCTGGTAGCACAGTGCATTTCTCGGGCAGTCCGGTATTCAGCGCACTGCTTTTGCAGCGGCGAGGACCCAAAACATGGTTTTCAAACCCGACGAGAAAAGAAGCGGTAGCCCGAGGAACGCGAGAAGCACGAGCGGACATTCCATCGCTCGGGACAAGTGTGTTTCGACGTCTCGCCGCAGCAGGGCACCCGTTACATGACTCTTGTCTGCCGCTCCACCTTTCACTTTCGGCGGCCGCGTCACGTGATGCCATCTGCCAGGCTTTGTCAGTATAGAGGAAACCGAGGGAACGATGACTCTACTTTGGGTGATGATTAATGTCACTGTTTATGACACCTGACCATTTTGTTCCCAATGCTTTTGTTTATTTTTTGTTCCTGAAAGCGTGAAAGTGTGTCGGTTGGCACGAGCTCTTGGCGTCGACAGTGCTACGGCGCCATTTTGTTCCCGCATATTTCTTTGTATTTTTTTGAGAGCGCGGCGTCGAATACGAAAAAGAATGTCATCACCCGCATTACGGTCCTAAACAAAAGGACGTTAAGGCACCCTAGCCAACTCCATTTCATTTGTTTTTGTCCGCTCCCTACACAGTGGAGTCCTCTCATGACCGTGATCGCTACCAGAGTGTCGAACCGGAACAGAACAGTTCTTTTTAGCCGAACCGAAACTGAACCGAACCGAAATCTTCTCCGCCATCTTGTAAATGAACCGGAAGTGAACCGAAAAAAAAAATAATGGTAAACGGTTCAAAACGTTTCTTTGTGTTTTTATTTTGTTAGTATCACAAAATGCACATTTGATAATAAAAAAAAATTGCAGCTGTATTTCTATGTATTGATTAAATGGTCATATACAAAATTGCAATATTTGCTAAATTGTGGATCCTCTTGGCGATTATGCATTATCCCTTTGATTAAACATTTGCCACGTGGTCACGTGACGTGCATGCTGTCAAGTAATGTCACGTCACGTAGCCCCCTGATGTCATCTGACGTAGTCACGCGACTCACTGCGTCAAGTCGATTTAAATTCAGAGCGTCACTAATCACATGACATCACCCCAGACAACACCCGACATCCTCAGGACGTCCTCAAAAGGTACAAACGTCCTCACGCTTGTCAAGACACTACGGTTCCCCGACTTTCTTCCGGCCTCCCTGCACTTTCAGTGCCATCGACGTCACAGCCCATTCACCGGAAATCCCACTGTCATGGCGGGTTGCAGCCGACACCATGGGTAGCGATCACTTCCCAGTCTTCATCGACATCATAGACCTACAACGTCCTGGGGTCCACGAGGTCTCAGTCATTCACTGGGACCGGTTCCGAGACAACCTAGGGAGATCCACACGACCCCTTCTGGAGGCCATCAGCGACGCGGCGAAGAAAGCCACACTCAAGGCAACCGTGCCTACATCCTCCCCTGCACCCGACTTGACCCTCCTAAACCTTTGTGCAGAGAGACGGCCGGTCCAGCGACTTCTGCAACGTAAGGGTGGCGTGACCCTCAAGACCCTCTTAACCGGACTGATGCTCCCTACGACGCTACGCCGAAAAATGGTGCAAGCGGCAGTGAGATTCGCTATGCTCTTCGGTGGATGCAATCAAGCCAGCCTGTCGTATCTGGAGGCTTATGGACAGTGTGTATGGGAAAAGAAGGTTCAGCCACCCATTCGCTTCTCTGGCCCTATGCACGGGAAAGCTACCAACGACCCTGGCCGAAGACTTTGCCACTCTATACTCCGCTGTCGTTTCCCAGCCAAACCCGCGCTGCCATGCGGATAACACACCGCAGTTAGACGGGTCACGATGCAAATGTCACAGAATCTGCCAGATTCACGTTTCCAGGAACTTCTTCCGCCGTTCAATGATATCTGGGCCTCATCTGATTTTCCAGCGGCTTGGCGACTGGCATGGGTGGTCCCCGTACTCAAGAGTGGCAAACCCGCGGGAGACTTATCGTCCTACCGGCCGGTGTCCCTCACCTCATGCGTTGCCGAGATCTTCGAGCGGCTGGTACACGCCCGCTTGATCCGGTGGCTGGACGAACACCACCTCCTCCCATCAAATATGACTGGGTTCAGGTCCCGTCTCTCCGCACAAGACAGCATCCTGGACATTGTCAGTGCAGTGCAGAATGCAGTAGCTAGCCGTAAGTCTACCGTGGCGGCCTTCTTCGACATCCAGGCTGCCTTCGAAAATGTGGAACCGACATCAGTCCTGGCCCAACTAACCTCTTGGGTGTCACGGGAAGAGTTTCCTCTCGAGCCGATCAATCCAAGTAAAAATGGGCAACACACACTGGTGTCACAACCAGACTGTTTAAAAAAACATTTTTTTTCTTTTCAGGGCCCTTTTATGGCAAGCGGACCGGTTCCCACCCGGTGCCGGTGCTCCAATTAGATTACCACTGCAAGGTATACATTACTCAATGGCATGTGAAGAGTATAAAAGCGTCTACTTGCCACCACTCAATATGCAACTAGAAAATATCGAGAACGTACCTGCATAGACTACATTAAACTGATGATATATTACTTCCTTGTGAAAACTCAGTCACCGTCTTCGTCCTCATTATTTAGAGGGGGCAAGGGGGTGGCCTGTCATTAGCCAGCTTGATTCAACGACCAAGTTCGCAATTTTTATGATGGCGGCGCCCTTAAAAAAACGTCTTTAGAGTGGACGATGCGATCGTTGAGCCCTGAGAATAAATCGTCGTCCAAGCGTGAACTAAGAATATCTGGAATCCAGAATGTTATTAATGTGCGCAATAAACAACATGAGCGTAACTTGTGTTGCCGAGGGTCATCGGACGCACGACTTCCATACTAGGAATTTCAAAGCGGACAAATGGCTGGAAAGTTTTCTGTGTCGGATAGGCACATATCCAGTGAGCAAAATATCCTCGATCGGTTCAAGCGTTTATAGACACAAACAGAGAAAGCGATTAACCATTTATGTTGAAACATTAAGGTCAATCACCGCCATCTTCCGGCATTATTGCTACGATGTGAAAGGAAATTGGGAAACAAATAAGATGTCAAATAAATCAGAGCGTGCGTAGGCAGCCCCGACTGAAGATCAAAATACGTCACTCTCTGCTGGATCATTCACGCATCGATACTGGACATAAATACTAGTGATGGGCCGAACTATTGCCGAATCGATTCGGCGCAGAATCTTGGAATTCGCCAAAACCGAAGTTTTGCCGAACATTTCTAAAGATTCGGAAAAAAATGTGAAAATGCATTGTGGATTTGTTTAATGTATATTGGCAGAGTTATTACTAAATAACGCGATATTGTACAATATAATTGTATCGGTGTCGTTTTTGTTTGTTTACGGGCAATTTTTACAGTGCCTTTTTGCAGAAGTGGTGTGATAGCGAGGTTGAGTGGTAGCGTCCGCAGTCACGATACGCGACTTTCGGTTTTGAGGCCTCATCAGTGCAAGCCTGCAAGTGCGTACGTTGTTAAAATGAGGGCTGTAACACTGTGTTCTTACTTTCTCTGCGAGTCACCGTTTTTTGCGCGAGAATGAATGCAACCGCTTCTGGGGGCCTGAACCAGATGAGATAGCAATATTAATGTCAATATGAAGCATTTTCTTTTCTTTTTTTGAGTCACTTGACGCCAGCTTTACATAAAAGTGTGCGTCCCGTACTTGCAACGTTTCTTTTTTAACTTCAAAGATGCCTGTTTCTGGCCTTTGCACACACGCGGACGTATAGAAAGACGGAAATAGTAATGTCGGACGTGCAACGTGGAGCATGAGAGCTTTGGGTTTAGTCTCATGCGGATGGACGAAAACCGCGAAATAACGCTAATTAAAAAAATGTATTATTTTGTTTTGGTACAAACTACTTGTGAGCCGAAAACAAGACTGCTATAATTGTGAGGAGTGCTTTAATGTGCTAGTCAGTCAATGTTGCAAGTACCTTTTTGCATCACTGGGAAGATCAAATGAAAATCACGTTATCCAGAATGTACTGCATAATTTGTCACTTCAGCAGTGGACTCCGTCAGTCCCTGGTTGATCTTCTGTTTTCGACGCGGAACACATTGAAGAGAACCAGACTCACAAAGGCTAACAAACACGCAGTTACCATGTCGCCTACTCCGCACCTCGCCGTCATCGCTGGTAGCACTACATTGCATGCAATCCATGGCCACGTCGCGTTCTCGCGCCTGCGCAAACGTTTGCCGAATTTTCCCCGAACCTTTGCCGAACTTTCCTTCAAAAGTTCGGCGTGTGCTGAACTTTGCCGAAGTTAAAATTCGGCAGATTCAGTTCATCACTCATATATATGTCTCAAATGACTTTCATACTTTATCTCAAGAGTTTTGTAAAACGTTGTTCGAGGCTTGGGCGTTTTTACACTCTAAGAAAAATGGGAGATAAAAGATAAAAACGGTGCGTTTTCCTCCCTTCTGCGTACGCGCCCCCAAGCGGGCACGAGAAGAAGGGAGGAACGAGACGTTTTTTCTCGTTGTCCAGACAGACGGGAGGAAAGTTCCACGCTCCCGCCTCATCTCCTTTCGGTTTCGTCTTTCGAGCACATCGCGCGCGTTGTTTAATAAACATTGTTGAGTGATTGAGCTTCAGCGGAAGCGAAGGCCGCCTGTATTTCCGTCTCCCAGTCCAAACATGCAGAACATCTCGACTGCATTGTCGTTTTAAAGCGCAGCCCGTTCACACACTTGCGACTCCTTGGAACCGAGCAACTTGAAACCTTTTATAATCTCTTACGACGGGGAACACACTGACACGCTGGCGCCATCTATGCGGAGACACTGGAACTGCATTTCACTAGAGCGAAGGTTTGGCGGTATTTGCGAGGTCAACTGATTGTACTACTTATGAGAAATGTTTTTTTTTAACATTGACAAAAGTTTATAAAGCCAAGAAAGACAAAATGGTGCGCAAAAGAAATTGGAAATATACGGGACCGCCCAGTGTTCCACGGCTGCCCGGTAGGTGGTGCCAGTGTGTCATCTCGTCGGAAGAGATTTTAAGAGGTTTCAAGGCACTCGGTTCTAAGAAGTCGCAAGTGTGTGAACGGGCCTCTATGCGCCAGTTTCCGTGTTCGGCCGCGTCGGCGTAGCCGCGCTAACTTTAGCGGGAAAATTGACGTCACGTGACCTGAACACCAATTGAATTTCCTGCTAAATTTAGCGGGAAATCGACGTCACGTGTCCTCAACAAAAATTCAATTCCCTGCTAAATTTAGCGGGAAATTGACGTCACGTGTCCTCAACAGAAATTCCCTGCTAAATTTGCCTGCTAAATTTAGCGGGAAATAGAATTTCTGTTAAGGTCACGTGACGTCAATTTTCCCGCTAAATCTAGCGGAAAAACTGAATTTGTTCATAGGTGACGTGACACCAAGTCATGTGACGTCATTTCCCCCAGTAACTTTAGTGGGGAAACTGAATTGGTGTTGAGCTCACGTGGCGTCCATTTTACATCTAAATTTAGTGGGAAAACTGTGGCAGGAGAGGAAGGTAAAGAGGAGGAGAAGGGGAGGGTACGGATGAGAAGGATGGTAGGATACGCAGGAGGAGGACGGGAGGGTGCCGAGGGCGAGGAGGGAGGAAAAATAAGCAGGAGGGGAGAGGAGGATGAAGAAAATAAGACGTTTACAATACCCTTAATTCCGAATTAGAGTGCAGCTCTTGAGGAGGAGGTAGGTTGCGGAGAGGAGGGTATGCCCCCTCTTCCTCCCAACACCTCCTAGAAACTAAGGCCGCAGCGCTCTTCTCGTGACGTCGAAAAGGAAGGCATCGGGGGCGCGCGTCGAAGCGAAGGCAACGCGCGTGGATCGACCGTCGTAACGTGCTTTCAGTCACATACGCGTGTCTTATTAGCTAAAATTAAAACTGCACATAGTAACGGGTCTAGAAAACATTTTATTCCTCGGGAAAAACATTACACCGCTAAATAATCGGTACGAAATGGCACGAGGTATGAGTATAAGACGTGTACATATAGAAAAATATGATTGTTGTAAGTCGAAAACATTGAGTCACGCAATTATTGCTGCGGCAATGCATATTTTATACAGAAATACTTCGACAAAATGGCGAGACACGCAGCCATTGGACACAGCAAAACAGATCAGAGTTAAAAATCAGGTAGACGTAGTCAACGCGGACACTAGACAAGTGCCACCTACGATCATGTAAGCGATGTTATCGCGTGCAGTCACTGAATTCTTGTGTTATACACCGGCCACATGGCAAAATTAATGTAACTTCGATCGAACGACATTATAAGGTCAACTCAGCTTGCGACGCTCTTATAATCACTCAAGACCGCGAGCTGATTAAATCCCATATCATTTAATGACAATATATTAACTTTTCTGCATGGCAGGGGTACTAAACTTACTATTTCCAGCCAACTAATTTACTTCTCCCTTTGGGATCGAGCTGCCTTAGAACAAAATAAAACTTATTGTGTATACAATAACACTATTACCTTAATACAGTTAAGGCAATAAAATAACATTAGTATAAATAAACAGATAAGCACAAACAACGCACTTTCAATAATCACACAAACTTGTTATTCACCTTTCAGTAAAAACTAGAACATTACCACGCATATTTACAAACCTCGACGCAACAGAACACGGATAACGACAAAGAACGAAATTCGATTCTATCACGAGATTAAAAAAAAAAAAAATCTACTGCAGCACTTCACTCGCGTCCTACATGACCAAGAAAGCCCGTACATAAGTTGTTTCTCACCTTTTGATCGTATCCATACATCCCGCAATATCCGCCACGAACACACTTGAGCACGAACTCCAAGAAGTCTTTCTCTGTCGAAAGAGAGGTCTATCGATAATCGACCAGTGTCATAGTTGACTAGTTGCCACACATTTCACTGAAACCGTAGCAGGATTTGTGCCGCGAATGCACGTAAATGACTTACCGCCGTATTCATAAACATTCCCCTACTCGACTCCAAACTCGACTCGACTTGAGTGGAGTACGGACGCGCGACTCCACTCGAAGTGCCATTCGTATTCACAGACGCGAATCGGCACTCACTCGAACTCGAGATTCCGTTCTCCACTCCAACAAGCTTGAGGACGTCTGGGAGCGAGATTATAGCCAAAGGTTTTATTTAAAACACCATTTTTACGTGAAAAGTAAATATATTCGTTCGTGTTATCTAAAAACGTGTACCATACAAACATCGAATTAGTGAACTACGAAGTTTTATTAAGGCAGCGTAAAGTTTAGACGTGTTTGAGCGGCAAAACGGACAAAGTCGTTACCTTGTCTGGCAACAAGCGCATTCGCTAGCTGCGTGTGTCGTTCTCTCGTCGACAGTCGTCTATCTCACGGTTTGTCGATTTCGTCTCGTTTTTTCTTGCTTTCGCCGCCCTTTGTCTACCGTGCAGCCCTGCTTCGTCGCCTCGCCGCCTCGCCGCCTCGCACGACAAATCATGGAGGACCCCAACGGCAACGACTCAGAAATGGCCGATACCGAAGAGCGGGCAGGGGCTCGTTTTATTTATACTGCGGAGGAGAAGGCGCTCCTCCAAGCGCTCGTAACGAAACATGCGCGAGTTCTTGAAAACAAGAAGACAAATAACTACTCGAAGGAGGCTAAACTTAAAGCTTGGGAGAAACTCAGCACCGAGTATAACAGCCAGCCAAACGTCCGCCCACGAAGCGCTAAGCAACTCAAGAAGCGTTGGGAGAACGAAAAATCCAGATACAAAAAAACCAAGTCCGACGAGACGAGAGACATCCACGCCGCGGGTAAGTCGACAATTTGCATATTTGGTAAACCGTTCCCGATGTGTAAAAAGTAAACATCGGAGAGAAGTCCTTTCGACCAGAACAATGCTATGTGCACGACGTCGTGCTCCTTTCCGGGTCTCGTATAAAACGAATTTTCAAAACGAGTTGTTCAAAGCTGTAGCGTAGCAAAGTTCGCTTCATACGCATGCAGCCGATCCAGGTTCGATCCAAAGTGGGCCTACTTCTTTGCTTTTTTCTTGACATATTTTTTTGTAGAACATTTGGCGTTATTGACATTTTTTTTTAACAATCGTCACTGAAAACAAATGAGGTCCCCGCATCTTGCCGGAAGCCTATTCTAACAAAGTGCCCAGCATTCAATTGCCCATAAGAAGGTTCCAGGTGGGCCTCCACTGGGTTGTGCTAGATTTTCTCTTCGTTAGGTTCGCTTTAGTCCCCTTAACAATTGTTTTTATCTCGCACGGAGGCGTTTCGAAAATTCAGTGTGCCCTTTGAATTGTTCGTCCCATACATTGTTCACTCTCTCCAATCTGAGCTTCAAATTCTTTGGTTTCTGTCACAGGAGGTGGGCCACGAACAAGCCGGCCGATGAGCCCCTCACTCATTCTTGTGGGAGCGGCGGCAGACCACATGGAGACAGTGGTGACAAATCTCTGCGACAGCGACAGGGCAAGAGACCGGCCAGTGCTGTCGCTGCCTCCGGCTGCAATGTTTGAAGCAATGGTGCGAGGCACTGAAGGCAATGACAATCACGCCTGCTGGAACGACGTGCCAGGTAACTGGGGGCTTTTGGATTGGGACAAATTTGCACCAACATGTCGGGGATGGGTACCGTGAGCCGTAACATGTCTACTTGTATTTGCGACTTGTATCATTTTAACAGCAAATCTGGAACAGAAAAAAAGGCACCGAAGCCTTTTTCTTTTATTGCTCGGCAACGTCTACACTATTGTACATATCTTCGAAGTTCCAAAATTGAAAATGCGAGCAGTGGGTCGTGACATAGTACTGATAGTACTGTGAATTGAAACCAAAACTAGTGGTTAATAGACCTGTTGCAAAGCGTACAGCGCCACGACGGCACAGAATTTTGGGAAGACTCGGTACAGATCACAAGCCTTCTCGTTGCGCTTCCGCGACAGCGAGTGAGTCGTGGCAGCTGCCGCCAGCAGCAGTCGCAGCCATCCGCCATCCCGCCAAACCGTCGTTGGCGGCGTACCGTATCTGTGGCAGTGGGCGCGTTAAGTCGGCGCTCTTTTACTCCTCCTACTCCGAGTGCGGCAACTAAACGGCGCATAGCGTACAGGAGCGCGACACACCGAGGCTGCGTTCCAAACCTACTCGAATGGATACGAGTTACCCTGGCGGATTATGTCACGCGACATCAAAAATAGAGAAACGCTGGACGCGGGTAGGTTTTCGACAACCACCTTTACCCTAGAGTTAGATCGAGTAAGTTTTGGAACACGGGCTTTCCCGCAACACATCGTAGGATAGCGGTGGCGCAGCAGGCGTTTGCGACTTTTATTCAAGCGCATGCCCGCATAAAGCTTTATGCCTGTGGTGCCGGGAACGCCATCCAGATTCGGCGACATTCGGGCATGTGCAGTTTCGTGGCTCCGGGTTCGTTCCTCCGACGTTGCGTCAACCGCATGTGGCGATGGCAACAATCGTAAAGAAACGTACGTCGCTGACGTTCGCGACAAAGCTTGAAATCATCCGCCGCGTTGAAAAAGGAGAAAAGAAGTCCAGCATTGCCGAAGCGTACAACATACTGCGAAGCACTTTGAGCACGCTGCTGAAGACGAAAAGTGACATCAAACCGAAGGCTGAACAAAGCAAGCACTCCAGCACACGCCGTGTTCGGACACTGGCCTTCGAAAAGGTGGAAAGATCACTTCACAAGTGGTTTATGGACGCAAGGGCTCGGAACATTCCGGCGTCAGGCCGATGCTTCAACAGAAAGCAAAGGACTTCGCATTCATCCACCAAGCACAAAACGTCGCCGCAAGTAGCGGGTGGCTGCAACGCTTCAAAGCCTGTTACAACATTGTCGGGAAGACGGTCTCACTTTTACGCTGCTACTGCAGTGCAATCGACGGTAGTGATCTGGCGCTGGTGGACTGCTTGGAGACAGTGGAGCCGGCCGTAATAAGGCATGCAGTCAGCTCCATGCAGCAATCTACGCTGCGGCAGTTTTTTTCGTCGGAATAAATAGTTCACCTTAACGCTTCACGTGAATACTATACTACGTTTCAACTTCCGTCCGAACGCAGCCAAAGCTACGTGTGGCCGGAGCCAATCACACGCCGGCAATTGGTCACGCGATCTCGCCTGCACTTGGTATCGCTCCGCTGCGCCGCTGGCCGTCCGCGCCGCCCGCGCTCGCCGAGTATTTTGTCTGCTACGGGTGTATCAACGAAATCGTCTGCTACAGGTTTAAAAAGTGACCTTTCACGTTCTGAAATTTAGTCGCAGGGGATGTCAGTACGTATGCTGGCCGCTGGCGTCTGTGTCCGAGCTTTCCACCTGTTCGGCATTTCGGCATAGTTTCGAGATGTAAGTAGACATTGCAAGATGCCCGACGACCCGGCCATTGATGTTTCCTTGTATTGTCTGGATATACCAGGGCTCGAGCCACAGTCCTTTCTACCAGCTTCTTGGCGTACAATGTGATCGGCAGGTAAAGGGGTGCCCTGATTTCGCTGTGTATCAGGGAATTGTAGTGGCCTGGACGCTTTTCTAGTTTACAAAGCATTTGCGGTACGACGTGCGGTACGACGCGGCCGGAGTCTCCTGCAGAATTGAAAAGTAGACATTCATTACGACCTCTCGCGCCTGACGCCCAGACATGCCTTTGCGAAAGGACATTTTGAAGAGACTCGGTGAGGAAAGCAACAAACAAGCAGCGAAGCACATGATTCGGTAATTACAGGAACAAAATCAAAACTGAGCGCTGCAGCCGTGTTGCCAGCGGGACGTACGTTTTTTCATCAAACCACATGTATCTACATATATTAATAAGAACTTAAACTTCAGATATTTAATTCCTTTAGTTGCAAATCATTCTCAGCAGTACACATCTGGAATATTGTGCAGCGTTTACGCACAAAGCAATTGTTTAAAAGGAATTACTTTTGCGGACTACTTTGCGATGCGTAAAAATGCTCTTCTCGAAGTTGCGAAGCGTCCGTCAGCCTTTGGCTGCGCTCGAACGGAAGCTGAAACGAAGTATAGTCATTTTTCGCCGTTAGCCTTTCACTGATTAAATCGCGCTGTACTTTGACGCTCTTTTTGTGTGTGACTTTGTATATCGAATTTTGATTATATCGAACTATTTCACGGTCCTTGCACTGTTCGATATAACGAGGTTTGACTAATTTGCCAACGCCTAGCTTTGAACATTTCTACGAAAGGCCCATGTGGCTGTTGGGCCTCTTCCCCTGTGTGCTTGCTCTTCCCCTAGCACTCACAGTGCCAATGTGCTTTGCACGCCCAGATGCTCCTGATCCGTCCGCCTCACCTCTCCAAGACAGCAGCGTTGGAGCTGCTTGTGTGACTCCGCCGGCAAGGAGCATTACCTGCCCCCGTGCTGAGCTGCCAAGCGGGGCATCCAGAAGAACTGGAAACCGCATCGCAGCACTGGAGCGGATCATGGCTCCCGAAAAAGAGGCCCGTGTAGACATCCTCGAGAGGGAAGATCGGCGGAAGGAGGCGCAACATTTAATGCAAATGCGCATACTCCGCAACAAGCTTTTTGAGCAGCGACGACGCGGACGGGCAGAGTTCCAGCTGCTCCAGCTGGAGAGAGAGATAAAGGTGGAGCAGCTGGCAGCCCTGCGCTGCAAGCTACAAGGGTGTGGAAATCACAATTAAATTTGGGTTCTTTCAGTTTAAAAGCATTCCGAGGATTTACTTATTTATTTTATGTGCGCTACATTGTAGTGAAACGATAGAACCTAATGTGTTTTGCATATTCGGAAGTTGAATGAAACAGCACACTACAATTGAAGGGAAGGGTAGGTCTTTCGTTAGCTCTGTGCTGGCCACAAGTCTTTCCCAGAATATGTTAGATTGACCAAATACGCGGAATTGGATTTGAAAATCAATTTATTCGAGCGCTTACTACTGAATTCGTGTCCAAGTATTTGCACGAGTCAGTGACGGGTCAAGAACAGAGTACAAGCTGGAGATGAGAAGTAGGATGGAAGCTTTAAGTGGAGAGGAGGTTTCTCCTCTCCACCTCAAGCTTCTGTCTGCTTCCTCCTCTCCAGCTTGTACACTATCCTTGACCTGTCATTGACTATAAACGTGTGCTACTGGTTGAATATCCCTATTGGAAACACAGTGCGATGATCTGTGTGCGTTTCAGTGAGCCGTTGATTGTGTCGACAGGGTCTGGAGGTGATGGCAGTACATGAGGACGCAGCCGCCTCCGGCGTCGGGGTACTGGTGGAGAGGGTAGAGCAGGTGGGCATGGCTCTTTTCGCAGCAGGGCCAGGTTGTGCAGTGCAGCACAGGCGGTGATGATGAGGGCTGACCGTTCCGCCTTGTACTGTAGCCGCATGTCCAGGCATGGGAAGCGTCGCTTGAACACTCCAAATGCCCGTTCGACCGAGTTCCTTGTTTTTAGGTGAGCTGCTTGGTACCTATATGGTGCAGCATTGGTAATGGAAGCAACGTTGCAAGATAACGGTCTTCAGGTGTAAAAATCGCCATTGCTGCAACCATCAGTATGGTTCAGTAACCTGTACAGTGCGGCCCATCCATGCTAGCTGCATTTTCGGCATTTTCTATTGCTTACCAGAGGCTACTGTTCTGCATACAGTGGTTTTGGCTGGTGTTTTCTACATTACCGTCTTAATTCAAGTTCTTGGCCCTAGTCCAATTCTAGTGACAAAAAGCAACAATTGACACCGACTAACTGTGACGAGGAAGAACAACAAATGTTCTCGAGGAAAATAAAAATAGAACTAAAATGTTGTATGCTACATACTTTTGAAACAAAAATTTGTCCACAGGAAGTGAATAATGCCAGCTTTTTTTGCCATACAAAGGCTTAAAGGTCATGAATCTAGCTGTGACAAAGATTTGCAGAACTAATAGTAACCAATAGGAACACTGTGGCTACAGCATCACTTCTTGTTAGCTGTTCTGAATTTCATGCCATTATTTCTTCCAACAAATTAGTACATACCTGCCCTTTGGGCTGTTGGCTACACCTGGGCTGGTCAGGGGCGTCAGAAGAAATGACATGCAGGCATAGCCTGCATCTCCGAGCAGCAGGTTAGGGATGCGCCGATTCTCGTACAGGACCCTTGCACGACTGTTATCGAATATCCTGCTGTCATGCACGGAGCCTGGCCATCTAGCAACAAGGTAAAAAAACTGCAGCTGGGGTCCTGTGATGGCCTGTGGATAGGAAGGAGCAGTACAGGGATGAGCAGGTTGCCATGATATGAACACAAGTGCTCAAGCTGATATTTCTACAATGATTAGTATATTTTTGACAAAGTGCATCTGCAAGCTTTGGAAATTAACTAGCATTTGAGTTCTCGCAGTTTTATGTGACGTAAGCTTCAATGTGGCTTAATTCCTAGGTTTTTCACGCAGTATAATAGAAGAGAATTTGAGCACGGGACAAAGTCTCCCTAATATTTTGTTCGAAAAGTATAATTCAAGGGGAAAATATCCCAGGTGAAAATCAGTCCACTTCCAGCTGGATTATGGAACTGGAAATGAGGCAGTCCACCTAGATTCCAGCTGGGTCCAGTTGGATTCCAGCTGGAATACAGCTGGACTGCCTCATTTCCAATTCCATAATCCAGCTGGAAGTGGACTGATTTTCACCTGACCGTTTGCTATAAAATAACAAAAGCCACCTCGGCACCCAATTAGATGTATGTTTCCAAACACAATACATAATTCTTGGTTTTGAACCCTCTCTAGCTGGCCCACCACCACTCTGCACTGTCGCAGAGTGCAGATCTCTCTACAAGTTCTAGTCTATATCAGTCACAATATCGCCGAGCTTTCACGTGCCGCACCGGGTCTTGGCGTGCCGTTGTTTTCAACTTACTTCGCTGCCGCTAACAGCACAGACAGAAGTGAACTTACCTGCACGTTGAGGGAGAAGAACCCCTTCCTGTTCCTGAAGACTTCCCCATTGGGACCGCCAGGTCCCTTTATTTTGACGTGGGTGCAGTCGATGCACCCAGTCACACTGGGGAACTTCCCGATGTTGTAGAAATCCCGCATGACCTCGTCGCAGTCGCCCTCCGGGAAATCCACGAGGCGGGGGAAGAGAGTCTCGGCGAGGACCCGGGAGACACGCTCGATTACGCGGCACACCGTCGGCTGCGACACGTTCACGAGGTCGCCCGTGACTACTTGAAAAGTCCCGGCGCCATAAAATCTCAGCGCTACGAGGAGCTGGAGCATCGGGGACAGTGGCAGGCCGCGACTGCTCTCGTTTGCTTCCAGCGGCAGGCACTGCAGGAGGCTTACGACTGTCGATTTTGTAAAACGATAGCGCACCAGGAACTCCCAATCGTTGAAATGCTCCAGCGGATTGAGCCGGTCCCGGCAACGTCGTCTCGGCACATCGACGTCCTGGTCGGGGTCTCGGTCGTCATGAAGAACTTCGTCCGTTCTCAACACGAAGTCGACGAAGTCGGCGAACGATGCGTCGGCCGCCATGACACTGAACGCACTCGAGTGACTCGAGTGGCCGTTCAAGGTAGCTCCGGCGCAGACTCGAGATCTCGAGTAAATTTTGGAGTTTCGAGTGGAGATTTTGGAGTCGAGTGGAGTTTCGAGTGGAGATTTGTTTATGAATCGCAAAACCACCCTCAAGTCGAGTTTCGAGTCGAGTTTCGAGTCGAGTAGCGTTTAAGAATACGGCGGTTAGGGTCGGTTGCACCAACGCCGCTTACCTTAACCCAAAGCGGCGCTTTCCTAAGCCGGCTTAGCGCCCTAAACCGAGCTTAGGTAAGCACGGGTTTAAATTCCGGTTGCACCAACGTTAAGCCGGCTTTACAGACGCGCCCCTAGCTAAACGCTGGATTTGCGTAGGGAATCTAGGGACAAACAGAGCAAACTAGGGAACGCTCAGAGCGACGAATACGATTGGCGGAGAGGAATCACGTGATGTAAACAAAAAAGAAAAAAGAAAAACTGCCGTAGTAGTCGTCGTCGGCGTCTGCTTTTCGCTGTATTTCTTCGGTGAGTAACAAATTAAAGGCCTCCAAATTCAATCATTTTTTCGTTTAACTTTCAATAACAGAATTCAAAGCTTCAAATAAACACGAATGCTCTTTACATCTTTGATTGTGTGTTTAATATCGGTTGATAACAGGATATTTTGACAGTGGTAGTAGTTTTCGTGCTCACATTTTGAGGCGAAGGAGCCATCGGGGGCCCCAAATCTCACCGAACGCGAGGACACTCTACTCGCTACATCGCTGAAGACAAAACATCATGGATATAAGTAGGCAGGTAAGATGACTACTAAAACCAAGTCAAGCCTGAGACCGATGAAGTTCAAAACAGTGACGAACTCGCCACGGCAGCTGCGAAAATGCCCGGAAATCTTCGAATAGAAGTCGTCGAGAGGTCAGGTCAAGAGTCCTTGCATCGACGGTACTCGTTGCTATCAGCAAGGTGACAGAACTGCACTGTACCGTCGTTGAACATCCGCTGCAGCCTCAAACGGACTTCAGTTTCACACTGTCGAGTTCAGAAAAAAAAAAAAAAAAAAAAAAAAAAAAAAACTCCCACTAGTACATTACATTGTGCCGATAAGAACGGTCGTCTCTTCGCATCACCTGCCCCAGCCTGCCCCGATACAGCAATGCACGAATCTAACATAGTAGTCGTTACGATTTGTCGTGACCACGAATGAAAGATATAAAGCAAAATATTCCTAAAAAATCGCGATCACCAAAAAAGTTACGGAGGACACAACAAGGCGCAACTTTCAACTGAATTTTATTGAAAACGTGTTGCGGTATATAGTCTCAACCATCGTCACAATGACAACACACGACAAAAGTAAAGGGAAAACACCATCACAGAGCACAACTCGGAAACAACAGTATCTCGTTCTCGGGAAACGAATGAAAGATATAAAGCAAAGTATATAAAAAAAAATGCGATCACCAAAAAAGTTACAGTTATGGAACGATACAGTTTTCTGAAGCCAAGATTCTACTCGCGAGATAAGGAAAATTCACTGAAGATCGTCTCAAAACTCAGAAAACGAAAGAAATTGAATTTTCGCTGTTTTATTACTTAAAAGCGCCGCAATCTAATGCAAATGGCAGAGGTGTCGACAATCAGCTGATCGCCGAGATCATGTACTGCCACTATTCAACGCGCTGATCAGATTGAAGGATACGCGTTGCAAGTGTAAATAAACAAGGTGGTAAATAACAATACGTTACAGCTATGCGAAAATAAGTAAGTACATACGAATAAGCTCGTTGACAGAAGAACCAACGGGAATACAGACGTGAGCCCCACAGCTCCGTACGTTTCTCGGTTAGGGCTAACACGCCCTGAAAGTGGAGAGCCAACTTGAAAACAGGGGTCGATAAACACTTCACACGACAATATTTTGCATCCTTGTCACAATCGAAAGTCATTTTGTCGAGACTTTCACGCTGATGTAGCCTAAAACACTTTGCACAACCAATTTCGTCCACCGCGTCGACCGTGACAAACCAGCCGCCATGTTTTTAATCCAGGATTAAGAAACAACCAGAAGCAAAGCGCCCAATGTTGGGCGCTCAAGTTAAGCGTAGTTTAGTGCTAGGTTTAGCGATAAGCGAGTTTGGTGCAACCGAACGAAACCGAAACTAAGCTTAAGTTCCCGGCTAAGCTCCGCTTTGCGCTAAGCGACGTTGGTGCAACCGGCCCTTAGCATCAAACGAAAAAAAAAAAAAAAAAAACTACCCGAGATTGCGGTGACGACAGAAAAACGACAAGAAGAAGGAAACTAATCTCAAAAGAACAACACAGAAGAGCAGCGGCGACGAAAGGCTTAATGTTGCCGACACATCTCTTGCTCGTGTGCGCTCCCTGCGGCAATGACTGGAATTTTTTTTCGGTTTCGTTCCCTTCTGAAATGTCTGAGGGTTCCTTTTCAGACAGTCAGCAGCTCACACACAACGTAAATTTGCCAGAATCGGAGCCCATAAGCGGGAAGAAAATGTCGCACCGGGCCGGTTTATTCGAAGAGTGTGGGACCTGGGGAGCTGCGGGACTGCACGTAATCCCGCGGTTACGGGGATAATCATAAATACAAATTTGGTACTTTCAACCTTGGTAACGGGTGGTATATTACGTTTACATTATATATTGTGGAGATCTGGCTGCCCTCCTCCGCGCTTACCCTCCGGGCCACAGATTCCAGCCATTCGGGCTTCGTCGTGGGCCCGGCAGAAGCTTAACGCGCCCTGCCTCAGAGATGCCTCATGCCCCGGGGGAGGGGGTCTTTGATGGCCTTGCGCACCGCAAGATCCGGCTAAACCACTCCCCTAAGCCAACTGACGTCACGCGACTGGCTTCTCAGAACAGAGGGGCCAAGGCTTGAAAAGGGGACGCGGGACAAAGGGAGGCTCAAGGGAGGAAGTGGCCGAGTGGGCTAACGCGTCTCAGCTCGGAGCGTGGAGCGAAAGCTTGCGCTGGGAACCTCCTGGGTTCGATCCCCGCCGCCCCCGCCCGTTTCGATCTGGATGAGTTTCGTACCGGCACGCGTTCGTGTGATCACTACTGCGTGATGCACGTTAAAAACCCCAGGTTAGCGGTTGTACCGCACTGGCCAAATTTCTCATCTACAGCTAAAAGACCGATTACCCGTTAAGGCGCATCTCCATCAAGGCTGTATAAACATAAAGAGCAAGCCAATTTTTATTTTTTAAGGGAGGCTCTTTCGAACAGCGGACAGCAAGAAGCGCGCTGCGGTGACCGGAGAGAAGAGGCTGGCGCAGGAATCGACGGGGAGACGCACACTGGCGCGGGGCAGTGCAGGCGCTACGTGGAGCTGCGGACTCGACGAACGGACCGGACAGCGACCCCTGGACGACGACGTCGCAATGACGCGGTGTGGACGACTACCGCAGGGACATGGAGTAGCTGCAGTGGCAGCGGACTACCCTCCGGTCTCGCTGATGACCGTTCCCCGATCCCGAAACCCCCCAGACAATAAGTGAGTGAATAAACCCTTTTGCCGAGAGCGAAGTATCGCCGTGTCATGTTCATCCGGGGACAGGGTCTGAGGGAATCGGAGTTAGAAGCCCGAAAATATATAATAAATTGTACAAGACTGCGCTTTTAAAACGTATATTGATATCGGATAAACGCGCACGAACACCACCGCGCCGCTCGACAAGATGAATTTTTTTCACGTCGATACCAGATACTTTCTCACGTAGTTGCGCCATGGCCTTCCTTCTCCGACATTGTGACGTGACCACTCGGAGTGCTACGGCCTTCTTTCTAGGAGGTGTTGCTCCTTCCCTCTTCCCCCTCCACTCCTCCGTTTCCCTCTCCCTCTTCTCCCCTCCTCCTCCCTTCCTCCTCCCCCTCCTTCGTAACGTCACTCGCGACGTCACACGTGGGACGTTATTATGGGAAACGTCCCATATTGCAAAGCGCGGTTACGCCGACGGCAACGGCGACGCCGCTCAAGCCGGAAACGGGCGCCTAAGAGCTGCCCTTTAAAAGCAAAAGGAGGAGGAAGATGAGAGGGGAGGTTAGAACATAGGTTACAAGAGCGTTCCCCCCTTTAGGGAGGATTATGTAGACCCTTTTTTTCTAAGAGTGTAGAGCGAATCAACGTGGGTGAAAAAGGCGCAGATAGGCAACAGAATACCACTTTATTTTATTTCTCATTCCATAGCTGCATGAGATCTGTGCCCAAAGTCATCTCGTCAATCCTGGCTTGCATGCGTTGGATTTGCCCTGGTGTAAAAAATTCCTTCCAGTCATTCACTTTTCCTTTCCGAAAGAACTTAAAGTCCTTCTCCTCATTCCTCTCTGACGTGGCATTCTTGCCCCTGCCCATAGGTGTGGACAGACCACCGAAGAGCCCTGAGAACACCTGTGCTCCCGGCTCCAGGACGCGGCTCATGAAGTCGAAGCTGCTTTTGTTCAAGATCTCCCGAAACATCTCTTGGTCGCCCTCGAGCATCTTTCCGTACTCTTCACCCAGAAAATAGGCGAGTTTCAGCATCATTCCCGGGGTATCCGCTTTCAGTTGCTCGTACGTGAAGAAAAAGACGTTCGGGTCGTCCTTGCGGGCGTACCCGTGGAGCACGTGATCGAAGTAGTCCCCGTAGCAGAGGTCTCCCGTCACAAAAGCCTCGAAGAAGTCGTCGAAGCTGCCGTCTTCGAACTGGAACTCAGTTATGCCCCGCATGAAATGGTAGAGCGACACACACGTGTCCCACGGATTCCGAGCGACGTACACGTACTTTGCCTTGTCGTTGAAGTTCTGCAGGAGCAGTTTTTGGTGGGTCGTCACCATCCTCGGCAAAGGCAAGCCTTCTAGGGCCTCCGGACCGTGGTTTTCCAGGCGGGGAGATCGTCTGACTAAGTCGGGAAAGCTGGTCGCGCCCTGTCCGCGACCTAGGATGAGTTGGATGATGTGCATCATCCACTGGGTCCCGCTCTTGGGGTAGGTCACGACGATTATGTCTCCGTCGCCCGGTCTGTAAACGACAGCCTTGAGGGCCATTGCGGGAGGGACGAGAGGAGAGTATCTAATGCCATCGACGAATTGAGAGAGCGGAACTCGGCGCTGACGGTCCATAGTGGTTGAAAGTCGTTGTGATCGGATGTATACCTGTGGGGTAGACATGATTCTTGTTAGGTTGCTTGTGGTCGTTTCCTACGTATACGGTGGTTCTAAGGATATATACGTATAGCGCAGAGATACTGGCCAATTGATCCAGACCAGCATTTGACATAGGTAGACATATCCATTAAAGGGGTTATCACACTGGGGAGAAATCCCTCATTATGCTCCGGGATTCGCATCACGTGGTAACAACGTCACGTTTTTGCACTGAGCCGCGTGATGTGGAGATTCCAAGGAGATAGGGGAGGTTATGCTCGGGTTGCACAAACGCTCCCCGCCTCGATGTGAGATCTCTTTGCAAGTTACGGTATCGTGTTTGCGTCTTTGGCAAGTTTACAGATTTTGCTCAGCAAGATGCCGGCGGTGGCATCGCGGTCGCCTAACTTGTGGTGGCTTGCGCTGTTGCGCGTGTTGTCCGAGGCTCCCGAAGGAGTCTTCGATATTCATCAATGCCGTTATTAAGCCGCTTCTCACACGACTGGTTTTCGATTCCACGTCCTTTGTATAGCATCTACCGATTCAAAAAGCATATTCTTTTTAGCAGGAAGAAGTTTATCGTGTTCTACATCTAACAGCGGTGCTGCCATAAAAATAGTAATTGTCTTGCTTGTATGTTTAAACAGCCTTGAAGTTGGTATGCTTCAACCTGTCTCTCAAATGTAAACTCAATTGCACTCTTTATGATTAAGTTCAAATGAATGGATATTGATTTCTAGATAACAAACTCAATTGCATTCTTAATGAGTTAATTCAAAAATAATGTGGGATATTGCATTCTTAATGAACATACCAAATTACAATCTTAACAAACAAACTCAATTGCATTCTTAATGAGTAAATTCGAAAGAATGTATATTGACTTTTTTATGACCAAACTCAATTGCATTCCTGAGGTCCTAATGAGTAAATACAGTGTAATCGATATTGAGTTTCTTACGATAAAACTCATATTAGGCGTTGAGTTTATGTTGGGGAGGAATAGAGTAGCAACTCAATTGAAACTCATTGACCATTTTTGTAAGGGATACGCGGTATATAGGCCAGTGGATAGTGCAAGATGGGACGCCAGGACGCCGCTTCGCGTCAGCATTAAATGGTCGCGACTCGCGGACGCTAGCAAAAGCGCACCTTTTGTAGTCGCGTCTCGTAGACGCTACAGCGCCCCCTGACCGAGAAAGACAGGCCACAGCTGACAAGTCTGACGGCTGCCTGCGCTATGATGAAAGTGAGCAATCCAAGCAGCGCTGCAAATGCATCGTCTCATTATGTTTCGGTACGTTTGCTGGCGCCGACTGCAGTCAAGGACATTTAAATTGAACCCCGTAACTAATGACGTCACAACATGGCGCTCTGCTCCAAACAAACCGTTGCTAGGGCCGTTGGTATGGACAAATGCACGGGGGCTCAACGTGAGGTTAGAAATTAACTAATCAAAAAGTAAATATTTTTTTTTTGTAAGCATTGCGTCTTCTCAATTTGTATGCCCATTATCTTGTTCTGTCGTCTCAGTCGATATAAAGTGACGACAAAATCCCGTAATCAATTAAGTTTTACAACCGGTTTTGCCTTGCTAGCAGACGACGCGATGGCTTCGCAGGGATTGTGTTTCTTTCTGAGGGACTAGGCGACTGCGTTGAATGAAGTTGGTGACGATCGACGAAATTTCTATTCTCGGGGTCAACTTTCTGCGGGATTTCGGAAGCGAAGAGTGCCCGTGCGCCCTGCTTTGATCAACGCTCGAGGTGCGCGAGAGCCCGAGCGCGCGAACGCCTTCCCGTACGCGGAGCTCGCTTCCGCAATTCTCGAGAAGGTGAAAACACTGTGAAGCCGAATCACGTACGACGACGACGACGTGATGTGTACCAAGGTAAAATTGCGCGCCAGCACAGATTTCAAGGAGTGGTGACAGTACGGAAGTTGCTTCAGAGCACATTAATGTCATCAAACGAACTGTCCGTAACAGATATATTTAACTTGCTCGATGTAATTATCTAGATCCTTTCATATTTGGAGACTTACTTAAAACTCAGCACTCAGTAGAATTTTTTTACCAGTGTGAAGATTACAAGAAGGTTCGCAACACACACTTGCGAGCTTGAAAAACGAAGTTTGGCGTCTTGAACCGCTCATGTCATAGCGAATACCACTGGTCGTTTTGGAGCGCGCCGGGATATATTTTTCTGGAGCGCACCTATTTCGCTGTGCGATCGGGATCGAGACGGACGTGGTCCATTCGTCGCTTTAGATCACCTCCCACTCCAGATCTCGATCCGGATCCGAGAAACTTCGGCGGATTCGACTGGAAGCCAGCCTGGCCAGCCCTTGGCGCGCACACGTGACTTCCTTTATCGCCGAGCATCTAGCCTCGGAAGCATTCGTAATGGTCGCTCGCGAAGTGCCGCCCACTTTACTGCTGCTGCTGCTTAATGACAGTTCGTCATCAAATTGCTTGAGCAGCTCCTC
This sequence comes from Ixodes scapularis, assembly GCF_016920785.2. Lineage (NCBI taxonomy): Eukaryota > Metazoa > Arthropoda > Arachnida > Ixodida > Ixodidae > Ixodes > Ixodes scapularis. Next base: position 104,202,275 of record NW_024609846.1, read on the forward strand.
CAGCAGCAGCGGCTCGAATAGCATGCAGCGACGACGAGGATTGATTGAATGTCCCGTATTATTTTGACCGCCTTTAAGGACCTCCACAGGAGAAACCGAATATCGAGACGTAATTGGACATCGTTCACCAGTATTCCGATGAAGAGGCAAGTGGACTAGTCTGATGCACACCGTTGTACAGCGGCCCGTATACCAAACGTTGACCCTGTAATTGCGGTAAGAACAAAGTACAGGCCTCAAAAGACTGTGGGGATTGTGATCCCTCAACATTCTGTCGCGTCAGCGTTTTGGCGCGCCGTGGCGGCCGCGCTGGCGTAGCGAGAGGTGGCGCTGCTTACCACTGTGAGTGGCTTCCTGCTCTCCCCCTTGGGGCGATCTCCGTAACGAACCCCCGCACAAAGGAGATCGACGTGTCGCTCCTTGATTGGCCACTTCGCCCCCGCCGTTATCTTAAAACCAGCGGACAGCAGTCTCGCTTCTCGCTTCTTCCTGGGATTCGGCGGCGGCGACAACGGGGACCCTTCCGGCGCACCGGTGAGCGTTTACCCCGTCCTTTGTACCTTTGTGAACGACCGTTCGGCCGTGGGCGATCTCCACACCGACGGCGTTCACCAGCTTATAGCCGCTGTATTGTTGTTATTTGTTTCATTGTAAATAAAAACAGTTTATCACCGTTACCAACGTGACTGGTGTCTGTTTGCGCTCAACGAGCAGCATGCCACGCGAGTACGAATCCGCTTCGCGGTAGAGCGTCTCGCCGCGAACGTGGAACTCCCAAAGGCAGTGGCCCTAAGGAGAACCACAATTTGGCGCCCAACAAAAGGGCTGACGACCAGAATTCCGGTACGTCTGTGTGTGGCGACTGCTGCCGAGTGACGAGTCTTCGCGCAACCAGCGCTTACCGTGACGATGCAGACCGACTTCTCGGATTTGCTCACGCTGGCGACCGCGGCCGACGCATTCGCGCGGCCCCCACTTCAACGAGAAGCGCCCTACGGCGCACCCCTGGAGCCGAGCGTGGTTCTGACGCCATTGCGAACGGGCGCCATCGCTCCCGGATCTTCCCTGAACACACGTGCTCCGCCGCCGGCACAAAGCGAAGCCTATCGGTCTCCCCACGGAGAAACCGCTGCGGCGCCTCACCACACCTTGCTCGAAAACGCGGCACGTGTGATTGAGAGTCTGACAGGTGCGTTGCGAACGACAACACTCGCACCACAGGCCCAACGACCTCCGGTCCGAATTCCCGTCCCGACTTATCGGGGTTACGCAGACAGAGCGAGCGCTACGGACTTCCTTGACGATTTACGGAAGTACCAACGCGCGATGGGAATGTCCGATCGTGAAATACTTGAGCGCATTCTGCCAATCGCGCTCGTCGACGAAGCCGCCCGCTGGTTCCGACTTGTCGGTGACCAACCCGGAACGCTCGATCAGTTCCGAGAGGCGTTCCGCCGCGAATTCCTTCCCGCCGACTACGAGAGAAGGATGCGGCGGGAGCTCGAACAGCGAACCCAGCATCCGGACGAGTCCCTGCTGGAGTTCGTACGAGCCATGCAAGAGCTCTTCGAGCTCGCAGAACCCTCAGCTCCCAATGCAGAGCGAGTGGAACGCGTCATACGCCAAAGCCACCCGACTTTCGCTGCGTATCTTCGAGGCAGCCGTTTCCGCGACCTGAACGAGCTCGCCTCCGAGGCCCGGCGCCTTCAGGGTGACATTATCGCTGCCCGTGCGTACCGGCCTCCGCCTCCAGCGTCAGCGGCCCTCGAACCGCGCTGCGCGTGCAGCGGGGACACGCCATCCCGAGGACCGAGGCGCTACGATTCCGCAAACTATGCGGAAGATCGGGGCCAAGACACGTACGCAATCTCAGATCGTGCGCTCGACCCGTACTCCCACGGTAGACGAACAAGCCGGCCGACGCCGCAGTTCAGAACCACCGACTCGCGCCCCAACGAGGCAGCGAGGCAGGAGGAAACGAGGATCCCTCAATCTCAGCGAGCCGATGCACGCTACGACAGAGCCGGCGAAAACCAAAACGCACGGCGGAACCCCCAGCGAGGCGACGACAGAAGATGTTTTCGGTGCAATCGCCCCGGTCATCTCGCTCGCCAGTGCCCGGAGCGGCCGGACACGGAATCGCACCGTGCGGGAAACGAGCAAAGCCACCGGTAAACGGCCCTTGGACGGACGGACCGGTGGCTAACAAAGAATCAGAGGGTCCCATGGCCACTCTTTTGCCGACCGCCTACAGAATAGGCTTCCCGACCGGCACGCCGGCCCCGTTCATTTCTGTAACGATCGCCGGCAAGGCATTCAAGGCACTCCTCGACACCGGAGCAAGCGCTTCGATGTTCGGCGACGAAGTGTTGACTCACCTCCGACAGAATTCTGTCCGACTCCGAGAATGCAACACTGCCTTTCGCCTAGCCTGCGGAACCGCCCTTTCGGCTGGTACCGCGCGGCTGGTCGCGAGATGGGAGAATCGAGTAAGACGACAACGCTTCGTTCATCTCCCTGGCCTATCGGTGCCCATTATTTTGGGCAGAGACTTCCTTGCCAAAACAGGCATTGTAATCGACGTCAGCAGCGCAGGCTATCGGGAGGGCACGTTTGCACCCCTGAAACCCTTCTGCGAACCCCCGGCCGTACCGCCAACGCCACCATTGGCGCACGCGACGAGCCGTCGAGAGGAACCGAGGGACTCCCTAAACCGGGTCATTGACCCCAAGACACCGAGTCCAGCGCCGATGGCAGCAAGCGCCGCCCCCATCGGGGAAATGACGCACCCACTGCTCACGCAATCATGCAGCGTGTCAGGGCGAGAAAGAGCCCGACTGTCGTCGTTGTTGCGCCGCTATGACGCAATGTTCACGGACCGACCGGGCTGCACAAACGAAGTACGACATCGCATTGACACGGGCGACGAACTGCCAAGAAGGCAGAACGCGCGACCCGTAAGCTTGGCTAAACGAAAAGCCATCGACCGTGCCCTGGACGAAATGATCGACACCGGAGTTGTCCGGCGATCTAACAGCCCCTGGGCATTCCCCGTGGTGCTGGTCCCGAAGAAAGACGGCAGCTCACGTCTTTGCGTGGACTACCGCCGTCTGAACGACGTCACACGAAAGGACGCCTACCCGCTACCGAGCATCGACTCGATTCTGTCCAACTTGGGCAGTGCGCGGTACTTCACCACCCTGGACGCTAGCCGAGGCTACCTCCAGGTTCGGATGGAGCCAGGTGACGAGGCAAAAACAGCCTTCTGTTGTCACCGCGGGCTTTTCGAATTCACGCGAATGCCCTTCGGCCTGTGCGGAGCGCCTATGACGTTCCAGCGATTGATCGACCGAGTACTGGGAGAAGCCAAATGGAAACACGCAATGGCCTATCTCGACGATATTGTCGTCTACTCCAACACCTTCGAAGATCACCTACGTCATCTCGAGGACGTACTCGACCGGCTAAAAGCCGCGGGAATGACCCTGAACCCCGAAAAGGCTCAAATAGCCGAAACCCGCATCGCCTTGCTCGGGTTCGAACTTGATCGCGGGCGCCTTGCGCCAGATCCCTACAAACTACAGGCAATCCTGGAGTTTCCTGCGCCAACCGACGTGAGCTCCCTCCGTCGCTACCTGGGAATGGTGAACTTCTATCGCCAATTCATCCCAAACTGCGCGACGCTTCAAGCACCACTGACACGCCTATTGCGAAAGTCCGTGAGTTGGAGCTGGGGTCCCGAGCAGGAAGCGGCCTTTCGCCGCACCTCCCGAGCGCTCGCGGACACAGCTGAACTCAAGCTACCCGACTTGAACAAGCCCTTTCTGATCCAAACAGATGCCAGCAATCTTGGCTTGGGCGCGGTCCTGCTCCAACAGCACGAAGGTGTACTCCGACCGGTGGCATTCGCCAGCCGCTCGTTGACGCCAGCTGAAAAGAACTACAGCACATGCGAACAAGAGTGCTTGGCCATCGTCTTTGCACTCCGGCGTTTCGACATTTATGTCGACGGGACCACTTTCGTGATCGAAACAGATCACCAAAGCCTAATATGGCTCTCCCGACTTCGCGAACCCGCTGGTCGCTTGGCAAGATGGGCTTTGATGCTGCAAAAATACGACTACGTCGTGCGGTACCGGAAAGGCAGCACAAACGTGGTGGCGGACGCAATGTCACGAGCCCCCGTAGACTGCATACAAATTTCCGCAAAGACCCAGGCCGAGCCAACGACATCCACATTGTCAGGCGAAGCCGTGACTCAGTCCCAAAGGGAGGCAGCAGATCTGACCACCCCGGACGAGACGATCAACCACCTAGACGCAGTGAGCGCCGTGGGAATCGTGTTCAGCAAAGAAGAGCTTCTGAAAGCCCAGCAGAATGATCCGTTTTGTCGAAAGGTGATCGACGGACTCGCGGAAGAGTCGGACGCCGTGGAGGCGGGCGGTGCGACCGCCGGGCGCAACACTACTGGTATTGTAGTAGGCGCCGAGTGCCGGGACGTACCTGGTATTGGTGCGGGCACGGAGGATTCATATCTGCTGAGCAATGACGGGCTCTTGCTGAGGTACATACCCTCCGAGAACGACTCCGACGAGGCGTTCAAGGTAGTGGTACCCCGCAGTCTGAGAAACGCAGTTTTGCGCTACTATCACGACTCGCACTTGGCCGGACACGCGAGCGGCTCCAAGACTTACACAAAGTTATGTCGCATCGCCACCTGGCCGGGCATGAAACGGGACGTTTTCCGCTATGCCCGCACCTGCCACTCTTGCCAAAGCTTCAAACCAAGAGGCGGCAAACCCCCGGGCCTAATGCAACCGATTCCGAGCCAGCAATCATGGTCTCTGGCAGCCTGCGACGTGGTTGGCCCCCTACCGAGGAGCCCTAAAGGACACCAGTATTTGCTGGTTGTAACTGACCACTTCAGCAAATGGACGGAACTTTTTCCACTCCGTAAGCTGACAGCCCGAGCGATCACGGAGAAGCTCATGGAGGTTTTCACCCGTTTTGGATTCCCCGAAGCTCTTTTGACTGATCGAGCGAGCTACTTCGTCGGGAAGGTATTCGTGGACGCGTGCAAGGCCCTTGGCATAAAGCACAGAACAACCACGCCGTACCACCCGCAGTCGAACATCACGGAGCGATGTAACAGGAACATCAAACCAATGCTGGCCGCCTTCGCGGAAAGGCACCGTGACTGGGACGCATATATCCCCGAGATCGGGTTCGCACTTCGGACCACTCTCAACCGTTCGACGGGCTTCACCCCCGCTTTCCTCACATTCGAAAGAGAGCTTCCGAACCCCATGGACCGTGTCCTAGGGACGAGCGCCGGGGTGGACAACGCGCAGCCGACGCAAACGGACCACGCGCGGCAGCTACAAACTCGGATGACGGAAGCCTTCTCGGAGGCGCGTCGCAATCTCGGGGTAGCGCGAGCGTAACAAAAAGCTCAGTACGACCGCTCGCATCGAGACCTCGGCTACAAAGTGGGCGATCTCGTCCTCATACGCAACCATGTTCTGAGTGATGCCAGCAAAGGCTTCTCGGCCGCTTTGACTCCGAAGTGGTGTGGCCCGTACCGAGTGCAGGAACTTCTCTCCCCACTCGTGTACAAGCTGACAAACTTGCAATCAAGAAAAGTCGGTGGGCCGGTACATGTGTGCGATCTCAAACCCTACCATGAGAGGGAAAACGGGGCCAACGAGCAAACTCAGGCCCCGCAGAAACATGCACACGCAGCGCGAGACGACGCCAGCAGCGAACAACAGTCGTCTCGCTACAATCTGCGGAGACGGAGGAACTATTATCCGAAGTTTTCGTAGAGGCAGCCCCTGTAAGTGGCGAAATGTCACATTAAGGGAAGTGCAACACACAATGCACCTGCTGCTTTCGCGAACGCGCCAGACACCATTGTTTACTGGCAAGCGGTGACCTAGATACGTCACCTCAGCGTCCGCTCCCGGATGAACCCGTAGGAAAATCCCCCAAACACGGCTTCCGAGGGAAAGGGTACGCGTAACTGCCATTGGTCAGTTATTGCCACCTACGCTCACGTGGGCCACATGTCAACGCAAGAGCGCGGTGCGAGCGTCGTCACAAGCGGTCAGAGACCAAGTGGTCATTCTACCGCAGTACGTTCCGCACCTACGAAGAGGACCTCCAGCCTTTGCTTCGCTTCGTTCGGGAGCTGCTGTCTCCTGGCTACGGCAGTTCAGCGGCGTCCAGGGACCAGAGCTGCGCGTGACTCGTCAGGCGGCCCCGCTACCCCAGCCGGCCGCGGGCCAAACCAGCAACCCGTCGTTTTCGTGGGCCGTCGGGATCGACATCCGGTCAGGGACTGCCGGCTCATTATCATCGGGACCCGCGCCGCGGTCGGAAAGCTCGCCGACCAGGGACCAGCTGTTCCCGTTCGTCCCGTAACAAGTCCCAAGGGCCCCAGGGACCTGGCGCAGTTCGCCCAGCAGGTCTCGCAGGCAATGCACTACATCGGCAGCCGAGGGATGATCTACCGGGACCTGGCCGTCCGGAACGTGTTCGTCGACGAACACGGCTGCTACAAGGTCGCCGACTTCGGCCTCTCCAGGAGCATTACGGACTCCGAGACGGACGTGTACCACCAGAAGTCCAAGGGCACCCTCCCAGTGCGGTGGATGGCTCCGGAGTGCTCGCATCTTCAGGTGTTCCCTTTCAAGTCCGACGTCTGGGCGTTCGGCGGACTGCTGCTATGGGACATCGCCACTTTGGGCTCGACGCCCCACCCCGGCCTGGGCGCTCAGGAGGTGACCCGCCAAGTACGCGACCGTCACGGGATAACGCAGCCAACCGACTGCCGCTGGGAGCTGTGCCGCTGGTGAGCGACCGCTGGACGAACTTCTTGGACCCTCTGCTTGGACCTTGGACGTATGAACCGGGCTGTTGTTTCCCGTGTGTTGCAGCCGCTGGCGGCCTTTTTCTTTTTTTTATTATTTTAGTCTTGTTGTTTGTGTTGGTCCACCCGTTTGCGGGTGACTATTGGCTAAGGAGGGGGTAGTGTGGGGATTGTGATCCCTCAACATTCTGTCGCGTCAGCGTTTTGGCGCGCCGTGGCGGCCGCGCTGGCGTAGCGAGAGGTGGCGCTGCTTACCACTGTGAGTGGCTTCCTGCTCTCCCCCTTGGGGCGATCTCCGTAACGAACCCCCGCACAAAGGAGATCGACGTGTCGCTCCTTGATTGGCCACTTCGCCCCCGCCGTTATCTTAAAACCAGCGGGCAGCAGTCTCGCTTCTCGCTTCTTCCTGGGATTCGGCGGCGGCGACAACGGGGACCCTTCCGGCGCACCGGTGAGCGTTTACCCCGTCCTTTGTACCTTTGTGAACGACCGTTCGGCCGTGGGCGATCTCCACACCGACGGCGTTCACCAGCTTATAGCCGCTGTATTGTTGTTATTTGTTTCATTGTAAATAAAAACAGTTTATCACCGTTACCAACGTGACTGGTGTCTGTTTGCGCTCAACGAGCAGCATGCCACGCGAGTACGAACCCGCTTCGCGGTAGAGCGTCTCGCCGCGAACGTGGAACTCCCAAAGGCAGTGGCCCTAAGGAGAAACACAAGACTTAAGTTTGAAGGTTGGTTGGGGTAAGTAGGCTCGGTGTAAACAGTAGATAGATGTTGATAAGCGTTACCAGTGGCCATCACCGACTTGTTATGCCTGATTCACTTCGTCCGATACTACTTGCGATTTTCAGTATCGACATCGACATCTCAGCTACGGTTCACGCTTTTGCAGCCCGAGTGACGTCACGACTGAAAATAGCAAGCAGTACCTCATCATGCGAATCTGGCTTTGGCGTCCATTCTGCGTTGTCGACGCGGAATGAATCGCCACATGTCACATTATTCACGCGAAGTTTTGCGGTGTAACGAACCTCGTTAATTTCGCTTAGGCCGCTAAAGTAGTGATACATTGTTTGAAGGACGTAGAACGAACAATTCTAACGCGAAAAAGAGCTCGGGGACTCACACTGACGCCGACAGCATCGCATGGGCGACGGTGAGCTCTTTGCCCACATTCCATCGCGCATGCGCGGCGCCGGTGGCGTCCGTTAGGGGCGCTCCGGTTTGTTTGTAAACATGAGTTAATCTGTACGCTGCTTTGATATCATTTTCTAAACATATGCTTTTCTCGCTCTATTTTTTGCAGATCTCCAGGCGTGTGATGATCGTCGTCAGTCAGTGTCCCGTATCGCAGGTAAATACAATTTGTTTTTATAAACCTGATGAGTTTTTTTAGGCCTTCTATGTCCCCAATAAATACAAAATAAAAATCGTATCATTGAGCAAACGATTCAAACTTTTGCAGATGGTATACTTCAGTCATTCCGTGCGCGTTCGTCATGCGTTCGTCGTCTGCAGGAGGCAGTGGCAGGAGGCATCTCGAGACGCCTCGAGGACCGAAAGTTGTCTCAAAAATATTTCAGAAACAGTCGATTCTCGGGAAACGTCTGTCGTGTTAAGTGCGAAATCTAGTTTCTCTGTGTCGATTCTTTTCTTTCCGGGCAAAATCCAGTCTCATGTATTAGTCCGTAACGCCCCTACCAACGGTCTGTTTGGAGCAGTGACGTCGCACTTACGGGCAGCTCCCATCGTCTGCTCCGTGCCTGCGGTCTGCTTCGGTGCACCAGAAGTGGACTACAATCGGCGCACAAAAAAAATGTTTCGATTAGAACGCGTATTCTCACCACCGTGAAGGGAAACTAACATTTGCTGGAAGCAGGGCTTGCACGGGTTTCTCAACCATGGTGCCACTCTCAGCGTTTGAGCGTGGGATGAATGACACGCTCGCTTTCCGAATACGCATTATGACGACTCGCTCTATACAGCGCTCCCGGCGCGGTGTCGAGAACGTCCGATACACGCCGACTTTCCACTGGTCAGGCCCGTGTTGGGCTCCAAATCTCACCTGTTCGACGCCGATTCAGTGGATGCCGCCGGGTAAATATGAGGTAAACAACCATGGCAACGCGGTTGTTTGCCCGATATTTTCAAGGCGACATTCACTAACTGAGGTTCCTGATTACGATGAAAATTACCCCACACCGTGGTCAAAGACAGGGAGCTTAGTAAAAGAAAAAAAAAAAAAAAGACACAGGGAAATGATCGTCTCATTGGCAGAGAGACAGTGGAGACATTTCGGGGCAACGCTACTTCGGTTACACTTCGCTCCATGTATGGAGGTTATGTACGCCACCTCCTGCCCATTATAACCTCCATGCGCACAGTGAAGGCGCCGTGATTCCGTGCTTTTCTGTGATCATGAAGCCGTCGATAATAAACTCTGAATTAAAACAAGCGCCTTGACGATACACCATGGCTCTGCTTGATCGACTCCATTGGGCCGTAGCGTTGGCGCCAGTCGAACTTCAGTGAAACGAAGTATACCCGAGTGAACTTCGTAAAAGCCTGACCCACACATAGTTAAATAAAACTGCTTTCTGAACGTAAGGTGTTGATCCGTGGAGAGGAACCGTTTGCACCTGAACAAGCTCTACACTTGCGAGCCTCAACTCGCGGAGACGGCAACTGACCTCAGAATGTATGCAGGATACCGAAGAAAGCGCTACGAAGCTGATCCAAGCAAGTATTCGGAGAACTCAAAGTCCCCCAGAGTGGCAGCTCTTCTGGGCGCCCGGTTGTCGTTCACTGCAGAGTCGTAGAGGGTTTGAGAGAGACTCAAGTAACCAGTAGAGTCAGTGGACGGGTGGAACTTGAGTGCAACTAGGCAACGAGTCCTTCGCGTCTGCGACGAAGCCCTGCCCCCGCATCTGCTCTCTCCTAAAAGTCGTTGTGTGTACGTTCACAGAGCTGGGAGTTAGTCAGTCCAAACGGGAATCTGATGACTCTGTTGTAAACTAGAAATACAGCTAGTGCATTACCATCTGCTTGCTCCCGGTCCTTGACATGCATCACTACGCGACCACACGCCGGTACAATGACGCTCGCTCACCGACATATCCCCGCAGGGGGCACCTGTGAAAGCAGGTGTTCGGAGAGGGCTGCACAACACGAGAGCTCACGACACGAGAGCGCCAACGGGAGTGCGCGCGACAGGCGAGCGCCGCGACAAAAGAGCGCACGACGGGAGAGCTTCGCGACACCAGAGCGCGTGCCGTTACAGAGCGCGTCAGGAGAGCGCATGTGCGCGCCTTGGGAATGATCGATGTTCGAGTCTTCAAACACATATTTTCTCGGATCGAACTCTTTACGTCATTTTAATGGTTGACTATGCAGACCTGTGGGAAGTCTAAAAAATACAATTTTCGCAAACTCGAAATGAAGAAGCGAGACACAAGAGTTTCGGAAATATAGCTGTTTATCAATTGCCTTTCCATAATAATAATAATAAAAAAAAACATTTAACGATTGAATGATTGCGGAAAACTGCGGAGGTAGTCTAACAGGCACCTTTGGTCGTACTCTTCAACTAGGTTGCTCAGATTCTTCGCTACGCGAACGTAGGTAGCCTTGCTGCTCATTTGAGGCCCTTCACGAAGTACATCCGCCAGCTTCTGCTCTGTCAAGCCCTGCTCTCTTTGGAAGGCGGCCACAACCTTGTACGTGTCCTAATGATGCAGTCCCAAAAACTTCTGGAATGCATTATGCCAGGGCTCCACGTGATTGTTGGTCCACATTTTACCGTATATCGGTACCTCCAATGTTCACCAACCTTGAACAGCACATATCGAAGACAACGTCCACAAAGCACAAAGCCCAACGCAAAAAAAAAAAATATCGTTTTGATAAAAGAAAAATTCGCCCTGCATGTTGCATATAACTTACAATATATTGTCACGGGTGGTGACCAAAAGAACAATGAATAAACAGGAATAAATAAACGTTTAATGTGGCGAACTTGTGCCAAAAAATAAAAGGGTACAAAAGATAATAAGAGAGCGTCGCGGGCGTCGAAGTCGGCGTAACAGCAGAGTCGAACGCTGGGGCGAAAACTGAATGCAGATCGCTACGCGGAGCGCCTTATGTACAGTGCTAATCACACTTGTCTATAACGCGCGAGCGTGCGGCTTTCTCCGGGGAGCGCTAGACTGGTGGCATTCGCGGAAAGTAAGCTAGTCACGTGGCGCAGCATGGAACGGCCTGCTCGAGGGGTGTCCTGCCCACTCTATCAGCTGGCGGTGAACGCGGAAGGCGGCTTGCACGCTTTTTACAAACGTCATTGCTCGAACAACAAACAAACTGAAGCATGAAGGCGTATCGACGATGTCGTCATCAAAAAACAAAAAAATATATCATAAAGCACTTTACTTTTATCGCTTATCAAGCTGATAGAGTGGGCAGGACACCCCTCGAACGGGCCGTTCCATGTGCACCACGTGACTAGCTTACTTTCCGCGAATGCCACCAGTCTAGCGCTCCCCGGAGAAAGCCGCACGCTCGCGCGTTATAGACAAGTGTGATTAGCACTGTACATGCGTGGGCTTCTAGAATAATCGGCGTAGAAAGTTCGACGCGTAGAACATTCGGATCTCGAACAAGCAACATGATTCTCGAATTTACCAGAATAATAGTCTGCAGGATTAGACAAAAAGATGCTCCACTCTCAGGAATCGAACCCTGGCCCTTCGCGTGGGAGGCAAGCGCGATAACCATTACGCCACGGCCGCACTGCCTACTTGGCGCGCGGCAATATTGGGCAACTAACTTATTGCGGAAACTGCGCTATCCGACAAAACATGTGTTTGAAGACTCAAAAACCGATCCTTCACAATGCGCGCACATACGCTCTCGTGACGCTCTCGTAACGCTCTCATGACGCGCGCTCTAATGGCACGGCACGCGCTCTCGTGTCGCGGCGCTCTCCCGTCGTGCGCTCTGGTGTCGCGGCGCTCTCCTGTCGCGCGCCCTCCGTCGGCGCTCTCGTGTCGGGCGCTCTCGTGGCGCCCTTCCTTTGGAGAGTGGCGTCACCACGGACCCCGAGCCATGCGGGTTCGCCCGCCCACGTCTGGCTGTGCGTGGCTTTCTCGTGTCCGGGGAAAAGAGCATCCTGGTGTGTCACGAATCGCTGGGTTTTCTTGTGAGCTTTGTGTAAAAACTCTCGGGCACACCGGCAGTGCAAGATGCAAGGTGTCAACTTTCGGCCGTGCCCGTTCCCATGCGGGTGTTTAGGAAACCGGGCGGAAGAACCCCCTCCCCAGGTGAGAGAGGACATGGGAGCGCTGGATGGTGTCTCCATCCTTTGAAAGTCGAAGCCGACCGAGAGCATTGGTTTGTTGTATTTGTAATTTTAGTTTTGCTTGTTACCGAAGCCAGTGCTCACAACCAGGCATCTCGAATTGCGTTCACCGCCACGCAGACGGGCAAAGTCTCTCGCGGATTGTTTCTCGGTACTGTACTTTCGCATTTTTATATGCTTTGCTAAAACGAAGAGCGGTGATTGGCGCTAAAAAGCTCATTGTCTGATTGGCCAGATTACGAGCCCTGAAAATGCTGCTAGTCTCAATATAAAGACGTGAACTGGCGGGAAAAAGGGTGGTTCGTCTTTGGGGTTAGGAGTGGCCGGAGCTGGCCGGACTCCGCGTGTCGTTGCCTTGTTTTTGAGTCGCAATTGTATTTTCTGTACGTAGGGCTGTGACCTTAGTTTGCCTGCGGGCCTGAGGTTATTTTAGCCTTCGGGCGTGTTTGCACTGCGGTGCGTGTGCGTGCGCGTGTAATGCGTCCGGTCGTCTTTGCAAGCAGCGTGAAGATTCCGGACTCCGTGACGACTCCTCTTCATCGACCAGGGACTCCGAGACAGGCTTCGGCAGCGTCTCGACTACAGATAAGACTTTTATTTTATGTTGCGATTGGCTAGGGCCAACGTGTTTGATCAATTTTAAGTTCGTCTTATCGAGGGTTGTTCAGGAATGTTTTTAGCGTTACTAACCGGGATGTTGGTGCATGTACTCCCGAGGGTTTTTGGATAGTTCGCTAAGTGATTTCTATGTTGTTCCTTCTTTGTCGCCGCGCGCCACCGACTGCTTGATGTTAAGTCTTATTAAAATTTGTCTTTTGTTTTTGACCATCTACTTGTCGTCGCCTTTTTACCTGACATTGCACCGGGCGTGGACCTATTGCCTGCCATCGGTCCAACCTAGCACTTCAATTCTTTTTTTTTTAAAGTAATTTTTGTTGACCTCGGAGTGGGCTATTATTTTCATTCATTTAAGATTTTCCCAACTTCCTTGACATGGTGGTTGAGCCGAGCCCGGGGTAGGTCTGGACCCTTCGGGGCCCCCCGAAAGAGGCAATACACCACTTCGGCCCCGGCTTCTCGTACACGGGAGTCCTGGTAAGGCCCGGCCGGGATGATTCAGTCTAGTCGCCTTTTCTTCTACTATCCCCTCCGATCTTTTACTTTTACCTTTCCTGTTTCTTTTACTTCTCTTTCATTTCTCTTACTCCCTTTTCACCCCTCTTTGGCGGCAAAGGCTAACCTTGGTGACGATGGACCTCTGTCTTGACCCACACTTGGGTATAGTTTCCCGGTAGCACTGTTAGCGTAACGTCTCCAGCCAAGCCCTTGTTATGGTGCGTTTCCTAACCCCTTGTTGGGCTCGGTGGTAGGCAGTGCACCGCGGATTCTGAACACTCTTTGCCCTCTTATGGCGCCCCACCCCTCCGAGCCACGTTCAGCGCACGCCCTTAAAAGGCGCTGCCCCGAACGAAAAACCACCCACAAAGAATGTGAAGTAGAAACATTTACGAAGTTTTTCATCGTTCATTCGCTGGATGAATAAAAACCTGTTTTGAGGCTGTCACATTTTATTGTACCAAATGTGCTAGAAAACCTTGTAGGGCTTTCATACAAGGCTAGAAACAGCACACTGGAGACCTTCTCGTGGAAGTGAACACAAAAAAACAAAGTGACGCACTCATTAAACTGACTACCATCGTTGACGTGAAAGTGCCGGTGAGCCCGCATCGCACACTAAATACTGTCCGTGGAGTCCTCTCCGAGGACGACTTCTTGCACACTAGTGAGGAAGAACTCCTCGAGGGACTCCAAGGTGCCGGTGTCGTCGTCGTAAAGTGCGATAGTCAAGCTCACATTTCCGATACTTGCGAGGCGGCTGTGGCCCACTGCGCTAGTTGCGGGGGACCACATCCTCCTTATTATCGTGCATGTCTCTCTTGGGAGCTAGAAAAGTACATTTTCACCATCAAAGTAAAGAAAAACATACCGTACCCAGAAGCCAAGAAGCGGTTCTTCTTTTTGCCAAAGGGGAGTTTTGCCGAGGTGGTGCGCAGGGGCCCTGCACCTCGCTCGGAGTCGAAAGCCACCCAGGTCTCTCCCGAGATCTTGGCGACCGACTTCAGGGCCCCAGATCTCCGACAGGGGCAGCAGCGCTGCTTCCTCCAGTCCCTGGTGGTAGCACGTGTGCTGCTCCTCCTTCCAAGGACAGGCCGGCAGCAGCCACGGCTGCCCCCTCTCTTAGGCCCCCCCTTCCCGGGAAGACGGAGCGAGCTTCTCGCTCTTGCTCGCTAAAGAGGACCCTCCTACCGAAGGAGCAGCATGGTGACCATGCAGCTCCTCTGAAAGGACGGGACCAGACGAGCTCAGACGACCCGTCGACCAGTTCGTCTGCAACCCTTCCAGCCGGTCGTGGTCAAAATTTGCCCCCCCTCCCCCCCCCCCCCCCCCCCCCCCCCCGCACACCTGGCCGGACAAGTGCTGTTTTAAAAGCAACGGATACCTCTCAGGAGGTGGAGATGTCGACAGATGCTGGCACTCTGTCCACTCCTGGGTCTGACCAGGACAATATGGAGTGGGAAACGCCCGCCGGTAAACATAAAAAGAATAAGAAGCCTGTAGTCCCACCCAAATGATGATCCCAATGTCTTCCACCTAGTTTCTGTTGACTCTACAGTCTTACTTATTTCACTAGGTTTATTTTTCAGTTGCATATTTACAGACCTTTTATAGATAACTAAGTTACATTTTCTGCAAGGTAACTGTCGCGATATATTTTAAGAAATATTGATGATGTCAATTATTTCATGGATGAGCTTCGGCCCATCGCTTTCGCCTTGCAAGAAACCCATCTTCACTCTAATTCGTTTAACATTTCTTAAGATGTCATCAATTTTTTTAGAAAAGATCGCCCCTCTTCCATCCCTTCTGGTGGTGTTGCAGTGGTCGTGCAGAGTGGAGTTGCTTGCTCTCAAGTTCACCTCTGCACGCCACTGGAAGCTGTTGTAGTACGTCTTCTTCTGGATCACCTTGTAACAACTGTTTCTTTATACTTACCACCTAACGTTCTATTAAACCTTCAAGAGCTACAGGGACTTATAGGACAGCTCCCGCAACCTTTTTTTTAATTTTGGGTGATTTTAACGCTCATCATCCTATGTGGATGATGAGCGTTAAAAGTCAAGACTCCCGTGGTGGTGTGATTGAACGTCTTTTATTGTCTTCGGGGCTGTGCCTTCTTAACGGGAGAGAGCCAACCTTTTTTAGTGCGGCACTCAACTCATTCACATCCATTGATCTTTCTATTGCTTCACCTTCATTACTTCTTGCTTTTCCTGGAAGGTTCTTCAGAACCCTTTTGGAAGTTATCTTTATCCAGTTGTTTTAGAGAGTACCGTTCCATTGCCTAAACTTTTAAAGTGGGTCCATAGGTGGATGTTAGACAAGGCAGACTGGGCGTTTTTTAATCCTCACTCCGCTTTAAATATTTCGCTTCTTTCTTGTATGTCTCCTGAGAACGCTACACTTTATGTTACTGAGCAGATACTAAAATCTGCCCAGCAGTCCATTCCACAAACATCTGGTAATATACACAAAACATGTAAACCTTGGGGGAATAAGGAGTGTGCCACAAACCGGGCGGACCGAAATAGGGCGTGGGGCAGATTTCACAGATACCCCACTTCAAGCAACCTTGTAAAGTTCAAGCGACGAAAAGCCAAGGCTCGGTGGACTAGGAAGCAGGCAAAGCGGAAGTCGTGGATGAAGTATCTCTTTTCTTTAACCAGCTTTGTCCCGGCCAAAGTGGCGTGGGACAGATACAGGAAAGTAAATGGGGATTATAGGTGCTTTGCCATTCCAACATTTTTGTTGGAATTTCATGAGTTGTTCCAGCAACTCATGAAATTGTTATTGAGTTTCTGAAAGCCTTCCGCAAAGTGCCTCATCACCGACTTATGCTTAAACTGCGCGCTTTTCAAGTAGAATCATCTGCGATAGAATGGATTTAAAATTTTCTCTTTAACCGCTCAAAAAGTATACATTATGATAAGAAATTTTCTTCACACCAGAAAGTAGAATCTGGAGCGCCGCAAGGAACCGTGCTAAGTCCACTGCTTTTTTCTTTTGCATGTAAACGACTTGCCGACTGCTATTCGTTCTACCATCCGTTTGTACGCCGACGACTGTGCAGTGTATAGAAAAATAACGCGCGTTCATGATTGTATACAACTTCAAAATTACTTAACTGCTCAAGACGATTGGCGTGGAAAGTGGCAAATGCAGATAAACATATCCCATACAAAATGTTTAAGTTTCAGCAATAAGCGAAGCGCCATAGTATTCAACTACTCTCTCTCTCTCTCTCTCTCTTTCGTGTATCCATTGAGCGCGTGCACACATACAAATACCTTGGTGTTAATTTCACATCAAACATATCTTGGGAGGCAGATATTAATCAGATCACCGCAAAGGCAAACCAAAGTCTTAATTTTATAAGACGAACATTACATTTAGCAAATTGGGAAACAAAACTCGTAGCTTACACCACCCTTGTTCGTCCGCAGCTCGAGTATGCATCTACAATATCGAACCCCCACCGGGCTCACCTAATAGAGAAAGAATCAGTACAAAATAGAGCCACACACTTCATCCTTAAAAACTACACGCGTACTAGCATTACCGCACCAAAAAAAGAACACGGCCTTCCGCTACTAGCAGACAGAAGAAAAGTTGTCTGACTAGTCTCTCTGCTCGCTTTGTTTTACCACTGCCCATCAAAGAGAGAGTGGTATTGCCCGGCTGCACATGACATTTCAACACGCACGGACCACTCTTAAAGACTTCATTTGACCACACCAAGAACAAACCTTCTCAAATTTTCACCTCTTCAGTTGTTAATTTCAGATTGAAACTCACTTCCAGAAAATATTGCCAATATTCAGGAATCATCCGGCTTCAGAGCTGCACTTTCCACTTTTTTTTAATAATTGGCAACCTTTGTGTTTTCTATTTCTTGAATATTTATTGTGTATAGCCCCCCTTATGTAAGGCCCTAGGCTCTTTGAGGGTATATTAAATGAACTTAAATGAAATGAAATGTATGTCTGCGCTGCACTCGACGTTTCGTTTGCTACGCTCGACGTTGGAGCATAAAGGCCGGTTCTCACATGCAGCGAAGTGCTGATGTAGCGCTCCTCACGTGCCGTTTGCTACTTATCGTATGCCATGAGCAACAGTTTTGGCGGTGCAATACAAAGCTGGTGAACGCTGCCGTCAGCACGCGCTTAGCGCGAGGTGAGCGCTATGCTTGTAGCGCTCCGCTGCATGTGTGAACAGGCCTTAACAGAGCCTTTGGGTTGATATCATTACTTAGATGGCGAAAGCACGCGCGCTCGAGAAAAAATACAAAGAAATAGCGGGTTACGAAAATGTCGCCGTAGCACTATCAACGTCAAGAGCTCGTGCCGCAAGACGCGCTTGCTATAGCCAACGCGCTGCTTCCAAACAAGCCCTGACGAGGTGGGGGCACTGCGCGTGCGCAGGAACCAGGTTCGAGTCAAGTGCAGCGTCTGCGCCCCGCCAACAGCAGCGCTACCGCAGCGGCGTGACGTTAGCGTCGCGTCTTGGTGTGACAATTGCAATCATGGCGCCCCCACTGGTGCCCCAGGCGTGCAAGCACGCTGCACGTGCTTGCACGCATGGCAAGCTTAAAATTTCACGGGCTTTCCCGCACGAGCAGAGACAAGGCGGCGGCCAGTTGCACTGCTTGCAATCGTCTAAGTGTTCCGACCGAGGAGTTCCCCAGGCAGCCTCAGGCAGGGCCAGGCGAGGACAGGAACCGCAGGCCGACTCCAGGCAGGGACATCAGGAGACGGGAGGGTGTCTCGTGATAAACTCTGTTTATATTACATATGTGCAGAAGTTTCTTGTTCGTCGGAGAGCACACCTTGCGGCCTCTCGTTTGTTGATGTTCCAGCGGTGGGCAGCCAATGGTGGCCGAACTGCCGTCGAACGTCATGTTCAGGCCCCGCCCCCGACTCATCCTCTCGAGCGCGCACACACATACACGCACACACTGCAGCGTCGGACGGGCTTCCCAATCCGGCGCCGGGGCATTCTTGACCTCGATAAGCCGCGCCAGGAGTTGGTGACGAAGGGTCCGCTGTCAGCTCGTGAGACTTTGACCGTGATGGAGATGATCCCCTCATTATGCGGCGTCGTGGCTCGGGAAAGGTTTAGCGGGATAATCCGCAACTGGCGCCGGACGAAAACTTGAGCCGAACGTACTCGGCCGGAAGTCCCGCCGCCGGCGTCGTCCCCCGGAATCCTCTCCCGGTAGGGCAGCTGGTTCATGGATCGACTGACCCCCGCAGCCAGAGAGAAGAGTCCGGCTCGGCTCCGCTCCCAGGTGTGGCGGCGTCCACGCGGCGCCGGGCGACGTGTTCTGTCAACAACGGCTCAGACGGCCGGTCGCCGATCCTAAATGCGAAGGCCAAACCCCGCCGGGTGGAAAAGAAGGGAAGGCGAAGGAAGGACGTGACCTTCGCCAAGGCCTATCGCAACAACACCTCCGCCGCCACTGAGCTCATCAGGAGGGCAGCAGTCCCACACTGCTGCGCTGACTCGATGAGTGCCTCGCTTTCTTGGGAGAGGGTCCGGTGATCATCATCTGCCTTGAGACGTAGGCGAGGGTCGGGTCAGAATCTCTGGAGTGGGGGACCTCAACTCAGGTCAGAAGAGGAAGCCGTGGGCGAGACAAACATAGCAAGCCACGATCCCAGTAGCGACAAGTGCTTCGCTTTCCTCCCCCGATCCGCCAGACCAAAAAAAATAAAGACAACCCCCTCCGCCTACTACCTAAAATCTCCCCCACTCGACACTCAAGGGCTGTCACTAAGCCCTTTAAAGTAAACCATACCCTAAACCAGGCAAACAGAAACAAAAGTTATGGTAGCGTGCTTTGACATAAAAACACAATCACAAAATCAAGATGACCCTTTCCAAGGATTGAAACAAACAAAAAACTTTACAAATTTGTACAATCCGATCATGGAGCTCGTTCACGTCTTAGAAGCCCCGGCTTAGATAATCAGCGTTCCTCTTTTAGCTGTGCCCCTTTTTACCTCGCCTCGAAGGCCTACTACCGTGAAGCGAGATAAACTTTAGAGCTTGCTAACACAACGCACTGCGGCTCAACAAAACGCGAAAACGGACTCCCGTGAAAAGAACACATTACGTACCGTTACGTAACTTACATAGGATATATCCCTATTAAATTCAAGCGCGTCCTCCATAAGGCAAACTATACCGAGGATAAAACCACTTTAAGAGAACTCTACCGCCGACACGACGAACTGAAGTCGAACAACACGCAAAACTCAGACTCCCGAAAAAAGAAAAGCTATTCATACCACTTGCTAAGCCGACTTCAGGAAAAGACATTCAAATTAAGCCTTCCCCTTTTCTGGCGGCCTCTGCCTCGTCCGCTTTCACTGGCGAGAACTAGCGCTCTAACCTACACCCAGTCTGTTCTCGGTGACACTCTCACAAGAAAAGCCCTGGTCCCCAGACTCTAAAGTTTCCTCAAAGCCACAGTCGGAAAGTTCTGACTTGATTTCCGCATCTGACTTGATCTCCCGCTGAAGAAAAAGCTGCGAGGCGAGCACGCACTCATAGGACCCGAGGTACTTGGACGAGATTGAGAATTTGTCCAGCAAGGTTCCTGCATTCTGTCGATCATCTTCTCTTCTCGTCGTGGAAGCATGAGACGAATGTGACGGCTTGACTCTCGGCTTCCTTACGCTGCGCGACTCCTCGCAGCCCTCGTTCTTCTCGTCCGAGCGGCTCTGTCTCGTCATTTCCGCATCTAGTGTAAATTTGCTGGTGTCGCCTCCAGGCCCGTTGCTCGCACTTCTGGTCTGGATCGATGGCTCCTTGGGATAGGTGTCCTGGCGTTTGCTTTCTCCCGGCCTCGAAGAGAACTTTCTGGAGTTGCGCGCACTGAGCCTCTTAAAGCGCCGCTGCTTCGAACCTTTTTGCTTTTTCAGCTTTGGCTTCCTAGCGTCACCGCTGTGCTCCTTGCTCCTCCAGCCGCTGTCGGTTGGTGCTTTCTTGGGGTGGATATCTTCACGATTTCTGTCTCCCAGCCCAGACGACGGCTTTCTCTTTCTGGAGTTGCTCCTCTTCAGCTTCTGGTGACGTTGTTGATTTGATGGGGCCGGGCCGGATTGGAAGGCACCGACCCTGCGCAGCCTTCTCTTCTTGTGTCTCTTTTGAGTGAACGGCCCGCTCATGTCGGCGCCTGAGTTGTCGCCGTCAGACTTGCCGTGCCTTGATCGGGATGACCTCTCGGACCGCCTGCGCTTCGGATCCTCTCGCTTGCCCAGACTTAACTCTTCCTTGTCGCAGCCAAGCCCCTTGCTTTCGCAGCCGCTGTCCGTAAATACTTCCTTGGGATGAATATCCGCGGGATTTCTGTGTCCCAATCTCGACGACAGCTCCCTTCTGCGAGACTCGCCTTCGCCAGATTTCCAAAACTGCCCTTCATCAGAAATGTCCGCACCAGGACGGAGAACGCTGATCTCGGGCTGCCTCTTCCTCCTATGTCTTTTCCGTCTGGACGGACACCCGATGTCGTTCTGCGATGGAGACGAGGTTTTCGAGGGACCCTGCTCCGGATTTTCCTCATCCAGCCTGGTTCTCTCCGCGCTCCCCTTGGATCCCTTTCTCTTGCAGCCGCCGCCGGCTGATGGATCCTTGGGATGGGTGCCTCCGCGCTTCCCCCTTTCCGGCCTGGACGACTTCTGCTTCTGGCTCGACGCGTCGCGCCTCTGTTGACGTTGCTGATCAGAATCGTTCGGAGCAGGACGGAAAACACTGACCCTGCGCTGCTTCCTCTTCTGTTCCTTCTTTCCAGAAGGACGGCTCGAACAGGACGCTTTTTCTGAGCACCCCTGACTCTGGTCTCGCTCGTCCAGCCCCGGCTTGGTCTCGGAGTTCCACGGGGGACGGCCAGGATAGCCAGGTTCGACATTGTACATGTACCTTTTTTTAGTACACGGAAGTGACGTCATCACGTCTGATTGGTTGGAAGCAAAAGTGACGTAATTTCCCTAGAAAAATGTGGGCGGAGTCGGCAAAACTGGGCGGAGTCGGCTACCGGAGGTGACAACAAAATGACGTTTCGTTTTGTACCGAGTACGTTTCAAAAGGTACTTGCTCGGAACTAGGTGTCATTGGCAGCATGTTTTCGGCGGCGAGGCGTCGCCGTCTCGTCACTTCGACTTCTTCTTTAATAGAGCTTTTTTTTTCGCCAGAAAGGCTGTATCGGGAACACCGCGATGCATTCGAGCTCCCGGAGGAGATCTTTCGGAAGCAATACCGCCTGCCCAAGATCGTGGTGCGGTGGTTGTGCGACGAACTTCGCGAGGAACCGAAGGTGAGGAGAGTGTATACCTCGTGGACGGTCATGACTGTGGAGCTTCAAGTGTTGTGTGCACTGCGCTTCTACGGCACGGGGAGCTTCCAAGGCATGGTGGCGAGCATCGAACACGTAGCGCGGGACCAAAAGACAGTCAGCGTTGCGGTCCGCGCCGTGTCCGTCGCTATCGTGCGTCGTCTCGGGGTCCAGCGTGGCTGGATCCACTTCCCCGAGACGCCGAGCGAGAGGTTCGACGCGGAGAAGGGCTTCAGGCTGCTCGGCAGGATGCCCGGCGTCATCGGTTGCGTGGACGGGACCATGGTCTCCATCGTCGGCCCGTCCAAGAACGGCCCCACCGTCACGAAGGCGGCGTACTGGTGCCGCAAGTACTTCTACGCCCTCAACGTGATCGTGGTAAGTATACTCATGTTACGTTGTCAAAACGCGCCCCAAATCTGTAGAAAAAAAAAAAAAAAACGTAATGCCGATACGGTTTAAGTATGCCGTTTTATGACTGCGGGCTGTGGGGTCTCACGACTGCGCGAGCGTGTGCTCTACGTAGCATGTGAGCCGTGAGACTCTTCTCCCAAAAATAATACTTGTCTGTTAAAACGTGCAAGCTTCCGTAAAAAAAGAAACCACAGTATTTTTGTTTCAAGGTAGTTAGTTGTACCTTGCATCCAGGAAGGTGTGTTGACATGCATGTGTCAGACAAAATAACTTAAAAGGTTCTGATATTGCGACTGCTTTGTGAACAATAAGTAGAATCTACTACTTGTGGATTCATGTAATTACATGTCAATATCTCTCTCACTTTCAGGTGTGTGACGCCGACTGCCGGATAATGTGCATCGACCCACGGTATCCCGGGTCGGTGCACGACTCCTTCGTGTGGCAATTTTTATGGCTCCGAAACCAACTCGAGCAAGGGCAGGTGCCACGCGACGGCTGGTTCCTGCTTGGTGAGCATACTAAATTCATTCCTTACGCACACGGTGGCTCCCACTGCTTGAAAGCCACAGTACCACACGTACTGTGCTTGTTGTGAGGCACACAGACACAGTTGCTGGAACTCCTTGAAGTGAGACAACACCCAAAGTTTGGCCATTAATCTCTGTTTATGTCGACATAACTCTCACACTCTGCAGGACGAAAGCCACACTACACCAATCTCACGACAGTGATAGACTATGCAAGGCATGCGACCGCAGTGCGAGTCGCTGTCCGGTTCGGCCCACTCACTGTTACTGTCTGCCTGTACCCTCTTGCTGGTTGGTTTTTGCAGGAAGTTGGAGCTCTTTCGCCGATCCCTGGGGGCTCGCCTGGTCGCTTTGACGGTCGTCAGTTTGTACGGAATGGGATCAATTCTTCCTTGGCCACTTGGGGCTCGCCAAATCTGTCCTCGGGTCGTCTCTGTCCCACACACTGGATTCTTTTCCCTGACCCTTCTTCTTCGGTCTGCCTATATAGCTCCTCCTATTAGACCCTCCGTGTCCCAACAGGAACTGACTCCTTTCCAATCTAACCACCCCCTCTCTTCTCCCCATCTCCAACTCCACCGAGGATTAGGAAAGAGGTTCGTCGAACTGGCGCCTTATCCCCTTGCTTGCCAAAGACAAGGCCAGCGTGTTCTGCTCTGCCCGTGCCTAAGGTCACGGCCACACTCCCAAAAGCAACAGAGCTTTTATCTGTCGGATGCAAGGGCCTAATAATGCACTTGCATACAACACAGCACCCCTAAGGAATCGTGCACACATCCCATACAACCCACCAGGAAAACACATAGTTACATGAAATATCAGGGAGTTTGCAGGCAAGCTGGTGCTAATTGATCATAATGTAAACTGATACTGTAGTGCAGAAATATTAACACACTTTTAAATCACACTTAAGTTACATTATAATTGACATAGTTGCACACAGCTGTTTTTGCTGTTTTCTTGCCTTTCATTTTAAAAAGTAAAGAATGTAATATGTTCCATCCTCTACATGTGCAGGTGACAGCCGCTACCCCTTGGAGCCTTGGCTCATCACCCCTGTCCCCGGGAACCACGCGACCTCCACCGCTTGCGGCCGGTTTAATAAGGTGCATTCCTCGATCAGGTCTGTTGTGGAGCGCTGCATCGGGCTGTTGGAAAACAGATTCCGGTGTCTGCAAAGGCACCGGGGTCTGTATTACCACCCTTCAACAGCCACCGCCATTATTCCGGCATGTGCAGTGCTCCACATCATCTGCCTTGCATCGAGCAAGCCAGAACCGGAGTCAGACTCCGACCCTGAAGAGTCAGAGTTGGAGTCTGAGCCGAGCTCGGACGGTTCTGAGCAGAGCTCGGAGAGGTCAGCGTCGGCTCCCGAGAGGCTGGCTCCTGCCGGCCCTCCGGTCGGCCTTCCGGTCGGCCTCTCGGACAGGGGGAAGGCTCTGAGGCAGCGCCTTGTCGCCCGGTTCGGAACCCGCCGCAGACGTGCCCGTGCGGAGCGCCACACGCAAGGGGTCCGCCGCCACGACGGTAGTCCCGACCACCAGGGACACCGTCGGGAAGCCCCTCAGCGCCCTCGCTGCGGTGGTGCCCAGCACGGACGCCGCCAGCGACAGGGAACCTCTCGCCACCACGACTGAGGTCCTGACCACCAAGGACCCCGTCATATCCTTGCCCTCAGTGAAGCCCTCCCCGTGGAAGCCGTAAAGTGCACACTTCGCTTCCTGCTCCACAGTCATGGCCGTCCACAAGCTACATACTCTCTTCAGCTCCAACACCTTGTGAAGTTCGTCGCACAGCCAGCGTGCTGCCTCCGGATACGTGTCGAGTGCATCGCGGTGAAATCGATACAGCCTTTTTTTTTATTTTTATGAGCAGAAGGCACGAGACGCAGTCGACAGTGACAGAAAAGGTTCGGAGGTTTAGTTGCCAGACCAACAGGTCATCTGGATTGCCCCTGCAAAGACCTCAGAGGTAATTTAGACTACCAGTAGAAAGAAAGGCTTGCTTTTGCACAGATTGCTTTCTTAGTTGCTGATTGAACCGGGGATATTATTGTCATGGACATTGTTCCATTTTACAAAAGCTTCAAAGCGTCTTGCCTTCTGCTCCATTTTATTATCTCTTTTATGGTACTTCATCAAAGTTAGGTGATTGTGTTATCTCAAGACAGTGCACATGTAGTTTGTTTTGAAAATTGCTTTATTTCTTAAAGAAAAACCTGTGACTTCATGAATAAAAGTGTGATAACGTGGAATGTAATATTTCATTCTTAGAAGTAAAACTGAGCATCGACTGGAACCATGTAAGCAATTGGGCAATCTTAAGTATATATCACAGATATCTTGTTGAACACTCTGGTCTTATTTGAGCACAATAGTTATATTTCGAAAGGAAAAAAACTATATATATTCTCTGACTAGCATACCACCATATAAACACTGGACCGCTTTGAAAGAATTATCACAGATGTTGCGCCAAACATTCTTATTTGAGCACAGCAATAGCAAGTTCTCGAAAGATAAAAAAAATTGTTTCTGACTAAAGCAGCCGTCTCTCGCGCGCTCCCCGTTGGTTCCGGCGACCCCTCCGCTGCCCCCGGCACACCCGGCTCCTCGTGGTTCGACATTTTGGTTTGAAGAAGGCGCGTAGCGCACATCCCGCATAATATTGGAACAACTTTCTCTCCAATTAATTCTTAAATGTATTGCAAAAGGGTACAAAAAAGCGGTTTGTTTTAACAACGCCCAAAAGGTTTTGATTGTTTTTCAATACTTTTACCTGTACCAGAACAGATGCGACGGCCAGCGACGCACAGGATTGGTTGCCGTTCCTTCGCTAAACGCAGGAACTGCTCCCCGCGTCGTAGTAAATCCTACCCCGTATCCCGCGCGTAGGGACGCCTCAGGGAATGCGTAGCTACTTCCGCTCGTCGGTGGTTGGCTCAGGACGTCGCTGAAACGGGTGACGGGTGTCAAGTTTGCGATGACGTAGTGGCGTCAAAGTGGGCAGAGCCGCCACGTGAGTGTTGCTAGGATACGCTCCTCCTTTGCATTACGTCACTTCCATGTACCTTTTCTCAAATGTCCAACCTAGCGATCCAGGAGACTAGGGAGAGGGAAGTGACGTCAACGACACAGAAAACGCAGATTGGGTGTTGATTTCGTTTTCGTCTGTCAACATCCAATCTGCATTTGCTGTGTCGTTGACGTCACTTCCCTCTTCCAAGTCTCCTGGGAGTGCAAAAAGCGCAACATAGCACCCTTGGCTTCTATTTGTGCCGGTGTTATGAAGCTTGAAAGTGGTGGTGTTGTTGTGGCTCGTACGGTAGCCTTGCTGAGATTATGAAGACGGTAATAGACCTTTATTCAGCTTTGCCGTGCATTAAGATTCAAAACGTCACCTTGACACAAAGGGAACCACGTTTCCACGAGCACGGAGGCAGCAGCCAACGGTCTGAGAAAGAATTTTGCCGCCGCCACGACCGCCAGCAATCGCCCCAACGGCAAGAAAACAAACGACAAGCTCATTGAGGTTTGTGTAGTGCTGACTACTGATTCATCGGACGACAAAGGTGAATGATGTAAAACGCAACGTAAGTTTGCCAGCGTTTTGCAAAACGAGTTCGTTTCGTTGAAAATTTAATTTGTGGAATTCGTTAACGCCTTGAAAGTTTGACGGGGACTGCAATGTGAACGCAGGCTTCACACAAGTGTTTTCTACAGTGTGTGCTTTGGCTGCATGCATATAAAGACAAAAACACTGCCTATATGGTGCATAAAATAAAATAAACTTCGTTTATCTTGATAATGTTGACTATCTATTGAGTGCTATTGATAGTAGTGGCGTAGCCAGGAACTTCTAAGGTTGTGAGGATGGAGGGGGGTTCAGGTGGCTGGGATGTTCATGACTTGGGGTGCGGGGGGGATGGTGTCGGAATTTGTGTATATTCCAGGGCCCGCCGGATTTGGGGAGGGAAGGAGCGAAGCCCCATAACCCCCCCCCCCCCCCCCCCCTCGCCCCCTCTGGCTTTGCCACATAAGGGGAGCATCCTACATTCACAGGCTGCTATAAGCATGTGCATAGCCACTGAGCTCGTACCACAATGGCAAGATAGTTGCTGACATTCTTCACGTTACGTAGCAGTTCTTTCTTTAGTAGATATGCTCGCTTTTCCTTCACACATCTACTCTGCCTCCGCTTGTCGTTTATGCTTGATGGTGATAAGCCAACTGTGCGTATTTGCTCTGCATCACAGGCAAATTTCAAAAATCCAGCTCACACTACTCTTTAATTTCAATGAGTTACTGTCACTTTTGAAACGACAATCTATTTAATTGCTATAATAACCTTTACATTTGACACACGTGTGTTGAATGTAGGACAATTCTATTTTTATTGTTTTTCTTGGTCACGAAGATGACAACCATCCACAAGACACTGGCTAAATTTCTCGTCTACAGTGGGTAACAATGTTACCATACTCTGTCAGACTAAACTGCTGCTGTCTAGACAAGTAACAATTCATTTTAGGACAGACCTGTTCGTAGTTTATTGCAGGGCATCGAAAAGTGTTCTTATGACTTTCCGATGACTGACTTGCAATTCCAGCAGCTTGGCGTGACAAGGTAAAATATCTAATTGATACAACAAAATGCCATCAGCAACCCATCCAGATTTTATTGCGTGATTGACAGTAGCTTCAGACCGCAACAAATTGTCAACTGAAGACATAGGTACTAAGCGTGCACTAACTCCGAAGCGGCAGAAACCCTGAGGTTTAAACGTCAACTTACCACCATGTTGTTAATGGCAAAATGGTGTTTGCGGCAAAGTGTTGGAGTCCTTCAGAATGGTGACGGTCTCCTTCAGACCGATGATGACGGTGACGAAGGTTTAGTTAGAGTCCAAGTTTAGTCAACGCACCCGACGACGTCGGTGTGCTTGTCGTGGTGGCGACGAAAGCCTTCTTTCGCACATGCCTCAGCTGCCTCGGTCCGGGGTTTTGTCGACCCAACCGTCTCTTCCCAGCCGGTTGACAGCGATACTCACGACGGCCGTCACGGCTCTGATCACCATCCACTGGGCATTAGCTATGTGATCATCGGGGGCAACCGCGTTCTTGTAGTTCCCCGTTGCGAAAAATCTCAGTGCGATTCAATTAGTAGCTGGATAGCTAGGTTCGACATTGTACATGTACCTTTTTTTAGTACACGGAAGTGACGTCATCACGTCTGATTGGTTGGAAACAAAAGTGACGTAATTTCCCTAGAAAAATGTGGGCGGAGTCGGCAAAACTGGGCGGAGTCGGCTACCGGACGTGACAACAAAATGACGTTTCGTTTTGTACCGAGTACGTTTCAAAAGGTACTTGCTCGGAACTAGGTGTCATTGGCAGCATGTTTTCGGCGGCGAGGCGTCGTCGTCTCGTCAATTCGTCTTTTTCTTTAATAGAGCTTTCTTTTTCGCCCGAAAGGCTGTATCGGGAACACCGCGATGCATTCGAGCTCCCGGAGGCGATCTTTCGGAAGCAATACCGCCTGCCCAAGATCGTGGTGCGGTGGTTGTGCGACGAACTTCGCGAGGAACCGGAGGTGAGGAAAGTGCGTACCTCGTGGACGGTCATGACTGTGGAGCTTCAAGTGTTGTGTGCACTGCGCTTCTACGGCACGGGGAGCTTCCAAGGCATGGTGGCGAGCGACGAACACGTAGCGCGAGACCAAAAGACAGTCAGCGTTGCGGTCCGCGCCGTGTCCGTCGCTATCGTGCGTCGTCTCGGGGTTTAGCGTGGCTGGATCCACTTCCCCGAGACGCCGAGCGAGAGGTTCGACGCGGAGAAGGGCTTCAGGCTGCTCGGCAGGATACCCGGCGTCATCGGTTGCGTGGACGGGACCATGGTCTCCATCGTCGGCCCGTCCAAGAACGACCCCACCGTCACGAAGGCGGCGTACTGGCAAGTACTTCTACGCCCTCAACGTGATGGTGGTAAGTACACTCATGTTACGTTGTCAAAACGCGCTCCAAATCTGTAGAAAAAAAAAAAAAAACGTATTGCCGATACGGTTTAAGTATGCCGTTTTATGACTGCGGGCTGTGGGGTCTCACGACTGCGCGAGCGTGTGCTCTACGTAGCATGTGAGCCGTGAGACTCTTCTCCCAAAAATAATACTTGTCATTTAAAACGTGCAAGCTTCCGTAAAAAAAAAAAAACATTATTTTTGTTTCAAGGTAGTTAGTTGTACCTTGCATCCAGGAAGGTGTGTTGACATGCATGTGTCACACAAAATAACTTAAAAGGTTCTGAAATTGCGACTGCTTTGTGAACCATAAGTACAATCTACTACTTGTGGATTCAGGTAATTACATGTCAATATCTCTCTCACTTTCAGGTGTGTGACGCCGACTGCCGGATAATGTGCATCGACCCACGGTATCCCGGGTCGGTGCACGACTCCTTCGTGTGGCAATTTTCCTGGCTCCGAAACCAACTCCAGCAAGGGCAGGTGCCACGCGACGGCCGGTTCCTGCTTGGTGAGCATACTAAATTCATTCCTTACGCACACGGTGGCTCCCACTGCTTGAAAACCACAGTACCACACGTACTGTGCTTGTTGTGAGGCACACAGACACAGTTGCTGGAACTCCTTGAAGTGAGACAACACCCAAAGTTTGGCCATTAATCTCTGTTTATGTCCACATAACTCTCACACACTGCAGGCTACGAAAGCCACACTACACCGATCTCATGACAGTGATAGACTATGCAAGGCATGCGACCGCAGTGCGAGTCGTTGTCCGGTTCGGCCCACTCACTGTTACTGTCTGCCTGTACCCTCTTGCTGGTTGGTTTTTGCATGAAGTTGGAGCTCTTTCGCCGATCCCTGAGGGCTCGCCTGGTCGCTTTGACGGTCATCAGTTTGTACGGAATGGGATCAATTCCTCCTTGGCCACTTGGGGCTCGCCAAATCTGTCCTCGGGTCGTCTCTGTCCCACACACTGGATTCTTTTCCCTGACCCTTCTTCTTCGGTCTGCCTATATAGCTCCTCCTATTAGACCCTCCGTGTCCCAACAGGACCTGACTCCTTTCCAATCTAACCACCCCCTCTCTTTTCCCCATCTCCAACTCCACCGAGGATTAGGAAAGAGGTTCGTCGAACTGGCGCCTTATCCCCTTGCTTGCCAAAGACAAGGCCAGCGTGTTCCGCTCTGCCCGTGCCTAAGGTCACGGCCACACTCCCAAAAGTAACAGAGCTTTTATCTGTCGGATGCAAGGGCCTAATAATGCACTTGCATACAACACAGCACGCCTAAGGAATCGTGCACACATCCCGTACAACCCACCAGGAAAACACATAGTTACATGAAATAACAGGGAGTTTGCAGGCAAGCTGGTGCTAATTAGTCATAATGTAAACTGATACTGTAGTGCAGAAATATTAACACACTTTTAAGTCACACTTAAGTTGATTATAATTGACATAGTTGCACACAGCTGTTTTCTTGCCTTTTATTTTAAAAAGTAAAGAATGTAATATGTTCCATCCTCTACATGTGCAGGTGACAGCGGCTACCCCTTGGAGCCTTGGCTCATCACCCCTGTCCCCGCGAACCACGCGACCTCCACCGCTTGCGGCCGGTTTAATAAGGCGCATTCCTCGATCAGGTCTGTTGTGGAGCGCTGCATCGGGCTGTTGAAAAACAGATTCCGGTGTCTGCAAAGGCACCGGGCTCTGTATTACCACCCTTCAACAGCCACCGCCATTATTTCGGCATGTGCAGTGCTCCACTACATCTGCCTTGCATCGAGCGAGCCAGAACCGGAGTCAGACTCCGACCCTGAAGAGTCAGAGTTGGAGTCTGAGCCGAGCTCGGACGGTTCTGAGCCGAGCTCGGAGAGGTCGGCGTCGGCTCCCGAGAGGCTGGCTCCTGCCGGCCCTCCGGTCGGCCTTCCGGTCGGCCTATCGGACAGGGGGAAGGCTCTGAGGCAGCGCCTTGTCGCCCGGTTCGGAACCCGCCGCAGACGTGCCCGTGCGGAGCGCCACACGCAAGGGGTCCGCCGCCACGACGGTAGTCCCGACCACCAGGGACTCCGTCGGGAAGCCCCTCAGCGCCCTCGCTGCGGTGGTGCCCAGCACGGATGTCGCCAGCGACAGGGAACCTCTCGCCACCACGACTGAGGTCCTGACCACCAAGGACCCCGTCACATTCTTGCCCTCAGTGAAGCCCTCCCCGTGGAAGCCGTAAAGTGCACACTTCGCTTCCTGCTCCACAGTCATGGCCGTCCACAAGCTACATACTCACTTCAGCTCCTACACCTTGTGAAGTTCGTCGCACAGCCAGCGTGCTGCCTCCGGATACGTGTTGAGTGCATCGCGGTGAAATCGATACAGCCTTTTTTATTTTTATGAGCAGAAGGCACGAGAAGCAGTCGACAGTGACAGAAAAGGTTCGGAGGTTTAGTTGCAAGACCAACAGGTCATCTGGATTGCCCCTGCAAAGAACTTAGAAGTAATTTAGACTACCTCTAGAAAGAAATGCTTGCTTTTGCAGAGATTGCTTTCTTAGTTGCTGATTGAACCAGGGATATTGTTGTCATGGACATTGTTTCATTTTACAAATGCTTCAAAGCGTCTTGCCTTCTGCTCCATTTTATTGTCTCTTTTATGGTACTTCATCAAAGTTAGGTGATTGTGTTATCTCAAGACAGTGCACATGTAGTTTGTTTTGAAAATTGCTTTATTTCTTAAAGAAAAACCTGTGACTTCATGAATAAAAGTGTGATAACATGGAATGTAATATTTCATTCTTGGAAGTAAAACTGAGCATCGACTAGAACCATGTAAGCAATTGGGCAATCTTAAGTATATATAACAGATATCTTGTTGAACACTCTGGTCTTATTTAAGCACAATAGTTAAATTTCGAAAGGAAAAAAAATATATATATATTCTCTGACTAGCATACCACCATATAAACACTGGACCACTTTGAAAGAATTATCACAGATGTTGCGCCAAACATTCTTATTTGAGCACAGCAATAACAAGTTCTCGAAAGATAAAAAAATTGTTTCTGACTAAAGCAGCCGTCACTCGCGCGCTCTCCGTTGGTTCCGCCGACCCCTCCGCTGCCCCCGGCACACCCGGCTCCTCGTGGTTGGACATTTTGGTTTGAAGAAGGCGCGTAGCGCACATCCCGCATAATATTGGAACAACTTTCTCTCCAATTAATTCTTAAATGTATTGCAAAAGGGTACAAAAAAGCGGTTTGTTTTAACAACGCCCAAAAGGTTTTGATTGTTTTTCAATACTTTTACCTGTACTAGAACAGATGCGACGGGCAGCGACGCACAGGATTGGTTGCCGTTCCTTCGCTAAACGCAGGAACTGCTCCCCGCGTCGTAGTAAATCCTACACACTTAAAATTTTTACACCCTTATTCGTGTAAATGGCTCGTCCTCTGGCTAACGCCTTTATTCGTGTAAGGGTGTTAGCCGCCGGAGGTGGTGAAAATCGTGTTAACTGCTAACACCCTAAAAACAATATGGCGGCCAGTATGCGACAGGCGATACGAGCCTGGCGAGCCGTACGCGGCTTCTCGCCGGAGCAAGAGCATACGGCTCGCACGCTCGTTTGGTGTCATCTGTAGGCGCAAAAAACTTTCCAAACATCTCTATGTCCAAGCGCCAACACCGCAAATAATACGAGTAAGGCCGAAACCGCTGGAGACTGAACAGCCGAGACTGTCGCCGGTCTCGCTCGGCCTGCTCAATGCCGGTCGCATTTTCATCGCATCAGAAGCGCTTATAAAGAAGGGATAGCTTTACAAAACACTGACAGGCTGGCTTTATTGAACAAAACGCCCACTTGCCGTGGACAAGTTGACAACGAATCGCTCCGACACCCTCTGTCGACAGAGGCTAGGAGGTATCGCACTCGCGCTCCGTGTGGCTCTCGATTAACTATTGCCTGTGCTCACCTCTGTTACGTGCGTTATCCACTCATGAACGTTTGTGCGTGAACAGCGGCATTCAGCACCTAGAACACGCGCTGGGGAAGCCGCCTAACCTCCTTTTGATGCAATCAGCCAGCATAACACGGCGACACAGCTACCAGCGGAACCGAACAACTCGGAGCGATCAACACGACGGATGGACTAATGGCATCCAGCCCTCTAATAGTTATAGATCACCAACCGCCACACTTTTCAAATTGGGCGGCGACAACCCCCATCTAGCGACGAAAAAAAAAAGTGATAAACATTTGAAAAGAGAAAGCAGAAGTTTTTTTACTGCCCACCGCGCGGTAACATTCACTCACGACATCGACATACACACAACACTGTACATACACACGGGCATACAAGCACTGATCAATTGCACAACACACAACAAATAGCACATACAACCTACTTATACAAACCAATAAGTGCCCCGAGCGGTATATATGCCCTCCTATTTCGCGCATCGGTTAGCCCAGTGACCACGCTAGTCTTAATCAAGATATGAAAAGATTACGCCAATTTTATTTTTCAATAATATTTTTTCTGCATTTGTCTTAGGTAGGTACACATATCCCTTAATAACTTCTTACAGCATAATGTATTATAATGATACGGGCCTAACTTCTAGTAACTCAACGTGAGTGACGAGAAAAAAAAATCGTGTGAATTCTGTCTGGCAACAACACTCGCGGCGTGGTTGCTATGGCGACGCTGTCGGTACGCGCGCCGGCAGCCGTCCAGCTGATTCGGCCGTTCGGCAGGTTCGGCTACGGCCGAGTGCGCGAGTCCACGGTGAACGCCGCGAACGCAATCGAGAAAACAAAGCGTCGACTACTGAAGCTGTACGTAATCGAGTTTCCGCCCGTTCGCTGCCGAATTCTTCGTAGTCTTCTTCCGCCCGTTCGAAAGGGAACAGCCTACCAGTCCGATTACCGCCGTGGCTTCAGTGGCTTCATCTTCGGAGGGAACTGTCAACTGAATTAGTTCCAAAACGCGGGTGCATCAGGCAGCGCAACGTGGCGCGGTCCACGCACAAAGTCGGTAAGTAAACAAAACACTCAATGCCGTTCCATTCTTTTTTTTTTTTTTTTATTTACGGGGGCGCGCGGTGTTTCTGGGTGGCTCAAAATATGGGAAAGCAACCGGAAAAATCGGCGCCTGATCGACCATGGGGTGAAAATTTCAAGGCGTATCGTACGCAAACGACAGCGTTTGCCAGCGGAAGACTCGGTCGTCCGTGGCGAACGCATTTTTAGTATTTTTAAGGATGTTCTAGCTGCAAAAGAAAGGAGCGCCTTAAAATTTCACAAGGTAAAATACACTGCTGAGGAAACGACGCCCCTTTGCGTGCAGGCGCCGATTTTTCCGGCAGAGTTTAGCGCGCTGTGAAATGCAGTGTGCATTTAGGGAGAGTTTTGGCATAATATAATGTTGCTCATTGGAAATAAAAAAAAAGAAATGCTGGCATCATGTGTTTACACCCTCTTAGTCATTTTTGAAATCTTAAGTACCCTTTTTGTGGCAGGTATTGGACGCCAGCACATTTTACGTAGGAACGAAGAGTGGAATCCGGCCAATTCCCTTCCACATTAACATCAAATGAGTGCTGTGAAAGTGAGGGTGAAACAGTTCCTGCAGTAGTAAGTGCGCCAGAAACAAGAAAAGTGCCCCGAGGTGGAAAATATACTCCCTTGAAAAGGATCCAAAAGAAATAGAGGTTATCAGGTATACCGCCGAGCGTCACAGACCTGGACACTCCATTTCAGTTTTTTAAATGCCCATGCCCTGATGAGCTGTTTACAGCGATATTTGAGGGGACCATCCTGTATTGAACTCAATGCCACCATGAACACCATTTTCGGGTTCTGGTCACACCTCCACGCAGGATGTCCTGCTTCAGATCAAGGAGGATATCCTTGACAGAATCTCCTGTACGACAACGAGGGCGGTCCTGGCCCTGGCCGTGGATATAAGGGGCGCCTTTGACAACGTCAGTCACACGCTGGTGTTCGAGAACTTGGCCTCAACTGGGTGCGGGCCCCGGATGTATGATTATGTGCGGGACTTCCTGAGCAACTGGATGGCCACCATCGGAATCGAGTCCATCCGCACAAGCACCATCCTGATACCGAGCAAGGGCAACCGGCAAGGCATGGTCCTGTCACCCACCTTGTTACCTGGCGATGTGCAAGCCGCCTCCTCTACTGGAACGGATTCCCCGGATGAAGCGTATACACTCTATGCCACTCTATGCCACTCTATGTGGACGACCTGACGATTTGGGCTACGTCAGGATCGGACAGCGGGAGGCAAGACTTCCTCGAAGAAGTCATTGAGACGGTGCAGAACTACCTCGAGGCCGGCAACCTCCAGCGCGCCCCCGATAAGTCTCAGCTGTTGCTCCTCCGCGCGGGCAAGCCAATTCCCGAAGAAGAAGAAGGCGGACATCCGCCTCACGTTAAAGGATGGTACCCCCGTGCCGGTGGTGA
This sequence comes from Ixodes scapularis, assembly GCF_016920785.2. Taxonomy (NCBI): domain Eukaryota; kingdom Metazoa; phylum Arthropoda; class Arachnida; order Ixodida; family Ixodidae; genus Ixodes; species Ixodes scapularis. The sequence goes on from NW_024609846.1 coordinate 104,237,392, forward strand.
AGCGGGTTCGGATCCTGGGGCCTTCACCTCCAGCGGGACGGCGGAGCCAAGTACACGGTCGACCGACTCGTCAAGACAACCACGCAAGTCATGCGCATGGTGAGAAGGATAACGAGTCACAGACACGGGCTCGAGGAGTCGGACCTGATCCGGCTGACCCAATCACTCGTCGTGAGCCACATCGCCTGTGCAAATCCGTATCTCAACCTGACCTGCTGTCGAGAGGTAAGGGCAAGATGGACGTGATTATTCGCAAGGGGTACTAGCTGGCACTGGGGGTGCCGCCGTACGCGTCGAACGCCAAGCTCCGGCTGCTAAGTGTAAACAACACCTTCCAGGAACTCATCAACATGCACCTAGCCAGTCAGTGGGAGCACCTGGCCCTCACACTGAGTGTGCGGCATGCCCCGAGCTCGCTCGGCATCCCCATCCCCGCATCGCAATGCGAGGCTATCCAGCTGCTGCTGGCCCTTTGGGACAAGATCCAGGTGGCACCAATCCCGTGGAAGCTGAACCCATCTTTGCATCCAGGTCGCTGGATGGCTCCCGGTCCCTTGATTCCGCTTGGTCCCGTCGTGTAGCATAGGGCCCCTGGTAGCAATCAGTTGCTAGCCCAGCATTTAAGCATACTCCAGCCTTTTTGTATGTAAAGCAAAACAATTACTGCAACTGAATACTTCTTACCTGACAATAATCGTAGTTTGCACTGCTCAATGCCCTTCTGTTTTATCTAAAATACCGCAACTAAGTACTCCGAGTACTGGTCGGAGCACTGCGGTGCAGGTGAAGTTTCTACTTCACCTGTTGCCCTTTTGTTTTATCTAAAGTACCGCAACTAAGTACTCCGAGTACCGGTCGGAGCTCTGCGGTGCCAGGTGAAGTTTCTGCTTATAAAAACGTGTCTGCCCAAAAGCTTGCTTCGGTACCACGAGCTGCAACAGGAAGCCTGATGCAGAGGCTTTAAGAGCAAGCTCCATGCTTTGAATGTTGCTAAGCATGCGCGCTTGTGCAGTGCAACTGTCGTTCAGGACAACGTGCTCATTCTTGGCATTTCAGTTTCACTTGCACTTAAAGGGATGTTGAACCGAAATCTGGATTCCATAAAACACGGCGGCAAAAGCGTGTAACAAGATGCTACAAACACCAAAACATCACTCATACAGCGATATTTCGAATGGATGACCTTATTTTTAAAAATAGGAGGCGCATTTGACAGATTTGTTTGTCTTGTTTCTCCGAGAAGGAAAGGGAACGACCTCGCGTCTTCTCCGCCTCGCCGCCTTGAGGGGGCGAAGCAGAGAGAGGAGAAAACGAGATATCTTGATGTCACGCGCCTCATCGGCCTCGTTCAATCTCAACCTCTTTCTCCAAAAATACGGCCGTCCATTCGAGATATCGTCTTGTGACTACAAGTAGTGTTTTAGGGATTGTAGCGTCCCGCCTACGGCTTCTGCATCGTTTTCTGAAATCCAAATTTCGGTTCACCAGCCCTTTAAAGGGAAACTGAGTGTGGCAGCAATGGGATGATTTCTTGTGTCAGCCGGAGTTGCCTACCATTACCACTGTAGGGCAGCAAAGGCTACAGGCATGCAAGACCGACTTTGAGAAGCGCTTTCGCAGTACAAGAGCTTGCGATAGAGCGTGTACTAGCTCGCACTTGTCGCCTTCGACCGCGCTGTCACCCTGGCAAGCCTTCAGCAACACCTTCAGAATGCCCGCATTCTTCAAGAAAGCCACAATGTTATGAATATACCACAACAATGCCTGGCTTTTATTTTTTTCTAAAAAAGAGCATTTATGAAACTTTGAAAATGCAGCAGTGCACGCTCCTTACCTTTGGTACTGCTTAGTATGTGCTCACTCACGCTCACCTTATCCAGGCTGAAAAGCTTGTGCTCGGACGGGGCATATTGAACACTGGTGGTGTCTTTTGACTGAAGTAATATACAAAGTATGAACAGGAGTAATAAAGAAACACAACATTTAATGCCGGTCATCTCCACTTTTAAAAAGTATCTCAACGCGAGATTAATTTGACATTTCGTAGTAAGGGTGATGAATTCCAGACAGGGTGACACAAACCGTTTTGATAAAAACGTAAAAACAAAATGTAACTACTTCATACAGGTGCCCAATAGTTTGATGACTAGGAAACAACACGGAGGACTAGAGAAATGTGATGAATATAAACGAATAAAGCTGGTCATGAATTAAAGCATACTTAGGTATGTGAGCCACACAACTTGCAGCTGCCACTTAAGGAAAACAAACAAAGCCTTTAATGATTTCGAAAATCGGAACAATCCTGGCAGGAGTTTCACAGACTTTGGCGATTGCACTATGTGATCAGCAATCGGGCTACAGGTGTTTTCTTGATTGTATTAATCACCTTGATTGCAACTGGCCGTAGCTGTGAGTAGATTAGAATAAGACAAAGCCTCTCAAGAAGGCAGCTCGTATTGTACGTCTTCTGGCCATGGGCGAAGCCGAAAAGCCAGTAGGCCGCCATGACCACAGTAAAGCCTTCGAAAAGCCAAATGGTTCCCTCCTGCATATAAAAGCAGAATTGATTCAGTCGGATAATAATAAAGGCCGCACTGATGAGCATGATTTTAAGCATGAAATGCTTTTAGCTCCCGGCCACCAAACTGATGACATATCTTTTCGGGAACTAATGCCAAAAATCACTTCAAAACATCCCAGGTTTCGAAGTTGACTTTTGCGTTGGTTTTCTTATTTGAAACCGGCTTTGAAACCTACTGGGTCTCGAAGTCAGTTTTGGATCAGAAACGTGTGCACTAGCAGGGTTCAAAACTTGCTGTCAAAATTTTGTTTCCTTGAGACAAGGAAACAAAAAGGAACATACACACCACCGTCTCAAAACCAGCACAGCATACAGCTGTCATTTATTTCCACAAGTCTTCTTCCTTGTCATCCCACACGCTACACATGCTATGGAACCTATTCCTATACACACTATGAAACCTATTAATTCCAAACTACAGCTTTAAAAAAATTATCCAACATTCAAATTACTGTTTTGTATGACATCTCACTACCGAATTCTAAACCAAGAGCGCATCATTCGTTTAAACCGTTTGAAGCAATCGCCTGACGAGGAGCCCGTTGTCGTCACGCTTTGACAGCGCACTTTAGTTCACCTTTCTGCCGCCGTCTTGGGGGGGTCTCAGGCATTGTCCCCGCGCAAATATTACCACAACTGTTTAATTGATTGGTGCGGCACACAAACTTCTGTTTGTGTGCCGCACCAATCTGCACTGGGCTGCACTGGGCTGGAACTTGGTCAACAGTGTCTGAGATGAGCCCGACGCCCATTTCAGACGTCAAATAAAATTTCGAAATTGCTTTTATAATCTCTTTAAGAGTTTGAATGCAGGCATCTGGAATTCGCAAAATTTAGTGGCCGCGATTATGTCCTCTGTGACCGATTTGCAAAAATAAATGGTTTTACAGTAATGATCCAGATTGTGATTTATTGGGAATTAACCAGTGCTGTTAATAACATGCTCTGTATTGTCCGCTCTGCTGGTGTTTTTTCTGCCGTCATTGCATCCACGCAGCTTGAAAGTGCACTGCTTTATGCGACAGGTGGCACGCACACACCGTGGCACTCCACTTCATAGCGTGGCATGTGGTGGCAGCAAAAGGCTCTGCCAAAAACGTGCTAAGCACAGCATTTGTGGCGGCAGAAAAGATACAAGGCTATTATCTTGTTCCCGAGAGTATAGTATGTTGCAGGTTAAGACGGCACGGTGAGGGGAAGAAGCTCCGTCTACACTCTTTCCACTTTAGCAGAAAGGATGCTATAGAGAAAAGAAGGAAACCGCCAATCGTGGCAAGCAAACCCTTTTTGGACTGGCAGAAGTGATGGGAGACGCCAGGCAGTGTAAAAAAAGGGGAAGGGGGGGGGGGGTGGATTGCAAACGTGTTTACCAGGAATAAAAAGGGGGAAGAGTGAAAGAAGGTATTCTTCTGTAGATTCCTTTTTCTCCCGGAGCTGTGAATGTGCCATGGCCGGACTGGGCTCAACTCAATGCCCCAAATCATATTTAAAAAAAAAATTACTGCCGGCAGAGTTTCGCAGACTCCTAAAATGCCTTTATGGAGAGGTTCCACAAACCCTCTTTCCAGAACCGTTGGCCTAGATTGCGGGCATGGGCATCTGCAGTACGTTTTGCAGGAAAAGGAGGGGGAGGGGGGCAAACCTTGTTTTCTTTCAAAGTTATAGGTTTGAAAGCTACACCCCTTCAGAATAATCCCCCCCCCCCCTTTTCCGCCACTTTGCTGACGCCCATGATTGTGGGCACCTCATCACTTACAAAATGTTTCCTAGGACCCATGTGCAGAAAGTAGGAGCCACCATTCAAGCCCCTGTCATGACTACAGTGTAGACATATCACAATAGCAGGGAAGAACAATAAACAATAATGGACAGTCTGACCGGAAACAATATTGGTACAGTTTCAGACTCGCCACTCAGCTTGCCAGCTGAGCCAGGCTAGAAAAACGAAATTGGCAAAGTGAATGAGTAGCGAGTATAAAGATGCAACAACAAAACCCTACTGGAGTTCTTAGAAAATGTTGGGGCCTTCTTGTCAATGGAAAAGGCACTCAGTAATTAAATCCAATACTCTTTCGGATAGTGAGATTGATATTGTGGTAAGGTGGGTGCTTGTCCCAAGCTCTTGTTTTAGCACCAGTGGGTGTCAAGTTACACACAGCCAGAAAACAAATCAGCATAGCCAAACGAAGCACAGGAGAATTGCATCCGTAAAATAGCCGATGTTCCATATTTCAATTAGTTTTTGATCTCACTCTGCGCAGCGCACAATTCATAGCAGACGATTGTCCCTTTTTGGCTCTGTTCGCAGATGACTTGCCAGTCTGTTCGTCGTTTTGTTTCTGACAGAGAATGATACCTACCTAGTAGCAAACAAACTCATTATTATTCCCTCATGTTAGCAGACGATGCGTCTGGTAGCGGTATTTTATAGCGAGTTCGTTTCACACGCACTGGCACCGTTCGAGTTCTCTCCCAGAATGCATCGCACTCGCAGAGTGTTGCACTGAGAACTGGACTCAAACGAATTCGCCAAATGCACCAAGTGCGGAAGATTGATGCTGCCGCCATCTATGTTGTAGAAAGAATACCGACCTCAAACCGAAACTGGCGCCTTGCTGTTCCGAGTGATGGGTGGGAATGCGAGAGTACAGTCGCTACCAACGTTTATCTACAAACGTTGGTCGCTGCAGCCTGTAGTTTATAGTTGCGATGACTTCAAGCAACTCGGCTGTCATAGGGATAGTTACAGACGGCGTAAATTTCCGCAACCAGCTGTCTACAAAGCAGCTGGTTGCGATCTTTCAATTTTCATAACCGTTTACACTGAAGAAAATGGATGATGCTGTCCGAGCAGAAGCTTGATCCATTTCAGCATGGCGTTATGCGTGGACCACTGAAAGGGTACGCCTTAAAACTAGTCTGCTGGAATACCCAGCAAAACTTTTCGATTTCGATCGTCATTACAGGTGGATCAGATATTAGCTTTGGTGAGGGCTTCGAGAACGAGAGCTTTCTCGAACAAAATATGACGGGGCAAGTTAGCTGAAGTAGGTAAATGTTAAACATGATGATGTTGCCCAAGCCTCGGGTAAAATCACTAAATTTAGCTTTCTCTGATGCTTATTGGGCAGTCAAAGTTTCTGCTGGGGCAGTTTTGTCGACAAATGTTCAATTTTTCACCCGCACAAGTCGGTGATAAACATCTCGGGGGCCGCTGATGCATTTGTTCTGAGCATTTCTTTACACACTGGTATATTTCAGCGTTTTTATGGCAACAGAGCGACTTAAAACCTCCAAATAAAGCCCGGTTTGTCAACTGCTTCCTTCATGAAATAGGAGACGCTCACAGTTCAAGCTCGCGTTTGATTCCGTTGCCCGCGGGACGCAATTTCTATCAGAAAATCTACTTTTTTTCCTTTCAGTTCTGCGACACATCGTAGCAGACAAACTTTCGTCATCTGCTCCAGCACCTTGCCGGCCTAGCCGGAGCAAGGCACGACGGGATTGCATTTTGGCGCAATCTCGATTTCCTCAGTGCAGCGAGTGCATGCACGCGTGGGGTGTCAGCAATGAAACGAACTCGGAGAGTGCAACCACTTGTGGAGTGCCGGCTGAAACGAACCCGCTCCACGCTGCGAGTGCCGTGAAACGAACTCGCTAATACTTCTTCAGTGCAAGCCGGTTGAGACCTCAATGACCAAAATCGGGCTCTCGGTGAGATGGAATGGCAAACTGAGAAGGATTTCATGACCAGGGGCCAAACAAATAACAGGTGCACTGTATGGTGAGAGTATTAGCACCGAGAAGTTTGGGAGGCGACCTTTTACAGCGAGCCGGGGTGACGTCCTGCTGAGGACAAAATTTACCCCCTCACTCGCCCTACAAAGGCCGAGACGGCGTTAGCTGTCGGAATATTACTTTCGTTTTTTTTTTTTTTTTGTGCGCTTTTTACGCAGGAAATGCGAATTATTATATGCGGCCTTATTGAGGTATGGTCTGTAGCTGCAGGCGAAACTTCAACCAACATTCCGAGCATGGTTTCCAGGGCAGACAGTGCATGAATCACAGATGGTATATGAAAAGGAAGAAATGCCACCACACTTGCAGGAGCATTGCAGTATATTTACATCTCGCACAATCAACGCCGCTGATGATTTGAATAAATTAAGAGGCTTTTTCAACTTTGTTTCTAAACAAAAACGTCTCAGCGAAAAAGCTGCACTCTGCTCGAGCAACATGTTAAATATATTCTGGGCCATGGGGAGAAAATTACAAGTGAGACCGCCCAAAGGCCTTTGACTTAAATGCCATTTGTATGCCCGCAAAGCGGGGTCTGATGTTCTCCTAAAGCGCGAGACAAATGGACGGCAAAATCGTCCGATCCGACAGTCCGAACGCCGCTCCGAATTGAGACACACGCACACGCTTCCGACCTTGCAAGCGACACAACAATCTGTTCGGCTCCGCCCAGGAGATCCAACTTCCAAGCACTCGAGCGGAGGTCCGCGTTCATAGATCTCTGGTCTCAGATTGATAGTTTAGCTCGCACGAGCGAAGCTAGGAGCTCATTCTTGTTAGCGCATGCATTCTTTGCCGGGGCCATCTTTCTCAAATGGATCAGCGGGATCTACGAGTCCGGCTTCCCGTCGCCCATCCCGTTTTCTTATTTGTCCCGACAGACCAAGTATGTCATCATGACGTTCGCGCTAGCTGTGCTGTCATTGGCTGGACGCATCCGGCAATCCGTCCGCCGTGCGAAACTATCTGGCGCGTTTGACGCATGTCGGATCGCCGATCTGACGCCTGAAGCGACCAAATTTTTCGGATCAGGCAGTCGTACTGTCGGATCGGACGTCGGATCGGATGGATTTTTCGCGCATGTGTCTCGTGCTTAACTCATGAATCTGCAAAGAACAGAATTTCAGTGTCTGAAACACTTACACCGCCGCTTCCACAACCCCTTGCACAACCGCCTTATATCGTGTGGAGGGGGCGGGGGGGTTCATCGACGGAGTTGCCTCCACCGATAGCTTTCCATACTTATAACCCAATTATAAGGGTAAACGTGACAAAAACGGTTGGAAAAGCTATGAAAATTCTGTCAGCATAAGTCTCACCCAGCGCCTTGTACACTGGGTAAACGAAGCCCCGCTTCTCAACGTGCTTACAGCTCACAACGGCCGATGTTGACGGTGCCTTTCCCATTCTTAGTCTGACTGTCCATGCTCTCTTTAATCTCGAAGTTTTCGGGTGGTAGAATATGATACCAGCTTCTTTTTGGAAATTGCACTGCAGCGCTGAACAGTAGGTCAGCATGATCACAAACCTCCGATCGGGAGGAAACGGGCGCAGGGAAGCCAGCTAGATGCCAGAACGCGAAGCGGAGTCCGTCACCAGACGTCTCGGTACACCTCATCCAATCAAGAAGTGGCGACCGCAGCGACACTTGTGTTTGCTCTGAAGACTAATAGTACGCCGTGCAAGCAATACCATTGATCTCCACGACAATTTGCTGGATCGCGTGTCTCCGCTTGGTCGTTGCAGCTCAGGTGCGGCCACCGGATGGCCACCTTGGGACAAAGATTATCAGTCAACCTTTTGGAGCGTTGCGGAGGCTGGGCGGCAGTAAGCTGAAGACATGTTTTCTGCTCGTTTGTTGTCATTTACCGAAGAAGTTTGTTAAAACCCCGAACGGTGAGAATTGCGTTTGAGAACATGTGGAAATTTTTACGAAAGCTCAGCACCGCAAGAAAAAGGGGCAACTCGTCTAACGCAAGTCTTACCGTTCTGGCGGCATGATCAAAGCTTCCTTGGCATGCCAAAGTGCTGCATCTTTGTCTTCGCACGCTTGAATACCGATCAAGAATTAACGCCGTGTGGATTTGTTTCGTGAGTGCAAAGAGCATGAAGATGCATGTGCCTCTGGAGCAGCATTTTACTTTACTCTTACGACTGTATTTGTAACTTGCGGCACTTGTAGTCCAGAAGCGGGCATGATCCAGTGGCGAAAAAGGAGGGGTAGGAGGCTATGGCGACAGCGACAGATTGCACACAACTATATGGACGGGCCACGTTTGAAAAACTTCAGATATCGCCGCTTCATACTTTTGTCTTCGAAAACCTACCTTCTTCCACAGCATTGCTCTATTTGTGCTTTCATGTGATCCATTTGAGTAGATTTGGAACATAGCCATGGTTAATCCATAATAGCAACCACCGATTTCGTTTCCTATTGATAGCAACTCGCTGGAACAGCTGGGTGATAGAGAAGACGCCTATGTGCGACATACCTTCAAAGCTCTGCCATGGCATCGATTCTTGATAAGTATCCAAGCGTGAAAAGGCACAGAGACGCAGCAGTTTGGCAGGCCAAGGAAGCTTTGATCATGCCGCAAGACAGGCGAGACTCGACGTTCGACAAGTTGCGCCTTTTTCTTGCGGTGCCGCGCTGTTGTAAAAAATTTTATGCGTTTTCAAAGGAAATTTTTATTGTTTACACATTGCGAGCGTTTGGCGCTCCTTTCACTAAACAGAGGGGAGCGCCACCGGAGACTGACACTCGAGCGTGCTCTGAGCATTTCTTGGAGCACAAGTGACTTCTTTGCGCTCCGTGATGTCACGTCCACAAACAAGATGGCTGTGCCATTGTTGAGATTGTTGAAACAAAAGGCGTAGCCGTACAGCTGCTCCTTTTCAGTCCATTAGTGGTTAATCCAGCAGGTAAAAACAATTTGATTTGAAAGCCAAGACAGCAATTAGCATTCCGGAAAAGGTTTGTTCATGTGCCTTGCCTGAGAACAAAGTGATCTATCGAACGAGCGTGCTGATAGCTTGGCGACAGAAAAGTTGTCGAGAATGGGACGGCTGCCCTTTTTAAACTGCTTAGTCCAGCTGCAGCGAATAAAGATACTTAGATTGGAAAGCCGAAGCATCAGTTAGCATTGCGGGAAAGGTTTGTTCGTGCATCTCGCCTGAAAACAGCTTGCACGGTCAAATATTAACAGCTTGCACGGTCAATAAATAGATCAGCCAAGGTGCCTTTCCCCGCACGTGCTCGAAGCGAGTCTCCAAACCTCTCAGAAATACTTAAACGTTCGTAGAAACTTCATAACGTCGCCATCTCTTTTACTTTGTACCCTGCCGCTCTACACTGGCTTTAATTAATTTACCACCAAAATAATTTTGGCTTCTCCCACCCGTATCCACAGGATGCCAGGTTCGTCATAACCGTGCGGTGGGAAGGAGCTTGTGCGGCTCGTCAATAGATTTGGTGTGTCGCGCTCCTGTACGCCATGCGCCGTTTAGTTGCTGTGCCTGGAGTATGAAACTCGGAGTGTCAGAGTAGGAGTAAAGGAGTGTGGACTTAAAGGGGAGCTGCAATCATACTTAAGCGTCTACCTCTTTTGCGGTTTCCACATCTCTTTGGGTTCGGGTAAGCCAGCGGGCACGGAGAGAATAACTAAATATCAGTGAGTCATATTTTAACCGGACGACGCGGAAACCTCCTCCACCTACGAGGGCGACCCGCGTTGCTGAAAGCGCGGAATATGTGACGTCTTTGGTCCTGGGCTTACTACTGGTCAGAGCCGCTAAAAGCATTATTTTTAGTCGATACAAAATATAAATGTCGCGAACCGTTTCAATTATGTATGAAAGTAGTTTTTGTTCAGTATTTTAGATCAGAAAAGAAACAAATGCAGTTTATAAAGTACGGAAACAAGAAAAGACCCGTCGACAAACCCGCCACCAAGCGGTAAAAAAAATGGCGCAGTACTAGAAAGGCGTAGTGGGATGAGGCTCCGACGAACAATGGGCTTAGAAAGGTCCCGGATGTACACGGTGGCGCTGCGGTCGTATACCGGCTCGAGGATCCGACCGGTTCCGAGCGTTCCCAAGGCTTTCGGCGCGGGCTTGGCTGGCGATTTGACCCTTTGGCGGTATGGCAGCGCGAAGTGGCTCCCGTTCTGAACTGATCTTTACCCCGTGTTTGCCGTCGTTTGTGGCCAATGAAGTGTTATGCCGAATTAGTCTTTAATCGCGCGGCAAATGCAATGCGAGCTGCCCTGGCCGCCCGCTTCATACAGCCTAGTCAACACGTGCTTTAGTGGCACCCTCTCGAGCCGTCGACACTGAGTGCGGCAGCCGTGAGCGCTCGATGAGCTCACTACTTCACGGCCACTCAAACCAGAACCTACGACGTCATGAAGGATGTTATTTTTTGCTTGTTTTTGTAAGTCTAATTTGCCTATAACTTTTAAAATAAAGCGAAATTTGAGAAAAGTTTCTTTAAATTACTACGTTCAATGCGCTCAGGTTCGGTCCAAATTAAAAACCAGTCAAAAAGTTATTGCAGGGCCACTTTAACGCTCCCAATGACGACAAACGAGCAAAAAACATGTCTTCAGCACGCTGCCGGCCAGCCTCTGCAACGCTCCAAAAGGTTAATTTTCCGTGTCCCAAGATGGTCGTCCGGCAGCCGCAATCACGGAACGGGGAAGCGCAATTTAGCAATTGTCGTAGAGATCAGTAAAAAAATATGGAACGCATACCCTCCTAGCATCCATCAGGTAGGGATAAGCATTCTGTGCAGTCTATATGCCCATCAATGTCAACGCATGTAGCCATTCGCAGGCAGTCGCATCCTTTTGAAGATCAATCTGGCCTTCGTCAGGCACCAGCTTTCGCTCTCAGCACACAGCCACTGTTGGTGGGCTTCGAGGCTGCTCGCATCTTCACCCTCCACAGGCGGGGCAGCCCCGGTCTGTAAATGTAGAATATGAATATGGCAGGTATTATTTGATAGCACTTTATGTTTTGGCCGTGTAAAGAAAATCTGCATTCCATTTTCTAACATATCTGTTATGAAATAACAAGGTCAGGTGGAACAGCTCGAGTTCGCTGACTGAAAGACAGAGGGCTTAGCCTGAACCAATATCCTAGCAGCCTTCGATATTGGTGTGGGGGGAGAGAAGGCTGAACCTCTAAAGATGTCTTCAAATGATTCTCTAATTGCTTAACTCCAAAGTTTCAGGCTGCTGCACTTCAACGTTCTGAACTTTTTCCAACATATATTTGCGCTGTCGCTAACCATGTTCCATTTGCCAATTTTTTACACGCCCCTTCTCCTCCAATCAGAACAGCACGAGAGTCCGCCGTGAACAGACTTGGCATCATCGTGTGTCATATATCCCCGATGATTGCCTTCCCCACTAAGATGCATTAAAGCCAAGGCTCGAGCACAAGCTTATAGCATCGCTAGATGGTCGCACTGCACGAACCCTCGTGCAGCCTGAGTATCTACTAGTACTGGTAAAAGCGAGCGAGTTGAAAATGAATACTTAAAATCGAAAGAATAAAGCGCGAGGGACAAGCACAGGACAACCACGTAAAGCCTGGTTCAAACAGTTGCGTTTGACCGCGTTGCGGCTGCGAGAAACCAGGACATCCCTGCTGCTTATATCGCGTGCCAAGATGATTCTTTGAATTGGAATCCACGCTTCATACGAAGCACAGATGTGCCGGTGACTCGTTTTCGGTTCTAAACGCAACGCAGACAAACACACTCAAACGCAAGTGTCGAAACCGACCTTTACGGTACAGGCTCACAGTAAAGCTGTGAGCCCGAACCGTCTCGCACGTCTAGCCTTCGCTTTAGTACATCTCAGGATGAGACGGAATGTATCATAATAGAACCGATGTGGTCTCACCATTCTGAGCAGAAGTGCGTGAGTAACCGATGCTATTTTCGTGGTCGCTTGCACGTAAACAACCAAGGAGCTTGTACACAACGACGGCATTCATCTGGCTTGAAAACAACTTGAGCGTTGGCTTGGCTTGGATGTCAGCTGCCCATTGTGCTTACTTGAACTTCACGAAATCCTCTAAATTGAGCAGGCTGCTTCTTGACTTCTGCTGTCGGCGCGTATGTCTGCAATTCGGCGGTTTCCGAGTTCGACGATTCGGAAATCATGGGTGTACCACCGCAACACCCTCTTAACACGATTTCGGTAGCCGTAGGGTGTAAAAAGGATGTACGAAGGGTGTAGGCCTTTCCGTACACCCTTGAATATTCAAAAATCATGTAAAAATGGTGTAGGAAGGGTGTGAGCTCGGAAAAACACCCTTTTAACACGAACATGGGTGTTGAAATTTTTAGTGTGTACCCCGTATCCCGCGCGTAGGGACGCCTCAGGGAATGCGTAGCTACTTCCGCTCGTCGGTGGTTGGCTCCGGACGTCGCTGAAACGGGTGACGGGTGTCAAGCTTGCGATGACGTAGCGGCGTCAAAGTGGGCAGAGCCGCCACGTGAGTGTTGCTAGGATACGCTCCTCCTTTGCATTACGTCACTTCCATGTACCTTTTCTCAAATGTCCAACCTAGCGATCCTGCTGCTCGACGGTCATCATCTCTCATCGTCGCCGTCTCTCGTTGTCACACTGCGATCACACGGTGCTTTTCGACAAGCGGTATTGTCGTCAGAAACAGTCGTCGTGCATCGCGAAGGCAACCGGGTGCTCGCGGAAAACCCGTCATTGTACGCGTTGGTCGAGCCATCGTTGAGCAACAAGCCTCGCCGCCATTTTCTACGCTCTAGAATCCTGCCCAAAGCTTGTTCCCCTTCGTGCAATAGAAAGAAAGGTTAAAAGCACGAGCGCATCACCCCGAACGATCTTGCACGAACGTTGGCTTGCACTGCGCAAGCGCGCCTGCTCGACAGGGACGTTGAAAGCCCGGAGCACGTTCTTGTAGCTCCTACACCCGCACTAGCTCGCACTCATAGTGAAACAGAGAGTAGGGTGTGTCGAGTAATACCGCAGTTAATCTAGTGACGCGACTTCCGCTCTGTGCTACGTAGGTCGGACGTGGTCATACGTCACTTTGGCGTCACGGTCCGAACTCGAAGAGCGACAGTTACGGCAAACGGTTGCTTTCGTGTTTCGCGAACGTTCCCATGGGAACCACGTGGAATTATCACGCGGGCTGTGGCCAATAGCAGCGCGCGGTTCGTAGGGGGGAGGAGTTTTCGAGAAACACGAACGTGACCGTTTGTGACCAGAATAGCACCCCTGGACACAAGGTCTTTTTCTCGTGGCTTCGGATCCCCCTCGTACGTGAACCAGTGAGGAAATGTCGCTGCTAGGTACTTCGAGTCTGTGACCTCTACTACTACCGTTCTTCTTTGAGACCGAACTTCCTGCATCAACGTTTCAATCTCGAGCCTTTTCTCCGCCAATTCACGAACCCGCTTCTCGCGTTCACGTTCGCGCTTTTCGTCCCGCTCCTGCTTTTCAGCCTTCGCTCTTTCGTCCCGCTCCCGCTTTTCAGCCTTCGCCCTTTCGTCCCGCTCCCGCTTTTCAGCCTTCGCTCTTTCGTCCCGCTCCCGCTTTTCAGCCTTCGCTCTTTCGTCCCGCTCCTGCTTTTCAGCCTTCGCTCTTTCGTCCCGCTCCCGAATCAGCTCCCAAGCCTCCTGAAGCTCTACGTCGGACACTTCCTTTTCGCGAGGTAGCTCCATGATCGGCTTCCTTCGCTTTGCCTGCCCCACGCTTATACCAAGCTCCTCGCATACCGCCACCAACTCAGGAATGCGTAGCTTACTGACTTCCATGATCCCGAGTGTCGCAATCTCCCTCCCCTATCTAACTCAGTCAGCTTGAACTTCGCTTTTTCTGAGCCGAAAGGGCAGCCTTCCACTCGCGTACCTAACACTGAGTAAAAGGTCTGGCGAATCAAGGGAAAATTGCAAAGCACTCACCCGTACCAGGAACCATGAGCAGGCACGTCATCCCGCCGCTGCCAACCAGTTGTTGCGACCGAGGAGTTCCCCAGGCAGCCTCAGGCAGGGCCAGGCGAGGACAGGAGCCGCAGGCCGACTCCAGGCAGGGACATCAGGAGACGGGAGGGTGTCTCGTGATAAACTCTGTTTATATTACATATGTACAGAAGTTTCTTGTTCGTCGGAGAGCACACCTTGCGGCCTCTCGTTTGCTCTTTTTATACAGTTGCTGTTGATGTTCCAGCGATGGGCAGCCAATGGTGGCCGAACTGCCGTCGAACGTCATGTTCAGGCCCCGCCCCCGACTCATCCTCTCGAGCGCGCACACACATACACGCACACACTGCAGCGTCGGACGGGCTTCCCAATCCGGCGCCGGGGCATTCTTGACCTCGATAAGCCGCGCCAGGAGTTGGTGACGAAGGGTCCGCTGTCAGCTCGTGAGACTTTGACCGTGATGGAGATGATCCCCTCATTATGCGGCGTCGTGGCTCGGGAAAGGTTTAGCGGGATAATCCGCAACTGGCGCCGGACGAAAACTTGAGCCGAACGTACTCGGCCGGAAGTCCCGCCGCCGGCGTCGTCCCCCGGAATCCTCTCCCGGTAGGGCAGCTGGTTCATGGATCGACTGACCCCCGCAGCCAGAGAGAAGAGTCCGGCTCAGCTCCGCTCCCAGGTGTGGCGGCGTCCACGCGGCGCCGGGCGACGTGTTCTGTCAACAACGGCTCAGACGGCCGGTCGCCGATCCTAGATGCGAAGGCCAAACCTCCCCGGGTGGAAAAGAAGGGAAGGCGAAGGAAGGACGTGACCTTCGCCAAGGCCTATCGCAACATAAGTATACAACGTTGTCAAAGCTACTGGCGCGAGCGCGTGGCTTCATCTACGGTTCCGTTAGCGCGAGAACGCGTGCAAATGATCTGCGAGATCCAACCCCATGCTCGCTACAGCAGCTTTGACAGCTTGGTGCTGTACGCTAACAATGAAACAGAGTATAAGCAAAGCGCACACGAAGGCGTCGTACTCCGCGCTTTCGTGCAGTGCAAGCGCCGTAAAGCTGGGGCAGCACACCCGCGCTTGAAGTTTTGGGTTTCGCTCGCGCATAAAGTAAAACAAATCTATAAACTACACTAACATAAGGGACCTTTAGCAAACCGTTGCCGTGCTCCGCGTACCGCACTACCGGAGCTTTTGAAGCATGCTTGCGCGCGCCCCGCGGTCACGGTACAACCCAGGCGCGCGCTTACAAGCATGCTTCAAAGGCGCCTGTAGTGCGGTACGCGGAGCACGGCAGCGGTTTGCTTAGCGGCGAGATGTTTTGGTGGCGCCTTACTATGGTGTCCTCTCGTGACGTCATTACCTCGTGAACAACAAGTTCGATGGTGTTTGTAATTAGCATGGTGCAAGCTCGAAATCATACCTCTCTCAAAGCAACACTGTCGACACCGTCAAAATTGAAGTTCTTACATTCCTCTTATTTCCGTCGTTGAGACATCCTTTCCTGACGTCATAGCCAGCGTTTGGCCAATCGTGGCAGGCCGACCAGAGTGACGCTTTTGATCGCGCACGTCGCCAATAGGGAGTATTCACTGGCGGCCATAGCTGTGTGCGCGAATGCTGAGCGCGTGCTGATGGCGAGCTTCCACAGTTCTTTTGCAACGTGCATTCCGCACCATCTAGAGTGCCGGTCTTAGCAGCCAATTGATGTTAGCTCGTTCTGAGCATGCGCTCTAAACAGCACCCACAAATATCGCGTCCGATGAATACTCCTTATTATCTTTAATATTATCATCAGGGGCCGCCGCGGTATATTGCGAGCCTTCGCAGTCTCACGATGCCAGAGAGATTTGAAAATTACGCTTGGTCCTGTATAGTCTCGTCTTTCAGGAGCAGCACAACCCATGCATCTGACGGCAAAACGTCGTCTGGGGCCGTCTTTCAAATTATCCAAAACTTTATTTTTTTTTCCTTTAGAGCGCAGCTCTTAGGCACCCGTTTCCGGCTTGAGCGGCGTCGGCGTCGCCGTCGGCATAACCGCGAGGTCACGTGACCCCCCCAAGGTCACGTGACCCACCAAGGTCACCCCAACGTCACGTGATCCCCTCCCCCTTGAAGTCACGTGACCCCCCCCCCCCCCCCCGAGGTCACGTGGCCTTGGGTCCCGAGGTCAGGTGACCCCCCCCCCGGAGCATATTCAAGAATGAGGGGAGGAGGAGGAGAAGGAGGAGGAGGAGGAGGAGGAGGGGTCTACCCTACCCTCAGTACCCTTCCCTCCTCCTCCTCAAGAGCTGCGCTCCAATTCGGCGTTACAGGGAGTTGTAAACGGCTTTCACTTTTTTTTTTAATGCACTCAGCTAGGTTTTGGACATGTGTTCCCGATATCGATATGTTTCCGATATCGGGGTATCTAGTTTCTGACATCCATCTTATTGGGATATCTAATTGGCTAAGTGGCTGCCGGGTATGACGTAGGAGCGCGCGATTAACCAAATCCTATCCTAACCTATTCAGATATCAGAAACAAATTTTCGATAATTGATATTTGATTATCGATCAATAAATTTATCCTCGACCAATGATCGATCATCAGACGATAGTTGATCATCGGCTGATACTCGATCATCGCTCAATGAATAGATTCACTGCTAGTCGCCAATGTCTCTGACGTCAAGTCACGTGACAACTGCGAATTTTAATTCCTCTGAAAAAGACATTTTAGCTCTTCTCCATCGGCCTGCTTCGAACCAGCGACCTTTCGTTCAGTTGCTCAACGTAGTACATTTTAATCCCTCTGTCAGACGAGCACCTAAAAGGACCTTCACGCCAAAGGCCTTTAGGACTTTCAAATGACCATAAAGTTCTTGCACGACAGACAGCACAAGTAAATGTCATTTAGATGATGTTTACAGCGATTGAAGTCTCGTAACTCGGTCAAACGGATAAATCAGGTTCACGCCAGAAAAATAATATTTTGGCGACATAAATACTTTTTTTAAAGTTTATCTTAAGTAAACAAAACATTAAAGCAAACAAAATGACGAGTGCAGGCGAGTGATTACAAGTCCACTTAAGCCCAAGCAAAGTTTTTTTTTTTTTTTTTTTTTTCAATTTGCAATAACCCACCAGAAAGAGAGAGACAGGCTTGGGGGAAAAGGGAGTGTGAGATGGTAGCTTCCGCTGCGTTAACGAGACCATTCTGCCCACCAGAAAGAGGGACGGACTTGGGGGAAAGGAAGAGTGAGAAGGTAGCTTCCGCTGTGTTAACGAGACGATTGTGCCTACCAGGAAGAGGGACGGACTTGCGAAAAAAAAGCCGTTTACAAATCCCTGTAACGCCGAATTGGAGCGCAGCTGTTGAGGAGGAGTGGGGAAGGGTACTGAGGTGGGTAACGTCACTTGCGGGTAGTCACGTGACCTCGGGGGGGGGGGTCACGTGATCTCGGGGGGGTCACCTGACCTCGGGGGGGGGGGGGTCACGTAACCTCGGGGGGGGGGGATCACGTAACCTCAGGGGAAGGTCACGTGACCTCGGGGGGGGGGTCACGTGACCCCCCCCCCCGGTTACGCCGACGCCGACGCCGCTCAGGCTGGAAACGGGCCCCTAAGAGCTGCGCTCTAAAAGGGTGTGTGAAAAGTTAACTTCCGCTGCATTAACGAGACAATTCTGCCCACCAGAAAGAGAGAGACAAACTTAAGGAAAAGGGAGTGCGAAAAGGTAGCTTCCGCTGCGTCACGAGACGATTCTGTTCACTAGAAAGAGGGACGGACTTGGGTAAAGGGCGTGAGAGAAGGCAGCCTCCGCTGCATTAACGAGACAATTCTACCCTCCAGAAAGAGAGAGACAGACTTGGGGGAAAAACAGTGTGAGATGGTAGCTTCCGCTGCGTTAACGAGACGATTTTGCCCACCAGAAAGAGAGACGGACTTGGGGGAAAGGACGTGGGCGAGGGTAGCTTCCGCTGCGTTAACGAGACGCTCCTGCTCACCAGAGAGAGCCACAGACTTGGGGGACCGGGAATGTGAAAAAGTAGCTTCCGTTGCGTTAAGGAGACGATTCTGCCACCCAGAAAGAGAGAGAGAGACTTGGGGAACAGGGAGTGGTGAGATGGAGGGACGGACTTGGGTAAAGGGCGTGGGAGAAGGCAGCCTCCGCTGCATTAACAAGACAATTCTACCCACCAGAAAGAGAGAGACAGACTTGGGAAAAAAGAGTGTGAGATGGTAGCTTCCGCTGCGTTAACGAGACGATTCTGCCCACCAGAAAGAGAGAGACAGACTTGGGGGAAAGGGAGTGTGAGATGGTAGCTTCCGCTGCGTTAACGAGGCAATTCTGCTCACCAGAAAGAGGTACGGGCTGGAAAAGGAGTGTAAAAAGGGAACTTCCGCTGCGTTAACGAGATGCTTGTGCCCACCAGAGAGAGCGACAGACTTCGGGAAACGGGAGTGAGAAAAAGTAGCTTCCGTTGCGTTAACGAGACGATTCTGCCCCCCAGAAAGGAAGAGAGACACTTGGGGGACAGGGCGTGGGAGAAGGCAGCCTCCGCTGCGTTAACGACACGATTTTACCCATCAGAAAGAGGGACGGCCTTGGGGGAAAAGGAGTGTGAGAAAAAAGCTTCTGCTGTGTTAACGAGACGCTTCTGGCCACCAGAAAGAGAGACAGACTTGGGGAATGGTAGATTCCGCTGCGTTAACGAGATGATTCTGCCCACCAGAAAGAGTTACGGACTTGGGGAAAAGGGCGCGGATGAAGGTAGCTTCCGCTGCGTTTACGAGACGATTGTGCCCACCAGAAAGAGGAACGAACTTGGGGGAAGGGGCATGGGACAAGGTAGCTTCCGCTGCGTTAACGAGTCGCTTCTGTCCACCAGAAAGAGGGACGGACTTGGGGGAAAGGGAGTATGAAAAGGTAGCTTCCGCTCCGTTAACGAGACGATTCTGCCCATCAGAAAGAGGGACGGACTTGGGGGAAAGGGCGTGGGTGAAGGTAGCTTCCGGTGCGTTAACGAGACGCTCCTACCCACCAGAGAGCGACAGACTTGAGGGAACGGGAGTGTGAAAAAGTAGCTTCCGCTGCGTTAACGAGACGATTCTGCCCACCAGAAAGAGGAACGGACTTGGGGGAAAGGGCGTGGGAGAAGGTAGCTTCCGCTGCGTTAACGAGACGATTCTGCCCACCAGAAAGAGAGAGACAGATTTGGGGGAAAGGGAGTGTGAGATGGTAGCTTCCGCTGCGTTAACGAGGCAATTCTGCTCACCAGAAAGAGGTACGGGCTGGAAAAGGAGTGTAAAAAGGGAACTTCCGCTGCGTTAACGAGATGCTTCTGCCCACCAGAGAGAGCGACAGACTTCGGGAAACGGGAGTGAGAAAAAGTAGCTTCCGTTGCGTTAACGAGACGATTCTGCCCCCCAGAAAGGGAGAGAGACACTTGGGGGACAGGGAGTGGTGAGATGGTAGCTTCCGCTGCGTTAACGAGACGATTCTGTTCACCAGAAAAAGGGACGGACTTAGGTAAAGGGCGTGGGAGAAGGCAGCCTCCGCTGCGTTAACGAGACGATTTTACCCATCAGAAAGAGGGACGGCCTTGGGGGAAAAGGAGTGTGAGAAAAAAGCTTCTGCTGTGTTAACGAGACGCTTCTGGCCACCAGAAAGAGAGACAGACTTGGGGAATGGTAGATTCCGCTGCGTTAACGAGATGATTCTGCCCACCAGAAAGAGTTACGGACTTGGGGAAAAGGGCGCGGATGAAGGTAGCTTCCGCTGCGTTTACGAGACGATTGTGCCCACCAGAAAGAGGAACGAACTTGGGGGAAGGGGCATGGGACAAGGTAGCTTCCGCTGCGTTAACGAGTCGCTTCTGTCCACCAGAAAGAGGGACGGACTTGGGGGAAAGGGAGTATGAAAAGGTAGCTTCCGCTCCGTTAACGAGACGATTCTGCCCATCAGAAAGAGGGACGGACTTGGGGGAAAGGGCGTGGGTGAAGGTAGCTTCCGGTGCGTTAACGAGACGCTCCTACCCACCAGAGAGCGACAGACTTGAGGGAACGGGAGTGTGAAAAAGTAGCTTCCGCTGCGTTAACGAGACGATTCTGCCCACCAGAAAGAGGAACGGACTTGGGGGAAAGGGCGTGGGTGAAGGTAGCTTCCGCTGCGTTAACGAGACGATTCTGTTCACCAGAAAAAGGGACGGACTTAGGTAAAGGGCGTGGGAGAAGGCAGCCTCCGCTGCGTTAACGAGACGATTTTACCCATCAGAAAGAGGGACGGCCTTGGGGGAAAAGGAGTGTGAGAAAAAAGCTTCTGCTGTGTTAACGAGACGCTTCTGGCCACCAGAAAGAGAGACAGACTTGGGGAATGGTAGATTCCGCTGCGTTAACGAGATGATTCTGCCCACCAGAAAGAGTTACGGACTTGGGGAAAAGGGCGCGGATGAAGGTAGCTTCCGCTGCGTTTACGAGACGATTGTGCCCACCAGAAAGAGGAACGAACTTGGGGGAAGGGGCATGGGACAAGGTAGCTTCCGCTGCGTTAACGAGTCGCTTCTGTCCACCAGAAAGAGGGACGGACTTGGGGGAAAGGGAGTATGAAAAGGTAGCTTCCGCTCCGTTAACGAGACGATTCTGCCCATCAGAAAGAGGGACGGACTTGGGGGAAAGGGCGTGGGTGAAGGTAGCTTCCGGTGCGTTAACGAGACGCTCCTACCCACCAGAGAGCGACAGACTTGAAAGAACGGGAGTGTGAAAAAGTAGCTTCCGCTGCGTTAACGAGACGATTCTGCCCACCAGAAAGAGGAACGGACTTGGGGGAAAGGGCGTGGGAGAAGGTAGCTTCCGCTGCGTTAACGAGACGATTCTGCCCACCAGAAAGAGGAACGGACTTGGGGGAAAGGGCGTGGGTGAAGGTAGCTTCCGCTGCGTTAACGAGACGATTCTGCCCACCAGAAAGAGGAACGGACTTGGGGGAAAGGGCGTGGGAGAAGGTAGCTTCCGCTGCGTTAACGAGACAATTCTGCCCACCAGAAAGAGGAACGGACTTGGGGGAAAGGGCGTGGGTGAAGGTAGCTTCCGCTGCGTTAACGAGACGATTCTGCCCACCAGAAAGAGGAACGGACTTGGGGAGAAAGGGCGTGGGAGAAGGTAGCTTCCGCTGCGTTGACGAGACGATTCTGCCCACCAGAAAGAGGAACGGACTTGGGGGAAAGGGCGTGTGAGAGGGTAGCTTCTGCTGCGTTAACGAGACGATTCTGCCCACCAAAAAGAGAGACAGACTTGGGGAATGGTAGATTCCGCTGCGTTAACGAGATGATTCTGCCCACCAGAAAGAGTTACGGACTTGGGGAAAAGGGCGCGGATGAAGGTAGCTTCCGCTGCGTTTACGAGACGATTGTGCCCACCAGAAAGAGGAACGAACTTGGGGGAAGGGGCATGGGACAAGGTAGCTTCCGCTGCGTTAACGAGTCGCTTCTGTCCACCAGAAAGAGGGACGGACTTGGGGGAAAGGGAGTATGAAAAGGTAGCTTCCGCTCCGTTAACGAGACGATTCTGCCCATCAGAAAGAGGGACGGACTTGGGGGAAAGGGCGTGGGTGAAGGTAGCTTCCGGTGCGTTAACGAGACGCTCCTGCCCACCAGAGAGCGACAGACTTGAGGGAACGGGAGTGTGAAAAAGTAGCTTCCGCTGCGTTAACGAGACGATTCTGCCCACCAGAAAGAGGAACGGACTTGGGGGAAAGGGCGTGGGAGAAGGTAGCTTCCGCTGCGTTAACGAGACGATTCTGCCCACCAGAAAGAGGAACGGACTTGGGGGAAAGGGCGTGGGTGAAGGTAGCTTCCGCTGCGTTAACGAGACGATTCTGCCCACCAGAAAGAGGAACGGACTTGGGGGAAAGGGCGTGGGAGAAGGTAGCTTCCGCTGCGTTAACGAGACGATTCTGCCCACCAGAAAGAGGAACGGACTTGGGGGAAAGGGCGTGGATGAAGGTAGCTTCCGCTGCGTTAACGAGACGATTCTGCCCACCAGAAAGAGGAACGGACTTGGGGGGAAAGGGCGTGGGAGAAGGTAGCTTCCGCTGCGTTGACGAGACGATTCTGCCCACCAGAAAGAGGAACGGACTTGGGGGAAAGGGCGTGGGTGAAGGTAGCTTCCGCTGCGTTAACGAGACGATTCTGCCCACCAGAAAGAGGAACGGACTTGGGGGAAAGGGCGTGGGTGAAGGTAGCTTCCGCTGCGTTAACGAGACGATTCTGCCTACCAGAAAGAGGAACGGACTTGGGGCAAAGGGCGTGAGAGAAGGTAGCTTCCGCTGCGTTAACGAGACGATTCTGCCCACCAGAAAAAGGATCGGACTTGGGGGAAAGGGCGTGGGTGAAGGTAGCTTCCGCTGCGTTAACGAGACGCATCTGTCCACCAGAGAGAGGGCAGACTTGGGGAAAGGGTTTGTGAGAATGTAGCTTCCGCTGCGTTAACAAGACGATTATTCCCACCAGAAAGAGGAACGGACTTGGGGGAAAGGGCGTGGGAGAAGGTAGCTTCCGCTGCGTTAACGAGACGATTCTTCCCACCAGAAAGAGGAACGGACTTGAGGGAAAGGGCGTGGGTGAAGGTAGCTTCCGCTGCGTTAACGAGACGCATCTGTCCACCAGAGAGAGGGCAGACTTGGGGAAAGGGTTTGTGAGAATGTAGCTTCCGCTGCGTTAACGAGACGATTCTGCCCACCAGAAAGAGGAACGGACTTGGGGGAAAGGGCGTGGGAGAAGGTAGCTTCCGCTGCGTTAACGAGACGATTCTGCCCACCAGAAAGAGGAACGGACTTGGGGGAAAGGGCGTGGGTGAAGGTAGCTTCCGCTGCGTTAAAGGGCAACTCCGCTTAATTTCAAAAATTTTGAGATAGTGGCCGATTTTGCTTTTTGAAGCACTCAAAAACAATCCCCAATCTTTTGTTTCGCGAAAAATAAAATATTTTTCGTGTAATTTTAGTTTAGCCATGTTCACAAACTGAAACCAAAACCGTGGCAAAGCCGGACAACATTGTATATTCGGCATCACTAAGCATGTACACCCACGTGATATACAAGGGGAAGAAGGAGCTCTCCTCTTATCAGGATCCTCCTTTGTGCCTCCTGGATTAGCACAGGTGTCGCTATTCTCCTCCCAGAAGATTATAGAAGATTAACCTGTCACTCAAAAGTCTTACAAAAGCAGCTTCCCTCTCCTCCTTTTACTTGGTGTTCAAAAGTATGCGATGTAACACAAGCCGCGCTCAACGAGGCGATCGGCTTATCAGTAGAATCAATATTCGAGCGCCGGGCCGGCCGAGCGCGTCACTCACGTCTTTCACGGCGTTAGCGCCACCCGTGCTCTCCCCGAGAAAGGAAACAAAATTGAAAAAAAAAAAAGAAGAAGCTGTACATGCTTGATGACGTCGCGGACGTGCCGGGAGAAGGAATTTGGAGGAAGCGGAAATGCAGCCGGGCAGTGTTGTTTGGCCCGCACGTCTCATCCAAAACCAGCGGATTCGTGCTTGTCAAACTTTGACAGCGATTTTAATGAACTTCTAGGCGGAATTCCGTCGTAATATTTGCCATGGGGGTTTTGTAGATGATAACAAAGAGAACTGTATAGTTTTGCACTACTGGAAAAGGAGCGGAGTTGCCCTTTAACGAGACGATTCTGCCCACCAGAAAGAGGAACGGACTTGGGGGAAAGGGCGTGGGAGAAGGTAGCTTCCGCTGCGTTAACGAGACAATTCTGCCCACCAGAAAGAGGAACGGACTTGGGGGAAAGGGCGTGGGTGAAGGTAGCTTCCGCTGCGTTAACGAGACGATTCTGCCCACCAGAAAGAGGAACGGACTTGGGGGAAAGGGCGTGTGTGAGGGTAGCTTCCGCTGTGTTAACGAGACGATTCTGCCCACCAGAAAGAGGAACGGACTTGGGTGAAAGGGCGTGGGAGAAGGTAGCTTCCGCTGCGTTAACGAGACGATTCTGCCCACCAGAAAGAGGAACGGACTTGGGGGAAAGGGCGTGGGTGAAGGTAGCTTCCGCCGCGTTAACGAGACGCATCTGTCCACCAGAGAGAGGGCAGACTTGGGGAAAGGGTTTGTGAGAATGTAGCTTCCGCTGCGTTAACAAGACGATTATGCCCGCCAGAAAAGAGACACACTTGGGGAATGGTAGCTTCCGCTGCGTTAACAAAACGATTCTGCCCACCAGAACGAGGGAAGAACTTGGGGGAAAGGCCGAGGGAGAAGGTAGCTTCCGCTGCGTTAACGAGACGATTCTGCCCACCAGAAAGAGAAACGGACTTGGGGTTAAGGGCGTGGGTGAAGGTAGCTTCCGCTGCGTTAACGAGACGATTCTGCCCACCAGAAAGAGGAACGGACTTGGGGGAAAGGGCGTGGGAGAAGGTAGCTTCCGCTGCGTTAACGAGACGATTCTGCCCACCAGAAAGAGGAACGGACTTGGGGGAAAGGGCGTGGGTGAAGGTAGCTTCCGCTGCGTTAACGAGACGCATCTGTCCACCAGAGAGAGGGCAGACTTGGGGAAAGGGTTTGTGAGAATGTAGCTTCCGCTGCGTTAACAAGACGATTATGCCCGCCAGAAAGAGAGACAGACTTGGGGAATGGTATCTTCCGCTGCTTTAACGAGACGATTCTGCCCACCAGAACGAGGGAAGAACTTGGGGGAAAGGGCGTGGCAGAAGGTAGCTTGCGCTGCGTTAACGAGACGATTCTGCCCACCAGAAAGAGGAACGGACTTGGGGGAAAGGGCGTGGGTGAAGGTAGCTTCGGCTGCGTTAACGAGACGCTTCTGCCCACCAGAGAGAGCGACAGACTTAGAGAAGGGAAGTGTGAAAAGGTAGCTTCTGCTGCGTTAAGGAGACGATTCTGCCCACTAGAAAAAGAGGGACAGAGTGGGGGGAAGGTAGTGTGTGATGATAGTTTCCGCTGCGCTAAAGAGACGATTTTACCCACAAGAAAAAGGGACGGACTTCGGGGAAAAGGAGTGTTGTCCTTTGTCCCTCTTGTTCCCCTTCTCCAGGGATTATTTTCGTCATTCTTGTCCAGCTCGCTTGCACCTTTGCATTTAATTGCATTATAATCAAAAAGAGAAAAACACTTCCGCTGCGTTAATGAGACGCTTCTGGCCACCAGAGAGAGAGACAGACTTGGGGGAAAGAGAGTGGGAGAAGGTAGCCTCTGCTGCGTTAACGAGACGATTCTGCCCACCGGAAAGAGAGACAGACTTGGGGAATGGTATCTTCCGCTGCGTTAACGAGACGATTCTGCCCACCAGAACGAGGGAAGAACTTGGGGGAAAGGGCGTGGGAGAAGGTAGCTTCCGCTGCGTTAACGAGACGATTCTGCCCACCAGAAAGAGGAACGGACTTGGGGGAAAGGGCGTGGGTGGAGGTAGCTTCCGCTGCGTTAACGAGACGCGTCTGTCCACCAGAGAGAGGGCAGACTTGGGGAAAGGGTTTGTGAGAATGTAGCTTCCGCTGCGTTAACAAGACGATTATGCCCGCCACAAAGAGAGACAGACTTCGGGAATGGTAGCTTCCGCTGCGTTAACAAAACGATCCTGCCCACCAGAACGAGGGAAGAACTTGGGGGAAAGGGCGTGGGAGAAGGTAGCTTCCGCTGCGTTAACGAGACGATTCTGCCCACCAGAAAGAGGAACGGACTTGGCTGAAAGGGCGTGGGTGAAGGTAGCTTCCGCTGCGTTAACGAGACGATTCTGCCCACCAGAAAGAGGAACGGACTTGGGGGAAAGGGCGTGGGTGAAGGTAGCTTCCGCTGCGTTAACGAGATGATTCTGCCCACCAGAAAGAGAGACGGACTTGGGGGAAAGGGCGTGGGTGAAGGTAGCTTCCGCTGCGTTAACGAGACGATTCTGCCCACCAGAAAGAGGAACGGACTTGGGGGAAAGGGCGTGGGTGAAGGTAGCTTCCGCTGCGTTAACGAGACGATTCTGCCCACCAGAAAGAGGAACGGACTTGGGGGAAAGGGCGTGGGAGAAGGTAGCTTCCGCTGCGTTAACGAGACGATTCTGCCCAACAGAAAGAGGAACGGACTTGGGGGAAAGGGCGTGAGTGAAGGTAGCTTCCGCTGCGTTAACGAGACGCATCTGTCCACCAGAGAGAGGGCAGACTTGGGGAAAGGGTTTGTGAGAATGTAGCTTCCGCTGCGTTAACAAGACGATTATGCCCGCCACAAAGAGAGACAGACTTCGGGAATGGTATCTTCCGCTGCGTTAACGAGACGATTCTGCCCACCAGAACGAGGGAAGAACTTGGGGGAAAGGGCGTGGGAGAAGGTAGCTTCCGCTGCGTGAACGAGACGATTCTGCCCACCAGAAAGAGGAACGGACTTGGGGGAAAGGGCGTGGGTGAAGGTAGCTTCCGCTGCGTTAACGAGACGATTCTGCCCACCAGAAAGAGAGACGGACTTGGGGGAAAGGGCATGGGTGAACGTAGCTTCCGCTGCGTTAACGAGACGATTCTGCCCACCAGAAAGAGGAACGGACTTGGGGGAAAGGGCGTGGGTGAAGGTAGCTTCCGCTGCGTTAACGAGACGATTCTGCCCACCAGAAAGAGGAACGGACTTGGGGGAAAGGGCGTGGGTGAAGGTAGCTTCCGCTGCGTTAACGAGACGATTCTGCCCACCAGAAAGAGAGACGGACTTGGGGGAAAGGGCGTGGGTGAAGGTAGCTTCCGCTGCGTTAACGAGACGATTCTGCCCACCAGAAAGAGAGACGGACTTGGGGGAAAGGGCGTGGGTGAACGTAGCTTCCGCTGCGTTAACGAGACGATTCTGCCCACCAGAAAGAGGAACGAACTTGGGGGAAAGGGCGTGGGAGAAGGTAGCTTCCGCTGCGTTAACGAGACGATTCTGCCCACCAGAAAGAGGAACGGACTTGGGGGAAAGGGCGTGAGTGAAGGTAGCTTCCGCTGCGTTAACGAGACGCATCTGTCCACCAGAGACAGGGCAGACTTGGGGAAAGGGTTTGTGAGAATGTAGCTTCCGCTGCGTTAACAAGACGATTATGCCCGCCACAAAGAGAGACAGACTTGGGGAATGGTATCTTCCGCTGCGTTAACGAGACGATTCTGCCCACCAGAACGAGGGAAGAACTTGGGGGAAAGGGCGTGGGAGAAGGTAGCTTCCGCTGCGTGAACGAGACGATTCTGCCCACCAGAAAGAGGAACGGACTTGGGGGAAAGGGCGTGGGTGAAGGTAGCTTCCGCTGCGTTAACGAGACGATTCTGCCCACCAGAAAGAGGAACGGACTTGGGGGAAAGGGCGTGGGTGAAGGTAGCTTCCGCTGCGTTAACGAGACGATTCTGCCCACCAGAAAGAGAGACGGACTTGGGGGAAAGGGCGTGGGTGAAGGTAGCTTCCGCTGCGTTAACGAGACGATTCTGCCCACCGGAAAGAGGAACGGACTTGGGGGAAAGGGCGTGGGTGAAGGTAGCTTCCGCTGCGTTAACGAGACGATTCTGCCCACCGGAAAGAGAGACGGACTTGGGGGAAAGGGCGTGGGTGAAGGTAGCTTCCGCTGCGTTAACGAGACGATTCTGCCCACCGGAAAGAGGAACGGACTTGGGGGAAAGGGCGTGGGAGAAGGTAGCTTCCGCTGCGTTAACGAGACGATTCTGCCCACCGGAAAGAGAGACGGACTTGGGGGAAAGGGCGTGGGTGAAGGTAGCTTCCGCTGCGTTAACGAGACGATTCTGCCCACCAGAAAGAGAGACGGACTTGGGGGAAAGGACGTGGGTTAAGGTAGCTTCCGCTGCGTTAACGAGACGATTCTGCCCACCGGAAAGAGGAACGGACTTGGGGGAAAGGGCGTGGGTGAAGGTAGCTTCCGCTGCGTTAACGAGACGATTCTGCCCACCGGAAAGAGAGACGGACTTGGGGGAAAGGGCGTGGGTGAAGGTAGCTTCCGCTGCGTTAACGAGACGATTCTGCCCACCAGAAAGAGAGACGGACTTGGGGGAAAGGGCGTGGGTGAAGGTAGCTTCCGCTGCGTTAACGAGACGATTCTGCCCACCGGAAAGAGGAACGGACTTGGGGGAAAGGGCGTGGGTGAAGGTAGCTTCCGCTGCGTTAACGAGACGATTCTGCCCACCGGAAAGAGAGACGGACTTGGGGGAAAGGGCGTGGGTGAAGGTAGCTTCCGCTGCGTTAACGAGACGATTCTGCCCACCAGAAAGAGAGACGGACTTGGGGGAAAGGACGTGGGTTAAGGTAGCTTCTGCTGCGTTAACGAGACGATTCTGCCCACCAGAAAGAGGAACGGACTTGGGGGAAAGGGCGTGGGAGAAGGTAGCTTCCGCTGCGTTAACGAGACGATTCTGCCCACCAGAAAGAGGAACGGACTTGGGGGAAAGGGCGTGGGTGAAGGTAGCTTCCGCTGCGTTAACGAGACGCATCTGTCCATTAGAGAGAGGGCAGACTTGGGGGAAGGGTTTGTGAGAATGTAGCTTCCGCTGCGTTAACAAGACGATTATGCCCGCCAGAAAGAGAGACACACTTGGGGAATGGTAGCTTCCGCTGCGTTAACAAAACGATTCTGCCCAACAGAAAGAGGGACGGACTTGGGCGAAAGGGCGTGGGAGAAGGTAGCTTCCGCTACATAGACGAGACGCTTCTGCCCACCAGAGAGAGCGACGGACTTGGGGGAAGGGGAGTGTGAAAAGGTAGCTTCCGCTGCATTAACGAGAAGAATCTGCCCACCAGAAAGAGGGAGACGGACTTGGGGGAAAGGGCGAGGGAGAAGGTAGCTTTCGCTGCGTTAAGGGGACGCTTCTGCCCACCAGAGAGGGGGACGGACTTGGGAGAAAGGGAGTGTGAGAAGGTAGCTTCCTTTGCGTTAACGAGACGATTCTGCCCATCAGAAAGAGGGACGGACTTGGGGGAAAGGGCGTTTGAGAAGGTAGCTTCCACTGCGTTAACGAGACGCTTCTGCCCACCAGAAAGAGGAACGGACTTGGGGGTAAGCGCATGTAAGAAGACAGCTTCCGTTGCATTAACAAGACGCTTCTGCCCACCTGAGAGAGGGACGGACTTGGGGAAAAGGGCGTGTGACAAGATAGCTTCCGCTGCATTAAGGAGACGTTTTTTCCCAGAAGAAGCGTCTTCTTAATGCCCACCAGAAAGAGGGAAAGACTTGGGGGAAAGCGAGTGTGAGAAGTTATTTTTTGCTTCGTTGATGAGACTCTTCTGCCCACCAGAAAGAAGGACGGACTTGGGAAAAAGGTCGTGTGATAAGGTAGCTTCCGCGGCGTTGACAATACCCTTATACCCACCAGAAAGAGGGATGGACTTGGGGGAAAGGAGGTGTGAGAAACTAGCTTCCGATGCGTTAACGAAACGCTTCTGCCCACCAGAAAGGGGGACGGACATTGGGGAAAGGGAGTGTGAGAAGGTGGCTTTCGCTGCGTTAACGAGACGATTCTTCCCACCAGTAAGAGGGACGGACTAGGGGGAAAGGGCGTGGGAGAAGGTAGCTTCCGATGCGTTAACGAGACTCTTTTGCCCAGCAGAAAGAGAGACGAACTTGGAAGAAGGGGAGTGTGAGAAGGTATCTTCCGCTGCGTTAACGAGATGCTTTCGCTAACCAGAAAGGGTGACGGACTTGGGTGAAAGGGAATGTAAGAAGGTAGCTTCCGCTGCGTTAACGAGACGATTCTTCCCACCAGTAAGAGGGATGGACTAGGGGGAAAGGGCGTGGGAGAAGGTAGCTTCCGATGCGTTAACGAGACTCTTCTGCCCAGCAGAAAGAGAGACGGACTTGGAAGAAGGGGAGTGTGAGAAGGTATCTTCCGCTGCGTTAACGAGATGCTTTCGCTAACCAGAAAGGGTGACGGACTTGGGTGAAAGGGAATGTAAGAAGGTAGCTTCCGCTGCGTTAACGAGACGATTCTTCCCACCAGTAAGAGGGATGGACTAGGGGGAAAGGGCGTGGGAGAAGGTAGCTTCCGATGCGTTAACGAGACTCTTTTGCCCAGCAGAAAGAGAGACGGACTTGGAAGAAGGGGAGTGTGAGAAGGTATCTTCCGCTGCGTTAACGAGATGCTTTCGCTAACCAGAAAGGGTGACGGACTTGGGTGAAAGGGAATGTAAGAAGGTAGCTTCCGCTGCGTTAACGAGACGATTCTTCCCACCAGTAAGAGGGATGGACTAGGGGGAAAGGGCGTGGGAGAAGGTAGCTTCCGATGCGTTAACGAGACTCTTCTGCCCAGCAGAAAGAGAGACGGACTTGGAAGAAGGGGAGTGTGAGAAGGTATCTTCCGCTGCGTTAACGAGATGCTTTCGCTAACCAGAAAGGGTGACGGACTTGGGTGAAAGGGAATGTAAGAAGGTAGCTTCCGCTGCGTTAACGAGACGATTCTTCCCACCAGTAAGAGGGATGGACTAGGGGGAAAGGGCGTGGGAGAAGGTAGCTTCCGATGCGTTAACGAGACTCTTCTGCCCAGCAGAAAGAGAGACGGACTTGGAAGAAGGGGAGTGTGAGAAGGTATCTTCCGCTGCGTTAACGAGATGCTTTCGCTAACCAGAAAGGGTGACGGACTTGGGTGAAAGGGAATGTAAGAAGGTAGCTTCTGCTGCGTTAACGAGACGATTCTTCCCACCAGTAAGAGGGATGGACTAGGGGGAAAGGGCGTGGGAGAAGGTAGCTTCCGATGCGTTAACGAGACTCTTCTGCCCAGCAGAAAGAGAGACGGACTTGGAAGAAGGGGAGTGTGAGAAGGTATCTTCCGCTGCGTTAACGAGATGCTTTCGCTAACCAGAAAGGGTGACGGACTTGGGTGAAAGGGAATGTAAGAAGGTAGCTTCCGCTGCGTTAACGAGACGCTTCTGCCCATCAGAAAGAGTGACGGGCTTGGGGGAAAGGGCGTGTGAGAATGTAGCTTCCGCGTTTTCCCACCAGAATAAGGGACGGACTTGGGGGCAAGGGCGTGTGGGAAGGTTGCTTCCGCTGAGTTAACGAGGCGCTTCTGCCCATTATGAAGAGGGCACGGACTTGGGGGAAAGGCCGCGTGAGAGGGTAGCTTCCGCTTCGTTAATGAGAGGCTTCTGCCCTGCAGAAAGAGGAACGAACTTGGAGGAAAGGGTGCGTGAGAGGGTATACCTTCCGCTGCGTTAACGAGATGCTCCTTCTCACTAGAAAGAGGGACGGACTGATGCCAAATGCAAACCATGTATAAGACGCCCAAGAGCGTAGACGTTTTGCCCCTAGAAGCAGTGAAGGGCAAGCAGCCCGCGTGATAGAGCACGATATGGAGATCTTGCGTTTGATGTGGTTTTGGCGCATAGACGTGGACGAAAAGTGCGTACTTTCTGGAGCCCCTGGTCCTCCATTGGTACAACCACAAAAATTAAAAATCAATAAAAAGAATATGTTTTTTCGTTACGCAATGCTAAGGTCCCGACGACCTGCCAGGCGTACTCGGGCTCCAAACACCCCATGGTTCTTTTTCTTCGGTTCCATAAAATCCACTCTAGGACGTCTTTTCGAGCCACTGGCTCCTGTCACATTAGGAGTTTTGCTGTTCTTGGTGAGGCTTTGTTTACATAATCATTCGCCATAAAAAGAGAAAAAAGTCACTGGACGATGGACCACAAACATTAATGGACACAACAATTCTATGTATTTCCTACCGAAAAACCCAGTATAACTTTTAACTATCTGGATTATAAAACTGAAAATCTAACTGGAAATGTTTCTGGAAACCTGATATCCAGTTTGCAGACAAAGGAATAATTTCGAAAAGCTAAAATCCAGATGGAATCTAAATAGATTTCCAGCCACATAATCCAGATAGCGAAAAGTTATACTGGGTTTTTCAGTAGGGTTGTCATGTTGATGAGGCTAGCACTCTGATGGTGACTTGTGAGTTGTGAGTACCCGCTTGTCTGTCTTCGGTGTTTTTTCCTTTTTTTTCCTTGTCTTTCTTGGCACGATGGTTCATCATGTTCAACGTTTACCAACTTGCCCAACCTAGCCTTACTGCTATGATGGTGGTATATTTATTTATTTATTTACTTCAATGAGAAGATTTTTGGCAGATATCTGGTCTGGTTGGGAAAGATTAGGTTTAGACGGAAGAGCTCCCACCAAAAACCAAAAAACGGTTCAGCCCGACGTTTCAGAACCTCCAAGTTTCTCCATCAGGGGTGATTAAATCACGAGGAGCAGCAGGTATTAAAGCTGCTGCTCCTCGCGATTTAGTCACCTCTGATGAAAAGAGCCAGCAGGTTTTAAAACGTCGGGCTGAACAGTTTTTTTTGTTTTTGGTTGAAGCTCTTCCGTCTAAACCTAATGGTGTTATATGTATAGACGCTTTAATCGCGCGCCAAACTGAGCCGCCATGGCCGACCTTCCCTTGTCTTACTGAGATGCCGAGCCACTGACGCGGGCGTTGACGAGCCTCCACGAAGGCCTATGCTGGGCAGAAGGACACAGTAGTACCTAAAGTGGCAATAACCTGTCCTGCTGTGGCAACGATGAAGTGAAGCGACCGGAATAAGAGGAAACGAAAACTGAAGGCCGGCTATGGCGGCGCCCATGCGCAGCGGCCTGGAATCGTCTATACGAAAGGTCGGGACCCTATTCACGGTTAGACAATACCTGCTCGCTTGTACTCTGCAGAGTTTAATAGAATGCTCAATCCGAGCGTTTTTGTTGCAATGTTTTTTTTTAGCACAGAAGTGCAGGTTTGCGCTGCTTCCTCCATACAGGAAAAACGCCTTGATGTGTCTGCTTTCGTTTTACAAGTAGTGTCAAATGCGCCAACGCACAAGGTCCGTGCCTCGTGCGTAACCTCGGAAGCAAATGGTGACGGAGCATTCACTCGTGACACGCGTCTTGCGCGTTCCCAGGGCAATGTTGACGGAACTTGTAACAAACGCCAATCGTGAATTTTACCACGGACTTTACACATAGATTATGCCGCACTCTGAATATGTAGGCTTGAATCACGGGATCGCACTCGCCTGCGCGACCGTCACACCTTCCCTTCCAGCCCACCGCAGCACTCTGACCGACATGATGCCGCCGCCATGAGAAGGGAGAAGTTTAGGATGAGACAGGGAGAATACTTCTGAAAATTATCGACCCTGAGGCTTCCTAAGTTCATATACTCTGTAGTACATGTTAAGAACAGTCGTTTACCTTTCAGTATGTTTCCCGGGACAGTACACGTGCAGGCATGTTTCGCGGTTTTTGTTCCACTAGACGATCATCCAACAAACACTTATCGCCGACATGTTGTTGGTTATTTACGTTGTAAGAAAATAAAATAGAATTAGAGGAAATGAAATCACAGGCTGAAACGTAAGACTTCAAGAAAAAAGAAAGGTGGGGAGGAAAGGTGGGGGCAGCTTTTTTGTTCTACAAAAAAAAAAAAAAAAAAAATAAGGCGGAAAAATATCGGTGCATCGATTATGCTGGATTCCCACTGAACCGACAAACAGAAAAAACCGACACCGACAAGCCTCAAACATGCACAACACGCACGCGATGTTTTTCTTTTTTTTGGCAGGCTCATGACCAACTTTGTTAGACATTTCTTGGAATAAAATGTTTTCAAGGAAATATCAAAATTCTAATTGATTTACGCTCTATGACACCCAGGCAATCACAACCCTCGAGAACGTTATAATATTTGGTCAATAAAAGCAGAAATTTATAGTTATGTAAACTGGCCTATAGAATTCAATAGAAAAAAATGTGTAGAGCCCAAAAATAAAAACAATACGCTTCAAAAATTTTGATTACTGCGCATTGGTATTTTATCACTGTCATCTAAATATTCCCGGGGAACATTGCAGTGTTTGTCGTTGTTTAGTTGAAATTCTTATTTTAGTGCATGCGCCGAGGGGATGTCCAAGAAAGTTGGGAATGTGCAGTCTCTCGGCGCTCGTGAAGTAAGCACGAGTGATTGCAAGGCTGTCAAAGATACCCTCGCGTGCATAACGCACATGTTTGAGGCTTGTCGGTGTCAGCGGTTCCTGTTTTTCACTCTAGTGAGACTCGGGCATGTGTGCCTTAAATATGTTGTGTGTATGTTTATATGGCCGGAAGTTAGTCAGCCCCAATAGGCGTCTGGTGTCTCAGCTGTAGATCAGCACTTTAGCCAGTACGGTACAACCGCTAGCTTGGGGTTTTCAATGTGCACCCCGCAGTAGTAACACTCAACCGCACGCCGGTACCAGGCTCACCCAGACCGAAACGGTCAGAGGTAGGGATTGAACCCAGGATCACTGGGTTGTGCATGCGTTCAGTCCACATTCTAGAAGTGGGTCCTGTTATGAAGATAATCCAATCAATGAAAAGGGGCAAGCAAGCTTGGCAAGAATGACGATAATAATCTTTGGAGAAGGGGAACAAGGGGGACAAAGGACAAGCACAAATCTCCAAACACAGCTAGGTGACTGGCGCGCGACCGAAAAAATCCGCCTGGCCCAGGTATCGAACCGCGGACCTCTCCATTTTCAGTGGAGCGCTCTACATTCTCCAAGTCACGCACAGCTTGGTGCGCAGCAGATCGCTTGAACTTTGTAGTACAATTGCGTAGTGCTGGCTATTATGTCAGTTTGTTGATAGTTTAGGAAAAGAATTTCTCTGGTGAGCATATACGTTGTCCATGCCCTAACGACATGGTCTGAACGTACGAGGAGATACGAACAGATGTTGGTTTTACAGCGGTGGCTGATAGTGCCCGTTCCCGGCAAAAATTGCTCATGCACGAAGGAAAACACGGCACTTTCCAGCAGAGACACTAATCTCCCTCCTCAAGTCGTTTCTCACACATACACGAAAACTGTGCAAGGCTCTCTCTCTCTCCCTTCTCCCTTTCCCCCTGGAAACCGCCGTTGTTCTTAAAAAAAAAAAAATCCTGATTACAGGGGAGCACTTTCCGCCTCGCCATAATTCCTGCCATGCCACATCCTCGTACCCTCCGGCGATGCTCTCCCTCCCTCCCGCTTCCTCCCTCCCCGCCCTCTCCCTTCCGCCAGTCGCAGCTGCCAAATAACCACGTGGTCGCGCTGTAACGACGCGCTCTCTCACCTCCCCACTGGCGACGCACTGGTTCCGTTTTCGGAACCCACTGCAGGCATAATACAGAACACTGCCCGAGCTGCAACGCAGCAGCTACGTCTGTCATTCGGCAGCACACCTTGTGCGCTCGTTTGCATTTGTTTAGCAGCCTATCTGGGTAGTTGCACTTGTTTCGTAAGTTTAAACTTCGTTTTCTATCTGCAATGGTGGACAGTCAGCTGCCGTCTCTGCGTCAGTGTTCCTTTCTAGCCTATTGGCGAATTTGACTGTGTGAAATTGTAATTCGTGTATGAATATGGTTGGGCAGGCATCTTTATGTTTGTTTTTTTCGCATTCCTACGAGGGATCAGTGGTGTCACTGAAAGGGGGTGGGGGGGGGGGGGAGAGGGGAGGGGCGCGGCGGGCCTCCCCCCGGGGTGCCGTTGACACTAGTGACGCCACTGGTGGGAATCCAATGAAATTAAACGTTGAGTACATATTCAACCTTTCTAGCATTGAGCATAAGTGTAGCCGATAGCGACAAAATAACTATTTGTGAGCAGGCGATACTAGCGAAGATTGTTCGGGCTTCCTAACGACTGCGACGTCTGTGAGGTGTTGTTTTCACTATTGGGGGCAAGAATGAAACACAAACAGCGGGGCGCGCGGCCTTAGATGCATCCTGCCGCATACATAAAGGGCCCAGTTAACCAAAGAATGGCGGGGTAGAAACGGAGGCTGGCCAGGATGTGCACATGTGCACATTGGAGTAGGCGCAAAGCTAATCAGCCTCGCTTTTCATTCCGCAGTTTTACCAGTTCCCCGGGGCCTCGGTGCAGCGCCGCACTTATCAAACTTTTAAAAGTTACGCACTACGCCGTTCGCGTTTTATTTGGACGGGATATTACGTCTGTGGGACCAGCTCATTTCGAAGAAAGAGGTGCGATAAAGTTTATTTACAAACAAGTAAAAGTCATTAAAAACATACGGTGCTCATTAGCGTAGTACGCCGAATGTAAGAGTGTAATTAAATAGATACAATTCACTTTATTATTATCTTCTTTATTTTTTTGTTTTTATTTTTATTTTTTGGATAAGAACGAGAGAGAACGTTAAAAACCGTAAAAAGAAAGACAACCTATAAAGTAGTATAGTACACAGCTGAGAAAAATATCAAAAGGAAACTAGGAGAGCATCCTTGACACTGTTAATGTTCAATCGTCTATCACGTGGCGGGGTCCTTCCCAGCGGCCGCCTCTCTGCGGTCACTCTGGGGACCACCCGCAATCTCCGGGTTCTCCGCACTCCCGGAGCCCTTGCAGCCCTCTTGGTTCTCTTCGTGCTCTCTCCGGGAAGGCTCAGAAGGCAGCTCCTGGACCGGTTGCTGCGGCCCCGGTAGTTTCATTTGCAGGAGCAGCTGGTAGTTGTACATGTGCATCAGGAACACCGACTTTGGGAGGAAGAGAACACCACACCGTGAAAGAAGCCCATGTGAGTTAAGGGTCACCTGACCTGTTGGCACGGCATCTAGGGCGTTGTGACAATTTATGAAATCAAGCGAAGGCAAAGCTCCAAGCCAGCGATCACAATGCGGAAGAATAGAACGTTCAAAAAGACTCTTCCTGGTACCTTCAGCAAAACATTTCTTGATAGGTGTTAACAAAGCGCCCAAGAGGCTATTACCGGCAACTTCAAGAAAACATTTTTTTTGCGTTACTTTTTTTGCGCACCATGATCTGTTGAAACAAAAGGACTGCGGGACTGGATCCTTTCCGATGTTCCCAAAGTCCTATGACGTCGTTACGCCGCTCAGTTCGAGAAAACGATTTTTCCGACGCCACAGAAAAGGACGTGCAGTTTTAGCACGACCCGTCAATCGTCCTTTGTTTTTCTTACGGAACTAAAGGATTGCCACCCAGATTTCTGGTGTTACCGGATATGCTCTTCCGATACTTTAATATATCTAGCTTATACTTCGTCTATATATAACTTGGCAAAGAGGGAACGCTACGGACCCCGCGAGCCAATAGGAGCGACGGTGGCGAAGCACGCGACAGCCCTTACCAAAGTACAGGGCTGAAACTCAAGAGCGTAACCCAAGCAGTTGGACGAAAAGAAAAAGAGGAACTGCACTTTTTCCCGGACTTTCTTTTTGTGTTTCCAAGACGTCGCTCTTGACTTCCAAGAAGATTAATCCGTCACTCGAAATACGTACAAAAGTGGCTGCCCCTTCTCTCCCGCCCTTGGCTTCGGCATTACTGCACGCAGCTAGTGGGTTAGAGTATAGTGACGCGTTTCCCTCCGACGTGCTGATTAGCTCATTGGAACCGTATCCTACGCCGTTTGCCAAGTTACTGTTTTACGTCTCTACCCTGTCTGATGAGTCGTTTTGAAAGGCGCCGAGATCGACTTTTCTGGACCTCGCCTATTTCACTGGGCGATCGGGATCGAGACGGGCGTCTTACATTCGTTGTTTTGAATCAGCTCCAACACCGGATCACCATCCGGATCCGAGAAAAGTCGCTCCGCCGATTTCGGCGGATTCGACCGGAAGCCAGCCAGCTTTCGGCGCGCACGCGTGACTTCCTTCCTCGCCGGGCATCTCGCATCTCGCCTCAAAAGAATTCGTAATTTCCGCTTGCGAAGTGCCGCCCGCTTTACTGCTGCTACTGCTGTTGCTGCTGCTTGATGACAGTTTGTCGTCAAGTTGCTCGAGCCGCTCCTCTAGCACCAGTGGCTCGAGTAGCAGCGACGACGAGAATTGCTTGAATGTCCCGCATAAATTTGGCTGCCCTTTCGGACCTCCGCAGAAGAGGCCGAAAATTGAGACGTACGTACCTGGACACCGTTCACGTGTATTCTCGTGAAGAGGCAAGTGGTCTACGCTGATGCACATCGATTATTGACAGGCATCTCTCACATCATGCATGATTAACTTCGCTCGTGCTTTGAACAAGTATTGTTAGCGCCGTGACTGCTAACACAGGTGCTTCGAGATCCGGGACCTTTGAAAGGGAATTCCCGGGAAGGTGAATGACGGGAAGGCATCCGCGATCCAGGAGCAGTGGTCATGTTCCACTAGGGATCGGGAGGCGGAGAGACTCTGTTCGGAATGCGTGTTCCATCTCGGATCTGGTCTACTGATCCCGGGTCAATCCAAAACGACCTGTGGAATTCGCCTTAAATAAAAAAATAAAAAATCCAAAGCGCTGAGGTCGTGTTCGCCTCAAGTGTGTCGAACACTGTAAGTCTTTATTCGTCGTGAGGGGTACGGTGTCCGAGTCTTCAAACACCACGGCTCAGCAGCATACGTGGCAAAAGCTAGCGGTGCAGAATTGATCAAACTGAGTTCATCTCCCACTCCGTCGACGCTGTATTCTACTCCTCTGTACTGCGTTGGCCAACTTTCTCCTGTATCGTGAAGACACAGATTCCTCTTTTTTAAGACATGCGAATTTCTCAATGTATCAACAGCCGTACAATTTCAATTGTCTATATGATAACGAAATGAAGTTGGCATAAAGAAACTCGGGTGACATGCGCGAACAATAATGCTTACCTTGATTGAAACAATAACTGACGTGGTGAACATGAGAAGGGGGCCCTCATCTATGAGCGGCTGAAAGAAAAGACACGAGAGAGTTACAGAGTAGGAGATCTTTAAATGCCCGAGGCTAGGTGACGCAGTCACTCACTGTCCTTTGGTGCAGGTAGTTTCTGTACTTGCCGGATACTGTCGAGTCCTGTTGAGTGAGACAATTAGCGAAAATGGAGATCCGTAACGACGCAACTACAACGCCCCTTGTATCTAAGCGGAAAGTCGCAATGTCAAAAATCGAGATATAGGTAGAAAAGGGGAGAGAAAGAACGAGAGAGAGAGAAAGTGAAAGAAGAATAGTTCGAGTAAAAGGAGCGCGCATGAGGTGTGGTCCGCAGTTCCAAGCTAAGCGGCCGAATATGGGCTGATCAAACTTAACTTCTGATCGACTGCATACCACACTATAAAATATTTTGAACCTGTATATATACGATATATATAGGCTATAAATCAGCCTGTTCCAGGACTAACAACCTAACGGACACCCTTAGGCAGCTGGCGATCTTAGCAGCATCCTAGCAACATTTTATTACGAACGTCAAGTTTACATGTTGCTGGAACAACACGCAGTTGTGCATGCACAAAAACTATAAATAACAGACGCAACGAGGCACGCACGGGACCGCAGTCATCTGCTTTTAAAGAACATACGTTTCTTAAAAACAGGAAAGCAGTCAGTTCAAAGTTTTCTTGCTTTTAAGAAACATATGTCAAACTTAAAATCATTGATATATGCAAGAATTATGCAATGTAGTCGCTAAAACGATCTCCTATAAAGCCGTCTGAAGCGGATCTAAAATTAATTTCTTACATATTTCTGAGCAGCAGAACCTTTTTCTACACCTTTTTACACCCTTCAAAAATGAAGCCAGTTCTATGCAGAAGCACCTTATTTTGCGATGAAAAAGTGTAATACTCATAATAAGGGTACTTAAAGGGTGTAGCCATTCGTGGGAGCTTCTTGGGAAACTTTCTTTAAACTCTAATGTGTGTGCAACGTTTTAGTACAGCCATTGTGCTGAAAAACTTCTGACTTCTCTGACTTTTTTTATAAATTCTCGCGTCTCCTTTTGTAGCATAACGGTAATGTTTTGCCGTACAAATGACCGACTTTATACGTGCCCTATCTATTGGTTGCCCGGGCTTACACTTACTGCAAACAAAACGTCCTTGACGAAAAAATAACCCGCGTAGAATAATATCCCGAGGGTTCTGATCAGTATGGCATGGAAACTGATGACCATCATCCGGAGGTCGTCCTGTTAAGGAGAAAAGCGTCGAACGTGAGGTGCCACCCAAACGAGAGAGCCACTGCATTCGGCAACACCAAAATCTGCTCTACGTGTTATATAAACTCGTTATACCTATAATATACAAATACTGGGCATCTGACCGTCGCCGAAGTACGTTCGCGGTGATTTCTGGTATCAATAACTTTCAGACGTATGGCTTTTTTTTTGGTGGCTTTTAAAATTACTTCGCAGTTTATCAATCGTTTTTCGATTAAAAAAAATTAAAGTAGTTTTTTTGTTTTCCCAAAAGGACTCTGAACGGTTTAGATGCTTCTGTCTTTTAATTTTTTGAACAATAAAACGATATTGAACTTCAATTACATTGTGCGAGAAATTCAGTAAAATATTTTTTTCTGTGACGTTCCATGCTGAACTTTACCAGACATTACCGCTTACTAATTAATCTGCATATACTTACGATAAGCATGATGTATTTCTAAGTGTCTAATGTTGTTGCATAGCAAGCAATATTTCACCCAGGTCTATCTAAAAGCGGTCGAGGTGCTTCTTTTCTCGTGAGTCGCCAACGCTGATAACGCCATGTGTACCTTGCCGGCAGCAGTGATCCAGTTGATTATAAAACCGAGGTTCACAAATCGCAGTATGCAA
The DNA here is from genome assembly GCF_016920785.2 of Ixodes scapularis. Taxonomy (NCBI): domain Eukaryota; kingdom Metazoa; phylum Arthropoda; class Arachnida; order Ixodida; family Ixodidae; genus Ixodes; species Ixodes scapularis. The sequence continues at coordinate 104,278,290 of NW_024609846.1, forward strand.
GACATTCCTTTGGTGATCCAGACGTACGGGCGTCCTGTAACGCATTAAAAATAATTTTACGTTTGGGAGCGTACAGTTGTCAGCTCCAGCTTAATGATTTTGCCATTGCTTCACGCTCACTCGTTGTATGAAGGCAGGCTGACAAGAGTCACTCATAGACAGGCTTAGCAAGTACAGTCTTGGGCAAAGTAAGCTGAAACGGTCAGGCGACGAACGAAAGATAGATTACATTGCTGCGAGACGAACAGTTGAACCGGAGCGAAATAGAGCTTTTTATGTCCGAATACATTTCTAGACGCACGCCGTAATTCCACTCGGTGGAGTTGAATACCGTGGAATACAGGGAACCATCACAACTGGCTAAGCAATTCCCTGCATAGAACTGATGAAGCTACATTTTAATGCGTTAGCATTAGAACGCTGGTTTCGACGAAAACCCGGTGGTGTATTTTGTTTGTCAGCTACGGGGAGATAACAAAAAGGAGGGGGAGAGAGCGACGCGTAGGCACTCCAATAGGTCTGAAGTGCTGACTTCAGCACACGTCAACCTCTCCCTCTCTCTCCGGCGCTGACAAACTGAGAGACACCACCGGGTTTTCGTCAAAATGATCCCTTTCGTTTTCATTAATGATGGACCAAATCTGCCGAACTTCAGGTTCGGCAAAGTTCGGCACATGCCGAACTTTTGAAGGAAAGTTCGGCCAAGATTGGGCAAAAATTCGGCAAACGTCTGCGCACGCGCGCGAACCCGACGGGGTCAAGGATTGCAAATGGACACCGTGCGGTCGTGCGGTTACCACCGGTTACGGCGATGTGTGGAGTAGGCGACATGGTAACTGTGTGTTTGTCAGCCTTTGTGAGTATGGTTTTCTTCAATATTTTCTGCCTAATGAAAAGAAGATCAACCACAAATGGATGCAAAACTGACGCAGTCCACTGCGCAAGTGATGATGCGGTACATTCAAGATAACATGATTTTCATTTGATCTTTACAGTGATGCAAAGAGGTAGTTGTAACGTTGACTGACAATAACCTTAGAAGCACTCCTCGCCATTATAGCAATCCTGTTTTCGGCTCACAAGTAGTTTGTGCCAAAACATTGTTTTTCAATTAACGTTATTTCGCGGTTTTCATTTATTCGCATAAAACTAAACAAAAGTATTATGCTCTACGTTGCATATCCCACATTCCTAACTCTTCCCATCTTCCTAAACGCCTGGTGTGTCCTAACACCAGAAGCCGGCATTTTAAAAGTTAAGTACGAGACGTTGCGAATATGGGATGCACACTTTCATGCAAATCTGAGGTGACTCAAATCAAAAAAAAATATTTATAGTTACAATAATATTGATATCTCTTCTGGTGAAGGCTCAACAACCGTTCCATTCATTTTCGCTCACGAAACGGTGACTAGCAGAGAAAGTCTAAAGCACAGTGTTAACGCCTTTTTTCAACAAAACACACATGCAGGCTTGCGCTGATGAAGCCTCAAAACTGAAACTCGCGTATCGTGACTGCGCTGACTGAGCACGCTACTACCCAAGTAACGTTGACACTACCCAACCCCGTTGTCACACCACCTCTGCAAAAAGTCACTTTAAAATTACCAGTAAACGTACAAAAATGACATGATGCAAGTAGCTTGTAGAATATCACGTTATTACGTAATAACTCCGTCAATATGCGTTAAAAGAACCCAAATACTTTTTTTTCATACGAAAAAAGGATACATCAACTTTTAGGTCTGGCAACAATGTATTTTTGCTAATCTTCACCGAATCTTTAGAAAAGTTCGGCAAAATTCGGCTTTGCCGAATCCCAAGATTCGGTGCCGAATTTTCGATTCGGCAATAGTTCGGCCCATCCCTAGTTTTCGTTGAAGGAGCATCGCACATCTGGCGCGGAGCCAGAGAGGAGGAGGCGCCGCGGCGCGGTGGAATGCGTTGCCGCTCTGCCGTCGCCGGTTGTTCTTCGCTCCGGACTTCCGGAGTAGCGGCGTGTGGACTGTGATGTGTGTGTTGTCAAAACGATGGATGTGGTTTCCTTCACGAGTGATATGGATGCGGTTCCTTCCACGAGTGAGGTGGATGTCGTTCTTTCCACTAATGATGTGGATGACCGTATCCAGGGGCCTCGACGTACTCTGACAGGTAGTGTACAGAAGAGGGGCGAAAAATTACGGGAATATCTGTTGCTGTATTCCTAGGAACGCGTTAGCATTACTTTTGCGAAATGCCACTCATGTTCCCCTTTTGGGAAACGCTAGCACTTACCCCGTAACGAGGACAAAGAGAGGCAGCAAAAAATAGAGGAAGGAAAAGAAAAAGCCAAAACAGAAAATGGAAGGAGTCAGCGTTGGCAATTCCCAAAGACGGACTTGTGTCGCGTTTCCCAAGTGTCATGCTAACGGATTTTATTTGTTGTTTATTTATCCACTCTATCACGCTTGTCTCTTATTCGTGATTATTTGTTTAGTTTATGGTGATAAATTTATATATATATATATATATATATATATATATATCAGTGTGTCGAACCGAAAAAAATACGGGTTCGGTTACGGTTCAGGTTCAGGTAAATTTATTTTGTTCCGGTTCAGTTCCGCTTCGATTAATTCGATCCGCGAACCGGTTCGCGAACCGGTTCGGGGCGCTGAACCGGTTCGCGAACCAGTTCGGAAATTATAAATGACAAATTGCAACATCAAAATAAATTACAAATAAAACATCTGAAATCAGCACATACGAAACGGGATACATCGTAGTGTAAGGCTCAGGGATTTCTACCAGGAATGGTTTCTTTATGTGCACTCAAAGGTTACCTCACCGGCGTTTACGCATTCGGACTTCATCTAATTGGGTCCGACGCAGTAGCTGTAAAATCCGCGACCTCCTTACAAACCCACTTACAAGTAGAACTCGCTAACTATCCCGCCACCTCGGCGTGTAAGCAATTGAAGGAACAGTGGGGAGAAAATACAGCTTTCTTTATTGGAACTAACCTTCGGTAACTCAAATTAGACCCTTAAAAAAGTTTTCATTAAACAAGATACGGAATATGAAAAACACTTCACAGAACGCAACGCCAGAAGGACGTAATAGGATAAATATTAAAATAGAAGAGTTCGCTGTCTCACAAATATGTTAGCTTCTAAGTGCCTATACGAAACCGGATGCATTATTATCAAACACCACAGCCTTTTCTTTTCTCATTCCGATGAAAGCAAGCTTCAAGCACTCGCGCGTTCTAGAAACGTGTTATGAAATGAGCACACAGCAGCATATAGGATTTACGAGATTGTAGGAAAATGAAATCCCGTGACGCGATTTTTTTTTTTTTTTTTGCACAGCCTGCCAATTTTTTTTCTTCCGTGCAAGCCGCGACCAGCGCAATACTGGTTCTTGTGTCAAGATTCATGGATGCAGCGTTTGTCAAGATTCATGGACGCAGCGTTTATATTCCTAAGACTGAGTGGAGAAGAAAAATATGTAAGCGAGGTGTGTGTCAGTTGACGGCACTTAAAAAACAAATGGCATTGATAGCACATTCATTGTCAACAGCGCGTGGCCGAACCGTTTTGACATGAGCCGGTAACCGTTATTTTTTTTCCGGTTCAGTTCCGGTTCGGGTTCATCGCGATAACAATATAACGGTTCGGGTTCGGGTTCAGTTCCGGAAAAAATGCCGGTTCGGTTCCGGTTTTTGGTTCGGTTCGGTTCCGGTTCGACACTGATATATATATATATATATATATATATATATATATATATATATATATATATATATATATATATATATATATATATATTGTAAGGAAGAAGTGGCACGGACAGACAGGCAGGGGTTTTACCAAGCGCGCGCTCGGCACGGGCGCTTCTTGAATGCTGTACCGCCATTCATACTGGTCGCATTTTCCTCCTATATTCTATTAAATCTCCTTTATCAACGTCTCAACACTTGATAAAGGAGATAAAGTTGATAAAGGAGATTTAATAGAAGATAGGAGGAAAATGCGACCAGTATGAATGGCGGTACAGCATTCAAGAAGCGCCCGTGCCGAGTGCGCGCTTGGTAAAACCCCTGCCTGTCTGTCCGTGCCACTTCTTCCTTACAATATACAGGGTGTTTCAGAGAACGCAGGCCAAATCGCTCCTGCGAAAACTACTCATCGTAGCGAAAAACGGGTTGTGGCGTTTTGGTCCTGGGCAAGGGCCCATTTAGAAAAATTATTAAAGTCCGGGATAATTAGGTTGTTATTTATTTTTGCCTAATTAACTTTTTTAATATTGTGTTTAAGGGCATGGTTTAAATTAGAAAATTGCTCAGCATCATCGAAAAACACTAAATCAACAAATTGCAGAACGATAGAAGGCACGCGAAGCATGTTACGGCTTTCTGAAAAACCGCACAAATTCGCCGGGTTTTTAAGTTTCGGTTTACTATCGGAGCGCATCTCAGCCCCGGCGGCACCGCGCCCCGTGGAGAGATAGTGCAACCAACCTCTGCTGCGTCGCGCGATGACAGCGCAGCAGAGGTTGGTTGCACTATTTTTCCACGGGGCGCGGTGCCGCCGCGGCTGAGATGGGCTCTGATAGCAAACCGAAACTTAAAAACCCGTCGCTTTTGTGCGGTTTTTCAGAAAGCCGTAAAATGCTTCACGTCCCTTCTATCGTTCTGCAATTCGTTGATATATTGTTTTTCGACGATGCTGAGCAATTTTCTAATTTAAATCATGACCTTAAAGGGATACTGAAGCGAAACTTGAAATACACATATTATGGTCAGAAATAGGTTTAATATGATCAATGATATCCGTAAATCATAATCGCGCGTTTGTATTTTGAACGGATGGCTATATTTTTCACCCTGAGGGGCCCAATTGGGCGCGCGCTCAAAGATCAGCCATCGGAGAGCGCGAGGCGTCTTGGGATATTGGGCGCATTCGTGACGTCACTTGTGCCAGACGGGAAAGGCTACGGCCTACGGCGTGGATGTTGTGGTTACGAGCGTTGCCACTTGGTGGCGCGTCGACGTTTTACGACCTGTGACAACGTAACCGTTTGAGATGTGCAAGGGCTGCACGCACGCTGCACCACGGCAAGTCGGCAACCACGGCACCACTGACAAAACCAGCTCTGAGGCCGGATTCTCAAAGCGAACTTACGACAAAAAATGTGCGTACGACAAATTTGAAAGAAAACCCGTATTTTCGAAACGAAATTGTCGTAACTTTTGCGCAGGTTACGACAGAATCCTACGACAGCTCCGCAGCTGTCTTACGCACTTTTTACGATCAAATCAACATGGCCGACAGCGTCGCTCACTTGGTAGCGACGACCAGCGGACATTTATTTTTCTACGTGCTCTTCTCGTGCGTCCCGACTTCCACCAGCAAGAAAAAAGGAAAAGGTACCTGAAACAGACCACGACGATCAAGAACACAGGATCCACAAACACCCGAGAAGAGCTACAACGGCCACGATTCTACCGACCAAGCGAGCTCGGCAGAATATAGTAGGCCTAGCAGCAACACCGACTTGGCGCACCGTTGCCCCGGCGGTCCTTGGCCAAGACCGTCTGCCCATGACCGGCTGGCCTGCTGGATGGAATATGCCCGCGTGACCCTTGTGGACCCTTCCCGGATGAATAGTTCATCCCTGAACTAAATTTCAGATGTCAATCTTTTTCCCTTGTCATCTCGATCTCCTTGTTTTCCGAGACAGCGGTGATGAACGCTGTCGTCGGAAAGGTACTCGCATTGATTCTATCTCCTTGTTTTGTGTGATATAGAGTTCAAATAAACACCATACGGATTACCTTCGCAATACGGTATGTACATTTTGTTATTAGTATGCCATTTTTATTCTGACACGACGCTACGTCAGCTACACGATGTCGGTCCAACCTTTCTTTGCCGAGTGTTATTTCAGTATCGAGTTGCAATCGGTCCAGAAGCGCTTACCGAAACGCGGTCTAACAGAGCGAATCCAGCACTTCGATCAAATGCGCGTGTCCGCTCCGAGTGTGAACGGGTATTTGCGTGGCTCTTGCTGACATTTTCGTAGTTCAAACATAACTTTTTTAACGCCGGATCGCAGCTCGCGACTCGCAGCCAGAGGCATGCTCGGGTCGTGTCGTGCAGAGCCGTAACGAGAAAGAGCTCACTGTGGCCAACTACGCTTTGGCTTTCTCCGCCAAGGCTTTGCAAACGCGTTCAGGCCTAGGCTAATTCTGCCGGCACGCCGTATTGCCGCAGAACGGCGCTGCTCCTGTGTCACAAGTGATGTCACGAGAGCTTTCCCACCATCCACCAGATGTGAATTTGAAATCGTTTAATTAGGTTTAAAATTAGTTTTCCTGCGTTTTACAGCGCGATATTGATATTTCCGAGGTGCTGCCTGTCCCTAGCCCATATTTATGCGGAAAAATCGGCGCTAAAATTTCGTTTTCTCGCCCCTTTAAACACAATATATAAAAAAAGTTATTTACGCAAAAATAATTAACAACTTAATTATCCCGGACTTTAATCATTTTCCTAAATGGGCCCTTGGCCCAGGATTAAAACGCCACAAGCCTTTTTTCATTGCGAAGAGTAGTTTTCGCAGGATCGATTTGGAAAGCAAGGCTACTGGCCGCCGCCATGTCTCTGCTCATGTGGACAAGCCCATGCAATTGACGATTTGCAAAAAAGCTGCTGCGCATGCGCGAGCAGAGTGTGTTGTTGCCAGCGCCCCCTGCTCGGTTGGAAAACAAATGGGCGTAACGGCTATTCCTAGGCGGCAACAGGCGCGGAAGCGGGTTCGATTTGTTTGTCGCCATGCCAGCCCACTGTGTTGCGCCGACACGACGTACAACCGCTCTTCTTGGACGGCGCACACGTCGCTCGCACAAGACCGAGCTCCTTGTCTGCGGTGTCGAGGTTGAGCATGACATTCTGAACGTATCCCTCTTCCTTGAACGCCCAACCACGATGTACCCGACGGACTGTATGTGTGACCGAGTTCAGGTAGCTCCAGACGCTATCACTTGAGATGCTACAGGGCGACACGTCCAACACCCACCCCGTAGCCCGAAACGGGACACTGTCACCTTCCATCATTTCGAAGCACCGGGAAATGGAGAAGAGGAAGCACGGAGGACAGCTTGCGTGCACAAGCTCCAAGGCAAACCAAAACCATGCAGCACGAGTTGTTTTCCAACCACCTTCTAGCCTCGCACCCAAGTTTCCGGCGTTGCGCGATAGGTGGCGCGCACTTTTTTGCAAATCGTCAATTGCAAGCTTGCCGAAGCTATGTTCGCGTGAAAGCTGCAAGTGCTTGCACGCATCGGGCACCAATCGGGGTACGGGAGCACGATAGCACAGCTCAATTCTTCCGTACACTATTGCAGCTTCGTCACCCTGGCCTGTGCGTGTGAAATTGAACCTTTCTATCTATACATTTTTCTAGTGCTCCTTTCCTCCAGGAGAAAAATACCCAGTCACTGGATTGTGGACGCGTGCGAAACGGTTGATTTTCTGCGCAAGAGAGCAACAGCGCGTGCCCGCTTCGTTTCAGTCAAAGTCCATACACAGCCGACGCTATACGAGGTACTGGGACCAATCAAGCAGCATTAAAAGCGCAAGTCACCGGGACGTTTTTTTGTTTATGATTGGTTCAGTGATGATAGAACACGTTCAGAAACATCACAAACATCTTGATGGTGCGCTTTTGACGCTGTGTGATTGGTCCCATCAGCTCGTAGCGTCGGCTGCGTCTGAACGTAAAGTGAAGCGAAGTATAGACCACAGCCAAGTATAGACCTTTGCATCGCGTATCACTCGGTTGAAAAATGCTGCGTCACTGAGCTGTGGGCACATGCGCAGCGTCTGATGTACCGCACAGCGGAGGAACGGCGCATGGTCAGAAGGCGTCGCTTAGCCCAGCAGACAAAGATAGCAGCGCGCAGAAGCTGAATGTTTTTTTTTTTTGCAAAGGTCTATAGACACAGATGGCATCGCGCAGGATGCAATTATTAAATGGTTTGTGTGGCAATGCTACGAACCCCCGTCAGTTAAGCAGAGTGAGGAAACGTTGCACGTGGCAGCTCTCCAGAGGAGCGTGCCCCGGCGTTGTGTCGTTACCTATATGCCCGAGTCTCACTCTAGCAGAAAAAAACCGACACCGAGAGGCCTCAACGAAGCTACTTTTGGGAGACTTGCAGAATCACTCGTACTTACTTCACGAGCATCGAAAGACTGCACGAGCCTGCCAAAGGTATATAGCATTGCGTGCGTGCTGCATATGTTGGTGGCTTGTCGCTGTCGGCTTTTTCTTCATGTCGAACTCTACTGGAAGTCGGCCATTACACGTGCCCGTGCCCATATCCGAAACTCAGAATGGGGCACAGAGAGCTTATGCAGCCTTTGCTCTATGACAAGTTACGCTCAAACGGAGTGTTGTATACATGCCACGGTGACAGACTTGTACGCTATTCATTACAAGTAATCAAATCAGTCGTAATAGATTATAAACCGTCTGCGCATGCACAATGCCAACAGCAGCGTCACCGCAGGGGCGTGACAGAAAAAAAGAGTTGACTTGGTGTAAGAGAGAAAAACGAAAAATCAACACATTAACAGTTTCTAGGTGTGTGTGTGTGTTGCTTTTTTTTATCGTGCTGAAGCGCTTGGCCGTTATGCAGCAATAAAAATTAGCATATCGTCATTTCCAGGTTTACATTCTAGGGTTATAGTCTCTAGGTCTACCCACAATTGTTTTTTTTTTTTTAATTAGCCAATAAGAGTTTGGAGTTCTGACATCATCGCAACCCCTGAACAAGAAAAAGGACCAACTTGCGTGCCGCATATATCCGTGCGATCGCGACAATTATGCTTTTAGAAGGCGAGCTTACTGTGGTGGTCCGTCATCTTGGCAGACGTGTACATCAGTGCGCCTTCTGTAGCGAGTACGATCGCCACAAAGCCCTGCAAATAAAAAACAAAACAAAAACGTTTATTGTTTTTTTTTACTGAGAAAGTTTAAAAGTCACAAAGAACGCACAGAACACGAGTAGCTCGAGACTTTTCAATGCTGTTCCCACACTCCAATCGGTTCAGACCTTGGCCAATGATCGATGCAGACTTGATCAAGGATCGTGGGCTTCAAGAAGGAAGCACGGGTCCGCGCAGCACAGCCTAGAACACAAGGCCTGCTCATTACGTCATCGTTGGTGGTTCCCCGATCGCCCCAAGCGACAAGCACGGGACAAGGGCCTTCGCAAAGCGGCATCACGTCCGTCTTCGCGCCGTCGCGTGTATAGCGTCGCGCTCTTTATGAGACGCTACAAGACGCGCTGTCGACGGCGCTGCGTGGGTCCGCTGCTGATGACGTTTTGGGGAGGAGCACCCAAGGCTGGTCTTCTAGGTGATATTGGTCCGCGTCGGTGGCCTGCCATATATAGTCCCTGAGAGGATCAGAACGGCAGGGCGTCTCTTTCAGACGGCTGGCATTCATCACGTGCTCGTTGCCTTTCACCGTGGTTTGGCTACGCGTGCAACCTTGTAGCTCACAAGACGTCGGAGCGTTTTCAAAGGTACGAAACCTTGCAGAACTTTCATGCATACATCTTTTATTATTATTATTATAGCGTCATTTGGTATTGCGAAGGTAGAAAACTAAACAAAGCCTACAAAATGTAAAAAAAACAAAAAAAACGTGTGTTTTTATTTGCGTAACAACGTGAGCTTAAAGCTGGCCTCGATTCTAGCGGACCAGTTGTTTCAAATGAATCAGGATGGTATCTGGGAAGTAAGACAGCTGGGGACTGTCCATTGACGTGAGCATTATGCTCTGACCCGTATAGGAATAACTACCAGAAAGACAATTAGGGCGTTGGATATGAAAAGAATCATGAAACGATTTTTCTACTTTCGCTAAATACTACTTAGAATCACTTCCTAACGTTAATAACTGAAGAAACTTGCTTCGGTTTTTTCTTTCTACGCAATAAAAGTCGCAAAAAAACCCCAGAAATTCGAGCATTGTTCATCTTCTCAACTCTGAGTCAGAACAAGCGGCCACGTGACGTGGTGCCTATCCTGTGCCGCCAACGTGAATCGTAGTCATGCGCTGGGGTCGGCATTCTAGAAAACGCGTGCTGAGCTCCAAAAATTAATATAGTTTGGCAATTCTCATCACCGCGGTAGTCGGACACGAGCAATAACCCGGGTGTCCTCCGAGGCATTGATTTTTACCAGTCGAAGTCAAGTGGTCACGCATTTCTCGTGTCCAATTCATTACCCGCATTTGACTGTCATCGAACGGGTGGTGTTGATCCCACAATCACGTCATCGAGCTTCGCAAAGGCAAGACTAAAAGAAATAGTCCCCTTTCATCCTCGCAATTTCCCCGCGACAAAGAAGCTTCCGAATCAGTGTCGTTTTGTGCGAGTATACTTCGGCCAGACTAGGACCAGCACACCTCTGCAAAGTCACGAACATTCTAAACCCCTATCTTTTCATGACCCCTTTTAAGGGGTACTAAACCAAAGAATTTAGTGTCCATAATAAGTGGCGCACGCTCCTTCCACGAGCCAGCAGCCGCCGGTGGGCGCGAGCACATGCAACAAAAATGACGTCAAAGACCTCCATTCGCAGTTAAGGTGACAGTAAAATGTATGGGCTGCGGGCCAAAGGAGAAGAAAGACAAGTTTTTTAGCTACACAGTGGTGTCTGGGGTAAAAGGTAAGCGATTCAATTGGTCTAACAAGCACGGAGCTTTCACTTGTAGAGATGAAAAGCCTGTCTTTATTCTCCTTTGGCCCGAAGCCCATGCATTTCACTGTCCTTTTAAGCGCGAATGTAGGTCTTCGACGTCATTTTCGTTGCGTGTGCTCGCGCACACCGGCGGCTGCTGGCTCGTGGAAAGAACGTGCGTCACTTATTATGGACACTAAACTCTTTGGTTCTGTATCCCTTTAAGGGAGTGGAAGTTTTTACGTTTCTCAAGTACCATAGGGCTTGACGCACTTTGTTTAAGCGCGTTTGGAAGCCGTATGCGTACCATGGTTATTCTTTGCTTCCCCCGCCAAAAACTCCTTTTCCACAACCCTGGGATAGGCAAAACAATTTTTTTTTTCAAGTGCTTTCATAGATTTTAAAATCCAGAGTGCATACGTGGTAGATCACTGTCCAACCTTCGTAACTACGACCAGTCAAAAGATGTTGGCGCGAAACGCACAGAAACCTTAATGAACGCGCCTTGAGAAGCTTTTCTTAGGGGGTGTATTACCGGCATCAACTGATTTGTGCCTAGTGTTTTAAAACCTAGATAACAGTGATCGCTGCGCCTCTTGCGCCAATTCGCGCCAACCTTCGCCAAAGTGTTTATTAGCGTGCACATCTTGCTCCATTTCGCTAAGGCGTGAAACATTTGCGCCAACACGGCGCCGAAACTTCATTTCATTTTATTAATAGCGAAATTATAGTAGCTCAGATCCCTCTGCATGCCCGCGGGACGTTACGGTTGGCTTGTAGGAATTTTCACAAGTTTCGAATATTCAACCTGATCTCTACCGAGCACTGATAGTAGCCGGAAGTTTCGCAATATCTCTCATGTTTGTGGTCTCTTCTGGCGGGTTAGTTAGTTTTGCTGGGGGTGTTTCCCACGGCACATTGGTGTACTGCTGCAAAGTGACAACCACAAAGCAGGCATCGCGATTTTGCGTGTTTCGCTTCGCCGCAGCGCGTCCGCGTGCTAAGGCAAAAGCAATTATCCAATATTAAAGAAAGGATAAACATGTAAAACAGGGACAACACAAGCACCCGCCTCAACACGATCTTCGTCTATCAATTCTTCTCCAATGCGGGATGTTACGCACTATATTTGGATAAACCTACGGCTAGTATATTTGATAGATTGCGATATTTTGACGATATATTTCTCAAACTGGATATTTATCAAGGTTACTTAGGCATTGCAAAAAGATTTATATGGACTGCTCTGTAGGTTAATTTTTTTTTGTGTGAACTCCCTTGTTTAGTGCGGTTGTGTAATCACAGCAGCAAGGAGTACGTTACAGACCTCATGGTTAGTCTCAGACCGTACTGGAAGTTACCCCTTCCTCAGAGTCCAGCCTTGACGCCGAATCTCGGAGGCTCATCGCCCTCTCGCTATTTAAACGGTCACAAAGCGGGATCTGATCTGTTTGCCCTCATTCAATACCAGGGATGGCAGTAATGGCACTAATGTAACAAAATTAACGTAATTAAATTACCTTTTTTGGCAGTGAGTAGGGGAGAATGCGGAGGAATGTGACGATGGGAGGAATGGGACAGTCAACATACTTCTTCAGTGAATCGTTCCAAAAAGTTTATGAACTGCTAGATTAATGCCGCCATAGTAGCGGTACCTTCAACCGTAAGGGCGTACCTGCGTTAGTGTACACGATTTGAGTTAGTGGTTCTCACTTCGGCACTCGAAAGTGAGTAGCACGTATTCGCTTTGCTTGATTCATGAACCAAACCGGTTTGACCAACGGCTGTAGTAAACTAACGTTGAAAAGATGAGTTCATAGGTTGTCTTTAACCTCCACTATTTTCAGCTTAACATCTTAGCTGTTGCCATAATTGGTGACTTACTTGTGCAAAGCATTTTGGAGGGAATGGAACAGTGAGATGGTGGGAGGAAGAGGACAGTATCTCAGTCCTTCATTTATAAAGATTGGCGCTTTGACTGACAGATTAGCACTAAGGTTAACTCAAGAAATAGTGAATAATCTCATTTTAGTTCACACTGAATTTAAGCCAACATTTTTTTTTGAGCGTAAAATGTGAAAGTGTAAAAACACCAACAACCGGAAAAAAAAATAAAAGACTACTGCAGTCGGGCTTCATGTCTGATGAAAACCCGTCTGCCTATAATATTGCCGCCCAAGAAACGCTCGGTCCCGGACTTCTGGAAGATTCGCGTTCATTCTCGCACCGGGCGTGGCTTTCCCCCTGCTTTCTTGTTCATGAATGGCCTTTCGTTCCTTTGGGGAGACCCGGTACGGCGGCCGATGCACAGGGAGCGCATCCTCGTTGGTAACGATGCGATGTTTCGCAACTGTTGTCTGGCGCACTTTCGACGTCGTCGTAAAGCAGTCGCCGAACTCGGCGAGGAGGTCTCCGAGCTGTCGTCGTTCCGTGGCACTGAGCTTAGGGTTAACGTCGAGCTGCGGCGGCGGTGTACTGTACGGCTGGCATGGCGAGGGCTCGTCGGAGATTGCGGCGATTTCGGCGTCGGCCCGGAGTTCCTCGACGTGTCCTACAGTGGCACCTTTCGTGAGGTGCTGCGCCTCCGGTCGAAAGTTCGTCACGAGGACCACAGAACGTCCATCCCGCAGCTCCGCTACGCCCCTCGGGACACCTATTCCTCTTCCGAGAAGCAGGTGGACGTTGCCTTCCAGAAGGACTTTCCCGCTGGCAACTGCATCGGTCACGACGGGCACAAGAACACTCGACCGTGGCGGCAGGTTAACGTGGTCCGCAATGACTCGGACGGCGGCAGGCCTCGTTTTGGATCCCTCGGGAGGTAGAACGGGCTTTCGCAGCGTCAGCCTGTTTGCTCCAAGGCCGACCACGGCACCGTACTCTCAGAGGAAGTCCATGACAAGGGTGACGTCTCTCGAACAGTCTTTGAGGACGACGAATTTCACGGGACTGGTCTCCCCGTGGATGTCCGCGCGCGCAGTACACGTTCCCACTGGTGTTATGTGATGTCCGTCGGCGGTTCGTATTTTCGGGCCATCCCACGGCATCATCACCTTCCGAAGGCGGCGAGAGAGCTTCCCACTTAAAACCGAATAGTGTGCTCCGGTGTCGATGAGCGCCTTCGCGTCGTGTCGTCGATGATTACGTCAGGTTATTGGACACCGTCGCAGAAGCTTCGCTCTGATGAGTCTCGTCGCTAGGTGGGGAGCCCTCCGACGTTTGTGGAGGATATTGACGTCGTTCGTCCTCGGATATACCACCTCCCGGCATTGCCGCACTTAGTTTTTCTGACAAGGCAGGGGGGACAGGCTTTCTCGGCTGGGCCTACGCTGAGGCCATGCAGGGCGTTGCGATGACAGCGATCGGAAACCGCGGCGGGGAGACGGTCCTGGGGAGGGCGAACGGCGGAGGTATTCGTCGATGTAGTTCGACTCCACCGTTCTACGCGCGTTAGGATCATGACCACCGCGCCCGTCGTCGTCCTGGCCGTCGCTCCGCGGACACCTGCTCCCTTCCTCGGTGAGGTCTACGAAGACGTCGAAGACTAAATCAACCAGTACGAACGCGTGGCTGGCCACAACGGGTGGAGTGACGAACAGCGCCTGCAAAACCTATATTTCTCGCTTGAAGGAATTGCAATGCGCTGGTTCGAAAACCATGAAGCTTCGCTGACCTCGTGGGACCTTTGCAAGAACGAGCTCACGCGAACATTCGCCAGTCAACACAGAAGTGCGAGAGCCGAAGACCTGTTGCAATCGAGGACCCAGGGCCCCAATGAAAGCGTCACGAGCTTTGTGGAAGACGTGCTTCGCCTGAGCTCCCGCGCCGACCCTCAGGCCACCGAGGGAAAGAAGCTGTGCATTTTCATGCGTGGCGTGAAGGACAACCATTCGCCGCCGCGGACTCGGCGAGAAACTGATAAAACGCTACTTTGAACCCTACAAGATCATTCGCCGCCTTGGGGACTTGAACTACGAGGTGCTCCCCGACGGAACCCGACCATCAGGACGTCGCCAGCCACGACCCGAAGTCGTCCACGTAGTTTCGCCTCAGCGTTCGATCGTGCTGCTTCGCCGCCTTCGACGCCCGCGACGCTCTGTTGTTATCTTTCTTTCTCCTTTTTTTGGGGCACAAGTTCGCCCCAATAAACATTCCGTTTACTCAGTCATTCGCCGCCTCACCACTTTCATTCGTGACATGCCTACCGGCACTTCGTCGGTCTTCCTGGGCGCCGGTTGTTCTCGACGATCGACCTCAGTACGTCCGGCGAGAACAAGCGGCGCCCAGGAAGACTGACTTGTGGAGGACGGCCGATCGACGCCCCCTGTGCTACCACTGTGGTGAAGCGGACCACATCTACCGACGATGCTTCTACCGCCGGCTGGGCCTACGAGAGTTTGCGCACAACGACCCTCGACCACGTCTTGGAGAGCGACCTCGAGACATCGAGGACTACCTCCGCCGCTCTTCATCTCCTGAGTCGTCCCCCTGCCGAGCATTCCGTTCACCATCTCCCCGACGCTCACCATCGCCCTTCCGGCGTCACAGCCTGTCACCCATCGCGTCCCGTCGGGAAAACTAGGCGCGGCATTGCTCAACGTCAGTTCCTCTGACGTCGTCGTGTTGATCGGGACTTAAAGGGCAACTCCGGCCAAAACTCAAAATGAATTAAATTACTGGTATCGCTTTAGTGACACAAAATACGACCCCAGCCAAAATTTCACGTCCGTGGGACGCCGCATTCTCAACTAATACCCATAATAAAAATGCGACCCGCCGCGAGCCGCTGCTCCTTAGCGGGCGGCCAGCGGGTTGCCGATCGCTAAAGCAACATTGGGCCGTGATGTCAACATCGTTCTCTTTTTTTCCTCCGTTCCGGACGGGCGCACGGCGCAGCCGTCGCGCGCGCTTCTTTGTGCCGCTATTACCGCTACTTCGGCTTGTGATTGCGTGTTTAGCCGTTGCTTTTACCTGTAGCCCGTGTAGCTTCGGTATAGCCTTTTGCTTACTTGCTTGTGAGGACTCCTAGACCCGTTTTAGCGAGCAACTCGGTGCGCCCAAGACTGCCTAGCTGTTCCTCGAAAGATGCCGAGTACAACTTAAAGCGCTGTGGGCTGCTCAAACAACCCGCTGCGCAACCCGGGGGTGCTTTTTCACAAGTTTCCAACTGATCGGAAATTGGAGAAGGTGTGGGTGAACGCTGTTCGACGAGTGGACTTTGGAAAGCCTTGGACGCCGACCCCCAGATCGAAGCTCTGCTCCGATCATTCTTCGCCGGAGAGTTACGAACGAAACCCACAGGTGTTGGTTGCTTGTGGCTTGTCAGCGAAGGGGTCGAGGCTTAAAAAGGATGCCGTGCCGTCGATCTTTGCCCATCGTACATGTACAGAAAAAATAAACATGATAAAAATATCCTGATCAATAAATAAAACAGTCATTGTCAAGTACAGTGTTGAAGATTGAGCATTCACGCTCCATTGAATGTCTGTTGAATGGGGAATGGTGGGCATGTAGGGTACAACCACTAACTAGCTCCAAACACTGAAGTTTGTAATGAAAAAGAAAACAATGTTCTGCTTTGCGTCACTGCTTGTTTACTACGCAATCTCGTGCGTAGTATTCAGGTCCGTAACGACTACTAGCGAACAGCCGGCGCGTGAAGCTCATGCGATATAAACATTCGCTTCCCAATCGTTCGAACCCGTTACGCAGCAGTATTAATTAACATTGCGCTTGTGAATACCACAAGGGACTTTAAAGAAATCGCGAAAGTTCGGATTTGTAAGTTACAACTCTCTGATTTACCCGAGTTAGGCTGGAGGTAAATATAATATTTAAAAATGCAAAAACACAAACACAAAAAAAAAAACACTTGCCTTAGTCAAAAGTTACGAAGGAAAACTTAAAATCCTATGTATTCCAATAAAAAACAAATTGTTTTGGGGGTGGGGTCGGAATGCGGAAGGGAAAGAAAGTGTTCTCACCTTGCTAACGTTCTTTGTTTTCCTTTATCACCCACAAAAACTTTTGCTAGCCTTCATAAGAAAATGACTGCCCAAAGAACTTTTATTTTTTTATTTTTTAGTGCGGCACGTTTTTTTTCTTATTTGTACAAAGATTCACTACCTGGACGAACTTATGTGATGAATTAGTGTCGTAGCTTACAAATTCGGCTTGTACGCGCCTGAGGAAAAAATAACGAAAAAACAGACGTCTACAGCTTAGCACACGTGTGTTTGGGCGTCGCGGCCCGCGCCGGAGAGCCTCAAAGCTTCGTGTCTGGGACTGACCCGCAGCGCGAAAGCGAGAGGGCCCCCAGTACTGTACGTCACTGGCAGCGCGGCGTAGAGCAATGCCGCTCCATCCACGGAGCCCCGATGACAATTTAGGCCTAGCGACGAGTGCGGGAGACCGCACGCACGCCGACAGCTGCCGAGTACGGCACCGAACGAGTTTACTCGTTTTCCACTCGCTAGCTTTTGGGTATACAAGCAGCGAGTACGGCACGGCATAGCGCACGCGCGGCGGCGGCCGCCGAGTACGCCACCGAACGAGTTGACGGGTTTTCCAGTCGCTAGCTTTTGGGTATACGCACTAACTCTTGCTACATATGCTCGATAACTACCACGTATACAGAATTAAAACAAAATCAGCTTAGCTTCTATATTTAGACGGCTAGCGCAACAGAGGTAGGTGCCGCTTGGACTGCGTACTCGTTGAACGAGAACGATCTTGACGTCATGTTCACATAGCGGCTGATTTCCAGTGTTGCCGGAACCTCGAGCGGCTAGTTTCGGTTTTGTCGGTCGCGCCCCAAAGAAAACTTTGAGACGTCGATATCTTTAAAACTACGCACAATAACGAGAAAAAAAATTACACCTTGCAATTCAGGGGCGCTAACTGCACTAAAAACAGCCATAATCCCAAAATCGAAAGTATGGACCGGAGTTGCCCTTTAAGGTTGGAAGGCTCTGTGAACCTCCTCTCGAACAACCTCGGTGGCTGTGTGAACCTCCTCTCGAACAACCTCATGGGGCAGCATGCTGGACGTGATGCTGCCCCATGAGCCTGAGAATGACGGATGCGACGATGCCCATGCGGTCAGTCAGAGAGCAGAAGCAGCACGCCAACTAGACCGCATTCGAATCTACGATCGACAGCGTGTCGACGCTCGCCGGTACAATCTTCGTCGCCGCACCGTCCACTTCCACCCCGGAGACAGGGTAGCGGTGTGGACACCGATCCGCCGCCGTGGCCTCAGCGAGAAACTGTTAAAGCGCTATGTCGGACCCTACAAGGTCATTCGCCGCCTTGGGGACTTGAACTACGAGGTGCTCCCCGACGGAACCTGACCTTTAGGACGTCGCCCTCTACGACCCGAAGTCGTCCACGTAGTTGACTCATGCCGTTCTACGCGCGTTAGAATTGTGACACCGCACGTTTATTTCCTTTCACCATACATTTCTTAGCCATTTCTGTTTTCCTTTCGCGTTGCATCGGGACGATGCATTTTTAAAAGTGGGGGATAATGCCGCCCAAGAAACGCTCGGTCACGGACTTCTGAAAGATTCGCGTTCATTTTCGCACCCGACGTGGCTTTCCCCCTGCTTTCTTGTCCTCGGAAGTGCCAGTTCATCCTCGCCACGAGCGCGCGACGCTCGAACTTTCTTTGTTGAACTTTTGAGATAGTGACTCACGGTAGATAAGCAGCTGCCCGCGACGTTGTCGAGTCACTCTCGCTAGCGCTCTGTAGTGCCGCCGAATCGCCGCCCGCTTTTATGCTGCCTTGATGCTCTTTCGTTACTTATTTTTGTTTGGCACAAGTTCGCCAATTAAACCTTTATCCTCCAGTTCACTGTTCGGCTTCTCGTCACCTTCATTCGTGACAATATCCACTGGTAAAATTAAATTTTTGCGCAATCTTGCATGCGTCCCATTCACTCGTTGGGGGGAGAATGGAATAAACACATTTATTCTTGCAATTTCTTTTCTACAGAGAGAGACTGATGTTCCTCTGATGAGAAGGGTCTTCCACGCTACATTTAGACCATTAAGCTTTTTTCTATGTTCCCATCAATACCAAAGTGAAAGACGAGGGAACTTACGAAAGGCTCTGTACTGGTGCATGCGTTCAAAAGAATTGCGACATACTTCTCATGATGAAGGACGTCTGAAAGGGGCAAATAGTATTCAACGCCACTGCTCTGCGCCAGAGTGAGAACCCGGCCACTTTACTTTTCAGGTACATTTTTCTTTTCCATACATCGAACGACGAACTTCGACTCCGAACCTGGAAAACAAATATTCCAGTATAGCGATTTGGGCAGCAAGTCAGTATTTTGCGAGCTTTATTTGAAAAGCCGTTTTACTAGTCAGGGCAAACCGGTACAATCTTGTTATTAGTCGAGACGATGCACGATTGTACGAAGGCATCATTCGTTTTTTAGAAGGAGAGCACTAAGTGACAGGTCGTCCCTTAGTCGAATTTCTCAATTCTCATATTTATTCTCATCGTAATACGGTTCTCATGAAGGCCATAGTTTATTCTCGTAGTGAGAAACCGGTACAGAAAATCAGATAAAGTGCGAACTGGGAGAAAAACGCTAGGCAGCAGTTTATTACTGAGTACTGCTGACCGCTACCGATACCAGATGATCCTGCACATGCGGCGACTCGATAAAAGGCGCGTGGTTCTTGGCAAAAATTTCGATCAAATTCGATTACTGAGTTATTATTGTGAGTTGAGCTGGTTAATATATGTCCGCAAAGATGTGAAAACATCTTAAAAACACTTAAAGGACATACACTTTGCTGACTAGCAACCATTCTTTACTACCTTCATCTTGTTCAACCATCAGTTTAGTCTTCATCTTCGGGGTCGAGAGGCTGATGAGGCTGGGCTCTGGCTCTGCCACCACCGCTCCCTCCTCTTACCAGCGGCCGCGCGGTGCACCGCCATAAAAAAAAAATTACGTTTTTTTTTTGTTTTTTTTTTTTACAGCGGAGCTCTTAAAGGGGCACTGACACATCAAAATCATATTTTTTTTTATTATCCGAAACGATTGAAAACGATGCCGGGACATTACCCTCGAAATTTGAGATTTGGGAATTCAGTATTCGTGAAATAAAAAAACAATTTCCAAATGCCGAATTCGAAGTTCCCGCGCGATCGGCGCCGGTGCCTTGACGTCAAAAATTGAGGAGACCTGAGAGTCCACTTTCCTGTCACCACTCCCTGCTGTTGCCATGGCGACCCAAAGCGAGGAGGATAGGAGCGAGCGCCGGCTAGCGCCGGCTGTTGCGGCGGACCGGTTTTGAGCGGTGTCGCCTGTTTTCCGTTGGAGGATACAAATCCAGGAGACGGCACCACAACGAACTCCCGATTTTTGGTATTTCAAAAAGAAGGGCCGTAGTGCGTTCGCAATTGCGTTAAAAAACATGTTTTAAGATTGCCGTAATTAAATGTTATAGAGATGTCGCCTACAAAGCTTCCAAATTTCCTGATTTTTGACGTCACCGATCAAAAGAAGCGAGGAGGCGAGAGGCGGGAAAATCAAACGCCAAAAATAAAAAGGCGCGCGCGCGCGCGGGAAAATTTTTTTTCGCGATGCGGTTTTTTTTGCGTGTCTATGACTACAACTTGCATCGTTTTAGACAATAAAAATAAATACGACCTTTGGGGTGTCAGTGCCCCTTTAAGGGCGAGTTTTCCCGGGATCGTCTCCATCTGCAAAGAAATGTCGACACAACACTCTGGTTGCCGCCGCCGCTCATAGATGGCGGTAGCTGTCCAGAGTGCTGTGTTTGCCGGTTGTCTGATTGCGCCGTCGCTCATAGATGGCGGCAACCTTTCCAGCCTTTCCACTCTGGCTTGCCGACTTGCGGCCGGCCGTTACTTTACTCTCACCATAGTACAGCTTCGCTGGTCTTCCTTCTTTACAAGAGTGGAAAGGCTGAAAGAATATTGTGAATTACGCCGCACGAGAGCCAATGGGAGCCTTATTCCTTGACGACGCGCGCCAGCCAATGGGAGCATAATTCATCAGAAATCGGCTTCGCTTAAGAAAGGGAATATAAGATGTTGTTTGGCCAACGTTTGCGTGGTTTCAAAGCTGATGACGTCGGTTCGCTCCATGGGACAGTTAATGCTTTCGGATTAATTGTGAATAATGGTTGATAGTCAGCTATGTGCATGTCCTGTCTCTGTGTAAGTGGTTTTTTCCCTTCAAGCTGTTTTCCCACCTTCGATTACTGCGCCATCTACTTACGTCCTGAATCAGTGGATTGAATCGATGCAGGCAATAAGCACACCTCCACCCTACTACAGTGAACTAGAGGAAAAAGCGGCGGCCTCCGCATGAGAACCATCGTGTTGAGCATACCAGGTGGCCCTACCGCTCTTTTCCCGAGCACTGCATAGCCTTGCTCACATAGACAAATAGATATAAACATTTATTGAAAGGAGGAGAGGTTAGCCCAAGTTTGTCTCGGACTGGCTACTCCATAGGGAAGGGTACAGGAGAGTACAGAAGTTTAGAGTAAGAGGAAATCACGCACACACATCACACACATACACACGCACACACTCAAAGTTGATTTAGAAGTCCAGTATCTTGGAGATATTTTTGTAGTGTTCGCAGAAGGAGACGTTGTTGGTGCCAATTGTTACACGGGCCCAGGAGTTTTGTCAGAGTGAAAGGTCTTGGTTCCAGTTGTCGAAGCTTTTTTTTTTCATTTCTTCCCTTTCGGTGTGATGGGGCACATGGCATACGCACAAAATATGCTCAATGCTTTCTTTGCAGTTGCATGAGCTACAGTTTAGATTGTCGGACCGGCCAAGAAGAACATTGTAGCTATTTGTATAGGCCACTCCGAGTCTATGGTACAAGGTCGCTAGCTTTCTGGGGAGATTATCTGGAAGTATAATTCCTTGTACAGAGTCAACTCGAATACTACAACCACGAGCCGCGAACCTCTGCTAAATAAAGGTGCTAGCTGTTTTTTTTTTTTTTTTTTGTTCAATTTAGCGTGTACAGCAGAGCAGCAGGGCGCACAAGCAGTAGGAGCTCATCGGGATTTCGACACCAGCGCCACGCGCGGCTTTCAACACTCTTGGCTTCACATGGCTAGCATGGCCGATGGGGCACCGCCGCTGCTTTTTTCACTACATCAGTCCTAGTTCACTGTAACCCGCTACAGTTATTGAGGTCAATACCAGTGTAATTAAACTTAGGGTATGTGTATGTTTATACAGCCTATAACTTAGACTGCCTCAACGGGTGACTTGTCTTCCAGCTGTAGGTAAACATTTAGCCAGCGCGCTACAACCGCTAGCCTGGGGTCTTTAACGTGCATCACGCAGTACCGACACACGACCACACGCCAGTACAATGCTCGTCCAAATCGAAACGGGCAGGGGTGAGAATTGGACCCAGCATCCCTCGGTTCTGCCGCGCGAGCTTTCGCGCCACGTGTTCACACGGAAGATCGGAAGTTTCAAGGACCCCACTAACCGCACTTTGCCGAAAACCGGGTTAGCGACCTTCGGCAACTACGGCTTCCAGCGATGACGGAAGACCGCTCCTGCGGCCACCGGTACTTGGCCCAACAGCCGAATGTGAAACATTATTCACGCAGCCGAATCCCGGCGACAGCGTGATTTTTCACCGAGGCGATGGAACAATCGCAACTGTAGTCAAATGCGGCTCATCGGTCAACCAAGCGAGTACCTCGAACATGGAGACAGACGCCATAACACCGCTGAGCCTAACCAGCGACTGTGAAGCCCGAAGATTACGCGAATCTTGAGTAGCAAAAAAAGCGTAAAGGGGAAGACTTGACGCATTCAGACATGTTTCTCGACGCAAAAGGAGAAATAATGGACGACAACGGTTGCAACGACGACGACGACCGCAACAGTGGTGAATGGCAAGTTGCACACTACCACAAGAAGAAAGCTCAGCGCAAAAACAGGCCCAATCGAGCCCAGCAGCAACAAGACGGACCGAGGTACACGGTCATCGTCAAGCCCACCACGGCCATGAAAATCACCAACGTGGACTCATGGCTTCTGTGGAGCACTTTCCGGAAGCTCTTAAAGTCGCCATGCGAAACCGACCAGTTAGGTTACACCGTCAATAACAGAAATAACTTCATTGCAATTACCGTGCAGACGGAACACCACACAGAAGACCTTATGGCACTAAAAGAGCTGCCCACGGAGGACCCTAACAAGACGATCCAGGTCACGGTATACAGGTCAACAACTGGCAGTCAGCCACGAGGAATTATACACGGCGTTTCACCTGGCGACGCAGCACGAGGCATTGTTGACAATGCCATAGCGGACTACCATGACATTATTCATTCACGACCCCTAGGCAAGAATGGGACGTATTTAATCACATTTGAAGGAAGGGGTATCCCGAGGAGCATCCGACTATTTGGAAGATACCATACTGTGTTTCCCTACAAACCAACTGCGGTCATCTGCCTACATTGCCACGAATTAGGTCACATGACCACGGTATGCACAGGCAAGCAACGGTGCAAGGCGTGCGGCGAGATCCACCCGACTAACCAGCCATGCCAGGGCAAGTACTGCCCGAACTGAAGAAAGACAGGTCACACGGTATTCGAAGCAGGAGCGTGTCAGGCCCGGAACCGGGCGGACGACAAACTCCAGAAACGGGCGGCGGCCGGTCGACATAGCTATAACAGCAGAGTGGTTACCGCTGCGAAGCGCAGGACCTCTGCCCGGGCGACATTCAAACCGGACGACTTCCCCTCCCTCCCAACCCAGCGGCTGTACCACCAACCAAAGCGCGATACAGAAACGTCGCACAGGCAAGTCCTAGCTCCGAAAGCTATGAACACGGACGTGTCCCATATCGGGCCGCCCACCGATATTAGCAGCAGAATGGCCGTGGAACTTGCTCAGCTTAAGGAAAGTAGCCGCAAAATACTGTGGTCGGTTTGCCTTGCTGCATACCCGACCCGGAGGAATAACACGGAGCCAACGGTTTCAACAACAGAAACTACATTTAATTGGACATGGACAAGACGATTAACATTGCTACCGGCGCTGCCGGAGTCCAAGCAGCGACTCTCCGTGCGCCGCCTCTGATCTGCCTTATCAAGGCGGCGCATCCGACGTGCGCGTGGCTGGCGTGACGTCGCCGCCACGCGGGAAAACATCGGCACCTTTGCCTTGCAGTCGGGCAACTTGGCTGGGGAGCCGAAAGGGTGCCCACACTTCCCCCCCCTCAAGCTTCGTCCGGCATGCCGATGACGGGAGACGTTGTGGGCGTCAGGGGGTGGATGGCGCTGTTGGGCGGACTGACGCAGAGCCCCATATACGGCTCTGGACTGACGTTGTAAGTCCGGCCGGCGCCTGCTGGACGAGCGCGGCGGCTGCCGACGAGCGCGGCGGCTGCTGACGAGCGCGGCGGCTCGGTCAGCTCCAGCTTGTCACTTGAGCTTGTTCTGGACCAGGCCTCCAGCAGGTGGCTGCTCTGCACGTGGTCCATGGTTCTCTGGGCTGCCCCTGGCGCGCCGACGTCCTTGGTGGCCCGGTCCACCATGAGACCGGCCGCCGTGTCATTCCGATGGCGGTTGTGGTGACGGTGGTGTCCATGAGCCAGCTCCACAGAAAAACAAGGAAGCAGACGACATGGGACTCAGTTGAGGGCTGAGCCTGACGTTATTTTCGGACCCCTTCCAGAAAGTTTGAAATAACGGATCTGAGGTGGGCACACAATCTTCTCCCCCCCTCTCTTGAAAAAGGGGCAGATCCGTGGAAGTAGAAAACTACCCCCAAAATGCGAAAGAGGCCAAGGAGACAAAAAAAAAGTTCCTCTCTCTTTGGTGTCACCGACGTCGCAGGTTATACCGCCGCCTTGGTGGAGACAAGGGGGTTTCCGGAACGGGACTGCCGTCAGTGTCGTTCCGGTCCTGCGAGGAATCTTCGTCTTCTGCTTGGAAAAATCGTTTAAGGTCGGTGACATGAACAGGTCCGGTTTCCTCACTAGACTCACAGTTAACTAGTTTGTAAGTGAGTGGCGAGCACTTTTCACGCACGCGAAACGGACCTTCCCACCTGTTGGCGAGGGAGGCTGCGAAGCCTCGAGCGGCGTCACTCAGTGGGTGAGTACGCCGGAGTACAAAATCTCCCACCTCGAACTGCAAGTCACGTCGCCCCCGGTTGTACTGTTCAGCCTGCTGTACCCGGGCGACGTCGAGATTTTCTCTGGCCTCTCGAAGGTTATCGGAGAAGCGCTTTCGCAGGTCCTCTGCGAACTTCACGTAGGGGCGAGGCCTTCCTCCAGACTCTGTAGAAAGGAGGCTGTTAGAAAGCGGGAATGCGAGCTCCTTGCCGAAATTTAATTGGGCAGGAGTGAGACCCGTTGACCGATTAGTGGTTGTACGGGTCGCGAATGCCAGCTCGGGCAGTTTCGCGTCCCAGTCCTTGTGGCGCTCTGTGTAGGCCACTAGCATCATCTTAAGGTTTCGATTTACCCTTTCCGTGATGTTTGCTTGCGGGTGGTACGGGGAAGTTCTTTTGTGTTTGATTCCCAGTACCGCGCATGCGTCCACAAACACCTTACTCGTGAAATAGGAGGCATTATCGCTTACAAGCTGTGCAGGAAAGCCAAACCTAGCGAATGTTTCGAGTAGACACTCCCAGATTTTTTGCGAATCTAGCTTCCGCAATGGAAATAACTCAACCCACTTCGTGAAGTGGTCGGTTACCACGAACAAGTACTGATTGCCCCGGGTACTACGTGGGAAGGGGCCCATGACGTCACAGCAACAAATCTGCCAAGGGCTCTGACTCGCGATTGGTTGCATGAGACCGGGGGGCTGGCCACCACGTGGTTTTGCCTTCTGGCACACCGAGCAGCTACGAGCGTATCGGAGCACATCCTGCCTCATGCCTGGCCAGGTAGCAATTTGGGATAACTTTTCGTAGGTCTTGCTCCCACTGCTGTGTCCTGCCAAGGCAGAGTCATGCATGTATCGGATGAAAAGCTTACGTAGCTTGCGGGGTATCACGGTCCGGAATGCCGAGCCATCCGGATCGTCGTCGGCCTGGGGGATGTAGCGCAGCAGGAGGCCGTCGTCGCTCATCAAGTAGGAGTCGAACTCCTCGTCACTTGGGCGGTCGACTGGACCTCTTGCTGCCAGCCATGCGGACACGCGTTGGCAGAGTCCGTCATCCAGCTGCGCCTTGCGAAGCTCCTCGCGGCTCACCAATGTACCCCACCGTGAATCTGGGGATCCTCGTGTCGTGGCCGCGACGGTCACCAAGCCATGGGTATCCTGCGAGTGTTCCTCAGGAAGTGGAGCACGAGAAAGCGCATCAGCAACTTTGTTAGTTGACCCCGGGCGGTACACAATGGAGTAGTCGTACTGTTGTAGCGTAAGCGCCCAACGAGCAAGACGTCCAGCTGGATTCTTAAGTCCCCTTAGCCATGATAGCGCTAAGTGATCAGATTGAATCTGGAACGTTGCGCCATCTAGGTACATATCGAAGCGCTTCAAAGCATGAATAATGGCGAGACATTCACGTTCTGCGACACTGTAGTTGCGCTCGGCTGAAGTTAGCGTGTGGCTCGTGAAAGCGACTGGCCGAAGCACACCGCCATACTCCTGCAGCAATACAGCACCCAGGCCACAGTCGCTTGCATCTGTCTGCAGAACGAACGGCTTGTTCAAGTCTGGGAGCTGTAAACAAGCGTTGTCAGTCACGGCTTTTGAAAGGGCTGCGAATGCGCATTGTTGTTGTTCGGCCCAACACCACTTGACGCCTTTTTTTAGGAGGTGATTGAGCGGTTGCGATATCTCGGAACAGTGTGGAATGAAATCCCTGTAGAACGCAATCATTCCGAGGTATCTTTGTAGGCTCTTTACGTCATGTGGGCTTGGGTATTCCGTTAGCGCGCGCAACTTATCTTCGTTGGGGCGGAGCGTGCCGTTATCCACAACGAATCCAAGGAGGTTAATCTTGGGCGCGGCTAACTGAACCTTTCCGGGATGAATCGTGAGCCCAGCATTACGCATTCGCTCAAGTACAATGCGAAGGTGCTCGACATGCTCTTCGATAGTTCTCGAGAAAACAACCACGTCATCCATGTATGCCATGGCAAATTCGTACTTCGAGTTCCCAAGTACAACATCCATCAGGCGTTGAAAACTGGCTGGAGAGTTAGACAAGCCAAACGGCAGTCGGGTGAACTCGAACAACCCTCTGTGGCAGATGAAAGCCGTTTTTGGAACGTCTGATGGGTGAATCTCTATCTGAAGGAACCCGCGACTGCAATCCAGCGTTGTAAACACGGTCGCGTTACCGAGCGCGTACATCACGGAGGAAATGCTGGGGAAAGGGTAGCTGTCTCGTACGGACACATCGTTAAGCCGCCTGTAATCCACACAGAGTCTGGCTGTTCCGTCTTTTTTCGGGGCGAGAACAACGGGGAATGCCCAGGGGCTCTTCGACTCACGTACTGAACCGGTGTCGATCATTTCCTCGAGCGCCGCATCAAGGAGTGCCCTTTTGTGGACGCTGATCGGTCGAGGGTTGCACCTCCGAGGCGGCGCGTCACCGGTTTCAATACGGTGCACCAGAATGTCAGTCTTTCCAGGTGTTTCCGTGAACATCGGTGAGAAAGACTCCAGGACGGCTTGCAGCTCCTGCTTCTGCTGGCTGCTTGCGGGGCACTTTCGCAACGATTCTCGAACGCCGGCAGGCAAGACGTCTGGCACCGTGGTGAAGTGGGCTGCAGTGGTCGAGTTAGGGATGCAGTCCTCCCTTTTGGTAAACGGAGTCAGCTCCGGTTGTTGTCCCAGCCGGTATCCACCACCAGAAAAGTCGAGTGTCATGCTTTCGCCTGTAATGAAATCTCGGCCCAAGATCACAGGTACCACAAGTCCCGGCATATAAAGAAATCGCTGACGTCGCTTCTTTCCATTAAACCGAATCTGCAGCCTCACGGCTCCTCCAGCTGTTATCGCTGTACCAGAAGCTAGCTGCAAACGGGTTTCGCACTCCCGGAGGCTTATCTTTTTTGCTTTGCAGAGTTCGAAAACGAAATCCCCTATGAGCGAGATAGCGGCCCCAGAATCCAAAAGTGCGGCAATGGGAAAATCGAGCAGTGATATTGTCATGCGCGGTTCAATGATGTTAGGCTCGGGCTGGATTCGACATACCGATGGAATCTGTGCCACGGCCTCACTGCTCCCAGGGACTGCAACGGCCGTCGGCGAGTGGCTGTCTGGTTTCAGCGTCGCCGGCCGTAGTAGTTTCCCTGGTTCTGGTTCCGGCCCTTTGCCGCCGTCTCGTGCCACCTCTTGTTTGTAGTGTCCGGAAGTCTTGGACACTGGTTTCGGTGATGGCCGGGCTGCTCGCACTCGTAGCAGCAGTCCGACGACAGTTGCCTGCTTAGGCCACCGGCACCGAGGTGCCCGTCGGACCGCCTCCAGTGATCGGATAAGGAACCACTATGGGAGGGCCTCCGCCAGGCTTGCGACTGGCTGTTGTGGGGAGGGCTTGTTCCGTTGCGGCGGGGGTCAATGCTGCTGGGCTGCGGGTTTGCGACCGCACCGTGCCAGGTTTCGCCAGCACTTGCAGGAGCAGACTGATGAAGATGGTTCGCTTGGGTGGTGATCTCCGTTGGGCCCCAGCTTACGATAGGGCACGGCCAACGACCTCCCACCTGTCGTGGCGACCCCCGCCCGAAACCCTCACGGGCCTCGCTGTGACCTCCGGGGACCTCTCGGGGAGAGTTAGGCGAACACACGCTTATCCCGCACGGGAGTTCACCATGCATGCCACGCCAACTCTCCTGGTTGACGTGGTGGGGAAGGGAGGTCTCGTTCGGACAGTCCACTTGCGTGGAGGCCTCGGGGCCCCGCCATGCGCATGCCGGTTCGAGCGCGTACTTGGCTGGTGGCGGCGGCACGTAGTTCCGCTCGGCATGAAGAGCTTCCTCGATGAGGCGGGCGCCCCGGGCTAGCTCTTCAAGGGTCTCAAAGGTGCGGTTGATCAGGTAGACGTGGTACCTGGGGTGACACTGTCTTCTGACCCGAGCTACTCTGTCCGACTCCGGTGACTTCGGGTCCGCCCTCTTGAAGAGCTCTTGCATGACCCGAACGTACCGGACCAGACTTTCATCCGGGTGCTGCGTCCTTGCCTCGAGCTCTCGGAGAATCTGCGTCGCGTAGCCTGCAGGCAGGAACTCTTCTCGAAGCCTTGTCTGGAAGTCCGCCAGGCTGGTGAAGGGGGTCTGTGACCCCAACCAGCACCTGGCGCTGGCTTGTAACGCCAGCGGGACAATCCGGTCCACGATGAAGGCTTCAGAGGCACCGGAGGCAAGGTGGTACGTCTGCAGCTCGCCCAGGAAGTCTGCCACGGACTTGAAGTCGTCGTACCCCATGTAGACCGGAACAGTCAAGTGTGGTCGGGGCTCTCGCGGTGGGGTCTCCTGCTGGCCAGGCGTGTGGGCCAGGCGCTGCATCACGGAGTCGCACATCTCCGTGACCTTCGTGAGCAGGTTCATTTGTGCCGCTGCGGCCATCGCGGCTTCCTGCTCCAGTTTGAGCATGCCTGCGAGCACAAAAAAAGAAACGCCCCCAAAAACCCAACACAAGCGCGCAAAACGATTGCCGCGTTCACAAAGACACGGTCACAAACACGCCAATACAACAAACGTGGACGTGACGGAAGCACGAAACAACGATAGGAAACACGGGGAATATGAAAAAGGCTTACCGAAAGAAGAAACCAAGCCCCGTGAAATTCCTGCGAGTGGGTAGCATACCACGGTTGGGCGCCATTGTGGTCGGTTTGCCTTGCTGCATACCCGACCCGGAGGAATAACACGGAGCCAACGGTTTCAACAACAGAAACTACATTTAATTGGACATGGACAAGACGATTAACATTGCTACCGGCGCTGCCGGAGTCCAAGCAGCGACTCTCCGTGCGCCGCCTCTGATCTGCCTTATCAAGGCGGCGCATCCGACGTGCGCGTGGCTGGCGTGACGTCGCCGCCACGCGGGAAAACATCGGCACCTTTGCCTTGCAGTCGGGCAACTTGGCTGGGGAGCCGAAAGGGTGCCCACAATACTGGAGAAAATTCAACAACTAGAAGTAAAGTACGAGAAACAGCTCCGACAAGAACAAGAGACCCGCAAAGCCCAAGCCAAGACGAAGGCCGAATCCGACCGGAAACGTAGGCAAGAAGCGGAACACAAAATTCAAGTAGAACAGCAGAAAGCTCATGAAGCACTTTGACGTGCCCAGTGCTGCGCCGTCACCTACGAACAAGTCATTGAACGGAAAAGGAAGGAAGCCGAAGCAGCAACCGCTAAGGCCACATCAGCACACGGTGCGCGCGCAAGTGCCCCAACACAAGAAGATCGAAAGCAGCCCTTCCCGCCAAATGCACCTCTATCACAGGACAGCACACCGGTATCGGGATGCCTTCCAGGCACGCTCCTCAGCGGCGAACATCTCCTACAACTCGTGGAGAGTAGACTTTAAGAATGGCAACAACAGCTCCAGCAACAGCTACAGCAACAGCTACAGCAACAGCAACAAGTCATGATGCAGCAGATGCAGCAACAACTGCAGCTGATGTTCCCCCAGCTGGGCAAGGGCCGGCAACACCGGCCCAGTAACCCAGACATGGACAAACACCATAGACGAAATAAAAAACGAGAAGACTTTTACAGCTTTCCAGTGGAACTGCCGGGGACTGCGGGGCAAGAAGTCTGAACTTAAATTACGACTCAATGAGCGGAAGACGCCCGTGGATGTCATCGTGCTACAGGAAACGCACGAGGCAGAGATAAAGCTGACCGGGTATGTCAAGTACGACAAACCGAGCATCACGCTGACCGTTAAAGGCAAAACGAAAGTGCAACCGCAATCCGCAATCTTGGTTCGAAAGGACCTCTTGCCCCAACAGCAAGTGGACACAGGAGAGTGGTGTACCGACTCACAAGAAGTGGTGGCCGTTCTGGTGGATAGCGAATGCGACGGCCCGATCCTGGTAGTGTCAGTGTACTACCGACCTAGGACATCAACGGCAAGAAAAAAGAGATCAGAAATCGACCATGGCTGGATAGAGAAGCTAGTACGAGAGTACGGCAAGAACAGGAAGCACACGATCCTGATCGGAGGGGACTTTAATGTGGAACATGAGGAATGGGTCTACGCCAAATTATCGATCAGGGGTACTGAGGTGCTCCGCAGAGCCACCGGAACAGGGCTGGTCCTAATCAACGAACAGGGTGCTAAGACACGGACTACGCCCAATATCAAACAGCAAGACAGAACGCCCGACCTGACTTGGACCGACTCACGTACTGCGAGAAAGACCGAATGGAAAGTTTTCGAAGACACGTGGGGCAGCGACCACCACCCCATAGAGACGTCGATTCTTGGCAAAACAAAGCGACGCCAGAAAAAGAGAACGGTGAGGACCACAGTATGGGACGATTTCCGTGCCGCTCTAGAAGAGTCTACGGGTACAACCTTTGACGACCTGACAAAACTAATGAGGTTAGCGGCCAAGACTGCCACGGTCGAGACCCTAGTCGAAATAGGAGCGCCGATCCCGGACACCAGACTACTGTCCCTCTGGCGCAGAAGAACAAACTACTTGCGACGCTACCGTCACACCCGGAAAAAACGGGACATCCGCAAAGCAAACAGGTACGCAAAGGAGGCGAAACGACACGCCAACAACCTGTGTAGGGACGACTGGACCAGGTTGTGCGAAGGATTCAACGAACGAACTCCACTGAGACATATGTGGGCTGTATGCAATACGATGCTGGGCAAGAGCAAGGGGGGAAACACGGCACCGAACCTGGCTTAAGCGGAAAATAAGGAAGTCAAGCAAATATTAGATGAGATCGGGGACGTCTTTTTCCCACAGCCCGCTACCAGCCCAAACCCGGTAATCTACAACCATGAAGAATCGAAAAACGAGGAGTATGAAGCGGAATTTACACTGTGGGAAATGGAGGCAGCGATCAAAAAGGGCAACGAGCGAAGCGCGACGGGGCCAGACAGGATCCCTAATTCCATGCTCAAGAACCTCCCGGAGGCGATCAGGAGAGATCTGGTGAAATTAATCAGTGACCACTGGCGCGAGGGCACCATCCCAGATAGCTGGAAACTGTCCTGGGTGTGCCCCATTCCGAAACCAGGGAAGAAGCCCTACTGCGCGAGCAACATGCGCCCCATTTCGCTCAATTCTGTCCTGTGCAAACTGATGGAGCGCATGGTGCTTGCACGGATCGACTGGATAATCGAGCAGAAGAGCGAGCTGTTGCACCCTTCTCAGACAGGATTCCGCAAAAATCTAGGCACACAGGACAGTCTAGTACTGATTCAAGAGTACTTAATGAACCGGCCGACGCAATGCCACCGCCAGCTCCCGGTGGCAGTGGACATCAAGAAAGCCTTCGACACCCTGCCTCACACCACAGTCATCGACACGACTCGCAAGCTAGGGGTGCGGGGCACGCCACTGAACTTTATCAAGACTTTTCTAAGCGGACGCAAATACCTGGTGAAAACTGGCAAGCACCGGGGTAGTACAGTACAGACAGCTGTCTTTGAGCTTACTCCTGCAAAACGTCGTACCGAAAAGAAAGCAATTCGCCTGTACGATAAAGGAAATTATGAAACTATAAACAACGAGCTAACACCTTTTTTCCAGTTTTTGAAGCAACATTTCACAACCAGTCAATTCATGAAAATTGGTTGATTCTTAAAAATAAGTTAAACGAACTAGCAAATATTTCATCCCCTTGTTCAGTTTCCACGCAGATCAACATACACCGTGGTTCACTAAAAGCCCCAAAAGATTAAAAAACAGAAAAAAACGTCTTTTCCGCTCAGCCAAGCTGCCGGGTGGCCCTAATGCATGGGAAAAATACTACGCGGCTGGGGAGGCATATTTAACCGCAATCCGAAACGCCAAGTAGTCTTTTTTCCATGTGGACCTACCAAATATGTTGATTAAAAACGCCCGAAAATTCTGGCAAGTGATAAACCCTCAGCAAAAGCATAGTTGCCATTATCAATGAATTGGGCGAACCTGTGAATGATGCTGAACGTGCGCACGTTTTCAACACCGCGTTTTCATCGGTTTTCACTGCAGAATCTGATGTGTCATTTACAATGCTCCCTGCAAACACCGAGTATCTAATGACTCCCGTCACTTTTTTTGCTGATGGTATTGCGTCAGTAATCGATAACATTAAACTGTCAGCATCAGCCGGCGTAGACGAAATTAATTCCAAATTTCTAAAAAATACTAAACACATCTCTGCAGCATATTTGTCCTTGTTATTCTCTCAGTCACTTTCTACAGGTAACATTCCGGAAGACTGGAAGGCGGGAAAGGTCGTTCCCGTCTAGAAATCAGGTAATAAAGAATCCCCATTAAACTACCGCCCTATCTCTCTAACGAGCGTGCCTTGTAAAATCATGGAACACGTCATTTTTTCTCAAGTCATGCATTTTCTAGACTCGATAGACTTCTTCCATTATTCGCAGCACGGCTTTCGTGAAGGATTCTCCTGCGAAACTCAGTTAGCCCTCTTTCTTCATGATCTGCACATTAACCTCGACTCTAACATACAAACTGACGCCATATTTTTAGGTTTTT
Source organism: Ixodes scapularis (assembly GCF_016920785.2). NCBI lineage: Eukaryota > Metazoa > Arthropoda > Arachnida > Ixodida > Ixodidae > Ixodes > Ixodes scapularis. The sequence goes on from NW_024609846.1 coordinate 104,311,711, forward strand.
CAAAAGCATTTGACAAAGTACCTCATCAGCGCTTGCTACTAAAACTTGCTCAGTTGAACTTAGACCATAATATCTTCCGATGTATCAAAGAATTTCTTAACAACCACTCCCAATCTGTCCTAGTTAACAACCAGTCTTTGTTACAATCTCTATCTGGCTGCTAGCGCTACCACATTTCATAGCGGTAATCGTCGGTTACCTCGATTGCCATCACGAGACATTATAACACTTCTTCTTCAGTTCCTGAAGCGAAAGGAACGACGGCGTCATGTTTCTGCTTAGCCGGCCACGTCCTGCCGGCCGTGCGGTCTATCCCCGCTTGTAACAATTGGCGACGAGAGAAAAAGACTTCGTTCAAGTTCTTCGAACGTCGCAAGTTCGCGACGTGCAAGTTCGCGACGTGAGCACCAGGCATTCTTCAAGCTTCTCAGCTCGCCATGCCCACGTTCGGCAGAATTGAACCTTTTGAGGGAGAAGGTGAGGAGTGGCCGTCATACGTCGAACGTCTTGAAGCTTTTTTTTCTGCGAACGACGTTGACGATACCAAGAAGAAGGACATTTTCTTCAGCTGTTGCGGCGCGAAGACCTACTGCCTACTGCGAGACCTGGTGAAGCCCGCCAAACCACAAGATAAGTCTTTAGACGAGGTTCTTGACGTTCTCGGGAGTCACTACTGCCCCAAGCCTTCTGCTGTCGTTCAACGGTTTCGTTTCAATTCGCGTGTTCGCGCGGAAGGGGAGACCGTAAGCAAGTTTGTTGCAGCATTGAAGAGTCTGTCGGAGCACTGCAATTTTGGAACAGAACTAGGGAACATGCTGAGAGACCGCATAGTCTGCGGAATAAACAGCGTTACAATCCAGACCAGACTCCTGGAGCAGCCGGACCTCACGTTCGAGGATGCCGTGCAGACCGCCTTGGCCATGGAAGCAGCGAAGAAGGACGCCGGAGAGATTTGCCAGGCAAGCTCGAGCAGCAATGTGTTCACGACTCACCGCGTCACGACACCGGCGGGAGACGTCACCTGCTACCGCTGCGGAGATGGACACCTTGCGTCCAGCTGCAAGCATGTGAATACTACGTGCAACTACTGCCGGAAGCGGGGACACCTGTCGAAGGTGTGTAATTCAAAACAGAAGGACGCTCCGTCGTCCAAGAACAAACCTGCGAAGCATCGTTCTTCAGGGCCAGGACGCAAGTCCCGTCTTCCTCATACACTTCCAATGAATGTCCTGGATGACAACACTGAAGATAGCGGAGTGACATCGTCCGAGTTTTTTTACATGTGGCAGGTTGACAGCTCTCTGCCGTCACCGCCTTTCACCGTCACTGTCAACGTCTGCGGCAAGCCACTGTGCATGGAGATGGATACGGGAGCGACTGTCTCCGCCATGTCAAAAAAACGGTTTCAGGAGTTACTTCCAGCCGTACCTGTCAAGCCATCTATGGTGCTGTTGCGAAGTTATTCCGGGGAACTGACTCCGGTCCAAGGAAAAATTGATGCAAGAGTACAGTTCCAAGACAAGGAGGCGGTTTTACCTCTCTTCCTTACTGGAGATGGTTCCCCTACACTGCTTGGACGCAATTGGATTCGAGAACTGGGAATCAATTTCTCCGAGGTGGAGGCAACCGTTCATTCTCTCTCTGATGTGAAAACTCTGGTTCACGAGTTTTCGGAAGTCTTCGAGGAAAGCCTTGGTACCTTCAAGGGCAGGGAAGCCACTATTCATTTCCACAAGATGCTCCTACGAAGTTCTTCAAGCCACGTCCGCTACCTTTTGCCTTGAAGGATGGGGTTACACAAGAGCTCCAGCGCCTACAAAGAGAGGGTGTCATTGTACCAGTAAAGACTTCAACCTGGGCTGCGCCCATTGTTCCTGTGCAAGAAGGATGGCCGTGTGAGGATTTGCGGTGACTTCAAAGTTACCGTAAATCCAGTGGCAACATTGGAGAAGTACCCCATTCCAAGGATCGAAGATCTGTGGGCCACGCTTTCCGGGGGCGAGAAGTTCACAAAGTTAGATTTGAGAGATGCCTACCAGCAAGTAGTTCTCGAGCAAGACTCCAGGAAGTATGTGACCATTTCGACACACATGGGTTTGTTTCAGTACACCCGTCTTCCTTTCGGGGTTTCGTCGGCTCCAGCTATCTTCCAGCGGGAGATGGAGAACTTGTTCCGAGGACTGCCACACGTTGCTGTGTACTTTGATGACATTCTTGTCACTGGCACGTCCGACTCAGATCACCTTCACAATCTTCGTTCTGTTCTCGTTCGCCTTCGGGACGTTGGACTCAGGCTGAGATCCGACAAGTGCCTTTTCTTCTTGCCTCAGGTAGAATACCTTGGGCATATCATCAGCAAGGAAGGACTGTCACCAGGTCTCGGCAAGGTGGCAGCTGTCCTACATGGCCCGGTACCACGAAATGTCAAGGAACTTCAAAGCTTTTTAGGTTTAATCAACTTCTTCCGACGATTCCTTTCTAACCTGTCTGGACGTCTTCGTCCACTGCACTTGCTTCTCACTGACGGGAAGAAGTGGGAGTGGGGAAAAGACCAAGAGGAAGCTTTCACGTCAAGCAAGCACCTCTTGACCTCAGCTCCGGTTCTCGCTCATTTCAACCCAGAGAAACCTGTTTGTCTCAGTTCCGATGCCTCACCATACGGGATTGGCGCCGTCTTGGTACACCGGAAGCCGATGGTCAAGAACGACCCATCGCCTTCGCATCCAGAAGCTTGTCCCGAGCCGAACAAAACTACAGCCAGCTCGACAAAGAGGCATTAGCTTTGGTGTACGGTGTTGAGCAGTCCCACGAGTACCTGTGGGGAAACCCGTTCCAAGCCTTCACAGACCACAAGCCTCTACTTGGATTGCTGAGTCCTGACAAGCCGATTCCAGTCCACGCTTCGCCTCGACTCATTAGGTGGGCTCTCAAGCTTTCTGCTTACAAGTACCAGCTACTCTACAAACCGGGGAAAGACTTGGGACACGCGGACGCACTCAGTAGACTGCCAGTGCCGACAAACAGTGTTTCAGAACCTGTGCCGGCTGAAATCTTTATGCTCGAAGAAGCTTACCCCAGTCTTCTGTCACCTGCTGTAGTGGCTCAAGCAACGAAGAATGACCCGTTTCTGGGTAACGTGATGCTTGCTGTCCTGAGAGGAGAGGGCATTACATTGGGACCAGAAGGAAACCCATTCAGCGCAAGGAGAACTGTGCTAAGCCTTCATGACGGATGTTTGCTCTGGGGAGCACGAGTGGTAGTCCCACAAGTGTTGCAAGATCGAGTCCTGAAGCTTCTTCATGCAGGCCATCCCGGCATTGAGAAAAGCAAAATGGTCGCCAGAAGCCACGTCTGGTGGCCGGGTATTGACAATGATATTGCCAAAAACGTGAAGAGCTGCACAGTTTGCCAAGCTCATCAACGGGCTCCACAGCCGGTTCAACAGACACCCTGGCCTTTTCCACAAAAGCCCTGGTCAAGGCTTCACATTGACTTTGGAGGCCCATTCATGGGGCGAACCTTCCTAGTCATTGTGGATGCATTCTCAAAGTGGGTAGAAGTTTTCCCCGTGTCATCCACCTCGGCAGTAGCTACTGTCACAGCTTTGCGAGTAGCATTTGCCCAGCATGGACTGCCAGATCTGATAGTATCAGATAATGGTCCTGCCTTCGCAAGTGAACAATACTTGGAATTCTTGACACGCAACGGTATACGCCGCATGCTTGTACCACCCTACCATCCAGCTCCAAATGGTGCAGCGGAGCGAGTTGTTCAAACTGTCAAGAACAAACTTAAGAAGAGTGCATCTGGGTGTTTCCAGACTCAGATATCTAGACTTCTGTTCCACTACAGGACCACTCCGCATGAGGTCACCGGCAGAGCGCCGTGCGAGCTACTGACCGGGAGACGTTTTAAAACACCGTTAGATGTCCTCCGGCCAAGCCTCCAGTCGTCAGTACTACTCAAACAGCTAAAGCAGAAGCTGTACACGGATAAAGGGTGCCGGCAAGGTCCGTCATGTGGCACTGAAGAGGAAGTCTTCGCAAGGAATTTCGTCAAGGTGCGACATGGCTGCCTGCTCGTGTGATAGGCGCCACCAGTAACTCATCAGCACAAGTCCGCCTCAACGACGGTACAGTGTGGCATCGTCATGGTGACCACCTGCGGCCCAGACAGACGGAGACAACTGCAGCAGTCACCGAGCCACTTCACCCCGAGACTGCCGCAGATCAGCAAGAACTACAACCAGAAGACACCATCCAAACTGCTGACCCAGTTACGGTTCCACATGATTCCGTTGCTATGGTACCAGTTGGCACAGCTGCCGATGTTGACAAACCCATGGACAACAGTAGCACTGTCCTCGCCACAACCAGCAGCGCACCGCATCTGCGACGTAGCGCAAGGGCTAGAAGACCCGTGCAGCGCTACTCTCCTTAGTTCTTTTTAAGCTTGCAATGCTCTACGGGGGGAGAGTTGTTACAATTTCTATCTGGCTGCTAGCGCTACCAGATTTCATAGCGGTAGTTGTCGGTTACCTCGATTGCCATCACGAGACATTAAAACACTTCTTCTTCAGTTCCTGAAGCGAAAGGAACGACGGCGTCATGTTTCTGCTTAGCCGGCCACGTCCTGCCGGCCGTGCGGTCTATCCCCGCTTGTAACAGTCTTCTAATCTAATCCCAGTCACATCGGGCGTCCCCCAAGGGTCTGTTCTTGGTCCGCTTTTATTTTTAATATATATTAATGATTTACCGCAACATTTATCCTGTAATATCCGCATGTTCGCAGATGACTGTGTAATCTACCGTTGCATCACTAACAAATCGGACCAATCTGCCCTCCAAAACGACCTTAACCACGTGCTGCAATGGTGCGACCGTTGGTTATTGTCACTTAACTCTACTAAATGTAAAGTTATGTCCTTTTACTGCCGCCGCAATCCCCTTTTCTTTCCCTATACTATCACTACCACCCTCGTTGAATTAACCGAATCATATAAATACCTTGGTGTCACCCTTTGCAGCGATTTATCTTGGCGTACGCATATTACTAACATTACCTCATCTGCTAACAAAACCCTGGGATTCCTTAAACGTCAACTACGCCACGCCCCTCAGGAAGTAAGACTACTCGCCTACAAATCACTAATAAGTTCAAAGCTTGAATATGCATCCGCCGTCTGCGACCTTCACCAAGTATACCTCATCAACGCACTCGAAGCACTCCAAAATCGCGCAACTAGATTCATTCATTCTTCATACTCGTACCATACCAACGTATCACCCCTGAAAGCTGTATCAGGTTTACTTAGTCTCGCTTGTCGTCGCCGCATCGCCACCCTCTGTTTGTTTCACAAGTTATTTAATTCCCCCCTCTGTATCTCACCTTACATCCTACCTCCCTGACGTATATCTCACCGCACCAGTCATCCTCTCCAGGTTGCTCGCCCACGCACTCGCACTGTCACTTTTTCCGCGTCTTTCTTCCCCCGAGCAGCTCCAGACTGGAACGGCTTTCCCCACCACATTGCTGCCATCACCTGCCCATCAATCTTTTTCGAAAATGTTACCAATCATCTCTCATCCTGAAAACTAGCACCTATGTTTGATTATTTTTGTAACCCCACCCCTTATGTAATACCCCCTAAAAGGGGGTCTTTAAGGTAATAAAATGAAATGAAATGAAATGAAATCCAACGAGATCGGCTTGCCGCAAGGATCAGTGTTGTCGCCGATTCTATTCAACCTGGCGATGGCGCCTCTCTTATGGAGACTCGCAGCCGTTCCGGACCTATCCTTCACGGTCTACGCGTACGACATTACTGTGTGTACGATGGGAAGTGACAGCGCGCCTCTTTCTGAGACGACGATCTAACGGGCCCTCGACGTGGTGAGCGATTTCTTGACAGAGAGCGGCCTTCGTCCATCGCCCGAGAAGACCAGATATATGGCCTTTGGAAAAGGGTGGGACAAGGTCGACGCTGACCTGCGCTTTAACGGGCAGCAGATCGAAAAGGCGACAGAGCACTCCATCCTAGGAGTGAACATTCACTCGGATGGCGACCCAACCATCTGGATTGAGCGAAAGCGAACTACCTGGAAGAAAGGGCTCTCGATCGTGAGACGACTAGCGACACGAGTCGGGGGTCTCGGAGAACGTTTAGCGAGGACCGTAGTACAAGCCGCCCTGGTATCCAAAATAACCTACGGCCTTCGTTTCTACAAACTCAACGCCACTCAACGGGCCAAACTGGAAACACTAATGAATGACGCGCGACGCTGCATCTCGGGCCTGCCGAAATGTACGCGCCTGGAATTAGTACACGAAGCCGTCCCTATGCTCTCCTTGGAAGAGATCGAACGGCATCAGGAGTGGATGTATGCTGCCAAACTAACACATACCCGTCAGGGCAGGGCCATAGCAGTACTCATGTCCTCATGGAGCTCTCTGTGTGCAACGACAACTCCACCACCGATACCGGATCCCATCCCACCGTGGCAGAAGACAACGGTCACCCCAGCCTGGCCGATCCCAAGGAGGATGAACTCGGCGACAAACACCGGCAGAAGGCGCAAATTTGCTCGACGGAACGAGCAGGAGAACGGAGGTGACGACGAACCTTATGCGAACGTTGACGCAGGATTCAAAGACGGAGTGGCGGCCACGGCGGCGTGGCATTATGGGAAGACAACGAAAAGCACGGAGCTGCAGCGATGCGGAACTGCGCTGGAAGTGGAAGTCAGAGCCGTACTTGAAGCCATCAAAGACGCGGCCGCGACATCGAGCGACAAATTCCGCACACTGCGCGTCTTCACAGACTCCCAGGCCACCGTGAGAGCGCTCAGGCCGCAAGTCATGACACACGGAGCAGTCGGAGAAATATTCCGTTTGGCGCAAAACCTGGAACGACGCGACCTAAACCCGCTCACCATCAGGGTGGAGTGGATTCCCGGTCACGCGGGCATCGCCGGCAACGAGAGGGCGCACCGGGCGGCGATCGAAGAGCTTAATCGTATTGACTTTCGACGCCAGGACCCGGGGCCAGCCCCCTCTGTGGAACCGCCACCACCCGCCTTCAACTTGTAAGACCCCGAGGGAACCATCCTCAACATCAATTTAGCATACAAGAAAATTGAGCAGACCAAACTCAACGTCAGAGGCGAGCCCCCCGAAGTGAGCATTCCTTCGGGAACCTTCCGACGGCACGAGACAGTCACCCTCTGAAGGCTAAGGGCCCAAGCCGGCATCACGCCGGCCCGCACCCAGCGATGAGAGCGAGCGGCCCGTGAGAGGAAGTCGAAACTCGCCAACGCTTCAACGGCAGTAGACTACAATTATAGTCTATTGTCAAAGAAGCAAAGGAAAAGAGAAGAAAAGTAGAAATTTGGGCTAGTTGGTTCATGATCAGTAAATACAGCGCCAAAAAACGACAGGACAAAGACGAGAGTAAACAGGACGAGACTACTGATCATGAACCAACTAGCCCAAAGCGCCTCGTCCTGTTTACTCTCGTCTTTGTCCTGTCGTTTTTTGGCGCTGTATTTACTGATCATGAACCAACTAGCCCAAAGCGCCTCGTCCTGTTTACTCTCGTCTTTGTCCTGTCGTTTTTTGGCGCTGTATTTACGGAAAAGAGAAGAAGCCTGCTCCGAAGGCTGCATCTATTGAAGAAACCGAGACGTCAAGTGCGACGAATGTCATCTGATCTGGCACTGTCCGATTTTTAATGAAGAAAGGACGAAAGGCCTGAACACGCAAGAACAACAACACCGCCCTACGTGCTTCGAAGCCTGGGGGGCTATGTTGCGCTTTTTGCACTCCCAGGAGACTAGGGAGAGGGAAGTGACGTCAACGACACAGCAAACGCAGATTGGGTGTTGATTTCGTTTTCTTCTGTCAACATCCAATCTGCGTTTGCTCTAACCGTTGACGTCACTTCCCTCTTCCAAGTCTCCTGGGAGTGCAAAAAGCGCAACATAGCACCCCTGGTGTAAACCAGTGGGAGACAAAGACATGCCTGTCGCGGTCCTGTCCGGCCTGCTCGGATTTCGGAGTGAGACCGGCTTGGACATTCATATCTAGGGGGTCTATACCCCAAGCGGCGGGACCACAGCTATACTTTTACTTGTAAATTGCCAATGTCCCGCCTATCCATCCATTTTTAAACTTGCTCCAACAAATTGACTGGTGAAATTTTCACCTATCAATAAACGTCTTCAACAACAACAACAACGCTAGCCCACTCGGCTACCGATCCCCTGAATACCAGTGTAGGTCCAGTTAGCTGTGCCAGCGTGGGCGTGTCAACGCCAACTTCGTTTGGACAGAGAGCACAGGCCTATGGGACTTAACTCACTACGATATTTCGCTAATGATACTCGAAGCATATCTCAATGTCAAATCGAACTCACCGCCAAGAGTCCCGCCACCAGTCTGATGTTCTTTTTTGTGGTGAAGACAAAAACGTCCATTTTAGTTTTTGTTGAGCGTGTCTTCTTTCTTACCACAATGGGCCAGCAGCTCTATACTCCGTTTCACCTTATGTTGTACCGCAGCGAAGGCTAGAAGCGCGAGCTCATAGCGTTGGCAGCTGCCCTTGGTGCACGAGAGCTTGTGCGGCCGAGATGTGCCCTAGAGCAAGGAGCTTGCGCTTGTAGCCTTTCCTGCGGTACATCATAAGGTGAAACAGAGTATAGATGGAAACAAGGGGGTAAGAGAGGAATAAAAGAAGTTCAGTATGTCATTTCCTAAATCTAGTTTCATCACTTCGATTGCTATCGTCATCTAAGCGTATACTATGTTGTCCCCTGGTCTTAATTCTGTCAACAGCGTGACCTTGTTACCTTGTGACGGTTGATAAAGAAAGCATTTGAAGGCCCTTGCGCAGGTACGCACAGATTAAGCAAGGGTTTAGAACAACTTTTTATGGCATTTAAAAAGAAGTTAAGAGTACGCATGCACAGTTTTAATGGGCGCTCAAGATGCTCAAGCGCACGTGCGCCCATAGCTTTCACCCTATAGGGAATATTTACTGGACGCCATATTTGTGGGTGCTATTTAGAGGGCATGCTCAGAACGAGCTCACGTCAATAGGCTGCTAAGATCGGCACTATTGATGGTGCGGAATGCACGTTGCAAAAGAACTGCGGAAGCTCGCCATCAGCACGCGCTCACCATTCGCGCACACAGTTATGGCCGCCAGTGAATACTGCCTATAGCCACGGAAAGTTTTCTGCAACCGCGAGTATTCGCCCCTTTTCGTTTTCAGTGGCAGTGGCTGACCCAGGGAGGGGGGGGGGGGGGAGGGGGGGCACGATGGGGTTAAATCAGCCTGCGCGAATTTAGCAAACTAGAACCTGGTGCGGAACTTTGATGTATTCAAAACGTTTTTATTTGAGCACAGGAAATTCGAACGTTCAAAGTTCGAAATTTGAACACATTACAGTCGAACCTCTGAGGTGTTTGTTCAAACCACGTATTAGTGTTGTTTCCTGCCACTTGCCACTCAAGATGATTTTAAGATGATAAGCAGGGGCCCCAAGCGTCATAGTGGACCTGCATCCTCGTAGCAACGCGGCGTAGGGAAAAAAAGACCGAAAACAGAAACGAGCCTATTTTAATCTGACAGTGGCTTTAAAGTAGCGGCCTTCACCATCGTCCTCGAAGGGCTTTGGCCGACCTGAGTGGATTAAACATTGCCATCACCGAACAGAAGAAAGATGTCGAAAATAAGCAGATTTGAGCCCGACAGAAATATGAAACCCTTCCCCGGGCGTCAGAGTGATTGGTCTTGGAGGGTCATTACTTTCCTTCGAGCACCCTGTCCAGGCGAGCTGCCATCGAGCTACCATGAGCACTTCTCAGTAGGGAAGACTACGGATTACGAACTTCAAAAACATTTTGTTACCACTCCCAATAATTCATTCAGAGAGGCAAAAAGAAAGGAGCTACCTTTATTGTGAACAATCTCAACGTTATTGGCTGACACTCCGATCTCTTAAGGTCACCACGTAGGGACATAGAAAAAATGTGACTTAGACAAAGGTGGTCAAGCCCATAGTCAAGGCTACACCCTATGGCCACACTGAATGGCAACGAGCAATATTCTTTGATTCCCGGGATTTGTGATTAGAGTTTGTTTCTGTATGGTGTCTGAGCCGACCAAGTCTTGCTTGCCCGTTTCGACCTTATCGGATACATCACATGATGCGCAGCGAAACTGGTAAGCCTTTTTATATTGCCCTTAACCTATTTATCGCTTGATTTTTCTTACTATATCTGAAAACAACCGAGTCAGGCTAAAAGTGTAGATAATTTGATAAAATGTTCGAACTTATTTCATGGGCCTTATTGTACCACACTTTCCGCAGGTGTGCAGCTTTTTGGCTATTGTTTTTTTAGATAATAGTCGACGCACAACTTTTCTGTGCCAATCTCAAAATCTGATCTCTATTATGAGGATCCAAAAGAGATGTTGTCTAATTGAACTCGACGCCGCTGATCAGAGGTTCTGTCGCACGTGAGTAGGGTTCGGTCTTGGCAAATACTGAAAAACCCAAAAATTCCCCTCTAAACTGGTTTCATTCAGATCAAAGAAAACAAAGAAGAAAAAAACTCGAATCGGAGCTGCCTGCGGGTGGAAGACGACGATTCGAGAAGTAATTACCGTTCTTTTCTCTGCCCTCGCGTTTTTGAGTATTTCAAGCTTTGAATACCTTTGGATACGCTCGGACATAAGGAGAAGAGACCCGAAAGCACCAGCCGCGGCCAGGGACAACCGGTTGCAGCTCCTCACGGCAGGGTCCCTTCGGGGAATTCGAAATACGACATGACCTCTCAACCCGGTACTTCTGCACTGGCATCAGCGACCGGATCTTCATGTTATTCACAGACATCTCCAAACGAAGACCACACGTACGTCACTCAAGACACCCCACCCGCGCGCTCTAGTCTCGGTAAACGACGCGGCGGTGAAGGTGACAATTCTGCTTTAACGCCTGCCAAACAACTAGCAGCGGAGAGCGACTCAATGGAACAAGAGCTCATCGAGGGCGATATTGAGGGGTTCGTTCTCGTTGAGCATCGCCGTCAGAGAACAACTGGCATCCCTGTCCTCTTTGTGCCTGCAAATGAAGGACATCGTTTGCAACATCAAAATCCATTGAGCTTGAGCGCCGAGGTAAACGCGGAGGTGGCGGCTGCCATATTAAGGCATCGTTTCACTGCCAGAGGCGGACTTCTAGTAGAAGTCGCTGAAACCGCCACAGTGGACCGCCTTTTGAAGGTTCGCTGCCTCGGCGGAGTTCCCGTTCAAGCCACGGTGCCCAGAACATATCTGCAGAACTGTGGTATAATCAGAGGCGTACCCCTTTGGCACACGGACGCCGAGCTGGCCACGTTCCTGCAGCAAGACGGGGTCATTGCAGCCCGTCGACTCTACCGACGTCGAGGAAAACCTGGGGAAGCTGCAAGACCAACAGACAAGGCAGTCTTAGCTTTCCGCCCCAACACAGAACGCCCATGCAGAATAAGCCTCGGATTCACCAAACACGAGGTCAGCGAGTACATCGAAGCGCCGACCAGGTGCTTCAAGTGTCAAGTGCTTGGCCATGTTGCAAAATATTGCAAAGGAGACGCCAAGTGCAAGAAGTGTGCTCAACCACACTTAACGAGGGACTGCCCGGGAGAAACGGAAGTCAAATGTGCAAACTGCGGTGGTGAACACCCTGCAGATTATGTAAATTGCAAGGTGCGCCTGAGAGCCCTAGCCAGAACAAAGCAGATTGTTCATGGACCAAAGCTCGCTTCGCCGTGGAACGAGAACACAATTCCAAAAAGCGCTACTTTTAGTGCAACGGACACTGCAGATGCCCAAGAAACGCCTAGCGTAGCCGAACAAGGTGCGAAGCCTAAGGGGCCACCACAGAAGACCAAAAAGAAGACTCGGGCATCTACAACAATCCCACCAACGCCAAACCAAGGACCTCCTCGCAAGCCCGCTGAGCTCAAAGCTACAGACGTATCTTCCCGCACGGCCAACAGGCGCACATACAGCGACGTTGTCTCAAGTGAAAAGCGCCCCCAGCAACCTGCACCTTCCGTATTCTGCTCCATGACAATTGGCGATATCATCTGCCTTGTCTTCTCTGCCCTACGATGTTTCACGGCACAACTACCATCATGTGCCTTCAAAAGCATTCTGCAAGGAATCCTAGTATTCGAACCCGCAGTTATCGCGATGGCAGGAAATTCGCATCAGAATAATGGTTGACGTTTCGTCATTCCAAGGGAGTCTTAAAAATGCGACCGTTTTTCAGTGGAACGCGAGAGGACTTCGTCGTCGGCTTTCCGACTTCCGACAGCTTATGTTCAAATATCACTTTCCTATCTTAGCTATTAGCGAATCACGCGTTGCATCCGACTTTCGACTTTCGGGATATGAAATAGTTCAGTCGGTTCGTCCTAATGGCATTAGTAGAGTTTTTCTTGTGCTCCGGAAAGACCTAACCTATGTGTCACATGATATCACCTCTCATCCGGACAATGAGTATGTGAGTGTCACAGTTCGAAAGGGGAAAGTTACATTCACCGTTATTGCTGTATACATAGCTCCGGCCTGCGGCTTCGATATCTCGAGATTAGATAATATTATTCGACAATGCAAATCACACATTTTGTTGGTAGGTGATTTCAATGCCCATAATGTGGCGTGGGGCAGTGTAAGGACGACGCCACGGGGACGAGAGCTACTCGATCTGGCGGACTCTCACGACCTATGTCTCCTGAATGATGGTTCACCTACGTTCATTCGAGGTAGTCGCTGCAGTAGTTGTTTAGATATTGCGTTCATGTCGCGCGAGCTCCTGTCCCAAAACTCCTGGCTTGTTGATATAGAGACTCATGGCAGTGACCATATGCCTACCTACATAACGGTCAGAGGGTTCCAAGCAAATTATTATAATCATGTTCTCACTTCATATATAGATTGGCCATGTTTTCGAGACAATGTGGAACTGCGCCTGCAAGGAACAAGCACTTACGAGAAGTTTGTCTCAACGATAGAGCTATCAGCGACGGAAGCGACCAGGACTGTCCGTCTCCCAGCCTCGCGCACCGTTGTGGATGCGGAATACGAAAAACTTCGAGCGATTCGTCGACGGGCAGAGCGTCGCGCTCGACGAACCAAATTAGCTGCTGACGTACGAGTAGACAGGCGCACTCAAAAACATATCCACCATCACTTGGATAAACTAGCTCGGAAGAAGTGGAGAAGAACATGTGCTTCCTCATTTGATCCCCGTGTTCCACTGTCAAAAATATGGCACGTTGCTCGCGGACTAAGATCCAAACCGCAACAAAAAACGCCCTTTCTTGCGTTATCGCTCCACACAGGGCGCTAGCCACGTGACATCGCTGAAGAGTTTTGCGCTTCACTCGTTCTGCCAGCGTTAAACGACGATGTTCCACTGCATTGAAGTGCTGAACATACTTCTTTTTCAGCTCCCATGAATGCCATCTTCAGTGCGCCAGAACTAGATGAAGTTTTAGTCTCCCTTGATCACTCTTCTTCGCCTGGTCCAGATAAAATCACTTACGGTACACTTGCCCACCTAGGACCAGCAGCTCGCCAGCTGCTGCTTCAGATTTTTAATGACTCATGGACAAACTGCCATGTTCCACAAGCGTGGAAAATTGCGAACATCGTTCCCGTACTCAAAGCGGGTAAGTCTCCTCTTGATTTGAAGTCTTACCGGCCAATTTCTTTAACTAGCTGCGTCGGCAAATGCATGGAGCGGTTAATTCTGTCACGGCTGGAGTGGTTCCTCGAATCGAGCTCAGCATATCCAGCTACAACGACGGGGTTCAGGCAAGGCCGTAGCTCGATTGACAACGTCATCGATCTTGTAGCCCATGTTGAAGACCAGAAGTTTCGGGGAAAGTTTACTATAGCAGTGTTTCTCGATGTACGTGGAGCTTTCGATAATATCCGACATTCAGCCGTTCTACAAGGACTCCAATCAGTTGGAATTAGTGGGCGACTGTTTGACTGGGTTGCTGACTACCTCCATAATCAAACAATCTACATGCGCACCAAAGAAGGCGACACCTCATATCATGTTTTAACGAAGGGCGTACCCCAAGGGGGCGTTCTTAGTCCGGTTCTTTTTAACATCGCACTTATCGGGCTTACGAAGGCTGTACCAGATTCCGTGCACCTTACACTTTATGCCGACGACATCTGCCTCTGGGCAACCGCTGCCTTTCTTCAGCAGGTACATGCTCGACTACAGAAGGCACTTTTTCAAGTATCCCAATTTCTTTACGATCGGGGGCTTGAAATTGCTCCAACAAAATCAGAAGCTGTAGCTTTCACGAGGATGAAAATGAGCCGTTACCCTCTTTCCCTCCATGGTACAGATATTCCTTACACTCATAATCATCTTTTTCTCGGAATTTATATAGACAAGGGCCTAACATGGAATCCGCAACTGAAACATCTTAAGACGAAGCTTTCTGCATTTATTAGTTTAGGGAGGTTTATAAGCGGCACAACCTGGGGGACATCCGTAGCTGGACTTCTGCGTTTATATAACAGCTTATTTGTTGGCGTTCTCCGCTACAGCTTGCCAGTTATGCATGGTTTAAGTCCCACAAACATGAAAAAGCTTGAATCTCTTCAAGCACAGGCGCTCAGGGTATGCCTTGGGGTACCTCGTTCAACCTCGACCATTGATACAATAGCTGAAACTCACTGCCTACCTATCAGAGCCATTCGCGTTCAGGAGACTCTACGAAATCACATAAGGCACCTTACACGGCATGACTCGCACCACCTGGCGGACATACCGGAGAGGTGTTTCTACAGCCGCATTGCACAGGCCAATATTGATCACAAAGAGAACATTCCAGATGCATATCAGGACTCTCTCATCCTCGCTACGCCTCCTTGGTTGTTGCCCCCTCTTGTGCTCCACACAGACATCCCAGGAATAATTAAAAAATCAGCGCTCTCTCCAGTTGTTCTTCGTCAGCTTTCTTTGTCTATTTTATATACGCGGCACTCTTCCTCCTGTCATTTATACACAGATGCATCGACTACACATGAAGGATCATCGATTGGATTGGCGTCCCCTGCGCTCTGTCTGAGCGCGGGCAACAAGTTGTCTCACAGAATGTGCTCCACTGCGGCAGAGTTGGTAGCCATTCGTGAGGCGCTTTGTTACATGTTAGATGTGTCTCCTCGCACTTGGACAGTTATTACTGACACTAAGTCAGCTCTCCAATCGCTGCAGTCTCCACGTAGAAAGAGTCCAAATAGGCAATTAGTTCTACAAATTCTGAAAGTTCATGCAGATGCTAACCTTTTAGGACATTCAATTTCTTTCGAATGGATACCTAGCCACTGTGGCCTACAAGGAAATGAAATGGCTGATGCTATGGCTGCACGTGGCCATGACCTAGTTCAGCGAGTTATGGCTCCATTTACAAGATCAGACATTCGTGCAGCTGTGGCACTCCTGGGGAGGTCTACTGCAGCGCGTCATTGGAAAGCGGTCGCCCACCAGAGCTCGTCCTTAAAAATAATTGACCCAAATTTAACGTTCCAAGTTCCACGCGGTCTCAAGAGGCGACGGGAGGCAGTTCTTCATAGAATGCGCCTAAAAGTGTCTTACACAAATTACTACCTTCATCTCATCGGAAAGCTCGAATCACCCAACTGTCCCCTATGCGGAACCATTGAAGACATCAAACACATACTACTTGAATGCCCTAAGTATACTGATAATCGGCACCAGCTCTACAATGACATTCATCAGACAGCTGGATCAGCCCTCACTCTTCAACATCTTCTCGGACCATGGGATGACGAAAGCTACGCCGCAAAGTCAACGAATGCCCTTCTAAAGTTCCTGTCAGCAACAGGCCTTGACAAAAGACTCTGACGTAAGGTCGCAAAAGTTGCCCGCCTTTTTTTTTTTTTTTCTTCTAATTTATGTACTGCGGCGTGCGTGTGAGTGTGTGTGTGGGCCTGAGATGGAACGCCTTCTTTTCATACTTATCTCTTTCATTCCCTAACTCCCCTGCCCACTCAGAGTAGCCAGTCAGGAGATCAACTCCAGGCTAACATCTCTGATTTCCTTTCTCTACATCAAATTAAAAAAAAAAGGAGCTGTTTGCTGAAACATCTCAAACCCAAGATTCACGAGAAGAAAACCTGGGGGGCTATGCTAGACGGCGGGACCAAGGGACCCGGACATCGCTGCCTGTTGCGATTGGTCAGTGCCACGCCGCTGGCAAATCGCAGAAGGCGGCAATGCACCGGTCCGTTCGTCCCGCCGTCTTGCATAGCCTCCCTGCATTACAGCTTTGTTTTGTTTCCAACGGGAACACCGCCTACTCTGAACTGTCGGCGAGGCTGTTTCTTCGTTCGGGCTTCTTTTAGCATTTCTTTCTCTTATCGGTACGAAATTCACGCGCATGCGCCATTGGAGGTAAGGGAATCCTATGCCTTTTCTCCTTCAACATAAGTCCTGATAAACTCCGATTTTTTTGCGAGTCAGACTGGTCAACCTCCAGAGTACCGTCTTGCTACCTAGAGCTTTCATTACTTTAAGCGCATCTCCACGTGTTGGTGTTGCCTAGATCATATAGGTTTCGTAGGGTTTCGTGTTTTCGGGGGTTATTTTTCTTAAAATTCGTGGATTTTTTTTTTTTTTTTTTTTACTTTTTTTTTGCAGATTCGGTGTTCTTCGATGACAACTTTTGGGGTTGGACGAAAAAAACGGGATTTATTGGAGATTATGTTAAAGGGACCATGAAGGCAATTTAATATTTTTTTTTTTAAAGAAGGTGTTTTCGGAAGCATTGGGGTCCTAGCATGCCACACATTTTTTTCTAGAACGTTATGGCTCTTATTTCTGTACCTGCAAATAAATTTGCGAAACCGAAACAAACATTCAGATTTCTTCCCTTTTTCGTCTCTGGAAAGAGAAGTGACGTCAGGGAGCACTGTCGGCATCGGTAGGAGTTAGTGCACACTCAGTGTGGTTCCCGTGGTTCGCTTTAGTGCACGGCGGTCTGTGAAGAAAACCTGGAAGAAATGGACGACAACGCCGCGCTCGCAAACGAGTATGAGCTCCCGTTAAGCGACCTCACGCCGACTGAACGGGAGATGCTGCTAAGGACGCAAAACTCTGGATTGGCGACCGATGCAGCAATGCGCAGCATTGCTGCATCGGTCGGCAGTTTATGCAAACTAACGTCGCCCGATCGACCGCACGTCTTTAGCCGACCTTTCGCGCAACCTACTACTGCACATAAACGCGGCATGATTGGTGAGACACCAGTTCGCAAAGCGAACACGAGACGACGCACGAAACCAAAACGTCCGCCGACCCCGGCGCTCGTACCTCTTTCTTTTTTTTTTTTTTTTGTCCATGGTTGCTCGATGCTTACGCGCCCGAGGTAGCAGTGCGGGATGCGTTCAACCAGTGACAAACGGAGGGATCGCCTCAGATTATGCTTTTTTACACGGCATGAAACCTATTAATTCCCAACTACAACTTCAAAATATTATCCAACGTTCAAATAAACTTTTTTCATCACATTTCACCACTGAAATCGAAACCAAGAGCGCGTCTATCGTTTGAACCAATCGCCAGACGAGGAGCCCGTTGTCGTCACGCTTCGACGGCGCACTTTAGTTCACCTTTCTGCCGCCGCCTCGGCGGGGTCTCAGGCATCGTTTCCGGCGCTATTATTGCCGCGCCTGTTTGCTCGATTGGTGCGGCACCCAAACTTCTGTTCAGGCTAGAACTTGGCCAACAGTATCTGAGACGTGCCTGACATCCATTTCAATCGTCGAATAAAACTTCGAAACTGCCTTCATGGTCCTTTTAAAGAAAAATTAGGCGCGTGATTCCCCAACTTCCGCGGAACCTTTTTGTGACCCGAATAATCGAAAGACATCCCCGTACCGACGAGGAAAATAGGCGAGAAGTGGGGATCCACAGCAAAAACCAGCCTCGCGGACAGCTCATTGGAGGCAATGCTCTGTGCAAAAATAAAACTGTTTAAGAAAATTTTCTTCCCGGAAAGGTTGAGTTTTTGTTATTCAAAGACCGATTTTGATAAAACCAAATTGGGGGTTAATTTTTTGTGGTTTATCCGGGTTTACCGACAGACCTAAACCATAGACTAAGGTCGTGCGAAGTGGGCACAGAGTTAAATCAAGATTCAGTTATCCCCCACTTCAAATCGGGAGAAATCGCAATCATGTCTTTAATTGCGACACTTCGTGTTGCTGAGGAGGAAAGGTGTCTCTTTACTATTTATACGTGGGTTTAACCAAATATTCAGTACGCAATGAGGTGTGCAGCGAGTGTTCCCTCTCTTCCCCCTCCCATTATTTTTTTCTTTGGGCCCGCCCTTGGGCGCTTTTCTGGATTACTGGGTAGCTCCGGCGCACTTCCGGTTCACGTATAGTTCCTAACTTCTTACTCGTCATTTTTTTATCACAAGAGTGCTATAAGTGTTCATTCCCAGATTTTAGCACGTATAGACGCTTCAATCAGGCGCCAGATTGAGCCGCCATAGCCGGACTTTCTCTCGTCTTACCGAGATGCCGAGCCACTGAAGCGGGCGTTGACCAGCATCCCCAAAGGCCTAATGCTGGGGAGAATGACACAGTGGCACCCATCGTGACAATTACCTGTCGTGCTGTGGCAATGATGAAGTGAAGCAAACGGAGTAAGAGGACACAAAAACTGAAGGCGGTTATGGCGGCGCCCAGGGCACAGCTGCCTGAAAGCGTCTATATTTGATTTCGCAGATACTGCGAAACCTGCCGTCTAGTTCAAAACCGGAAGTGGTTGGGTGCTGTGTCATAGCCTCCTCTATACGGAGAAAGCCTGGCACATCGACGACGGTGCAATAGGGCGCGCGGCCGCAGGAAAAAGGAGAGGAGGAGCGCGCCGAACGGTGACCAGTATGGTAGCGCAGAGCAGAAAAGGCAGACCTAGACAGCGAGCGCTTGGGTCATGAGCGGCCGCTCCCCGAACCACGCTTGTTTTTGTGTTTTCGTCACCGTCGTTTTCGTACTCCGGGAGAAACGGGCGCGGCGATTCGAAAGGGCGCAGGGAGAAACGGGAAAGGGGGGACGTTGAGTTTCTCCTCTCCACGATAGCGACAAGAAAAGAGAGAGAAGAAGAAAAGATTGTTTCTGCGTTTGGCCGCTCGCTCTTTTGTGGCGCTAGCAGCAAAGGTTCTCTCCGCTCCCGTTTCTCCACCCCTCCTTTCCCATTTACGGCGGCCGTCTTTTCACGCGACGCGCCAGGCTTTCTCCGTATAGAGGAGGCTATGGCTGTGTGCACACTGGCGCCACCGCGTTTCAATTAACTCACGCGAGGAAGAGCGATATTCGCTCTTTCTCGCGTGGCCACAGCATGGCGCCCGGCGCAAGCTTAGGATAGGGTGCCTACATGTCTGTCTGTCTCAGGGTGAAGACATCCATTGTCGCCCTGAATGTGCCAGCGCGTGACGCTCTCGCGCACTCGGTGTGTGACTTGGGCGGTAAAATGGCGTCTATGCATTAGCCAGAGCTACGCGCTCGAGCAGAGCGGCACCAGATTGCGCGCACTTCAAAATGCATTAAAAAAATAAAAGAAAAAAACGATTGGGCGAAAAATTGGCTGAGATGTCACCGCTCAAGCAAAAGCGCGCGCGTGTATGAAGGCACTCTAGCTTGGGAGCATGCCTCAAACAGCACGAAATAACACGTTGGAAAGCAATGCCACTCCGCACGGCAACGCTACGCTAAATTTGCCTAATATTACTTACTGCGGCCACTCTGGGTACTTTCGTTTCCCATCGTACTGTCGAAAAATCCCGCGTGACTAGTGGCATGAACTATAGAGTTATTATAATGAACGCTAGAGGTTCAAGTGGCGCTAGTGTCTACGCGACCTCCGTGACGCAAATTCAAGCAGACAGTAACCAGTCTACGTTTGCGGTGCTCCTGTGCATTCCTATGGGAAAACGCGCGTGCATTTTGTCTCTTCGCAGGAAAATAACAAAAAAACACTTTCCTTATTTGGGTTGTACCGAATGGTATGTACCTTGATTAACGTTATAAAAGTGTAATTACTAGTGAACGATGTTTATCTTCGCTACATTTCAGTCCCAAACGTACGTTCTGCAGCACGTATGTAAAAACACGCGACGATTCAAAGCAAAATTACAATCGAAAGGAATATAGATTGTGTTCAAGGTTCGCCAGCATTCCGGTGACGCTTATATATTTATAGTATGCCAGTCTTGTCACTTTTTGAAAATGACCCCGTTGTGCATGAGCGGATCAAAACATCCAAAACATAAATAATAAAGCACGTGGGCAATGAAAACTGTCTTTTCGTATTGTTTTCTCTGCCGGGCCGCTTTTATCGGGCACTTGTTTTCAATGATTTCGATCGTGTTGGTGATATTTTGAACGTAGAAGTTCGCACAGAGCAGAATGAATAAAGCGGTACTTAATTATTTAAAATCGGAATATATTACGTGACCTTCAATTTATTTTGATCGTACACGCGCGGGATGTTACTGATCCAGTGTTGCTGCGTAGTTCTTCCCATCTCCTTTACTTTCCAGATGTCCTTCGTTCGTTTGGCACGTATATCCCTCATGCTGAAAAGCGCCGAAGTCGTGTTCGCGCTAAGAGTGTCCGACAGTGCACATAAATACACGTACCAAGCCGTTTTAGCACCGTCTTTAATGCGATGAATTTGAAAGAAAAACGCCGTAACTGACCAATTATTTCTTCGGCCTGACTGAGAAAGTTTCCAAGCTACCTAGTACGTACGAATCATTCGGGAAATTTGCTCTTATGATCGAGCGCAGGGAGAAAATGCACTCACTTCTTCCATAGAAATGCATTACCGGAGGTCAATTTTCGACTGGTTGCTGTCTCCTTCAATTTGCGTCAGCTAGCGCCACTTGAACCTCTAGTGTACATTGTAATAACTCTCTGGCATGAACATCGGAGATCGCTAGTGGGTAGTCACGTAATATTTGTTTAAATATTGCACACAAAAAATAGACACACGAAGACTACCTTTATGAAAATTACACGATGGAGTGTTTTTCAACGAGCTCTACAACGATTGTATTAAAGGGTTTTTGCGTAATAGTTAAAGAAGTTAGTTAATTAATCTGCGTTAATTATCCGGTTTGGCACACCGCATGCAATCTCTCGACTCGCTCAACGGGACCTTGAACTATACTACACTGGTTTGGTACCCGTCGCGTGCACCACACTTTTTTTAAGTATTCAGACAGCCGAAACGTCCCGTATGTTTCTAACGTGACTCCAAACAACACCGTAAAACACATTCTTCTAAAACCAGATCCAGTCTCCCGAAAGTGACCACTTTATGCATTCTGAACGTGCAAGCTCGGGCGTGCCTTTTGCACGCGACGCTGTGTTTGTTTTCATCTCTACCAGAGGAGGGCGCAATTTCGCGAAGGATGCGGTAGAGCGTTCCAGAAAACCATCGAACCATGAGGCCAAGCACCACGTTGCGGACAATCGCCGTATTTGCCGTGAGTAGATAAACACCACAGTGGCCGCATTCTCACATGTGCGGGCAAAAGCTGAGAGAGATAGGAGGAGGAGGCCAGAGTGCGCAGAGACGTTAGAACGTCGAGCATGGTTCCAGGGGGGCTATGTTGCGCTTTTTGCACTCCCAGGAGACTAGGGAGAGGGAAGTGACGTCAACGAAACAGCAAACGCAGATTGGGTGTTGATTTCGTTTTCTTCTGTCAACATCCAATCTGCATTTGCTGTGTCGTTGACGTCACTTCCCTCTTCCAAGTCTCCTGGGAGTGCGAAAAGCGCAACATAACACCCCTGGGTAGACATAAAGCTAGTCTGTCTTTCTGTCCACTGCACTCGTCGAACGAGTTTGAATGCGCAAGCCCAACGCCGGACGTCGGCGTTCTCTAGTTCTAACGCGTTCGGCTAGCGAAGTCGGGCCAAAGCCTTTGCCTCGACCCACTAATGGCTCTAATCAGAGTTCGGCGTTCTGACGTCCCCGCGCGCTCTCGCCTCCTCCTCTCCCTCACTTTCTGTCCGCTTTGAGATGGTGGATGAACGTAACAAATATGAGCTCTTTATCTCCACCTATCTCCACGTGCTTAGTTTTTACCGCACTTAATTTTGCTGCAACCGGTTTCGATGTTATCTGTACATCAGTGTTATAGTTCTCCGCGAAGCCGCTGCGATCTTAACACGCCAAATTAGAGAAATCCCTACTTTTTAAATTTGCACTTAAGACTGAGTAAACTAAAAACTGCAGTCTCCCCACACACAAAAAAAGTGTATATATATATATATATATATATATATATATATATATATATATATATATATATATATATATATATATATATCCGCGCTCAGGGCTGAACAAGTAACGCTCGGTCACAGACTTCTAGATGATGTATGTTTATTCTTACTCGGACGTAACTTTTATCATTTCGTCCTACTTTCTTGTTCTCGAAAAGTGCCTGTTCGTTCTCATTCCGAACGCTCCACACTCGAACCTTCTAAGACAAATTTTCGAGGCGCCGACGCACAGTAGATAAGGAGCTTTGCGGGACCTTGTCGAGTAAGTCTCGCTCTCGCTTCCTGTTACTCCGTCAAATCGCCGCCTGCTTTTCTGCTGTCTCCACACTCGTTCTTTAGTTTGGCACAAGCTCGCCCCCCCCCCCCCCCCCCCTAGAAGTTTAAGCTTGAAACAGGATTTTCGCCGCTTCTGCTCCTGTCCTTCGTGGCATTTCTGGTGGACGTGCGGTGTACCGCAGCCCATAAAGCGTACCCCTCCGAGGCCACGCAGCGCAAGCCCAGTCGCCGGCTCAATAAGATTGTCCGTGGAAGCTACTGGGACCCGAGGCAGCCGCCGTACCAAAGA
The DNA here is from genome assembly GCF_016920785.2 of Ixodes scapularis. Lineage (NCBI taxonomy): Eukaryota > Metazoa > Arthropoda > Arachnida > Ixodida > Ixodidae > Ixodes > Ixodes scapularis. The sequence continues at coordinate 104,334,681 of NW_024609846.1, forward strand.
TCAACCCCCGGAACTGGGACTTCTACAGGACTCCCAGAGGGAGAAGTCGACGAAACCAACCATGACCTCCCGGGGACTGCAAACTGAGACTCCCGCCGCTGTCTCCCCCCGTCGTTTACTTGCCCGTCGCCCCTCGTACGCCGGCGCCCTTCCACGGCGAGGTCCACGAGAACGTCAAGGATTGGATCCAACACTACGAACGCGTGGTAGTGGGTACTGGCGATATGCTGAGCCCCCTGTGTTTGGTTCAAGGCCTACTGGACAATTTATGCCCCCCCTCCCCCTTCCCCTCCGTGATTTTGTTGTTGCCCAGCTCCGCCAAGCCACGTGCTTGGCTAAGGGCAAGCACGTGGCTCTGTTTTTGTCATGGCTGGTTACCCACCAAATCATGGCAAAACCTTCTCCCACGAAATTCCAGAAACAAAAATGCCCATGGGCACTTTTGGGTCGGTTGTACAAAAATGTTTTGAAGTTCCCCTTCAAAACTACCGTCCACCTCTGTGCTATCAATTTGTCTTTTCGTGACCATCCCATAGCACAGGGTTGGCCAAACCGCGGCTCGCGAGCCGCATGCGGCTCTTTGCTGGTCCAAGTGCGGCTCGCGGATCCCTCGTAAGGGGACCCCCCCCCCCCCCCCCCTTTTCGCCCCTTTCCGCGGTTCCCCACGAAAAAAAAAAGAAAGAAAGGATTTCAAAATAAAGCACACTGCAGCTTGCAGTTTGACAGCCTTTTACTCCCATATGTACAGTCGTACAGCCTTGTGCCCCCACACGTACCGTCAGACTCTGAACAAAAGTTAAATTTGCCCTCCGCCCTCCACCCTCCCCCCCCCCTTTTCGCCCCTTTCCGCGGTTCCCCACGAAAAAAAAAGGAAAGGATTTCAGAATAAAGCACACTGCAGCTTGCAGTTTGACAGCCTTTTACTCCCATACGTACAGTCGTACAGCCTTGTGCCCCTATACGTACCGTCAGACTCTGAACAAAAGTTAAATTTGCCCTCCGCCCTCCACCCTCCCCCCCCCCCCCTTTTCGCCCCTTTCCGCGGTTCCCCACGAAAAAAAAAAGGAAAGGATTTCAGAATAAAGCACACTGCAGCTTGCAGTTTGACAGCCTTTTACTCCCATACGTACAGTCGTACAGCCTTGTGCCCCTATACGTACCGTCAGACTCTGAACAAAAGTTAAATTTGCCCTCCGCCCTCCACCCCCCCCCCCTTTTCGCCCCTTTCCGCGGTTCCCCACGAAAAAAAAAGGAAAGGATTTCAGAATAAAGCACACTGCAGCTTGCAGTTTGACAGCCTTTTACTCCCATACGTACAGTCGTACAGCCTTGTGCCCCCACACGTACCGTCAGACTCTGAACAAAAGTTAAATTTGCCCTCCGCCCTCCACCCTCCCCCCCCCCCCTTTTCGCCCCTTTCCGCGGTTCCCCACGAAAAAAAAAAGGAAAGGATTTCAGAATAAAGCACACTGCAGCTTGCAGTTTGACAGCCTTTTACTCCCATACGTACAGTCGTACAGCCTTGTGCCCCTATACGTACCGTCAGACTCTGAACAAAAGTTAAATTTGCCCTCCGCCCTCCACCCCCCCCCCTTTTCGCCCCTTTCCGCGGTTCCCCACGAAAAAAAAAGGAAAGGATTTCAGAATAAAGCACACTGCAGCTTGCAGTTTGACAGCCTTTTACTCCCATACGTACAGTCGTACAGCCTTGTGCCCCTATACGTACCGTCAGACTCTGAACAAAAGTTAAATTTGCCCTCCGCCCTCCACCCTCCCCCCCCCCCCTTTTCGCCCCTTTCCGCGGTTCCCCACGAAAAAAAAGGAAAGGATTTCAGAATAAAGCACACTGCAGCTTGCAGTTTGACAGCCTTTTACTCCCATACGTACAGTCGTACAGCCTTGTGCCCCCACACGTACCGTCAGACTCTGAACAAAAGTTAAATTTGCCCTCCGCCCTCCACCCTCCCCCCCCCCCTTTTCGCCCCTTTCCGCGGTTCCCCACGAAAAAAAAAAGGAAAGGATTTCAGAATAAAGCACACTGCAGCTTGCAGTTTGACAGCCTTTTACTCCCATACGTACAGTCGTACAGCCTTGTGCCCCTATACGTACCGTCAGACTCTGAACAAAAGTTAAATTTGCCCTCCGCCCTCCACCCTCCCCCCCCCCCTTTTTGCCCCTTTCCGCGGTTCCCCACGAAAAACAAAGGAAAGGATTTCAGAATAAAGCACACTGCAGCTTGCAGTTTGACAGCCTTTTACTCCCATACGTACAGTCGTACAGCCTTGTGCCCCTATACGTACCGTCAGACTCTGAACAAAAGTTAAATTTGCCCTCCGCCCTCCACCCTCCCCCCCCCCCCCCTTTTCGCCCCTTTCCGCGGTTCCCCACGAAAAAAAAAAAGGAAAGGATTTCAGAATAAAGCACACTGCAGCTTGCAGTTTGACAGCCTTTTACTCCCATACGTACAGTCGTACAGCCTTGTGCCCCTATACGTACCGTCAGACTCTGAACAAAAGTTAAATTTGCCCTCCGCCCTCCACCCTCCCCCCCCCCCTTTTCGCCCCTTTCCGCGGTTCGCCCACGAAAAAAAAAGGAAAGGATTTCAGAATAAAGCACACTGCAGCTTGCAGTTTGACAGCCTTTTACTCCCATACGTACAGTCGTACAGCCTTGTGCCCCCTATACGTACCGTCAGACTCTGAACAAAAGTTAAATTTGCCCTCCGCCCTCCACCCTCCCCCCCCCCTTTTCGCCCCTTTCCGCGGTTCCCCACGAAAAAAAAAGGAAAGGATTTCAGAATAAAGCACACTGCAGCTTGCAGTTTGACAGCCTTTTACTCCCATACGTACAGTCGTACAGCCTTGTGCCCCTATACGTACCGTCAGACTCTGAACAAAAGTTAAATTTGCCCTCCGCCCTCCACCCTCCCCCCCCCCCTTTTCGCCCCTTTCCGCGGTTCCCCACGAAAAAGAAAGGAAAGGATTTCAGAATAAAGCACACTGCAGCTTGCAGTTTGACAGCCTTTTACTCCCATACGTACACTCGTACAGCCTTGTGCCCCTATACGTACCGTCAGACTCTGAACAAAAGTTAAATTTGCCCTCCGCCCTCCACCCTCCCCCCCCCCCCCTTTTCGCCCCTTTCCGCGGTTCCCCACGAAAAAAAAAGGAAAGGATTTCAGAATAAAGCACACTGCAGCTTGCAGTTTGACAGCCTTTTACTCCCATACGTACAGTCGTACAGCCTTGTGCCCCTATACGTACCGTCAGACTCTGAACAAAAGTTAAATTTGCCCTCCGCCCTCCACCCTCCCCCCCCCCCTTTTCGCCCCTTTCCGCGGTTCCCCACGAAAAAAAAAGGAAAGGATTTCAGAATAAAGCACACTGCAGCTTGCAGTTTGACAGCCTTTTACTCCCATACGTACACTCGTACAGCCTTGTGCCCCTATACGTACCGTCAGACTCTGAACAAAAGTTAAATTTGCCCTCCGCCCTGCACCCTCCCCCCCCCCCTTTTCGCCCCTTTCCGCGGTTCCCCACGAAAAAAAAAGGAAAGGATTTCAGAATAAAGCACACTGCAGCTTGCAGTTTGACAGCCTTTTACTCCCATACGTACAGTCGTACAGCCTTGTGCCCCTATACGTACCGTCAGACTCTGAACAAAAGTTAAATTTGCCCTCCGCCCTCCACCCTCCCCCCCCCCCCTTTTCGCCCCTTTCCGCGGTTCCCCACGAAAAAAAAAGGAAAGGATTTCAGAATAAAGCACACTGCAGCTTGCAGTTTGACAGCCTTTTACTCCCCATACGTACAGTCGTACAGCCTTGTGCCCCCACACGTACCGTCAGACTCTGAACAAAAGTTAAATTTGCCCCTCCGCCCTCCACCCTCCCCCCCCCCTTTTCGCCCCTTTCCGCGGTTCCCCCACGAAAAAAAAAGGAAAGGATTTCAGAATAAAGCACACTGCAGCTTGCAGTTTGACAGCCTTTTACTCCCATACGTACAGCTCGTACAGCCTTGTGCCCCTATACGTACCGTCAGACTCTGAACAAAAGTTAAATTTGCCCTCCGCCCTCCACCCTCCCCCCCCCCCCCTTTTCGCCCCTTTTCCGCTGTTCCCCCACGAAAAAAAAGGAAAGGATTTCAGAATAAAGCACACTGCAGCTTGCAGTTTGACAGCCTTTTACTCCCATACGTACACTCGTACAGCCTTGTGCCCCTATACGTACCGTCAGACTCTGAACAAAAGTTAAATTTGCCCTCCGCCCCTCCACCCTCCCCCCCCCCGCCCCTTTTCGCCCCTTTCCGCGGTTCCCCACGAAAAAAAAAGGAAAGGATTTCAGAATAAAGCACACTGCAGCTTGCAGTTTGACAGCCTTTTACTCCCATACGTACACTCGTACAGCCTTGTGCCCCTATACGTACCGTCAGACTCTGAACAAAAGTTAAATTTGCCCTCCGCCCTCCACCCTCCCCCCCCCCCCCCTTTTCGCCCCTTTCCGCGGTTCCCCACGAAAAAAAAGGAAAGGATTTCAGAATAAAGCACACTGCAGCTTGCAGTTTGACAGCCTTTTACTCCCATACGTACAGTCGTACAGCCTTGTGCCCCTATACGTACCGATCAGACTCCGAACAAAAGTTAAATTTGCCCTCCGCCCTCCACCCTCCCCCCCCCCCTTTTCGCCCCTTTCCGCGGTTCCCCACGAAAAAAAAAGGAAAGGATTTCAGAATTAAGCACACTGCAGCTTGCAGTTTGACAGCCTTTTACTCCCATACGTACACTCGTACAGCCTTGTGCCCCTATACGTACCGTCAGACTCTGAGACAAAAGTTAATTTGCCCTCCGCCCTCCACCCTCCCCCCCCCCTTTTCGCCCCTTTCCGCGGTTCCCCACGAAAAAAAAGGGAAGGATTTCAGAATAAAGCACACTGGCAGCTTGCAGTTTGACAGCCTTTTACTCCCATACCGTACACTCGTACAGCCTTGTGCCCCTATACGTACCCGTCAGACTCTGAACAAAAGTTAAATTTGCCCTCCGCCCTCCACCCTCCCCCCCCCCCTTTTCGCCCCTTCTCCGCGGTTCCCCACGAAAAAAAAAGGAAAGGATTTCAGAATAAAGCACACTGCAGCTTGCAGTTTGACAGCCTTTTACTCCATACGTACACTCGTACAGCCTTGTGCCCCTATACGTACCGTCAGACTCTGAACAAAAGTTAAATTTGCCCTCCGCCCTGCCACCCTCCCCCCCCCTTTTCGCCCCTTTCCGCGGTTCCCCACGAAAAACAAAGGAAAGGATTTCAGAATAAAGCACACTGCAGCTTGCAGTTTGACAGCCTTTTACTCCCCATACCGTACAGCTCGTACAGCCTTGTGCCCCTATACGTACCGTCAGACTCTGAACAAAAAGTTAAATCTGCCCTCCGCCCTCCACCCTCCCCCCCCCCTTTTCGCCCCTTTCCGCGGTTCCCCACGAAAAAAAAAGGAAAGGATTTCAGAATAAAGCACACTGCAGCTTGCAGTTTGACAGCCTTTTACTCCCATACGTACACTCGTACAGCCTTGTGCCCCTATACGTACCGTCAGACTCTGAACAAAAAGTTAAATCTTGCCCTCCGCCCTCCACCCTCCCCCCCCCCCCCCTTTTCGCC